>NW_027423053.1:0-684851 GCF_048934315.1 Petromyzon marinus | reverse complement strand
AAAGACAAAAAGAAAAGAAAGAAAGAAAGAAAGAAAGAAAGTAAAGAAAGTAAAGGAAAAAAGAAAAGAAAGAAAGAAATGAATGAAAGAAAAGAAAAGAAGAAGAACGAAAGAAAGAAAGAAGAAAGAAAGAAAGAAGAAAAAAGAAAAAAAAAGAAAAAAAGAAAGAAAGAAAAGAAAGAAAGAAAAGAAAAGAAAGAAAGAGAAAAGAAGAAAGAAAAGAAAGAAAGAAAGAAAAGAAAGAAAGAAGAAAGAAAGAAAGAAAGAAAAGAAAAGAAAAGAAAGAAAGAAAGGAGAGAGAAAGAAAAGAAAGAAAAGAAAGAAAGAAAGAAAGAAAGAAGAAAGAAAGAAAAGAAAGAAGAAAGAAAGAAGAGGAAAGCGCCACAGACAAAGCGCAGCCCCCCTACCCTCCCCTCCCTCCTCCCCCCCCCCCACCCTCCCTCCCCTCCCTCCCTCCCTCCCTCCCCTCCCCTCCCCTCCCTCCCTCCCCTCCCTCAGCTCCCCTCCCTCCCCTCCGTCCCTCCCTCCCCTCCCTCCCTCCACTCCCTCCCCTCCCTCCCTCCCTCCCTCCCTTCCTCCCTCCCTCCCCTCCCTCCCCTGCCCTCCCTCCCTCCCTCCCCACCCTCCCTCCCTCCCCTCCCCTCCCTCCCTCCCTCCCTCCCCTCCCTACCCTCCCTACCCTTCCCCCCTCCCCTCCCTCCCTCCCCTCCATCCCTCCCTCCCCTCCCTCCCTCCCCTCCCTCCCTCCCTCCCTCCCTCCCCTCCCCTCCCTCTCTCGCTCCCCTCCCCTTCCCCCCTCCCCTCCCTCCCCTCCCTCCCACCCCTCCCTCCCTCCCCTCCCCTCCCTCCCTCCCCTACCTCCCTCCCCTCCCCTCCCTCCTTCCCCTCCCTCCGTCCCCTCCCCTCCCTCCCTCCCTCCCTCCCCTCCCTCCCTCCCTCCCCTCCCCTCCGTCCACTCCCTCCCCTCCCTCCCTCCCCTCCCTCCCCTCCCCACTCCCTCCCTCCCTCCCTCCCCTCCCTCCCTCCCACCCCTCCCTCCCTCCCTCCCCTCCCTCCATCCCTCCCCTCCCTCCCTCCCTCCCCTCCCTCCACTCCCTCCCTCCCTCCCCTCCCTCCCCTACCCTCCCCTCCCCTCCCTCCCTCCCTCCCTCTCCACCCTCCCTCCCCTCCCTCCCTCCCTCCCTCCCTCCCTCCCCTCCCTGCCTCCCCTTCCCCCCTCCCCTCCCTCCCCTCCCCTCCCTCCCTCCCCTCCGTCCCATCCCTCCCTCCCCTCCCCTTCCCCCTTCCCCTCCCTCCCTCCCCTCCCCTCCCTCACCTCCCTCCCCTCCCTCCTCCTCCCTCCTCATCTGTAAGATGCGCCTGCCATTCTTCCACTCTGGTGGTGGGTGTACACCCAGGACCCCATTCCAACCTAAAGTGGCCTGGTCTCAGTTATCTGATGAAAGTTGCAAGCGAGAATTTCATCATCGCTTGCGGCTGGGATTGGCATCGTCCCCGACTCCTCCTGATGTCGAGGGTAAATGGGCGAGGTTTAGGACTGTGACTCATGCAGCTGCAATGGCTGCTTTGGGTACGCGGTCCAGACCTCCCCAGACACCCTGGATGACAGAGGAGTTGTTCAGGATGGTTGAGAAAAAGCGACAGGCCCACTGTCATCGGCTACAGAATCCCACGTCAGAGAATGAGGAGGCTTACCGCAGCCTTCGCTCGGAGGTTCGGAGAGCCGTGAGGTGCTGCAAGGATGGGTGGTGGTCGTGGGTTGCTGAGGAGATGGAGTCTGCCTCAGTGGCCCGTGATCTCAAATCTCTATTTAACTCCATCAAAAAGCGGTGATCCAATTTCCGACCCCCAGGAACAGGTTCGCAGATTTGCTGAGCATTTCTGTGAGGTCCTGGGGGAGGGAAAATCCCTCAGCCAGGAAAACATCGTGGCACAAAGTGAGGATGACCCTGCTGAGGCTGCGGTGCCTCAAATATTGGATGAAGTCACCCCCTGTGAGTGGCTGGCTGAGGTGCCATCTGCTGAGGAAGTATTGAAGGCGATCCGGAGTCTGCGACCAGGAAAGGCAGCGGGCAGAGATGATCTCCCAAGCGAAATGCTGAGGGAGGGTGGCGTTTGTGCACAGACTGCCCTATATGACATCATAACAACAGTCTGGACCACTGGACGGGTTCCGCAGGATTGGAAGGATGCCCTGGTGGTCCCCCTTTTTAAGAAGGGGGACCGCACAGATTGTAACAACTACAGGGGCATCTCACTCCTCAGTGTGCCGGGAAAGGTCCTGGCAAGGATTATTCAGCATCGCCTTGCCAGGCACGCTGAGGAGAGGCTTGCGGAGCCCCAATGCGGTTTCAGGAAAGGGCGGTCCTGCACAGATGCCATATTTTCTGTCCGTCTGCTACAGCAGAGGTGTTGGGAATTCCAACAAGACCTACATCTCTGCTTTATTGACCTGGTCAAGGCCTATGATACCATCAGTAGGCCTGGGCTCTGGGTCGTTCTTCGTGCTTTTGGAGTACCTGACCCTCTGCTCACGATCATTAAGGACCTTCATGATGGTGAACGGGCCCGGGTAAAACTACGTGGCCGGGAGTCAGAGCCATTCCCTGTACACCTTGGGGTGCGACAGGGATGTCCTCTGGCTCCCACATTATTTAACATCTATTTTGACCACGTAGTTCGTGAAGCCTTCAATAGCTGTACCGGGGGAATCTCCATATGGTACAGATATAATGGGAGGCTAATCGATGCCCGGGTGCAGTAAAGGGATGGCTCCCTATTGCTCAACCACGTTATGTATGCTGATGACTTGGTAATAGCTGCTCAGTCAGAGGAGGAGTTGGAGACGCTGCTGCTGAGACTGGAGCGTGCCACTAAGAGGTGGGGCCTTACCATCAGCCCCACCAAAACTAAGCACCTGCCTGGGTATTTTGTACCATCGGACACTCCACCCCCACAACTCCCAATCGGTGATGGGGCAGTTGTGGAGAGAGTGGAGAGTTTCCCATACCTGGGCAGTGTGCTTATGACTGGCTCCAGTTTAACAGCAGAGGTCTCACTCCGAATCAGTCGAGCGGCAATATCTTTTCATCGGTTGCGTAACGCTGTGTGGAAGCTACCTGGTCTGTCGCTCCGCACTAAGCTTCAGGTCTTCTCGGCCACGGTCATTCCCTCCCTTCTCTACGCTTGCGAAACGTGGACCCCCCTAATGGAACATCTTCGCCGGTTAGAAACATTTAGGCTGGCCTGCCTACGATCCATCCTGGGTTTAACCAGACTGGATTGTGTGAGGAGCTCACAAATCCTTGAAAGATCTGGACAGGGTCCCATCGGTGAGCTCCTCCGGCAGGCAAGGCTGCGATGGCTGGGTCATGTAGCACGCATGCCCAGCCACCGCATGCCGAAACAGCTTTTGTTTGGCCGGATTGAGGGGGCTAAGCGGGCGCGGCACGGGCTAGAGAAGAGATGGAGTGATGTGGTACAGGAGGACGTGGAGCTGAGTGGACTTGCCGATGACTGGTACCAGCGGTGTCAAGATCGGCCTCTGTGGAGGAGGCTCGTGAAGGATGCTACTGGGCAGTTGGAGGCAGTCGCCCTCCAACAACAACGGAGGGCGGAGGAGCGACGCTCACAACAGCGAGCGGAGCGCCAGGTGGCTAAAGCACAGCAGGTTGGCACAGTAGGGGGCACAGGTGGTGCATCAGCCAGTCATCTCAGTCAGTCGACCCGTGGCACCTGGGTCTGCCCCGTGACCTCCTGCCAGCGGGCGTTCGACACTTCACGTGGCCTCAGGGTGCACATAGCCTGGCACAAGCGTCGTGGTGACGTCACCGCCACTTAGTGGCGAATGGCGGTTGTTGTTGTTGTTGTATGTAAGTCTCAGTGTCTGTATGTCAGTGTGTGTTTGTAAGTGTCTGTATGTAAGTGTCTGTATGTAAGTGTCTGTATGTAAGTGTCTGTATTTAAGTGTCTCAGTGTCTGTAAGTAAGTGTCTAAGTAAGTGTCTGTATGTAACTGTCTCTATGTAAGTGTCTGTATATAAGTGTCTGTATGTAAGTGTCTGTATGTTAAGTGTTTGTATGTAAGTGTCTGTATGTAAATATCTCAGTGTCTGTATGTAAGTGTCTGTATGTAAGTGTCTGTATGTAAGTGTCTCAGTGTCTGTATGTAAGTGTCTGTATCTAAGTGTCTGTATGTGTCTGTATGTAAGTGTCTGTATGTAAGTGTCTGTACGTAAGCATCTGTATGTAAGTGTCTGTGTGTAAGTTTCTGTATGCACGTGTCTGTTTGTAAGTGTCTGTATGTAAGTGTCTGTATGTAAGTGTCTGTATGTAAGTGTCTGTATGTAAGTGTCTTCGTGTCTGTATGTAAGTGTCTGTATGTAAGTGTCTGTATGTAAGTGTCTCAGCATCTGTATGTGTCTGTATGTAAGTGTCTGTATGTAAGTGTCTTAGTATCTGTATGTAAATGTCTTTATGTAAGTGTCTGTATGTAAGTGTCTGTATGTAAGTGTCTGTATGTAAGTCTCAGTGTCTGTATGTCAGTGTGTGTTTGTAAGTGTCTGTATGTAAGTGTCTGTATGTAAGTGTTTGTATTTAAGCGTCTCAGTGTCTGTAAGTAAAAGTCTAAGTAAGCGTCTGTATGTAAGTGTCTGTATGTAAGTGTCTGTATGTTAAGTGTTTGTATGTAAGTGTCTGTATGTGAATATCTCAGTGTCTGTATGTAAGTGTCTGTATGTAAGTGTCTGTATGTAAGTGTCTCAGTGTCTGTATGTAAGTGTCTGTATGTAAGTGTCTGTATGTTAAGTGTCTGTATGTAAGTGTCTGTATGTAAGTATCTCAGTGTCTGTATGTAAGTTTCTGTATGTAAGTGTCTGTATGTAAGTGTCTCAGTGTCTGTATGTAAGTGTCTGTAGGTAAGTGTCTGTATGTAATTGTCTGTGTGTAAGTGTCTTTTTGTAAGAGTCTGTATGTAAGTGTCTAAGTGTCTGTATGTAAGTGTCTTTATGTAAGAGTCTGTATGTAAGTGTCTGTATGAAAGTGTCTAAGTGTGTGTATGTAAGGGTCTGTATGTAAGTGTCTGTATGTAAGTGTCTGTATGTAAGTGTCTGTATGTAAGTGTTTGTATGTAAGTGTCTGTATGTAAGTGTCTCAGTGTCTGTTTGTGTCAGTATGTAAGTGTCTGTATGTAAGTTTCTATGTAAGTGTCTGTATGTAAGTGCCTGTATGTAAGTGTCTGTATGTAAGTGTCTGTATGTAAATGTCTGATTGTAAGTGTGTGTATGTAAGTGTCTGTATGTAAGTGTCTGTATGTAAGTGTCTCAGAATCTGTATGTAAATGTCTTTATGTAAGTGTCTGTATGTAAGTGTCTGTATGTAAGTGTCTGTATGTAAGTGTCTCAGTGTCTGTATATAAGTGTCTGTATGTAAGCATCTGTATGTAAGTGTCTCAGTGTCTGTATGTAAGTGTCTGTATGTAAGTGTCTGTATGTAAGTGTCTCAGTGTCTGTATGTAAGTGTCTGTATGTAAGTGTCTGTATGTAAGTGTCTCAGTGTCTGTATGTAAGTGTCTGTATGTAAGCGTCTGTATGTAAGTGTCTATGTAAGTGTCTTAGTGTCTTTATGTAAGTGTCTGTATGTAAGTGTCTCAGTGTCTGTATGTAAGTGTCTCATTGTCTGTATGTAAGTGTCTCTATGTAAGTGTCTCAGTGTCTGTATGTAAGTGTCTGTATGTAAGTGTCTGTATGTAAGTGTCTGTATGTGAATATCTCAGTGTCTGTATGTAAGTGTCTGTATGTAAGTGTCTGTATGTAAATGTCTCAGTGTCTGTATGTAAGTGTATGTAAGCGTCTGTATGTAAGTGTCTATGTAAGTGTCTCAGTGTCTGTATGTAAGTGTCTGTATGTAAGTGTCTGTATGTAAGTGTCTTAGTGTCTGTATGTAAGTGTCTGTATGTAATTGTCTGTATGTAAGTGTCTTTATGTAAGAGTCTGCATGTAAGTGTCTAAGTGTCTGTATGTAAGTGTCTTTATGTAAGAGTCTGTATGTAAGTGTCTGTATGTAAGTGTCTAAGTGTGTGTATGTAAGGGTCTGTATGTAAGTGTCTGTATGTAAGTGTCTGTATGTAAGTGTCTGTATGTAAGTGTTTGTATGTAAATGTCTGTATGTAAGTGTCTCAGTGTCTGTTTGTGTCAGTATGTAAGTGTCTGTATGTAAGTGTCTATGTAAGTGTCTGTATGTAAGTGCCTGTATGTAAATGTCTGTATGTAAGTGTCTGTATGTAAGTGTCTGTATGTAAGTGTGTGTATGTAAGTGTCTGTATATAAGTGTCTGTATGTAAGTGTCTCAGTATCTGTATGTAAATGTCTTTATGTAAGTGTCTGTATGTAAGTGTATGTATGTAAGTGTCTGTATGTAAGTCTAAGTGTCTGTATGTCAGTGTGTGTTTGTAAGTGTCTGTATGTAAGTGTCTGTATGTAAGTGTCTGTATTTAAGTGTCTCAGTGTCTGTAAGTAAGTGTCTAAGTAAGTGTCTGTATGTAAGTGTCTTTATGTAAGTGTCTGTATGTTAAGTGTTTGTATGTAAGTGTCTGTATGTGAATATATCAGTGTCTGTATGTAAGTGGCTGTATGTAAGTGTCTGTATGTAAGTGTCTCAGTGTCTGTATGTAAGTGTCTGTATGTAAGTGTCTGTATGTAAGTGTCTGTATGTTAAGTGTCTGTATGTAAGTGTCTGTATGTAAGTATCTCAGTGTCTGTATGTAAGTTTCTGTATGTAAGTGTCTGTATGTAAGTGTCTCAGTGTCTTATGTAAGTGTCTGTATGTAAGTGTCTGTATGTAAGTATCTGTATGTAAATGTCTGTGTGTAAGTGTCTGTATGTAAGTGCCTTAGTGTCTGTATGTAAGTGTCTGTATGTAAGTGACTGTATGTGTCTGTATGTAAGTGTCTGTACGTAAGTGTCTGTATGTAAGTGTCTGTGTGTAAGTGGCTGTATGTAAGTGTCTGTATGTAAGTATCTGTATGTAAGTGTCTGTATGTAAGTTTCTGTATGTAAGTGTATGTTTGTAAGTGTCGGTATGTAAGTGTCTGTATGTAAGTGCCTGTTTGTAAGTGTCTGTATGTAAGTGTCTGTATATAAGTGCCTGTATGTAAGTGTCTGTATGTAAGTGTCTCAGTGTCTGTATGTAAGTGTCTGTATGTAAGCTTCTGTATGTAAGTGTCTGTAAGTAGTGTCTCTATGTAAGTGTCTCAGTGTCTGTATGTAAGTTTCTGTATGTAAGTGTCTCAATGTAAGTGTCTGTATGTAAGTTTCTGTATGTCAGTGTCACAGTGTCTGATGTAAGTGTCTGTATGTAAGTGTCTCAGTGTCTGTATGTAAATGTCTTTATGTAATGTCTGTATGTAAGTGTCTCAGTGTCTGTTTGTGTCAGTATGTAAGTGTCTGTATGTAAGTGTCTGTATGTAAGTGTCTATGTAAGTGTCTCAGTGTCTGTATGTAAGTGTCTGTATGTAAGTGTCTGTATGTAAGTGTCTTTATGTAAGAGTCTTTATGTAAGAGTCTGTATGTAAGTGTCTGTATGTAAGTGTCTAAGTGTCTGTATGTAAGTGTCTTTATGTAAGAGTCTGTATGTAAGTGTCTGTATGTAAGTGTCTAAGTGTGTGTATGTAAGGGTCTGTATGTAAGTGTCTGTATGTAAGTGTCTGTATATAAGTGTCTGTATGTAAGTGTTTGTATGTAAGTGTCTGTATGTAAGTGTCTCAGTGTCTGTTTGTGTCAGTATGTAAGTGTCTGTATGTAAGTGTCTATGTAAGTGTCTGTATGTAAGTGCCTGTATGTAAATGTCTGTATGTAAGTGTGTGTATGTAAGTGTCTGTATGTAAGTGTCTGTATGTAAGTGTCTGTATGTAAGTCTCAGTGTCTGTATGTCAGTGTGTGTTTGTAAGTGTCTGTATGTAAGTGTCTGTATGTAAGTGTCTGTATTTAAGTGTCTCAGTGTATGTAAGTAAGTGTCTAAGTGAGTGTCTGTATGTAAGTGTCTGTATGTAAGTGTCTGTATGTTAAGTGTTTGTATGTAAGTGTCTGTATGTGAATATATCAGTGTCTGTATGTAAGTGGCTGTATGTAAGTGTCTGTATGTAAGTGTCTCAGTGTCTGTATGTAAGTGTCTGTATGTAAGTGTCTGTATGTAAGTGTCTGTATGTTAAGTGTCTGTATGTAAGTGTCTGTATGTAAGTATCTCAGTGTCTGTATGTAAGTTTCTGTATGTAAGTGTCTGTATGTAAGTGTCTCAGTGTCTTATGTAAGTGTCTGTATGTAAGTGTCTGTATGTAAGTATCTGTATGTAAATGTCTGTGTGTAAGTGTCTGTATGTAAGTGCCTTAGTGTCTGTATGTAAGTGTCTGTATGTAAGTGACTGTATGTGTCTGTATGTAAGTGTCTGTACGTAAGTGTCTGTATGTAAGTGTCTGTGTGTAAGTGGCTGTATGTAAGTGTCTGTATGTAAGTATATGTATGTAAGTGTCTGTATGTAAGTTTCTGTATGTAAGTGTATGTTTGTAAGTGTCGGTATGTAAGTGTCTGTATGTAAGTGCCTGTTTGTAAGTGTCTGTATGTAAGTGTCTGTATATAAGTGCCTGTATGTAAGTGTCTGTATGTAAGTGTCTCAGTGTCTGTATGTAAGTGTCTGTATGTAAGCTTCTGTATGTAAGTGTCTGTAAGTAGTGTCTCTATGTAAGTGTCTCAGTGTCTGTATGTAAGTTTCTGTATGTAAGTGTCTCAATGTAAGTGTCTGTATGTAAGTTTCTGTATGTCAGTGTCACAGTGTCTGATGTAAGTGTCTGTATGTAAGTGTCTCAGTGTCTGTATGTAAATGTCTTTATGTAATGTCTGTATGTAAGTGTCTCAGTGTCTGTTTGTGTCAGTATGTAAGTGTCTGTATGTAAGTGTCTGTATGTAAGTGTCTATGTAAGTGTCTCAGTGTCTGTATGTAAGTGTCTGTATGTAAGTGTCTGTATGTAAGTGTCTTAGTGTCTGTATGTAAGTGTCTGTATGTAATTGTCTGTATGTAAGTGTCTTTATGTAAGAGTCTGTATGTAAGTGTCTGTATGTAAGTGTCTAAGTGTCTGTATGTAAGTGTCTTTATGTAAGAGTCTGTATGTAAGTGTCTGTATGTAAGTGTCTAAGTGTGTGTATGTAAGGGTCTGTATGTAAGTGTCTGTATGTAAGTGTCTGTATGTAAGTGTCTGTATGTAAGTGTTTGTATGTAAGTGTCTGTATGTAAGTGTCTATGTAAGTGTCTGTATGTAAGTGCCTATATGTAAGTGTCTGTATGTAAGTGTCTGTATGTAAGTGTCTGTATGTAAGTGTGTGTATGTAAGTGTCTGTATGTAAGTGTCTGTATGTAAGTGTCTGTATGTAAGTCTCAGTGTCTGTATGTCAGTGTGTGTTTGTAAGTGTCTGTATGTAAGTGTCTGTATGTAAGTGTCTGTATTTAAGTGTCTCAGTGTCTGTAAGTAAGTGTCTAAGTGAGTGTCTGTATGTAAGTGTCTGTATGTAAGTGTCTGTATGTTAAGTGTTTGTATGTAAGTGTCTGTATGTGAATATATCAGTGTCTGTATGTAAGTGGCTGTATGTAAGTGTCTGTATGTAAGTGTCTCAGTGTCTGTATGTAAGTGTCTGTATGTAAGTGTCTGTATGTAAGTATCTGTATGTAAGTGTCTGTATGTTAAGTGTCTGTATGTAAGTGTCTGTATGTAAGTATCTCAGTGTCTGTATGTAAGTTTCTGTATGTAAGTGTCTGTATGTAAGTGTCTCAGTGTCTGTATGTAAGTGTCTGTATGTAAGTGTCTGTATGTAATTGTCTGTGTGTAAGTGTCTTTATGTAAGAGTCTGTATGTAAGTGTCTAAGTGTCTTATGTAAGTGTCTTTATGTAAGAGTCTGTATGTAAGTGTCTGTATGTAAGTGTCTAAGTGTGTGTATGTAAGGGTCTGTATGTAAGTGTCTGTATGTAAGTGTGTGTATGTAAGTGTCTGTATGTAAGTGTTTGTATGTAAGTGTCTGTATGTAAGTGTCTATGTAAGTGTCTGTATGTAAGTGCCTGTATGTAAGTGTCTGTATGTAAGTGTCTGTATGTAAGTGTCTGATTGTAAGTGTGTGTATGTAAGTGTCTGTATGTAAGTGTCTGTATGTAAGTGTCTCAGTATCTGTATGTAAATGTCTTTATGTAAGTGTCTGTATGTAAGTGTCTGTATGTAAGTGTCTGTATGTAAGTGTCTCAGTGTCTGTATATAAGTGTCTGTATGTAAGAATCTGTATGTAAGTGTCTCAGTGTCTGTATGTAAGTGTCTGTATGTAAGTGTCTGTATGTAAGTGTCTCAGTGTCTGTATGTAAGTGTCTGTATGTAAGCATCTGTATGTAAGTGTCTATGTAAGTGTCTCAGTGTCTTTATGTAAGTGTCTGTATGTAAGTGTCTCAGTGTCTGTATGTAAGTGTCTCATTGTCTGTATGTAAGTGTCTGTATGTAAGTGTCTCAGTGTCTGTATGTAAGTGTCTGTATGTAAGTGTCTGTATGTAAGTGTCTGTATGTGAATATCTCAGTGTCTGTATGTAAGTGTCTGTATGTAAGTGTCTGTATGTAAGTGTCTGTATGTAAATGTCTCAGTGTCTGTATGTAAGTGTATGTAAGCATCTGTATGTAAGTGTCTATGTAAGTGTCTCAGTGTCTGTATGTAAGTGTCTGTATGTAAGTGTCTGTATGTAAGTGTCTTAGTGTCTGTATGTAAGTGTCTGTATGTAATTGTCTGTATGTAAGTGTCTTTATGTAAGAGTCTGTATGTGTCTGTATGTAAGTGTCTGTATGTAAGTGTCTTTATGTAAGAGTCTGTATGTAAGTGTCTGTATGTAAGTGTCTAAGTGTGTGTATGTAAGGGTCTGTATGTAAGTGTCTGTATGTAAGTGTCTGTATGTAAGTGTCTGTATGTAAGTGTTTGTATGTAAGTGTCTGTATGTAAGTGTCTCAGTGTCTGTTTGTGTCAGTATGTAAGTGTCTGTATGTAAGTGTCTATGTAAGTGTCTGTATGTAAGTGCCTGTATGTAAATGTCTGTATGTAAGTGTCTGTATGTAAGTGTCTGTATGTAAGTGTGTGTATGTAAGTGTCTGTATGTAAGTGTCTGTATGTAAGTGTCTCAGTATCTGTATGTAAATGTCTTTATGTAAGTGTCTGTATGGAAGTGTCTGTATGTAAGTGTCTGTATGTAAGTCTCAGTGTCTGTATGTCAGTGTGTGTTTGTAAGTGTCTGTATGTAAGTGTCGGTATGTAAGTGTCTGTATTTAAGTGTCTCAGTGTCTGTAAGTAAGTGTCTAAGTAAGTGTCTGTATGTTAAGTGTTTGTATGTAAGTGTCTGTATGAGAATATATCAGTGTCTGTATGTAAGTTTCTGTATGTAAGTGTCTGTATGTAAGTGTCTCAGTGTCTGTATGTAAGTGTCTGTATGTAAGTGTCTGTATGTAAGTATCTGTATGTAAATGTCTGTGTGTAAGTGTCTGTATGTAAGTGTCTTAGTGTCTGTATGTAAGTGTCTGTATGTAAGTGTCTGTATGTAAGTGTCTGTGTGTAAGTGGCTGTATGTAAGCGTCTGTATGTAAGTATCTGTATGTAAGTGTCTGTATGTAAGTTTCTATATGTAAGTGTATGTTTGTAAGTGTCGGTATGTAAGTGTCTGTATGTAAGTGCCTGTTTGTAAGTGTCTGTATGTAAGTGTCTGTATATAAGTGCCTGTATGTAAGTGTCTGTATGTAAGTGTCTCAGTGTCTGTATGTAAGCGTCTGTATGTAAGCTTCTGTATGTAAGTGTCTGTAAGTAGTGTCTCTATGTAAGTGTCTCAGTGTCTGTATGTAAGTTTATCTATGTAAGTGTCTCAATGTAAGTGTCTGTATGTAAGTTTCTGTATGTCAGTGTCACAGTGTCTGATGTAAGTGTCTGTATGTAAGTGTCTGTATATAAGTGTCTGTATGTAAGTGCCTGTATGTAAGTGTCTGTATGTAAGTGTGTGTATGTAAGTATCTGTATGTAAGTGTCTGTATGTAAGTGTCTCAGTATCTGTATGTAAATGTCTTTATGTACGTGTCTGTATGTTAGTGTCTGTATGTAAGTGTCTGTATGTAAGTCTCAGTGTCTGTATGTCAGTGTGTGTTTGTAAGTGTCTGTATGTAAGTGTCTGTATGTAAGTGTCTGTATTTAAGTGTCTCAGTGTCTGTAAGTAAGTGTCTAAGTAAGTGTCTGTATGTAAGTGTCTCTATGTAAGTGTCTGTATGTTAAGTGTTTGTATGTAAGTGTCTGTATGTAAATATCTCAGTGTCTGTATGTAAGTGTCTGTATGTAAGTGTCTGTATGTAAGTATCTGTATGTAAATGTCTGTGTGTAAGTGTCTGTATGTAAGTGTCTTAGTGTCTGTATGTAAGTGTCTGTATGTAAGTGTCTGTATGTAAGTGTCTGTGTGTAAGTGGCTGTATGTAAGCGTCTGTATGTAAGTATCTGTATGTAAGTGTCTGTATGTAAGTTTCTATATGTAAGTGTATGTTTGTAAGTGTCGGTATGTAAGTGTCTGTATGTAAGTGCCTGTTTGTAAGTGTCTGTATGTAAGTGTCTGTATATAAGTGCCTGTATGTAAGTGTCTGTATGTAAGTGTCTCAGTGTCTGTATGTAAGCGTCTGTATGTAAGCTTCTGTATGTAAGTGTCTGTAAGTAGTGTCTCTATGTAAGTGTCTCAGTGTCTGTATGTAAGTTTATCTATGTAAGTGTCTCAATGTAAGTGTCTGTATGTAAGTTTCTGTATGTCAGTGTCACAGTGTTTGATGTAAGTGTCTGTATGTAAGTGTCTGTATATAAGTGTCTGTATGTAAGTGCCTGTATGTAAGTGTCTGTATGTAAGTGTGTGTATGTAAGTATCTGTATGTAAGTGTCTGTATGTAAGTGTCTCAGTATCTGTATGTAAATGTCTTTATGTACGTGTCTGTATGTTAGTGTCTGTATGTAAGTGTCTGTATGTAAGTCTCAGTGTCTGTATGTCAGTGTGTGTTTGTAAGTGTCTGTATGTAAGTGTCTGTATGTAAGTGTCTGTATTTAAGTGTCTCAGTGTCTGTAAGTAAGTGTCTAAGTAAGTGTCTGTATGTAAGTGTCTCTATGTAAGTGTCTGTATGTTAAGTGTTTGTATGTAAGTGTCTGTATGTAAATATCTCAGTGTCTGTATGTAAGTGTCTGTATGTAAGTGTCTGTATGTAAGTGTCTCAGTGTCTGTATGTAAGTGTCTGTATCTAAGTGTCTGTATGTGTCTGTATGTAAGTGTCTGTATGTAAGTGTCTGTACGTAAGTATCTGTATGTAAGTGTCTGTGTGTAAGTTTCTGTATGCAAGTGTCTGTTTGTAAGTGTCTGTATGTAAGTGTCTGGGCTCTGGGTCGTTCTTCGTGCTTTTGGAGTACCTGACCCTCTGCTCACGATCATTAAGGACCTTCATGATGGTGAGCGGGCCCGGGTAAAACTACGTGGCCGGGAGTCAGAGCCATTCCCTGTACACCTTGGGGTGCGACAGGGATGTCCTCTGGCTCCCACATTATTTAACATCTATTTTGACCACGTAGTTCGTGAAGCCTTCAATAGCTGTACCGGGGGAATCTCCATATGGTACAGATATAATGGGAGGCTAATCGATGCCCGGGTGCGGTCAAGGGATGGCTCCCTATTGCTCAACCACGTTATGTATGCTGATGACTTGGTAATAGCTGCTCAGTCAGAGGAGGAGTTGCAGACGCTGCTGCTGAGACTGGAGCGTGCCACTAAGAGGTGGGGCCTTACCATCAGCCCCACCAAAACTAAGCACCTGCCTGGGTATTTTGTACCATCGGACACTCCACCCCCACAACTCCCAATCGGTGATGGGGCAGTTGTGGAGAGAGTGGAGAGTTTCCCATACCTGGGCAGTGTGCTTATGACTGGCTCCAGTTTAACAGCAGAGGTCTCACTCCGAATCAGTCGAGCGGCAATATCTTTTCATCGGTTGCGTAACGCTGTGTGGAAGCTACCTGGTCTGTCGCTCCGCACTAAGCTTCAGGTCTTCTCGGCCACGGTCATTCCCTCCCTTCTCTACGCTTGCGAAACGTGGACCCCCCTAATGGAACATCTTCGCCGGTTAGAAACATTTAGGCTGACCTGCCTACGATCCATCCTGGGTTTAATCAGACTGGATTGTGTGAGGAGCTCACAAATCCTTGAAAGATCTGGGCAGGGTCCCATCGGTGAGCTCCTCCGGCAGGCAAGGCTGCGATGGCTGGGTCATGTAGCCCGCATGCCCAGCCACCGCATGCCGAAACAGCTTTTGTTTGGCCGGATTGAGGGGGCTAAGCGGGCGCGGCACGGGCTAGAGAAGAGATGGAGTGATGTGGTACAGGAGGACGTGGAGCTGAGTGGACTTGCCGATGACTGGTACCAGCGGTGTCAAGATCGGCCTCTGTGGAGGAGGCTCGTGAAGGATGCTACTGGGCAGTTGGAGGCAGTCGCCCTCCAACAACAACGGAGGGCGGAGGAGCGACGCTCACAACAGCGAGCGGAGCGCCGGGTGGCTAAAGCACAGCAGGTTGGCACAGTAGGGGGCACAGGTGGTGCATCAGCCAGTCATCTCAGTCAGTCGACCCGTGGCACCTGGGTCTGCCCCGTGACCTCCTGCCAGCGGGCGTTCGACACTTCACGTGGCCTCAGGGTGCACATAGCCTGGCACAAGCGTCGTGGTGACGTCACCGCCACTTAGTGGCGAATGGCGGTTGTTGTTGTTGTTGTATGTAAGTGTCTGTATGTAAGTGTCTTCGTGTCTGTATGTAAGTGTCTGTATGTAAGTGTCTGTATGTAAGTGTCTCAGCATCTGTATGTGTCTGTATGTAAGTGTCTGTATGTAAGTGTCTCAGTGTCTGTATGTAAGTGTCTGTATGTAAGCGTCTGTATGTAAGTGTCTATGTAAGTGTCTCAGTGTCTTTATGTAAGTGTCTGTATGTAAGTGTCTCAGTGTCTGTATGTAAGTGTCTCAGTGTCTGTATGTAAGTGTCTGTATGTAAGTGTCTCAGTGTCAGTATGTAAGTGTCTGTATGTAAGTGTCTGTATGTAAGTGTCTGTATGTAACTGTCTCAGTGTCTGTATGGAAGTGTCTGTATGTAAGTGTCTCAGTGTCTGTATGTAAGTGTCTGTATGTAAGTGTCTGTATGTAAGTGTATGTATGTAAGTGTCTCAGTGTCTGTATGTAAGTGTATGTAAGCGTCTGTATGTAAGTGTCTATGTAAGTGTCTCAGTGTCTGTATGTAAGTGTCTGTATGTAAGTGTCTTAGTGTCTGTATGTAAGTGTCTGTATGTAATTGTCTATATGTAAGTGTCTTTACGTAAGAGTCTGTATGTAAGTGTCTGTATGTAAGTGTCTAAGTGTCTGTATGTAAGTGTCTTTATGTAAGAGTCTGTATGTAAGTGTCTGTATGTAAGTGTCTAAGTGTCTGTATGTAAGGGTCTGTATGTAAGTGTCTCTATGTAAGTGTCTGTATGTAAGTGTCTGTATGT
This sequence comes from Petromyzon marinus, assembly GCF_048934315.1. Taxonomy (NCBI): domain Eukaryota; kingdom Metazoa; phylum Chordata; class Hyperoartia; order Petromyzontiformes; family Petromyzontidae; genus Petromyzon; species Petromyzon marinus. The sequence goes on along the minus strand of NW_027423053.1, from coordinate 669,257 downwards.
AAGTGTTTGTATGTAAGTGTCTGTATGTAAGTGTCTCAGTGTCTGTTTGTGTCAGTATGTAAGTGTCTGTATGTAAGTGTCTGTATGTAAGTGTCTGTATGTAAGTGTCTTCGTGTCTGTATGTAAGTGTCTGTATGTAAGTGTCTGTATGTAAGTGTCTCAGCATCTGTATGTGTCTGTATGTAAGTGTCTGTATGTAAGTGTCTCAGTGTCTGTATGTAAGTGTCTGTATGTAAGCGTCTGTATGTAAGTGTCTATGTAAGTGTCTCAGTGTCTTTATGTAAGTGTCTGTATGTAAGTGTCTCAGTGTCTGTATGTAAGTGTCTCAGTGTCTGTATGTAAGTGTCTGTATGTAAGTGTCTCAGTGTCAGTATGTAAGTGTCTGTATGTAAGTGTCTGTATGTAAGTGTCTGTATGTAACTGTCTCAGTGTCTGTATGGAAGCGAGAATTTCATCATCGCTTGCGGCTGGGATTGGCATCGTCCCCGACTCCTCCTGATGTCGAGGGTAAATGGGCGAGGTTTAGGACTGTGATTCATGCAGCTGCAATGGCTGCTTTGGGTACGCGGTCCAGACCTCCCCAGACACCCTGGATGACAGAGGAGTTGTTCACGATGGTTGAGAAAAAGCGACAGGCCCACTGTCATCGGCTACAGAATCCCACGTCAGAGAATGAGGAGGCTTACCGCAGCCTTCGCTCGGAGGTTCGGAGAGCCGTGAGGCGCTGCAAGGATGGGTGGTGGTCGCGGGTTGCTGAGGAGATCGAGTCTGCCTCAGTGGCCCGTGATCACAAATCTCTATTTAACTCCATCAAAAAAGTAACCTGCAGCGCCACACCTATTACCATCATTAGGGGAAAAAACGGTGATCCAATTTCCGACCCCCAGGAACAGGTTCGCAGATTTGCTGAGCATTTCTGTGAGGTCCTGGGGGAGGGAAAATCCCTCAGCCAGGAAAACATCGTGGCACAAAGTGAGGATGACCCTGCTGAGGCTGCGGTGCCTCAAATATTGGATGAAGTCACCCCCTGTGAGTGGCTGGCTGAGGTGCCAGCTGCTGATGAAGTATTGAAGGCGATCCGGAGTCTGAGACCAGGAAAGGCAGCGGGCAGAGATGATCTCCCAAGCGAAATGCTGAGGGAGGGTGGCGTTTGTGCACAGACTGCCCTATATGACATCATAACAACAGTCTGGACCACTGGACGGGTTCCGCAGGATTGGAAGGATGCCCTGGTGGTCCCCCTTTTTAAGAAGGGGGACCGCACAGACTGTAACAACTACAGGGGCATCTCACTCCTCAGTGTGCCGGGAAAGGTCCTGGCAAGGATTATTCAGCATCGCCTTGCCAGGCACGCTGAGGAGAGGCTTGCGGAGCCCCAATGCGGTTTCAGGAAAGGGCGGTCCTGCACAGATGCCATATTTTCTGTCCGTCTGCTACAGCAGAGGTGTAGGGAATTCCAACAAGACCTACATCTCTGCTTTATTGACCTGGTCAAGGCCTATGATACCATCAGTAGGCCTGGGCTCTGGGTCGTTCTTCGTGCTTTTGGAGTACCTGACCCTCTGCTCACGATCATTAAGGACCTTCATGATGGTGAGCGGGCCCGGGTAAAACTACGTGGCCGGGAGTCAGAGCCATTCCCTGTACACCTTGGGGTGCGACAGGGATGTCCTCTGGCTCCCACATTATTTAACATCTATTTTGACCACGTAGTTCGTGAAGCCTTCAATAGCTGTACCGGGGGAATCTCCATATGGTACAGATATAATGGGAGGCTAATCGATGCCCGGGTGCGGTCAAGGGATGGCTCCCTATTGCTCAACCACGTTATGTATGCTGATGACTTGGTAATAGCTGCTCAGTCAGAGGAGGAGTTGGAGACGCTGCTGCTGAGACTGGAGCGTGCCACTAAGAGGTGGGGCCTTACCATCAGCCCCACCAAAACTAAGCACCTGCCTGGGTATTTTGTACCATCGGACACTCCACCTCCACAACTCCCAATCGGTGATGGGGCAGTTGTGGAGAGAGTGGAGAGTTTCCCATACCTGGGCAGTGTGCTTATGACTGGCTCCAGTTTAACAGCAGAGGTCTCACTCCGAATCAGTCGAGCGGCAATATCTTTTCATCGGTTGCGTAACGCTGTGTGGAAGCTACCTGGTCTGTCGCTCCGCACTAAGCTTCAGGTCTTCTCGGCCACGGTCATTCCCTCCCTTCTCTACGCTTGCGAAACGTGGACCCCCCTAATGGAACATCTTCGCCGGTTAGAAACATTTAGGCTGGCCTGCCTACGATCCATCCTGGGTTTAACCAGACTGGATTGTGTGAGGAGCTCACAAATCCTTGAAAGATCTGGGCAGGGTCCCATCGGTGAGCTCCTCCGGCAGGCAAGGCTGCGATGGCTGGGTCATGTAGCCCGCATGCCCAGCCACCGCATGCCGAAACAGCTTTTGTTTGGCCGGATTGAGGGGGCTAAGCGGGCGCGGCACGGGCTAGAGAAGAGATGGAGTGATGTGGTACAGGAGGACGTGGAGCTGAGTGGACTTGCCGATGACTGGTACCAGCGGTGTCAAGATCGGCCTCTGTGGAGGAGGCTCGTGAAGGATGTTACTGGGCAGTTGGAGGCAGTCGCCCTCCAACAACAACGGAGGGCGGAGGAGCGACGCTCACAACAGCGAGCGGAGCGCCGGGTGGCTAAAGCACAGCAGGTTGGCACAGTAGGGGGCACAGGTGGTGCATCAGCCAGTCATCTCAGTCAGTCGACCCGTGGCACCTGGGTCTGCCCCGTGACCTCCTGCCAGCGGGCGTTCGACACTTCACGTGGCCTCAGGGTGCACATAGCCTGGCACAAGCGTCGTGGTGACGTCACCGCCACTTAGTGGCGAATGGCGGTTGTTGTTGTTGTATGTAAGTGTCTCAGTGTCTGTATGTAAGTGTCTGTATGTAAGCGTCTGTATGTAAGTGTCTATGTAAGTGTCTCAGTGTCTTTATGTAAGTGTCTGTATGTAAGTGTCTCAGTGTCTGTATGTAAGTGTCTCAGTGTCTGTATGTAAGTGTCTGTATGTAAGTGTCTCAGTGTCAGTATGTAAGTGTCTGTATGTAAGTGTCTGTATGTAAGTGTCTGTATGTAACTGTCTCAGTGTCTGTATGGAAGTGTCTGTATGTAAGTGTCTCAGTGTCTGTATGTAAGTGTCTGTATGTAAGTGTCAGTATGTAAGTGTCTGTATGTGAATATATCAGTGTCTGTATGTAAGTGGCTGTATGTAAGTGTCTGTATGTAAGTGTCTCAGTGTCTGTATGTAAGTGTCTGTATGTAAGTGTCTGTATGTAAGTGTCTGTATGTAAGTGTCTGTATGTTAAGTGTCTGTATGTAAGTGTCTGTATGTAAGTATCTCAGAGTCTGTATGTAAGTATCTGTATGTAAGTGTCTGTATGTAAGTGTCTCAGTGTCTGTATGTAAGTGTCTGTATGTAAGTGTCTGTATGTAATTGTCTGTGTGTAAGTGTCTTTATGTAAGAGTCTGTATGTAAGTGTCTAAGTGTCTGTATGTAAGTGTCTTTATGTAAGAGTCTGTATGTAAGTGTCTGTATGTAAGTGTCTAAGTGTGTGTATGTAAGGGTCTGTATGTAAGTGTCTGTATGTAAGTGTCTGATTGTAAGTGTGTGTATGTAAGTGTCTGTATGTAAGTGTCTGTATGTAAGTGTCTCAGTATCTGTATGTAAATGTCTTTATGTAAGTGTCTGTATGTAAGTGTCTGTATGTAAGTGTCTGTATGTAAGTGTCTCAGTGTCTGTATATAAGTGTCTGTATGTAAGCATCTGTATGTAAGTGTCTCAGTGTCTGTATGTAAGTGTCTGTATGTAAGTGTCTGTATGTAAGTGTCTCAGTGTCTGTATGTAAGTGTCTGTATGTAAGCATCTGTATGTAAGTGTCTATGTAAGTGTCTCAGTGTCTTTATGTAAGTGTCTGTATGTAAGTGTCTCAGTGTCTGTATGTAAGTGTCTCATTGTCTGTATGTAAGTGTCTGTATGTAAGTGTCTCAGTGTCTGTATGTAAGTGTCTGTATGTAAGTGTCTGTATGTAAGTGTCTGTATGTGAATATCTCAGTGTCTGTATGTAAGTGTCTGTATGTAAGTGTCTTTATGTAAGAGTCTGTATGTAAGTGTCTGTATGTAAGTGTCTGTATGTAAGTGTCTTTATGTAAGAGTCTGTATGTAAGTGTCTGTATGTAAGTGTCTAAGTGTGTGTATGTAAGTGTCTGTATGTAAGTGTCTGTATGTATGTAAGTGTCTGTATGTAAGTGTCTGTATGTAAGTGTTTGTTTGTAAGTGTCTGTATGTAAGTGTCTCAGTGTCTGTTTGTGTCAGTATGTAAGTGTCTTTATGTAAGTGTCTATGTAAGTGTCTGTATGTAAGTGCCTGTATGTAAATGTCTGTATGTAAGTGTCTGTATGTAAGTGTCTGTATGTAAGTGTGTGTATGTAAGTGTCTGTATGTAAGTGTCTGTATGTAAGTGTCTCAGTATCTGTATGTAAATGTCTTTATGTAAGTGTCTGTATGTAAGTGTCTGTATGTAAGTGTCTGTATGTAAGTCTCAGTGTCTGTATGTCAGTGTGTGTTTGTAAGTGTCTGTATGTAAGTGTCGGTATGTAAGTGTCTGTATTTAAGTGTCTCAGTGTCTGTAAGTAAGTGTCTAAGTAAGTGTCTGTATGTAAGTGTCTGTATGTAAGTGTCTGTATGTTAATTGTTTGTATGTAAGTGTCTGTATGTGAATATATCAGTGTCTGTATGTAAGTTTCTGTATGTAAGTGTCTGTATGTAAGTGTCTCAGTGTCTGTATGTAAGTGTCTGTATGTAAGTGTCTTATGTAAGTATCTGTATGTAAATGTCTGTGTGTAAGTGTCTGTATGTAAGTGTCTTAGTGTCTGTATGTAAGTGTCTGTATGTAAGTGACTGTATGTTTTCTGTATGTAAGTGTCTGTATGTAAGTGTATGTATGTAAGTGTCTGTGTGTAAGTGGCTGTATGTAAGCGTCTGTATGTAAGTATCTGTATGTAAGTGTCTGTATGTAAGTTTCTGTATGTAAGTGTATGTTTGTAAGTGTCGGTATGTAAGTGTCTGTATGTAAGTGCCTGTTTGTAAGTGTCTGTATGTAAGTGTCTGTATATAAGTGCCTGTATGTAAGTGTCTGTATGTAAGTGTCTCAGTGTCTGTATGTAAGCGTCTGTATGTAAGCTTCTGTATGTAAGTGTCTGTAAGTAGTGTCTCTATGTAAGTGTCTCAGTGTCTGTATGTAAGTTTATCTATGTAAGTGTCTCAATGTAAGTGTCTGTATGTAAGTTTCTGTATGTCAGTGTCACAGTGTCTGATGTAAGTGTCTGTATGTAAGTGTCTGTATATAAGTGTCTGTATGTAAGTGCCTGTATGTAAGTGTCTGTATGTAAGTGTGTGTATGTAAGTATCTGTATGTAAGTGTCTGTATGTAAGTGTCTCAGTATCTGTATGTAAATGTCTTTATGTACGTGTCTGTATGGTAGTGTCTGTATGTAAGTGTCTGTATGTAAGTCTCAGTGTCTGTATGTCAGTGTGTGTTTGTAAGTGTCTGTATGTAAGTGTCTGTATGTAAGTGTCTGTATTTAAGTGTCTCAGTGTCTGTAAGTAAGTGTCTAAGTAAGTGTCTGTATGTAAGTGTCTCTATGTAAGTGTCTGTATGTTAAGTGTTTGTATGTAAGTGTCTGTATGTAAATATCTCAGTGTCTGTATGTAAGTGTCTGTATGTAAGTGTCTGTATGTAAGTGTCTCAGTGTCTGTATGTAAGTGTCTGTATCTAAGTGTCTGTATGTGTCTGTATGTAAGTGTCTGTATGTAAGTGTCTGTACGTAAGTATCTGTATGTAAGTGTCTGTGTGTAAGTTTCTGTATGCAAGTGTCTGTTTGTAAGTGTCTGTATGTAAGTGTCTGTATGTAAGTGTCTGTATGTAAGTGTCTGTATGTAAGTGTCTTCGTGTCTGTATGTAAGTGTCTGTATGTAAGTGTCTGTATGTAAGTGTCTCAGTATCTGTATGTAAATGTCTTTATGTAAGTGTCTGTATGGAAGTGTCTGTATGTAAGTGTCTGTATGTAAGTCTCAGTGTCTGTATGTCAGTGTGTGTTTGTAAGTGTCTGTATGTAAGTGTCGGTATGTAAGTGTCTGTATTTAAGTGTCTCAGTGTCTGTAAGTAAGTGTCTAAGTAAGTGTCTGTATGTAAGTGTCTGTATGTAAGTGTCTGTATGTTAAGTGTTTGTATGTAAGTGTCTGTATGTGAATATATCAGTGTCTGTATGTAAGTTTCTGTATGTAAGTGTCTGTATGTAAGTGTCTCAGTGTCTGTATGTAAGTGTCTGTATGTAAGTATCTGTATGTAAATGTCTGTGTGTACGTGTTTGTATGTAAGTGTCTTAGTGTCTGTATGTAAGTGTCTTTATGTAAGTATCTGTATGTAAGTGTCTGTATGTAAGTTTCTGTATGTAAGTGTATGTTTGTAAGTGTCGGTATGTAATTGTCTGTATGTAAGTGCCTGTTTGTAAGTGTCTGTATGTAAGTGTCTCAGTGTCTGTATATAAGTGTCTGTATGTAAGCATCTGTATGTAAGTGTCTCAGTGTCTGTATGTAAGTGTCTGTATGTAAGTGTCTGTATGTAAGTGTCTCAGTGTCTGCATGTAAGTGTCTGTATGTAAGCGTCTGTATGTAAGTGTCTATGTAAGTGTCTCAGTGTCTTTAATGTAAGTGTCTGTATGTAAGTGTCTCAGTGTCTGTATGTAAGTGTCTCATTGTCTGTATGTAAGTGTCTGTATGTAAGTGTCTCAGTGTCTGTATGTAAGTGTCTGTATGTAAGTGTCTGTATGTAAGTGTCTGTATGTGAATATCTCAGTGTCTGTATGTAAGTGTCTGTATGTAAGTGTCTGTATGTAAGTGTCTGTATGTAAATGTCTCAGTGTCTGTATGTAAGTGTATGTAAGCGTCTGTATGTAAGTGTCTATGTAAGTGTCTCAGTGTCTGTATGTAAGTGTCTGTATGTAAGTGTCTGTATGTAAGTGTCTGTATGTGAATATATCAGTGTCTGTATGTAAGTGGCTGTATGTAAGTGTCTGTATGTAAGTGTCTCAGTGTCTGTATGTAAGTGTCTGTATGTAAGTGTCTGTATGTAAGTGTCAGTATGTAAGTGTCTGTATGTTAAGTGTCTGTATGTAAGTGTCTGTATGTAAGTATCTCAGAGTCTGTATGTAAGTATCTGTATGTAAGTGTCTGTATGTAAGTGTCTCAGTGTCTGTATGTAAGTGTCTGTATGTAAGTGTCTGTATGTAATTGTCTGTGTGTAAGTGTCTTTATGTAAGAGTCTGTATGTAAGTGTCTAAGTGTCTGTATGTAAGTGTCTTTATGTAAGAGTCTGTATGTAAATGTCTGTATGTAAGTGTCTAAGTGTGTGTATGTAAGGGTCTGTATGTAAGTGTCTGTATGTAAGTGTGTGTATGTAAGTGTATGTATGTAAGTGTTTGTATGTAAGTGTCTGTATGTAAGTGTCTCAGTATCTGTATGTAAATGTCTTTATGTAAGTGTCTGTATGTAAGTGTCTGTATGTAAGTGTCTGTATGTAAGTGTCTCAGTGTCTGTATATAAGTGTCTGTATGTAAGCATCTGTATGTAAGTGTCTCAGTGTCTGTATGTAAGTGTCTGTATGTAAGTGTCTGTATGTAAGTGTCTCAGTGTCTGTATGTAAGTGTCTGTATGTAAGCATCTGTATGTAAGTGTCTATGTAAGTGTCTCAGTGTCTTTATGTAAGTGTCTGTATGTAAGTGTCTCAGTGTCTGTATGTAAGTGTCTCATTGTCTGTATGTAAGTGTCTGTATGTAAGTGTCTCAGTGTCTGTATGTAAGTGTCTGTTTGTAAGTGTCTGTATGTAAGTGTCTGTATGTGAATATCTCAGTGTCTGTATGTAAGTGTCTGTATGTAAGTGTCTGTATGTAAGTGTCTGTATGTAAATGTCTCAGTGTCTGTATGTAAGTGTATGTAAGCATCTGTATGTAAGTGTCTATGTAAGTGTCTCAGTGTCTGTATGTAAGTGTCTGTATGTAAGTGTCTGTATGTAAGTGTCTTAGTGTCTGTATGTAAGTGTCTGTATGTAATTGTCTGTATGTAAGTGTCTTTATGTAAGAGTCTGTATGTAAGTGTCTGTATGTAAGTGTCTGTATGTAAGTGTCTTTATGTAAGAGTCTGTATGTAAGTGTCTGTATGTAAGTGTCTAAGTGTGTGTATGTAAGTGTCTGTATGTAAGTGTCTGTATGTATGTAAGTGTCTGTATGTAAGTGTCTGTATGTAAGTGTTTGTATGTAAGTATCTGTATGTAAGTGTCTCAGTGTCTGTTTGTGTCAGTATGTAAGTGTCTGTATGTAAGTGTCTATGTAAGTGTCTGTATGTAAGTGCCTGTATGTAAATGTCTGTATGTAAGTGTCTGTATGTAAGTGTCTGTATGTAAGTGTGTGTATGTAAGTGTCTGTATGTAAGTGTCTGTATGTAAGTGTCTCAGTATCTGTATGTAAATGTCTTTATGTAAGTGTCTGTATGTAAGTGTCTGTATGTAAGTGTCTATATGTAAGTCTCAGTGTCTGTATGTCAGTGTGTGTTTGTAAGTGTCTGTATGTAAGTGTCGGTATGTAAGTGTCTGTATTTAAGTGTCTCAGTGTCTGTAAGTAAGTGTCTAAGTAAGTGTCTGTATGTAAGTGTCTGTATGTAAGTGTCTGTATGTTAAGTGTTTGTATGTAAGTGTCTGTATGAGAATATATCAGTGTCTGTATGTAAGTTTCTGTATGTAAGTGTCTGTATGTAAGTGTCTCAGTGTCTGTATGTAAGTGTCTGTATGTAAGTGTCTGTATGTAAGTATCTGTATGTAAATGTCTGTGTGTAAGTGTCTGTATGTAAGTGTCTTAGTGTCTGTATGTAAGTGTCTGTATGTAAGTGACTGTATGTTTTCTGTATGTAAGTGTCTGTATGTAAGTGTCTGTATGTAAGTGTCTGTGTGTAAGTGGCTGTATGTAAGCGTCTGTATGTAAGTATCTGTATGTAAGTGTCTGTATGTAAGTTTCTATATGTAAGTGTATGTTTGTAAGTGTCGGTATGTAAGTGTCTGTATGTAAGTGCCTGTTTGTAAGTGTCTGTATGTAAGTGTCTGTATATAGGTGCCTGTATGTAAGTGTCTGTATGTAAGTGTCTCAGTGTCTGTATGTAAGCGTCTGTATGTAAGCTTCTGTATGTAAGTGTCTGTAAGTAGTGTCTCTATGTAAGTGTCTCAGTGTCTGTATGTAAGTTTATCTATGTAAGTGTCTCAATGTAAGTGTCTGTATGTAAGTTTCTGTATGTCAGTGTCACAGTGTCTGATGTAAGTGTCTGTATGTAAGTGTCTGTATATAAGTGTCTGTATGTAAGTGCCTGTATGTAAGTGTCTGTATGTAAGTGTGTGTATGTAAGTATCTGTATGTAAGTGTCTGTATGTAAGTGTCTCAGTATCTGTATGTAAATGTCTTTATGTACGTGTCTGTATGTTAGTGTCTGTATGTAAGTGTCTGTATGTAAGTCTCAGTGTCTGTATGTCAGTGTGTGTTTGTAAGTGTCTGTATGTAAGTGTCTGTATGTAAGTGTCTGTATTTAAGTGTCTCAGTGTCTGTAAGTAAGTGTCTAAGTAAGTGTCTGTATGTAAGTGTCTCTATGTAAGTGTCTGTATGTTAAGTGTTTGTATGTAAGTGTCTGTATGTAAATATCTCAGTGTCTGTATGTAAGTGTCTGTATGTAATTGTCTGTATGTAAGTGTCTCAGTGTCTGTATGTAAGTGTCTGTATCTAAGTGTCTGTATGTGTCTGTATGTAAGTGTCTGTATGTAAGTGTCTGTACGTAAGTATCTGTATGTAAGTGTCTGTGTGTAAGTTTCTGTATGCAAGTGTCTGTTTGTAAGTGTCTGTATGTAAGTGTCTGTATGTAAGTGTCTGTATGTAAGTGTCTGTATGTAAGTGTCTTCGTGTCTGTATGTAAGTGTCTGTATGTAAGTGTCTGTATGTAAGTGTCTCAGCATCTGTATGTGTCTGTATGTAAGTGTCTGTATGTAAGTGTCTCAGTGTCTGTATGTAAGTGTCTGTATGTAAGCGTCTGTATGTAAGTGTCTATGTAAGTGTCTCAGTGTCTTTATGTAAGTGTCTGTATGTAAGTGTCTCAGTGTCTGTATGTAAGTGTCTCAGTGTCTGTATGTAAGTGTCTGTATGTAAGTGTCTCAGTGTCAGTATGTAAGTGTCTGTATGTAAGTGTCTGTATGTAAGTGTCTGTATGTAACTGTCTCAGTGTCTGTATGTAAGTGTCTGTATGTAAGTGTCTCAGTGTCTGTATGTAAGTGTCTGTATGTAAGTGTCTGTATGTAAGTGTATGTATGTAAGTGTCTCAGTGTCTGTATGTAAGTGTATGTAAGCGTCTGTATGTAAGTGTCTATGTAAGTGTCTCAGTGTCTGTATGTAAGTGTCTGTATGTAAGTGTCTTAGTGTCTGTATGTAAGTGTCTGTATGTAATTGTCTATATGTAAGTGTCTTTACGTAAGAGTCTGTATGTAAGTGTCTGTATGTAAGTGTCTAAGTGTCTGTATGTAAGTGTCTTTATGTAAGAGTCTGTATGTAAGTGTCTGTATGTAAGTGTCTAAGTGTCTGTATGTAAGGGTCTGTATGTAAGTGTCTCTATGTAAGTGTCTGTATGTAAGTGTCTGTATGTAAGTGTTTGTATGTAAGTGTCTGTATGTAAGTGTCTCAGTGTCTGTTTGTGTCAGTATGTAAGTGTCTGTATGTAAGTGTCTGTATGTAAGTGTCTGTATGTAAGTGTCTTCGTGTCTGTATGTAAGTGTCTGTATGTAAGTGTCTGTATGTAAGTGTCTCAGCATCTGTATGTGTCTGTATGTAAGTGTCTGTATGTAAGTGTCTCAGTGTCTGTATGTAAGTGTCTGTATGTAAGCGTCTGTATGTAAGTGTCTATGTAAGTGTCTCAGTGTCTTTATGTAAGTGTCTGTATGTAAGTGTCTCAGTGTCTGTATGTAAGTGTCTCAGTGTCTGTATGTAAGTGTCTGTATGTAAGTGTCTCAGTGTCAGTATGTAAGTGTCTGTATGTAAGTGTCTGTATGTAAGTGTCTGTATGTAACTGTCTCAGTGTCTGTATGGAAGTGTCTGTATGTAAGTGTCTCAGTGTCTGTATGTAAGTGTCTGTATGTAAGCGTCTGTATGTAAGTGTCTATGTAAGTGTCTCAGTGTCTTTATGTAAGTGTCTGTATGTAAGTGTCTCAGTGTCTGTATGTAAGTGTCTCAGTGTCTGTATGTAAGTGTCTGTATGTAAGTGTCTCAGTGTCAGTATGTAAGTGTCTGTATGTAAGTGTCTGTATGTAAGTGTCTGTATGTAACTGTCTCAGTGTCTGTATGGAAGTGTCTGTATGTAAGTGTCTCAGTGTCTGTATGTAAGTGTCTGTATGTAAGTGTCAGTATGTAAGTGTCTGTATGTGAATATATCAGTGTCTGTATGTAAGTGGCTGTATGTAAGTGTCTGTATGTAAGTGTCTCAGTGTCTGTATGTAAGTGTCTGTATGTAAGTGTCTGTATGTAAGTGTCTGTATGTAAGTGTCTGTATGTTAAGTGTCTGTATGTAAGTGTCTGTATGTAAGTATCTCAGAGTCTGTATGTAAGTATCTGTATGTAAGTGTCTGTATGTAAGTGTCTCAGTGTCTGTATGTAAGTGTCTGTATGTAAGTGTCTGTATGTAATTGTCTGTGTGTAAGTGTCTTTATGTAAGAGTCTGTATGTAAGTGTCTAAGTGTCTGTATGTAAGTGTCTTTATGTAAGAGTCTAAATGTAAGTGTCTGTATGTAAGTGTCTAAGTGTGTGTATGTAAGGGTCTGTATGTAAGTGTTTTTTTTGTAAGTGTGTGTATGTAATTGTATGTATGTAAGTGTTTGTATGTAAGTGTCTTTATGTAAGTGTCTCAGTGTCTGTTTGTGTCAGTATGTAAGTGTCTGTATGTAAGTGTCTATGTAAGTGTCTGTATGTAAGTGCCTGTATGTAAGTGTCTGTATGTAAGTGTCTGTATGTAAGTGTCTGATTGTAAGTGTGTGTATGTAAGTGTCTGTATGTAAGTGTCTGTATGTAAGTGTCTCAGTATCTGTATGTAAATGTCTTTATGTAAGTGTCTGTATGTAAGTGTCTGTATGTAAGTGTCTGTATGTAAATATCTCAGTGTCTGTATGTAAGTGTCTGTATGTAATTGTCTGTATGTAAGTGTCTCAGTGTCTGTATGTAAGTGTCTGTATCTAAGTGTCTGTATGTGTCTGTATGTAAGTGTCTGTATGTAAGTGTCTGTACGTAAGTATCTGTATGTAAGTGTCTGTGTGTAAGTTTCTGTATGCAAGTGTCTGTTTGTAAGTGTCTGTATGTAAGTGTCTGTATGTAAGTGTCTGTATGTAAGTGTCTGTATGTAAGTGTCTTCGTGTCTGTATGTAAGTGTCTGTATGTAAGTGTCTGTATGTAAGTGTCTCAGCATCTGTATGTGTCTGTATGTAAGTGTCTGTATGTAAGTGTCTCAGTGTCTGTATGTAAGTGTCTGTATGTAAGCGTCTGTATGTAAGTGTCTATGTAAGTGTCTCAGTGTCTTTATGTAAGTGTCTGTATGTAAGTGTCTCAGTGTCTGTATGTAAGTGTCTCAGTGTCTGTATGTAAGTGTCTGTATGTAAGTGTCTCAGTGTCAGTATGTAAGTGTCTGTATGTAAGTGTCTGTATGTAAGTGTCTGTATGTAACTGTCTCAGTGTCTGTATGTAAGTGTCTGTATGTAAGTGTCTCAGTGTCTGTATGTAAGTGTCTGTATGTAAGTGTCTGTATGTAAGTGTATGTATGTAAGTGTCTCAGTGTCTGTATGTAAGTGTATGTAAGCGTCTGTATGTAAGTGTCTATGTAAGTGTCTCAGTGTCTGTATGTAAGTGTCTGTATGTAAGTGTCTTAGTGTCTGTATGTAAGTGTCTGTATGTAATTGTCTATATGTAAGTGTCTTTACGTAAGAGTCTGTATGTAAGTGTCTGTATGTAAGTGTCTAAGTGTCTGTATGTAAGTGTCTTTATGTAAGAGTCTGTATGTAAGTGTCTGTATGTAAGTGTCTAAGTGTCTGTATGTAAGGGTCTGTATGTAAGTGTCTCTATGTAAGTGTCTGTATGTAAGTGTCTGTATGTAAGTGTTTGTATGTAAGTGTCTGTATGTAAGTGTCTCAGTGTCTGTTTGTGTCAGTATGTAAGTGTCTGTATGTAAGTGTCTGTATGTAAGTGTCTGTATGTAAGTGTCTTCGTGTCTGTATGTAAGTGTCTGTATGTAAGTGTCTGTATGTAAGTGTCTCAGCATCTGTATGTGTCTGTATGTAAGTGTCTGTATGTAAGTGTCTCAGTGTCTGTATGTAAGTGTCTGTATGTAAGCGTCTGTATGTAAGTGTCTATGTAAGTGTCTCAGTGTCTTTATGTAAGTGTCTGTATGTAAGTGTCTCAGTGTCTGTATGTAAGTGTCTCAGTGTCTGTATGTAAGTGTCTGTATGTAAGTGTCTCAGTGTCAGTATGTAAGTGTCTGTATGTAAGTGTCTGTATGTAAGTGTCTGTATGTAACTGTCTCAGTGTCTGTATGGAAGTGTCTGTATGTAAGTGTCTCAGTGTCTGTATGTAAGTGTCTGTATGTAAGCGTCTGTATGTAAGTGTCTATGTAAGTGTCTCAGTGTCTTTATGTAAGTGTCTGTATGTAAGTGTCTCAGTGTCTGTATGTAAGTGTCTCAGTGTCTGTATGTAAGTGTCTGTATGTAAGTGTCTCAGTGTCAGTATGTAAGTGTCTGTATGTAAGTGTCTGTATGTAAGTGTCTGTATGTAACTGTCTCAGTGTCTGTATGGAAGTGTCTGTATGTAAGTGTCTCAGTGTCTGTATGTAAGTGTCTGTATGTAAGTGTCAGTATGTAAGTGTCTGTATGTGAATATATCAGTGTCTGTATGTAAGTGGCTGTATGTAATTGTCTGTATGTAAGTGTCTCAGTGTCTGTATGTAAGTGTCTGTATGTAAGTGTCTGTATGTAAGTGTCTGTATGTAAGTGTCTGTATGTTAAGTGTCTGTATGTAAGTGTCTGTATGTAAGTATCTCAGAGTCTGTATGTAAGTATCTGTATGTAAGTGTCTGTATGTAAGTGTCTCAGTGTCTGTATGTAAGTGTCTGTATGTAAGTGTCTGTATGTAATTGTCTGTGTGTAAGTGTCTTTATGTAAGAGTCTGTATGTAAGTGTCTAAGTGTCTGTATGTAAGTGTCTTTATGTAAGAGTCTGTATGTAAGTGTCTGTATGTAAGTGTCTAAGTGTGTGTATGTAAGGGTCTGTATGTAAGTGTTTTTTTTGTAAGTGTGTGTATGTAATTGTATGTATGTAAGTGTTTGTATGTAAGTGTCTTTATGTAAGTGTCTCAGTGTCTGTTTGTGTCAGTATGTAAGTGTCTGTATGTAAGTGTCTATGTAAGTGTCTGTATGTAAGTGCCTGTATGTAAGTGTCTGTATGTAAGTGTCTGTATGTAAGTGTCTGATTGTAAGTGTGTGTATGTAAGTGTCTGTATGTAAGTGTCTGTATGTAAGTGTCTCAGTATCTGTATGTAAATGTCTTTATGTAAGTGTCTGTATGTAAGTGTCTGTATGTAAGTGTCTGTATGTAAGTGTCTCAGTGTCTGTATATAAGTGTCTGTATGTAAGCATCTGTATGTAAGTGTCTCAGTGTCTGTATGTAAGTGTCTGTATGTAAGTGTCTGTATGTAAGTGTCTCAGTGTCTGTATGTAAGTGTCTGTATGTAAGCATCTGTATGTAAGTGTCTATGTAAGTGTCTCAGTGTCTTTATGTAAGTGTCTGTATGTAAGTGTCTCAGTGTCTGTATGTAAGTGTCTCATTGTCTGTATGTAAGTGTCTGTATGTAAGTGTCTCAGTGTCTGTATGTAAGTGTCTGTATGTAAGTGTCTGTATGTAAGTGTCTGTATGTGAATATCTCAGTGTCTGTATGTAAGTGTCTGTATGTAAGTGTCTTTATGTAAGAGTCTGTATGTAAGTGTCTGTATGTAAGTGTCTGTATGTAAGTGTCTTTATGTAAGAGTCTGTATGTAAGTGTCTGTATGTAAGTGTCTAAGTGTGTGTATGTAAGTGTCTGTATGTAAGTGTCTGTATGTATGTAAGTGTCTGTATGTAAGTGTCTGTAAGTGTTTGTTTGTAAGTGTCTGTATGTGTCTCAGTGTCTGTTTGTGTCAGTATGTAAGTGTCTTTATGTAAGTGTCTATGTAAGTGTCTGTATGTAAGTGCCTGTATGTAAATGTCTGTATGTAAGTGTCTGTATGTAAGTGTCTGTATGTAAGTGTGTGTATGTAAGTGTCTGTATGTAAGTGTCTGTATGTAAGTGTCTCAGTATCTGTATGTAAATGTCTTTATGTAAGTGTCTGTATGTAAGTGTCTGTATGTAAGTGTCTGTATGTAAGTCTCAGTGTCTGTATGTCAGTGTGTGTTTGTAAGTGTCTGTATGTAAGTGTCGGTATGTAAGTGTCTGTATTTAAGTGTCTCAGTGTCTGTAAGTAAGTGTCTAAGTAAGTGTCTGTATGTAAGTGTCTGTATGTAAGTGTCTGTATGTTAAGTGTTTGTATGTAAGTGTCTGTATGTGAATATATCAGTGTCTGTATGTAAGTTTCTGTATGTAAGTGTCTGTATGTAAGTGTCTCAGTGTCTGTATGTAAGTGTCTGTATGTAAGTATCTGTATGTAAATGTCTGTGTGTAAGTGTCTGTATGTAAGTGTCTTAGTGTCTGTATGTAAGTGTCTGTATGTAAGTGACTGTATGTTTTCTGTATGTAAGTGTCTGTATGTAAGTGTCTGTATGTAAGTGTCTGTGTGTAAGTGGCTGTATGTAAGCGTCTGTATGTAAGTATCTGTATGTAAGTGTCTGTATGTAAGTTTCTGTATGTAAGTGTATGTTTGTAAGTGTCGGTATGTAAGTGTCTGTATGTAAGTGCCTGTTTGTAAGTGTCTGTATGTAAGTGTCTGTATATAAGTGCCTGTATGTAAGTGTCTGTATGTAAGTGTCTCAGTGTCTGTATGTAAGCGTCTGTATGTAAGCTTCTGTATGTAAGTGTCTGTAAGTAGTGTCTCTATGTAAGTGTCTCAGTGTCTGTATGTAAGTTTATCTATGTAAGTGTCTCAATGTAAGTGTCTGTATGTAAGTTTCTGTATGTCAGTGTCACAGTGTCTGATGTAAGTGTCTGTATGTAAGTGTCTGTATATAAGTGTCTGTATGTAAGTGCCTGTATGTAAGTGTCTGTATGTAAGTGTGTGTATGTAAGTATCTGTATGTAAGTGTCTGTATGTAAGTGTCTCAGTATCTGTATGTAAATGTCTTTATGTACGTGTCTGTATGTTAGTGTCTGTATGTAAGTGTCTGTATGTAAGTCTCAGTGTCTGTATGTCAGTGTGTGTTTGTAAGTGTCTGTATGTAAGTGTCTGTATGTAAGTGTCTGTATTTAAGTGTCTCAGTGTCTGTAAGTAAGTGTCTAAGTAAGTGTCTGTATGTAAGTGTCTCTATGTAAGTGTCTGTATGTTAAGTGTTTGTATGTAAGTGTCTGTATGTAAATATCTCAGTGTCTGTATGTAAGTGTCTGTATGTAAGTGTCTGTATGTAAGTGTCTCAGTGTCTGTATGTAAGTGTCTGTATCTAAGTGTCTGTATGTGTCTGTATGTAAGTGTCTGTATGTAAGTGTCTGTACGTAAGTATCTGTATGTAAGTGTCTGTGTGTAAGTTTCTGTATGCAAGTGTCTGTTTGTAAGTGTCTGTATGTAAGTGTCTGTATGTAAGTGTCTGTATGTAAGTGTCTGTATGTAAGTGTCTTCGTGTCTGTATGTAAGTGTCTGTATGTAAGTGTCTGTATGTAAGTGTCTCAGCATCTGTATGTGTCTGTATGTAAGTGTCTGTATGTAAGTGTCTGTATGTAAGCGTCTGTATGTAAGTGTCTATGTAAGTGTCTCAGTGTCTTTATGTAAGTGTCTGTATGTAAGTGTCTCAGTGTCTGTATGTAAGTGTCTCAGTGTCTGTATGTAAGTGTCTGTATGTAAGTGTCTCAGTGTCAGTATGTAAGTGTCTGTATGTAAGTGTCTGTATGTAAGTGTCTGTATGTAACTGTCTCAGTGTCTGTATGGAAGTGTCTGTATGTAAGTGTCTCAGTGTCTGTATGTAAGTGTCTGTATGTAAGTGTCTGTATGTAAGTGTATGTATGTAAGTGTCTCAGTGTCTGTATGTAAGTGTATGTAAGCGTCTGTATGTAAGTGTCTATGTAAGTGTCTCAGTGTCTGTATGTAAGTGTCTGTATGTAAGTGTCTTAGTGTCTGTATGTAAGTGTCTGTATGTAATTGTCTATATGTAAGTGTCTTTACGTAAGAGTCTGTATGTAAGTGTCTGTATGTAAGTGTCTAAGTGTCTGTATGTAAGTGTCTTTATGTAAGAGTCTGTATGTAAGTGTCTGTATGTAAGTGTCTAAGTGTCTGTATGTAAGGGTCTGTATGTAAGTGTCTCTATGTAAGTGTCTGTATGTAAGTGTCTGTATGTAAGTGTTTGTATGTAAGTGTCTGTATGTAAGTGTCTCAGTGTCTGTTTGTGTCAGTATGTAAGTGTCTGTATGTAAGTGTCTGTATGTAAGTGTCTGTATGTAAGTGTCTTCGTGTCTGTATGTAAGTGTCTGTATGTAAGTGTCTGTATGTAAGTGTCTCAGCATCTGTATGTGTCTGTATGTAAGTGTCTGTATGTAAGTGTCTCAGTGTCTGTATGTAAGTGTCTGTATGTAAGCGTCTGTATGTAAGTGTCTATGTAAGTGTCTCAGTGTCTTTATGTAAGTGTCTGTATGTAAGTGTCTCAGTGTCTGTATGTAAGTGTCTCAGTGTCTGTATGTAAGTGTCTGTATGTAAGTGTCTCAGTGTCAGTATGTAAGTGTCTGTATGTAAGTGTCTGTATGTAAGTGTCTGTATGTAACTGTCTCAGTGTCTGTATGGAAGTGTCTGTATGTAAGTGTCTCAGTGTCTGTATGTAAGTGTCTGTATGTAAGCGTCTGTATGTAAGTGTCTATGTAAGTGTCTCAGTGTCTTTATGTAAGTGTCTGTATGTAAGTGTCTCAGTGTCTGTATGTAAGTGTCTCAGTGTCTGTATGGAAGTGTCTGTATGTAAGTGTCTCAGTGTCAGTATGTAAGTGTCTGTATGTAAGTGTCTGTATGTAAGTGTCTGTATGTAAGTGTCTCAGTGTCTGTATGTAAGTGTCTTTATGTAAGTGTCTGTATGTAAGTGTCTTAGTGTCTGTATGTAAGTGTCTGTATGTAATTGTCTATATGTAAGTGTCTTTATGTAAGAGTCTGTATGTAAGTGTCTGTATGTAAGTGTCTAAGTGTCTTATGTAAGTGTCTTTATGTAAGAGTCTGTATGCAAGTGTCTGTATGTAAGTGTCTAAGTGTCTGTATGTAAGTGTCTGTATGTAAGTGTCTCTATGTAAGTGTCTGTATGTAAGTGTCTGTATGAAAGTGTTTGTATGTGAGTGTCTGTATGTAAGTGTCTCAGTGTCTGTTTGTGTCAGTATGTAAGTGTCTGTATGTAAGTGTCTATGTAAGTGTCTGTATGTAAGTGCCTGTATGTAAGTGTGTGTATGTAAGTGTCTGTATGTAAGTGTCTGTATGTAAGTGTCTGTATGTAAGTGTCTCAGTATCTGTATGTACATGTATTTATGTAAGTGTCTGTATGTAAGTGTCTGTATGTAAGTGTCTGTATGTAAGTCTCAGTGTCTGTATGTCAGTGTGTGTTTGTAAGTGTCTGTATGTAAGTGTCTGTATGTAAGTGTTTGTATTTAAGTGTCTCAGTGTCTGTAAGTAAATGTCTAAGTAAGTGTCTGTATGTAAGTGTCTGTATGTAAGTGTCTGTATGTTAAGTGTTTGTATGTAAGTGTCTGTATGTGAATATCTCAGTGTCTGTATGTAAGTGTCTGTATGTAAGTGTCTCAGTGTCTGTATGTAAGTGTCTGTATGCAAGTGTATGTATGTAAGTGTCTGTATGTTAAGTGTCTGTATGTAAGTGTCTGTATGTAAGTATCTCAGTGTCTGTATGTAAGTTTCTGTATGTAAGTGTCTGTATGTAAGTGTCTCAGTGTCTGTATGTAAGTGTCTGTATGTAAGTGTCTGTATGTAATTGTCTGTGTGTAAGTGTCTTTATGTAAGAGTCTGTATGTAAGTGTCTGTATGTAAGTGTCTAAGTGTCTGTATGTAAGTGTCTTTATGTAAGAGTCTGTATGAAAGTGTCTGTATGTAAGTGTCTAAGTGTGTGTATGTAAGTGTCTGTATGTAAGTGTCTGTATGTAAGTGTCTGTATGTAAGTGTCTGTATGTAAGTGTCTCAGTGTCTGTTTGTGTCAGTATGTAAGTGTCTGTATGTAAGTGTCTATGTAAGTGTCTGTATGTAAGTACCTGTATGTAAGTGTCTGTATGTAAGTGTGTGTATGTAAGTGTCTGTATGTAAGTGTCTGTATGTAAGTGTCTCAGTATCTGTATGTAAATGTCTTTATGTAAGTGTCTGTATGTAAGTGTCTGTATGTAAGTGTCTGTATGTAAGTGTCTCAGTGTCTGTATATAAGTGTCTGTATGTAAGCATCTGTATGTAAGTGTGGGGAGCGATAGTGTAGCGGTTAGCGCGCTGCGCTATGAACCTGGCGACCCGGGTTCAATTCCCGCTCACGGCCAATACCAGTGACGATTATCTGAACCGGTCCCGGGCCTCCCCTAGGTCGACTCAGCCTCAAATGAGTACCTGGTGCGGTGTGTAAACATCGCCACTAGGGAGACAAACGCGGTCGGGCGTGGTGCTGGCCACCCACCCCCTCGTGTACCGTTTCGGCCTTCATAGGTGCTCGCTAACAGCACTTGCCCCTACAGTCTGTCACAGGCTATATGGGGGATCTTTGTCTTTGTCTTTGTATGTAAGCATCTGTATGTAAGTGTCTCAGTGTCTGTATGTAAGTGTCTGTATGTAAGTGTCTGTATGTAAGTGTCTCAGTGTCTGTATGTAAGTGTCTGTATGTAAGCGTCTGTATGTAAGTGTCTATGTAAGTGTCTCAGTGTCTTTATGTAAGTGTCTGTATGTAAGTTTCTCAGTGTATGTATGTAAGTGTCTCATTGTCTGTATGTAAGTGTCTGTATGTAAGTGTCTCAGTGTCTGTATGTAAGTGTCTGTATGTAAGTGTCTTTATGTAAGAGTCTGTATGTAAGTGTCTGTATGTAAGTGTCTAAGTGTCTGTATGTAAGTGTCTTTATGTAAGAGTCTGTATGTAAGTGTCTGTATGTAAGTGTCTAAGTGTGTGTATGTAAGGGTCTGTATGTAAGTGTCTGTATGTAAGTGTCTGTATGTAAGTGTCTGTATGTAAGTGTCTGTATGTAAATGTCTCAGTGTCTGTATGTAAGTGTATGTAAGCGTCTGTATGTAAGTGTCTATGTAAGTGTCTCAGTGTCTGTATGTAAGTGTCTGTATGTAAGTGTCTGTATGTAAGTGTCTTAGTATCTGTATGTAAGTGTCTGTATGTAAGTGTCTTTATGTAAGAGTCTGTATGTAAGTGTCTGTATGTAAGTGTCTAAGTGTCTGTATGTAAGTGTCTTTATGTAAGAGTCTGTATGTAAGTGTCTGTATGTAAGTGTCTAAGTGTGTGTATGTAAGGGTCTGTATGTAAGTGTCTGTATGTAAGTGTGTGTATGTAAGTGTATGTATGTAAGTGTTTGTATGTAAGTGTCTGTATGTAAGTGTCTCAGTGTCTGTTTGTGTCAGTATGTAAGTGTCTGTATGTAAGTGTCTATGTAAGTGTCTGTATGTAAGTGCCTGTATGTAAGTGTCTGTATGTAAGTGTCTCAGTGTCTGTATATAAGTGTCTGTATGTAAGCATCTGTATGTAAGTGTCTCAGTGTCTGTATGTAAGTGTCTGTATGTAATTGTCTGTATGTAAGTGTCTCAGTGTCTGTATGTAAGTGTCTGTATGTAAGCATCTGTATGTAAGTGTCTATGTAAGTGTCTCAGTGTCTTTATGTAAGTGTCTGTATGTAAGTGTCTCAGTGTCTGTATGTAAGTGTCTCATTGTCTGTATGTAAGTGTCTGTATGTAAGTGTCTCAGTGTCTGTATGTAAGTGTCTGTATGTAAGTGTCTGTATGTAAGTGTCCGTATGTGAATATCTCAGTGTCTGTATGTAAGTGTCTGTATGTAAGTGTCTGTATGTAAGTGTCTGTATGTAAATGTCTCAGTGTCTGTATGTAAGTGTATGTAAGCGTCTGTATGTAAGTGTCTATGTAAGTGTCTCAGTGTCTGTATGTAAGTGTCTGTATGTAAGTGTCTGTATGTAAGTGTCTTAGTGTCTGTATGTAAGTGTCTATATGTAATTGTCTGTATGTAAGTGTCTTTATGTAAGAGTCTGTATGTAAGTGTCTGTATGTAAGTGTCTGTATGTAAGTGTCTTTATGTAAGAGTCTGTATGTAAGTGTCTGTATGTAAGTGTCTAAGTGTGTGTATGTAAGGGTCTGTATGTAAGTGTCTGTATGTATGTAAGTGTCTGTATATAAGTGTCTGTATGTAAGTGTTTGTATGTAAGTGTCTGTATGTAAGTGTCTCAGTGTCTGTTTGTGTCAGTATGTAAGTGTCTGTATGTAAGTGTCTATGTAAGTGTCTGTATGTAAGTGCCTGTATGTAAATGTCTGTATGTAAGTGTCTGTATGTAAGTGTCTGTATGTAAGTGTGTGTATGTAAGTGTCTGTATGTAAGTGTCTGTATGTAAGTGTCTCAGTATCTGTATGTAAATGTCTTTATGTAAGTGTCTGTATGTAAGTGTCTGTATGTAAGTGTCTGTATGTAAGTCTCAGTGTCTGTATGTCAGTGTGTGTTTGTAAGTGTCTGTATGTAAGTGTCGGTATGTAAGTGTCTGTATTTAAGTGTCTCAGTGTCTGTAAGTAAGTGTCTAAGTAAGTGTCTGTATGTAAGTGTCTGTATGTAAGTGTCTGTATGTTAAGTGTTTGTATGTAAGTGTCTGTATGTGAATATATCAGTGTCTGTATGTAAGTTTCTGTATGTAAGTGTCTGTATGTAAGTGTCTCAGTGTCTGTATGTAAGTGTCTGTATGTAAGTGTCTGTATGTAAGTATCTGTATGTAAATGTCTGTGTGTAAGTGTCTGTATGTAAGTGTCTTAGTGTCTGTATGTAAGTGTCTGTATGTAAGTGACTGTATGTTTTCTGTATGTAAGTGTCTGTATGTAAGTGTCTGTATGTAAGTGTCTGTGTGTAAGTGGCTGTATGTAAGCGTCTGTATGTAAGTATCTGTATGTAAGTGTCTGTATGTAAGTTTCTGTATGTAAGTGTATGTTTGTAAGTGTCGGTATGTAAGTGTCTGTATGTAAGTGCCTGTTTGTAAGTGTCTGTATGTAAGTGTCTGTATATAAGTGCCTGTATGTAAGTGTCTGTATGTAAGTGTCTCAGTGTCTGTATGTAAGCGTCTGTATGTAAGCTTCTGTATGTAAGTGTCTGTAAGTAGTGTCTCTATGTAAGTGTCTCAGTGTCTGTATGTAAGTTTCTCTATGTAAGTGTCTCAATGTAAGTGTCTGTATTTAAGTTTCTGTATGTCAGTGTCACAGTGTCTGATGTAAGTGTCTGTATGTAAGTGTCTGTATATAAGTGTCTGTATGTAAGTGCCTGTATGTAAGTGTCTGTATGTAAGTGTGTGTATGTAAGTATCTGTATGTAAGTGTCTGTATGTAAGTGTCTCAGTATCTGTATGTAAATGTCTTTATGTACGTGTCTGTATGTAAGTGTCTGTATGTAAGTGTCTGTATGTAAGTCTCAGTGTCTGTATGTCAGTGTGTGTTTGTAAGTGTCTGTATGTAAGTGTCTGTATGTAAGTGTCTGTATTTAAGTGTCTCAGTGTCTGTAAGTAAGTGTCTAAGTAAGTGTCTGTATGTAAGTGTCTCTATGTAAGTGTCTGTATGTTAAGTGTTTGTATGTAAGTGTCTGTATGTAAATATCTCAGTGTCTGTATGTAAGTGTCTGTATGTAAGTGTCTGTATGTAAGTGTCTCAGTGTCTGTATGTAAGTGTCTGTATCTAAGTGTCTGTATGTGTCTGTATGTAAGTGTCTGTATGTAAGTGTCTGTACGTAAGTATCTGTATGTAAGTGTCTGTGTGTAAGTTTCTGTATGCAAGTGTCTGTTTGTAAGTGTCTGTATGTAAGTGTCTGTATGTAAGTGTCTGTATGTAAGTGTCTTCGTGTCTGTATGTAAGTGTCTGTATGTAAGTGTCTGTATGTAAGTGTCTCAGCATCTGTATGTGTCTGTATGTAAGTGTCTGTATGTAAGTGTCTCAGTGTCTGTATGTAAGGGTCTGTATGTAAGCGTCTGTATGTAAGTGTCTATGTAAGTGTCTCAGTGTCTTTATGTAAGTGTCTGTATGTAAGTGTCTCAGTGTCTGTATGTAAGTGTCTCAGTGTCTGTATGTAAGTGTCTGTATGTAAGTGTCTCAGTGTCGGTATGTAAGTGTCTGTATGTAAGTGTCTGTATGTAAGTGTCTGTATGTAACTGTCTCAGTGTCTGTATGGAAGTGTCTGTATGTAAGTGTCTCAGTGTCTGTATGTAAGTGTCTGTATGTAAGTGTCTGTATGTAAGTGTATGTATGTAAGTGTCTCAGTGTCTGTATGTAAGTGTATGTAAGCGTCTGTATGTAAGTGTCTATGTAAGTGTCTCAGTGTCTGTATGTAAGTGTCTGTATGTAAGTGTCTTAGTGTCTGTATGTAAGTGTCTGTATGTAATTGTCTATATGTAAGTGTCTTTACGTAAGAGTCTGTATGTAAGTGTCTGTATGTAAGTGTCTAAGTGTCTGTATGTAAGTGTCTTTATGTAAGAGTCTGTATGTAAGTGTCTGTATGTAAGTGTCTAAGTGTCTGTATGTAAGGGTCTGTATGTAAGTGTCTCTATGTAAGTGTCTGTATGTAAGTGTCTGTATGTAAGTGTTTGTATGTAAGTGTCTGTATGTAAGTGTCTCAGTGTCTGTTTGTGTCAGTATGTAAGTGTCTGTATGTAAGTGTCTGTATGTGTCTGTATGTAAGTGTCTGTATGTAAGTGTCTGTACGTAAGTATCTGTATGTAAGTGTCTGTGTGTAGGTTTCTGTATGCAAGTGTCTGTTTGTAAGTGTCTGTATGTAAGTGTCTGTATGTAAGTGTCTGTATGTAAGTGTCTGTATGTAAGTGTCTTCGTGTCTGTATGTAAGTGTCTGTATGTAAGTGTCTGTATGTAAGTGTCTCAGCATCTGTATGTGTCTGTATGTAAGTGTCTGTATGTAAGTGTCTGTATGTAAGCGTCTGTATGTAAGTGTCTATGTAAGTGTCTCAGTGTCTTTATGTAAGTGTCTGTATGTAAGTGTCTCAGTGTCTGTATGTAAGTGTCTCAGTGTCTGTATGTAAGTGTCTGTATGTAAGTGTCTCAGTGTCAGTATGTAAGTGTCTGTATGTAAGTGTCTGTATGTAAGTGTCTGTATGTAACTGTCTCAGTGTCTGTATGGAAGTGTCTGTATGTAAGTGTCTCAGTGTCTGTATGTAAGTGTCTGTATGTAAGTGTCTGTATGTAAGTGTATGTATGTAAGTGTCTCAGTGTCTGTATGTAAGTGTATGTAAGCGTCTGTATGTAAGTGTCTATGTAAGTGTCTCAGTGTCTGTATGTAAGTGTCTGTATGTAAGTGTCTTAGTGTCTGTATGTAAGTGTCTGTATGTAATTGTCTATATGTAAGTGTCTTTACGTAAGAGTCTGTATGTAAGTGTCTGTATGTAAGTGTCTAAGTGTCTGTATGTAAGTGTCTTTATGTAAGAGTCTGTATGTAAGTGTCTGTATGTAAGTGTCTAAGTGTCTGTATGTAAGGGTCTGTATGTAAGTGTCTCTATGTAAGTGTCTGTATGTAAGTGTCTGTATGTAAGTGTTTGTATGTAAGTGTCTGTATGTAAGTGTCTCAGTGTCTGTTTGTGTCAGTATGTAAGTGTCTGTATGTAAGTGTCTGTATGTAAGTGTCTGTATGTAAGTGTCTTCGTGTCTGTATGTAAGTGTCTGTATGTAAGTGTCTGTATGTAAGTGTCTCAGCATCTGTATGTGTCTGTATGTAAGTGTCTGTATGTAAGTGTCTCAGTGTCTGTATGTAAGTGTCTGTATGTAAGCGTCTGTATGTAAGTGTCTATGTAAGTGTCTCAGTGTCTTTATGTAAGTGTCTGTATGTAAGTGTCTCAGTGTCTGTATGTAAGTGTCTCAGTGTCTGTATGTAAGTGTCTGTATGTAAGTGTCTCAGTGTCAGTATGTAAGTGTCTGTATGTAAGTGTCTGTATGTAACTGTCTCAGTGTCTGTATGGAAGTGTCTGTATGTAAGTGTCTCAGTGTCTGTATGTAAGTGTCTGTATGTAAGCGTCTGTATGTAAGTGTCTATGTAAGTGTCTCAGTGTCTTTATGTAAGTGTCTGTATGTAAGTGTCTCAGTGTCTGTATGTAAGTGTCTCAGTGTCTGTATGGAAGTGTCTGTATGTAAGTGTCTCAGTGTCAGTATGTAAGTGTCTGTATGTAAGTGTCTGTATGTAAGTGTCTGTATGTAAGTGTCTCAGTGTCTGTATGTAAGTGTCTTTATGTAAGTGTCTGTATGTAAGTGTCTTAGTGTCTGTATGTAAGTGTCTGTATGTAATTGTCTATATGTAAGTGTCTTTATGTAAGAGTCTGTATGTAAGTGTCTGTATGTAAGTGTCTAAGTGTCTTATGTAAGTGTCTTTATGTAAGAGTCTGTATGCAAGTGTCTGTATGTAAGTGTCTAAGTGTCTGTATGTAAGTGTCTGTATGTAAGTGTCTCTATGTAAGTGTCTGTATGTAAGTGTCTGTATGAAAGTGTTTGTATGTGAGTGTCTGTATGTAAGTGTCTCAGTGTCTGTTTGTGTCAGTATGTAAGTGTCTGTATGTAAGTGTCTATGTAAGTGTCTGTATGTAAGTGCCTGTATGTAAGTGTGTGTATGTAAGTGTCTGTATGTAAGTGTCTGTATGTAAGTGTCTGTATGTAAGTGTCTCAGTATCTGTATGTACATGTATTTATGTAAGTGTCTGTATGTAAGTGTCTGTATGTAAGTGTCTGTATGTAAGTCTCAGTGTCTGTATGTCAGTGTGTGTTTGTAAGTGTCTGTATGTAAGTGTCTGTATGTAAGTGTTTGTATTTAAGTGTCTCAGTGTCTGTAAGTAAATGTCTAAGTAAGTGTCTGTATGTAAGTGTCTGTATGTAAGTGTCTGTATGTTAAGTGTTTGTATGTAAGTGTCTGTATGTGAATATCTCAGTGTCTGTATGTAAGTGTCTGTATGTAAGTGTCTCAGTGTCTGTATGTAAGTGTCTGTATGTAAGTGTATGTATGTAAGTGTCTGTATGTTAAGTGTCTGTATGTAAGTGTCTGTATGTAAGTATCTCAGTGTCTGTATGTAAGTTTCTGTATGTAAGTGTCTGTATGTAAGTGTCTCAGTGTCTGTATGTAAGTGTCTGTATGTAAGTGTCTGTATGTAATTGTCTGTGTGTAAGTGTCTTTATGTAAGAGTCTGTATGTAATTGTCTGTATGTAAGTGTCTAAGTGTCTGTATGTAAGTGTCTTTATGTAAGAGTCTGTATGAAAGTGTCTGTATGTAAGTGTCTAAGTGTGTGTATGTAAGGGTCTGTATGTAAGTGTCTGTATGTAAGTGTCTGTATGTAAGTGTCTGTATGTAAGTGTTTGTATGTAAGTGTCTGTATGTAAGTGTCTCAGTGTCTGTTTGTGTCAGTATGTAAGTGTCTGTATGTAAGTGTCTATGTAAGTGTCTGTATGTAAGTACCTGTATGTAAGTGTCTGTATGTAAGTGTGTGTATGTAAGTGTCTGTATGTAAGTGTCTGTATGTAAGTGTCTCAGTATCTGTATGTAAATGTCTTTATGTAAGTGTCTGTATGTAAGTGTCTGTATGTAAGTGTCTGTATGTAAGTGTCTCAGTGTCTGTATATAAGTGTCTGTATGTAAGCATCTGTATGTAAGTGTGGGGAGCGATAGTGTAGCGGTTAGCGCGCTGCGCTATGAACCTGGCGACCCGGGTTCAATTCCCGCTCACGGCCAATACCAGTGACGATTATCTGAACCGGTCCCGGGCCTCCCCTAGGTCGACTCAGCCTCAAATGAGTACCTGGTGCGGTGTGTAAACATCGCCACTAGGGAGACAAACGCGGTCGGGCGTGGTGCTGGCCACCCACCCCCTCGTGTACCGTTTCGGCCTTCATAGGTGCTCGCTAACAGCACTTGCCCCTACAGTCTGTCACAGGCTATATGGGGGATCTTTGTCTTTGTCTTTGTATGTAAGCATCTGTATGTAAGTGTCTCAGTGTCTGTATGTAAGTGTCTGTATGTAAGTGTCTGTATGTAAGTGTCTCAGTGTCTGTATGTAAGTGTCTGTATGTAAGCGTCTGTATGTAAGTGTCTATGTAAGTGTCTCAGTGTCTTTATGTAAGTGTCTGTATGTAAGTTTCTCAGTGTATGTATGTAAGTGTCTCATTGTCTGTATGTAAGTGTCTGTATGTAAGTGTCTCAGTGTCTGTATGTAAGTGTCTGTATGTAAGTGTCTTTATGTAAGAGTCTGTATGTAAGTGTCTGTATGTAAGTGTCTAAGTGTCTGTATGTAAGTGTCTTTATGTAAGAGTCTGTATGTAAGTGTCTAAGTGTGTGTATGTAAGGGTCTGTATGTAAGTGTCTGTATGTAAGTGTCTGTATGTAAGTGTCTGTATGTAAGTGTCTGTATGTAAATGTCTCAGTGTCTGTATGTAAGTGTATGTAAGCGTCTGTATGTAAGTGTCTATGTAAGTGTCTCAGTGTCTGTATGTAAGTGTCTGTATGTAAGTGTCTGTATGTAAGTGTCTTAGTGTCTGTATGTAAGTGTCTGTATGTAAGTGTCTTTATGTAAGAGTCTGTATGTAAGTGTCTGTATGTAAGTGTCTAAGTGTCTGTATGTAAGTGTCTTTATGTAAGAGTCTGTATGTAAGTGTCTGTATGTAAGTGTCTAAGTGTGTGTATGTAAGGGTCTGTATGTAAGTGTCTGTATGTAAGTGTGTGTATGTAAGTGTATGTATGTAAGTGTTTGTATGTAAGTGTCTGTATGTAAGTGTCTCAGTGTCTGTTTGTGTCAGTATGTAAGTGTCTGTATGTAAGTGTCTATGTAAGTGTCTGTATGTAAGTGCCTGTATGTAAGTGTCTGTATGTAAGTGTCTCAGTGTCTGTATATAAGTGTCTGTATGTAAGCATCTGTATGTAAGTGTCTCAGTGTCTGTATGTAAGTGTCTGTATGTAATTGTCTGTATGTAAGTGTCTCAGTGTCTGTATGTAAGTGTCTGTATGTAAGCATCTGTATGTAAGTGTCTATGTAAGTGTCTCAGTGTCTTTATGTAAGTGTCTGTATGTAAGTGTCTCAGTGTCTGTATGTAAGTGTCTCATTGTCTGTATGTAAGTGTCTGTATGTAAGTGTCTCAGTGTCTGTATGTAAGTGTCTGTATGTAAGTGTCTGTATGTAAGTGTCCGTATGTGAATATCTCAGTGTCTGTATGTAAGTGTCTGTATGTAAGTGTCTGTATGTAAGTGTCTGTATGTAAATGTCTCAGTGTCTGTATGTAAGTGTATGTAAGCGTCTGTATGTAAGTGTCTATGTAAGTGTCTCAGTGTCTGTATGTAAGTGTCTGTATGTAAGTGTCTGTATGTAAGTGTCTTAGTGTCTGTATGTAAGTGTCTATATGTAATTGTCTGTATGTAAGTGTCTTTATGTAAGAGTCTGTATGTAAGTGTCTGTATGTAAGTGTCTGTATGTAAGTGTCTTTATGTAAGAGTCTGTATGTAAGTGTCTGTATGTAAGTGTCTAAGTGTGTGTATGTAAGGGTCTGTATGTAAGTGTCTGTATGTATGTAAGTGTCTGTATATAAGTGTCTGTATGTAAGTGTTTGTATGTAAGTGTCTGTATGTAAGTGTCTCAGTGTCTGTTTGTGTCAGTATGTAAGTGTCTGTATGTAAGTGTCTATGTAAGTGTCTGTATGTAAGTGCCTGTATGTAAATGTCTGTATGTAAGTGTCTGTATGTAAGTGTCTGTATGTAAGTGTGTGTATGTAAGCGACTGTATGTAAGTGTCTATGTAAGTGTCTCAGTATCTGTATGTAAATGTCTTTATGTAAGTGTCTGTATGTAAGTGTCTGTATGTAAGTGTCTGTATGTAAGTCTCAGTGTCTGTATGTCAGTGTGTGTTTGTAAGTGTCTGTATGTAAGTGTCGGTATGTAAGTGTCTGTATTTAAGTGTCTCAGTGTCTGTAAGTAAGTGTCTAAGTAAGTGTCTGTATGTAAGTGTCTGTATGTAAGTGTCTGTATGTTAAGTGTTTGTATGTAAGTGTCTGTATGTGAATATATCAGTGTCTGTATGTAAGTTTCTGTATGTAAGTGTCTGTATGTAAGTGTCTCAGTGTCTGTATGTAAGTGTCTGTATGTAAGTGTCTGTATGTATGTATCTGTATGTAAATGTCTGTGTGTAAGTGTCTGTATGTAAGTGTCTTAGTGTCTGTATGTAAGTGTCTGTATGTAAGTGACTGTATGTTTTCTGTATGTAAGTGTCTGTATGTAAGTGTCTGTATGTAAGTGTCTGTGTGTAAGTGGCTGTATGTAAGCGTCTGTATGTAAGTATCTGTATGTAAGTGTCTGTATGTAAGTTTCTGTATGTAAGTGTATGTTTGTAAGTGTCGGTATGTAAGTGTCTGTATGTAAGTGCCTGTTTGTAAGTGTCTGTATGTAAGTGTCTGTATATAAGTGCCTGTATGTAAGTGTCTGTATGTAAGTGTCTCAGTGTCTGTATGTAAGCGTCTGTATGTAAGCTTCTGTATGTAAGTGTCTGTAAGTAGTGTCTCTATGTAAGTGTCTCAGTGTCTGTATGTAAGTTTCTCTATGTAAGTGTCTCAATGTAAGTGTCTGTATTTAAGTTTCTGTATGTCAGTGTCACAGTGTCTGATGTAAGTGTCTGTATGTAAGTGTCTGTATATAAGTGTCTGTATGTAAGTGCCTGTATGTAAGTGTCTGTATGTAAGTGTGTGTATGTAAGTATCTGTATGTAAGTGTCTGTATGTAAGTGTCTCAGTATCTGTATGTAAATGTCTTTATGTACGTGTCTGTATGTAAGTGTCTGTATGTAAGTGTCTGTATGTAAGTCT
The DNA here is from genome assembly GCF_048934315.1 of Petromyzon marinus. NCBI lineage: Eukaryota > Metazoa > Chordata > Hyperoartia > Petromyzontiformes > Petromyzontidae > Petromyzon > Petromyzon marinus. Next base: position 638,894 of record NW_027423053.1, on the reverse strand, counting down.
CAGTGTCTGTATGTCAGTGTGTGTTTGTAAGTGTCTGTATGTAAGTGTCTGTATGTAAGTGTCTGTATTTAAGTGTCTCAGTGTCTGTAAGTAAGTGTCTAAGTAAGTGTCTGTATGTAAGTGTCTCTATGTAAGTGTCTGTATGTTAAGTGTTTGTATGTAAGTGTCTGTATGTAAATATCTCAGTGTCTGTATGTAAGTGTCTGTATGTAAGTGTCTGTATGTAAGTGTCTCAGTGTCTGTATGTAAGTGTCTGTATCTAAGTGTCTGTATGTGTCTGTATGTAAGTGTCTGTATGTAAGTGTCTGTACGTAAGTATCTGTATGTAAGTGTCTGTGTGTAAGTTTCTGTATGCAAGTGTCTGTTTGTAAGTGTCTGTATGTAAGTGTCTGTATGTAAGTGTCTGTATGTAAGTGTCTGTATGTAAGTGTCTTCGTGTCTGTATGTAAGTGTCTGTATGTAAGTGTCTGTATGTAAGTGTCTCAGCATCTGTATGTGTCTGTATGTAAGTGTCTGTATGTAAGTGTCTCAGTGTCTGTATGTAAGTGTCTGTATGTAAGCGTCTGTATGTAAGTGTCTATGTAAGTGTCTCAGTGTCTTTATGTAAGTGTCTGTATGTAAGTGTCTCAGTGTCTGTATGTAAGTGTCTCAGTGTCTGTATGTAAGTGTCTGTATGTAAGTGTCTCAGTGTCGGTATGTAAGTGTCTGTATGTAAGTGTCTGTATGTAAGTGTCTGTATGTAACTGTCTCAGTGTCTGTATGGAAGTGTCTGTATGTAAGTGTCTCAGTGTCTGTATGTAAGTGTCTGTATGTAAGTGTCTGTATGTAAGTGTATGTATGTAAGTGTCTCAGTGTCTGTATGTAAGTGTATGTAAGCGTCTGTATGTAAGTGTCTATGTAAGTGTCTCAGTGTCTGTATGTAAGTGTCTGTATGTAAGTGTCTTAGTGTCTGTATGTAAGTGTCTGTATGTAATTGTCTATATGTAAGTGTCTTTACGTAAGAGTCTGTATGTAAGTGTCTGTATGTAAGTGTCTAAGTGTCTGTATGTAAGTGTCTTTATGTAAGAGTCTGTATGTAAGTGTCTGTATGTAAGTGTCTAAGTGTCTGTATGTAAGGGTCTGTATGTAAGTGTCTCTATGTAAGTGTCTGTATGTAAGTGTCTGTATGTAAGTGTTTGTATGTAAGTGTCTGTATGTAAGTGTCTCAGTGTCTGTTTGTGTCAGTATGTAAGTGTCTGTATGTAAGTGTCTGTATGTAAGTGTCTGTATGTAAGTGTCTTCGTGTCTGTATGTAAGTGTCTGTATGTAAGTGTCTGTATGTAAGTGTCTCAGCATCTGTATGTGTCTGTATGTAAGTGTCTGTATGTAAGTGTCTCAGTGTCTGTATGTAAGTGTCTGTATGTAAGCGTCTGTATGTAAGTGTCTATGTAAGTGTCTCAGTGTCTTTATGTAAGTGTCTGTATGTAAGTGTCTCAGTGTCTGTATGTAAGTGTCTCAGTGTCTGTATGTAAGTGTCTGTATGTAAGTGTCTCAGTGTCAGTATGTAAGTGTCTGTATGTAAGTGTCTGTATGTAAGTGTCTGTATGTAACTGTCTCAGTGTCTGTATGGAAGTGTCTGTATGTAAGTGTCTCAGTGTCTGTATGTAAGTGTCTGTATGTAAGTGTCTGTATGTAAGTGTATGTATGTAAGTGTCTCAGTGTCTGTATGTAAGTGTATGTAAGCGTCTGTATGTAAGTGTCTATGTAAGTGTCTCAGTGTCTGTATGTAAGTGTCTTTATGTAAGTGTCTGTATGTAAGTGTCTTAGTGTCTGTATGTAAGTGTCTGTATGTAATTGTCTATATGTAAGTGTCTTTATGTAAGAGTCTGTATGTAAGTGTCTGTATGTAAGTGTCTGTATGTAAGTGTCTTCGTGTCTGTATGTAAGTGTCTGTATGTAAGTGTCTGTATGTAAGTGTCTCAGCATCTGTATGTGTCTGTATGTAAGTGTCTGTATGTAAGTGTCTCAGTGTCTGTATGTAAGTGTCTGTATGTAAGCGTCTGTATGTAAGTGTCTATGTAAGTGTCTCAGTGTCTTTATGTAAGTGTCTGTATGTAAGTGTCTCAGTGTCTGTATGTAAGTGTCTCAGTGTCTGTATGTAAGTGTCTGTATGTAAGTGTCTCAGTGTCGGTATGTAAGTGTCTGTATGTAAGTGTCTGTATGTAAGTGTCTGTATGTAACTGTCTCAGTGTCTGTATGGAAGTGTCTGTATGTAAGTGTCTCAGTGTCTGTATGTAAGTGTCTGTATGTAAGTGTCTGTATGTAAGTGTATGTATGTAAGTGTCTCAGTGTCTGTATGTAAGTGTATGTAAGCGTCTGTATGTAAGTGTCTATGTAAGTGTCTCAGTGTCTGTATGTAAGTGTCTGTATGTAAGTGTCTTAGTGTCTGTATGTAAGTGTCTGTATGTAATTGTCTATATGTAAGTGTCTTTACGTAAGAGTCTGTATGTAAGTGTCTGTATGTAAGTGTCTAAGTGTCTGTATGTAAGTGTCTTTATGTAAGAGTCTGTATGTAAGTGTCTGTATGTAAGTGTCTAAGTGTCTGTATGTAAGGGTCTGTATGTAAGTGTCTCTATGTAAGTGTCTGTATGTAAGTGTCTGTATGTAAGTGTTTGTATGTAAGTGTCTGTATGTAAGTGTCCCAGTGTCTGTTTGTGTCAGTATGTAAGTGTCTGTATGTAAGTGTCTGTATGTAAGTGTCTGTATGTAAGTGTCTTCGTGTCTGTATGTAAGTGTCTGTATGTAAGTGTCTGTATGTAAGTGTCTCAGCATCTGTATGTGTCTGTATGTAAGTGTCTGTATGTAAGTGTCTCAGTGTCTGTATGTAAGTGTCTGTATGTAAGCGTCTGTATGTACGTGTCTATGTAAGTGTCTCAGTGTCTTTATGTAAGTGTCTGTATGTAAGTGTCTCAGTGTCTGTATGTAAGTGTCTCAGTGTCTGTATGTAAGTGTCTGTATGTAAGTGTCTCAGTGTCAGTATGTAAGTGTCTGTATGTAAGTGTCTGTATGTAAGTGTCTGTATGTAACTGTCTCAGTGTCTGTATGGAAGTGTCTGTATGTAAGTGTCTCAGTGTCTGTATGTAAGTGTCTGTATGTAAGTGTCTGTATGTAAGTGTATGTATGTAAGTGTCTCAGTGTCTGTATGTAAGTGTATGTAAGCGTCTGTATGTAAGTGTCTATGTAAGTGTCTCAGTGTCTGTATGTAAGTGTCTTTATGTAAGTGTCTGTATGTAAGTGTCTTAGTGTCTGTATGTAAGTGTCCGTATGTAATTGTCTATATGTAAGTGTCTTTATGTAAGAGTCTGTATGTAAGTGTCTGTATGTAAGTGTCTAAGTGTCTTATGTAAGTGTCTTTATGTAAGAGTCTGTATGTAAGTGTCTGTATGTAAGTGTCTAAGTGTCTGTATGTAAGGGTCTGTATGTAAGTGTCACTATGTAAGTGTCTGTATGTAAGTGTCTGTATGAAAGTGTTTGTATGTGAGTGTCTGTATGTAAGTGTCTCAGTGTCTGTTTGTGTCAGTATGTAAGTGTCTGAGTGTAAGTGTCTATGTAAGTGTCTGTATGTAAGTGCCTGTATGTAAGTGTGTGTATGTAAGTGTCTGTATGTAAGTGTCTGTATGTAAGTGTCTGTATGTAAGTGTCTCAGTATCTGTATGTACATGAATTTATGTAAGTGTCTGTATGTAAGTGTCTGTATGTAAGTGTCTGTATGTAAGTCTCAGTGTCTGTATGTCAGTGTGTGTTTGTAAGAGTCTGTATGTAAGTGTCTGTATGTAAGTGTTTGTATTTAAGTGTCTCAGTGTCTGTAAGTAAATGTCTAAGTAAGTGTCTGTATGTAAGTGTCTGTATGTAAGTGTCTGTATGTTAAGTGTTTGTATGTAAGTGTCTGTATGTGAATATCTCAGTGTCTGTATGTAAGTGTCTGTATGTAAGTGTCTCAGTGTCTGTATGTAAGTGTCTGTATGTAAGTGTATGTATGTAAGTGTCTGTATGTTAAGTGTCTGTATGTAAGTGTCTGTATGTAAGTATCTCAGTGTCTGTATGTAAGTTTCTGTATGTAAGTGTCTGTATGTAAGTGTCTCAGTGTCTGTATGTAAGTGTCTGTATGTAAGTGTCTGTATGTAATTGTCTGTGTGTAAGTGTCTTTATGTAAGAGTCTGTATGTAAGTGTCTGTATGTAAGTGTCTAAGTGTCTGTATGTAAGTGTCTTTATGTAAGAGTCTGTATGAAAGTGTCTGTATGTAAGTGTCTAAGTGTGTGTATGTAAGGGTCTGTATGTAAGTGTCTGTATGTAAGTGTCTGTATGTAAGTGTCTGTATGTAAGTGTTTGTATGTAAGTGTCTGTATGTAAGTGTCTCAGTGTCTGTTTGTGTCAGTATGTAAGTGTCTGTATGTAAGTGTCTATGTAAGTGTCTGTATGTAAGTACCTGTATGTAAGTGTCTGTATGTAAGTGTGTGTATGTAAGTGTCTGTATGTAAGTGTCTGTATGTAAGTGTCTCAGTATCTGTATGTAAATGTCTTTATGTAAGTGTCTGTATGTAAGTGTCTGTATGTAAGTGTCTGTATGTAAGTGTCTCAGTGTCTGTATATAAGTGTCTGTATGTAAGCATCTGTATGTAAGTGTGGGGAGCGATAGTGTAGCGGTTAGCGCGCTGCGCTATGAACCTGGCGACCCGGGTTCAATTCCCGCTCACGGCCAACACCAGTGACGATTATCTGAACCGGTCCCGGGCCTCCCCTAGGTCGACTCAGCCTCAAATGAGTACCTGGTGCGGTGTGTAAACATCGCCACTAGGGAGACAAAGGCGGTCGGGCGTGGTGCTGGCCACCCACCCCCTCGTGTACCGTTTCGGCCTTCATAGGTGCTCGCTAACAGCACTTGCCCCTACAGTCTGTCACAGGCTATATGGGGGATCTTTGTCTTTGTATGTAAGCATCTGTATGTAAGTGTCTCAGTGTCTGTATGTAAGTGTCTGTATGTAAGTGTCTGTATGTAAGTGTCTCAGTGTCTGTATGTAAGTGTCTGTATGTAAGCGTCTGTATGTAAGTGTCTATGTAAGTGTCTCAGTGTCTTTATGTAAGTGTCTGTATGTAAGTGTCTCAGTGTCTGTATGTAAGTGTCTCATTGTCTGTATGTAAGTGTCTGTATGTAAGTGTCTCAGTGTCTGTATGTAAGTGTCTGTATGTAAGTGTCTTTATGTAAGAGTCTGTATGTAAGTGTCTGTATGTAAGTGTCTAAGTGTCTGTATGTAAGTGTCTTTATGTAAGAGTCTGTATGTAAGTGTCTGTATGTAAGTGTCTAAGTGTGTGTATGTAAGGGTCTGTATGTAAGTGTCTGTATGTAAGTGTCTGTATGTAAGTGTCTGTATGTAAGTGTCTGTATGTAAATGTCTCAGTGTCTGTATGTAAGTGTATGTAAGCGTCTGTATGTAAGTGTCTATGTAAGTGTCTCAGTGTCTGTATGTAAGTGTCTGTATGTAAGTGTCTGTATGTAAGTGTCTTAGTGTCTGTATGTAAGTGTCTGTATGTAAGTGTCTTTATGTAAGAGTCTGTATGTAAGTGTCTGTATGTAAGTGTCTAAGTGTCTGTATGTAAGTGTCTTTATGTAAGAGTCTGTATGTAAGTGTCTGTATGTAAGTGTCTAAGTGTGTGTATGTAAGGGTCTGTATGTAAGTGTCTGTATGTAAGTGTCTGTATGTAAGTGTATGTATGTAAGTGTTTGTATGTAAGTGTCTGTATGTAAGTGTCTCAGTGTCTGTTTGTGTCAGTATGTAAGTATCTGTATGTAAGTGTCTATGTAAGTGTCTGTATGTAAGTGCCTGTATGTAAGTGTCTGTATGTAAGTGTCTTCGTGTCTGTATGTAAGTGTCTGTATGTAAGTGTCTGTATGTAAGTGTCTCAGCATCTGTATGTGTCTGTATGTAAGTGTCTGTATGTAAGTGTCTCAGTGTCTGTATGTAAGTGTCTGTATGTAAGCGTCTGTATGTAAGTGTCTATGTAAGTGTCTCAGTGTCTTTATGTAAGTGTCTGTATGTAAGTGTCTCAGTGTCTGTATGTAAGTGTCTCAGTGTCTGTATGTAAGTGTCTGTATGTAAGTGTCTCAGTGTCGGTATGTAAGTGTCTGTATGTAAGTGTCTGTATGTAAGTGTCTGTATGTAACTGTCTCAGTGTCTGTATGGAAGTGTCTGTATGTAAGTGTCTCAGTGTCTGTATGTAAGTGTCTGTATGTAAGTGTCTGTATGTAAGTGTATGTATGTAAGTGTCTCAGTGTCTGTATGTAAGTGTATGTAAGCGTCTGTATGTAAGTGTCTATGTAAGTGTCTCAGTGTCTGTATGTAAGTGTCTGTATGTAAGTGTCTTAGTGTCTGTATGTAAGTGTCTGTATGTAATTGTCTATATGTAAGTGTCTTTACGTAAGAGTCTGTATGTAAGTGTCTGTATGTAAGTGTCTAAGTGTCTGTATGTAAGTGTCTTTATGTAAGAGTCTGTATGTAAGTGTCTGTATGTAAGTGTCTAAGTGTCTGTATGTAAGGGTCTGTATGTAAGTGTCTCTATGTAAGTGTCTGTATGTAAGTGTCTGTATGTAAGTGTTTGTATGTAAGTGTCTGTATGTAAGTGTCCCAGTGTCTGTTTGTGTCAGTATGTAAGTGTCTGTATGTAAGTGTCTGTATGTAAGTGTCTGTATGTAAGTGTCTTCGTGTCTGTATGTAAGTGTCTGTATGTAAGTGTCTGTATGTAAGTGTCTCAGCATCTGTATGTGTCTGTATGTAAGTGTCTGTATGTAAGTGTCTCAGTGTCTGTATGTAAGTGTCTGTATGTAAGCGTCTGTATGTACGTGTCTATGTAAGTGTCTCAGTGTCTTTATGTAAGTGTCTGTATGTAAGTGTCTCAGTGTCTGTATGTAAGTGTCTCAGTGTCTGTATGTAAGTGTCTGTATGTAAGTGTCTCAGTGTCAGTATGTAAGTGTCTGTATGTAAGTGTCTGTATGTAAGTGTCTGTATGTAACTGTCTCAGTGTCTGTATGGAAGTGTCTGTATGTAAGTGTCTCAGTGTCTGTATGTAAGTGTCTGTATGTAAGTGTCTGTATGTAAGTGTATGTATGTAAGTGTCTCAGTGTCTGTATGTAAGTGTATGTAAGCGTCTGTATGTAAGTGTCTATGTAAGTGTCTCAGTGTCTGTATGTAAGTGTCTTTATGTAAGTGTCTGTATGTAAGTGTCTTAGTGTCTGTATGTAAGTGTCTGTATGTAATTGTCTATATGTAAGTGTCTTTATGTAAGAGTCTGTATGTAAGTGTCTGTATGTAAGTGTCTAAGTGTCTTATGTAAGTGTCTTTATGTAAGAGTCTGTATGTAAGTGTCTGTATGTAAGTGTCTAAGTGTCTGTATGTAAGGGTCTGTATGTAAGTGTCTCTATGTAAGTGTCTGTATGTAAGTGTCTGTATGAAAGTGTTTGTATGTGAGTGTCTGTATGTAAGTGTCTCAGTGTCTGTTTGTGTCAGTATGTAAGTGTCTGAGTGTAAGTGTCTATGTAAGTGTCTGTATGTAAGTGCCTGTATGTAAGTGTGTGTATGTAAGTGTCTGTATGTAAGTGTCTGTATGTAAGTGTCTGTATGTAAGTGTCTCAGTATCTGTATGTACATGAATTTATGTAAGTGTCTGTATGTAAGTGTCTGTATGTAAGTGTCTGTATGTAAGTCTCAGTGTCTGTATGTCAGTGTGTGTTTGTAAGAGTCTGTATGTAAGTGTCTGTATGTAAGTGTTTGTATTTAAGTGTCTCAGTGTCTGTAAGTAAATGTCTAAGTAAGTGTCTGTATGTAAGTGTCTGTATGTAAGTGTCTGTATGTTAAGTGTTTGTATGTAAGTGTCTGTATGTGAATATCTCAGTGTCTGTATGTAAGTGTCTGTATGTAAGTGTCTCAGTGTCTGTATGTAAGTGTCTGTATGTAAGTGTATGTATGTAAGTGTCTGTATGTTAAGTGTCTGTATGTAAGTGTCTGTATGTAAGTATCTCAGTGTCTGTATGTAAGTTTCTGTATGTAAGTGTCTGTATGTAAGTGTCTCAGTGTCTGTATGTAAGTGTCTGTATGTAAGTGTCTGTATGTAATTGTCTGTGTGTAAGTGTCTTTATGTAAGAGTCTGTATGTAAGTGTCTGTATGTAAGTGTCTAAGTGTCTGTATGTAAGTGTCTTTATGTAAGAGTCTGTATGAAAGTGTCTGTATGTAAGTGTCTAAGTGTGTGTATGTAAGGGTCTGTATGTAAGTGTCTGTATGTAAGTGTCTGTATGTAAGTGTCTGTATGTAAGTGTTTGTATGTAAGTGTCTGTATGTAAGTGTCTCAGTGTCTGTTTGTGTCAGTATGTAAGTGTCTGTATGTAAGTGTCTATGTAAGTGTCTGTATGTAAGTACCTGTATGTAAGTGTCTGTATGTAAGTGTGTGTATGTAAGTGTCTGTATGTAAGTGTCTGTATGTAAGTGTCTCAGTATCTGTATGTAAATGTCTTTATGTAAGTGTCTGTATGTAAGTGTCTGTATGTAAGTGTCTGTATGTAAGTGTCTCAGTGTCTGTATATAAGTGTCTGTATGTAAGCATCTGTATGTAAGTGTGGGGAGCGATAGTGTAGCGGTTAGCGCGCTGCGCTATGAACCTGGCGACCCGGGTTCAATTCCCGCTCACGGCCAACACCAGTGACGATTATCTGAACCGGTCCCGGGCCTCCCCTAGGTCGACTCAGCCTCAAATGAGTACCTGGTGCGGTGTGTAAACATCGCCACTAGGGAGACAAAGGCGGTCGGGCGTGGTGCTGGCCACCCACCCCCTCGTGTACCGTTTCGGCCTTCATAGGTGCTCGCTAACAGCACTTGCCCCTACAGTCTGTCACAGGCTATATGGGGGATCTTTGTCTTTGTATGTAAGCATCTGTATGTAAGTGTCTCAGTGTCTGTATGTAAGTGTCTGTATGTAAGTGTCTGTATGTAAGTGTCTCAGTGTCTGTATGTAAGTGTCTGTATGTAAGCGTCTGTATGTAAGTGTCTATGTAAGTGTCTCAGTGTCTTTATGTAAGTGTCTGTATGTAAGTGTCTCAGTGTCTGTATGTAAGTGTCTCATTGTCTGTATGTAAGTGTCTGTATGTAAGTGTCTCAGTGTCTGTATGTAAGTGTCTGTATGTAAGTGTCTTTATGTAAGAGTCTGTATGTAAGTGTCTGTATGTAAGTGTCTAAGTGTCTGTATGTAAGTGTCTTTATGTAAGAGTCTGTATGTAAGTGTCTGTATGTAAGTGTCTAAGTGTGTGTATGTAAGGGTCTGTATGTAAGTGTCTGTATGTAAGTGTCTGTATGTAAGTGTCTGTATGTAAGTGTCTGTATGTAAATGTCTCAGTGTCTGTATGTAAGTGTATGTAAGCGTCTGTATGTAAGTGTCTATGTAAGTGTCTCAGTGTCTGTATGTAAGTGTCTGTATGTAAGTGTCTGTATGTAAGTGTCTTAGTGTCTGTATGTAAGTGTCTGTATGTAAGTGTCTTTATGTAAGAGTCTGTATGTAAGTGTCTGTATGTAAGTGTCTAAGTGTCTGTATGTAAGTGTCTTTATGTAAGAGTCTGTATGTAAGTGTCTGTATGTAAGTGTCTAAGTGTGTGTATGTAAGGGTCTGTATGTAAGTGTCTGTATGTAAGTGTCTGTATGTAAGTGTATGTATGTAAGTGTTTGTATGTAAGTGTCTGTATGTAAGTGTCTCAGTGTCTGTTTGTGTCAGTATGTAAGTATCTGTATGTAAGTGTCTATGTAAGTGTCTGTATGTAAGTGCCTGTATGTAAGTGTCTGTATGTAAGTGTCTGTATGTAAGTGTCTGTATGTAAGTGTGTGTATGTAAGTGTCTGTATGTAAGTGTCTGTATGTAAGTGTCTCAGTATCTGTATGTAAATGTCTTTATGTAAGTGTCTGTATGTAAGTGTCTGTATGTAAGTGTCTGTATGTAAGTGTCTGTATGTAAGTCTCAGTGTCTGTATGTCAGTGTGTGTTTGTAAGTGTCTGTATGTAAGTGTCTGTATGTAAGTGTCTGTATTTAAGTGTCTCAGTGTCTGTAAGTAAGTGTTTAAGTAAGTGTCTGTATGTAAGTGTCTGTATGTAAGTGTCTGTATGTTAAGTGTTTGTATGTAAGTGTCTGTATGTGAATATATCAGTGTCTGTATGTAAGTGGCTGTGTGTAAGTGTCTGTATGTAAGTGTCCCAGTGTCTGTATGTAAGTGTCTGTATGTAAGTGTCTGTATGTAAGTGTCTGTATGTAAGTGTCTGTATGTTAAGTGCCTGTATGTAAGTGTCTGTATGTAAGCATCTCAGTGTCTGTATGTAAGTTTCTGTATGTAAGTGTCTGTATGTAAGTGTCTCAGTGTCTGTATGTAAGTGTCTGTATGTAAGTGTCTGTATGTAAGTATCTGTATGTAAATGTCTGTGTGTAAGTGTCTGTATGTAAGTGTCTAGTGTCTGTATGTAAGTGTCTGTATGTAAGAGTCTGTATGTGTCTGTATGTAAGTGTCTGTATGTAAGTGTCTGTATGTAAGTGTCTGTATGTAAGTGGCTCTATGTAAGTGTCTGTAAGTGTCTGTATGTAAGTATCTGTATGTAAGTGTCTGTATGTAAGTTTCTGTATGTAAGTGTATGTTTGTAAGTGTCTGTATGTAAGTGTCTTTATGTAAGAGTCTGTATGTAAGTGTCTGTATGTAAGTGTCTAAGTGTGTGTATGTAAGGGTCTGTATGTAAGTGTCTGTATATAAGTGTCTGTATGTAAGTGTTTGTATGTAAGTGTCTGTATGTAAGTGTCTCAGTGTCTGTTTGTGTCAGTATGTAAGTGTCTGTATGTAAGTGTCTATGTAAGTGTCTGTATGTAAGTGCCTGTATGTAAGGGTCTGTATGTAAGTGTCTGTATGTAAGTGTCTGTATGTAAGTGTCTGTATGTAAGTGTCTGTATGTAAGTGTCTCAGTATCTGTATGCAAATGTCTTTATGTAAGTGTCTGTATGTAAGTGTCTGTATGTAAGTGTCTGTATGTAAGTGTCTCAGTGTCTGTATATAAGTGTCTGTATGTAAGCATCTGTATGTAAGTGTCTCAGTGTCTGTATGTAAGTGTCTGTATGTAAGTGTCTCAGTGTCTGTATGTAAGTGTTTGTATGTAAGCGTCTGTACGTAAGTGTCTATGCAAGTGTCTCAGTGTCTTTATGTAAGTGTCTGTATGTAAGTGTCTCAGTGTCTGTATGTAAGTGTCTCATTGTCTGTATGTAAGTGTCTGTATGTAAGTGTCTCAGTGTCTGTATGTAAGTGTCTGTATGTAAGTGTCTGTATGTAAGTGTCTGTATGTAAATGTCTCAGTGTCTGTATGTAAGTGTATGTAAGCGTCTGTATGTAAGTGTCTATGTAAGTGTCTCAGTGTCTGTATGTAAGTGTCTGTATGTAAGTGTCTGTATGTAAGTGTCTTAGTGTCTGTATGTAAGTGTCTGTATGTAAGTGTCTTTATGTAAGAGTCTGTATGTAAGTGTCTGTATGTAAGTGTCTAAGTGTCTGTATGTAAGTGTCTTTATGTAAGAGTCTGTATGTAAGTGTCTGTATGTAAGTGTCTAAGTGTGTGTATGTAAGGGTCTGTATGTAAGTGTCTGTATGTAAGTGTCTGTATGTAAGTGTATGTGTGTAAGTGTTTGTATGTAAGTGTCTGTATGTAAGTGTCTCAGTGTCTGTTTGTGTCAGTATGTAAGTATCTGTATGTAAGTGTCTATGTAAATGTCTGTATGTAAGTGCCTGTATGTAAGTGTCTGTATGTAAGTGTCTGTATGTAAGTGTCTGTATGTAAGGTTGTGTATGTAAGTGTCTGTATGTAAGTGTCTGTATGTAAGTGTCTCAGTATCTGTATGTAAATGTCTTTATGTAAGTGTCTGTATGTAAGTGTCTGTATGTAAGTGTTTGTATGTAAGTGTCTGTATGTAAGTCTCAGTGTCTGTATGTCAGTGTGTGTTTGTAAGTGTCTGTATGTAAGTGTCTGTATGTAAGTGTCTGTATGTAAGTGTCTAAGTGTCTGTATGTAAGTGTCTTTATGTAAGAGTCTGTATGAAAGTGTCTGTATGTAAGTGTCTAAGTGTGTGTATGTAAGGGTCTGTATGTAAGTGTCTGTATGTAAGTGTCTGTATGTAAGTGTCTCTATGTAAGTGTTTGTATGTAAGTGTCTGTATGTAAGTGTCTCAGTGTCTGTTTGTGTCAGTATGTAAGTGTCTGTATGTAAGTGTCTATGTAAGTGTCTGTATGTAAGTACCTGTATGTAAGTGTCTGTATGTAAGTGTGTGTATGTAAGTGTCTGTATGTAAGTGTCTGTATGTAAGTGTCTCAGTATCTGTATGTAAATGTCTTTATGTAAGTGTCTGTATGTAAGTGTCTGTATGTAAGTGTCTGTATGTAAGTGTCTCAGTGTCTGTATATAAGTGTCTGTATGTAAGCATCTGTATGTAAGTGTGGGGAGCGATAGTGTAGCGGTTAGCGCGCTGCGCTATGAACCTGGCGACCCGGGTTCAATTCCCGCTCACGGCCAACACCAGTGACGATTATCTGAACCGGTCCCGGGCCTCCCCTAGGTCGACTCAGCCTCAAATGAGTACCTGGTGCGGTGTGTAAACATCGCCACTAGGGAGACAAAGGCGGTCGGGCGTGGTGCTGGCCACCCACCCCCTCGTGTACCGTTTCGGCCTTCATAGGTGCTCGCTAACAGCACTTGCCCCTACAGTCTGTCACAGGCTATATGGGGGATCTTTGTCTTTGTATGTAAGCATCTGTATGTAAGTGTCTCAGTGTCTGTATGTAAGTGTCCGTATGTAAGTGTCTGTATGTAAGTGTCTCAGTGTCTGTATGTAAGTGTCTGTATGTAAGCGTCTGTATGTAAGTGTCTATGTAAGTGTCTCAGTGTCTTTATGTAAGTGTCTGTATGTAAGTGTCTCAGTGTCTGTATGTAAGTGTCTCATTGTCTGTATGTAAGTGTCTGTATGTAAGTGTCTCAGTGTCTGTATGTAAGTGTCTGTATGTAAGTGTCTTTATGTAAGAGTCTGTATGTAAGTGTCTGTATGTAAGTGTCTAAGTGTCTGTATGTAAGTGTCTTTATGTAAGAGTCTGTATGTAAGTGTCTGTATGTAAGTGTCTAAGTGTGTGTATGTAAGGGTCTGTATGTAAGTGTCTGTATGTAAGTGTCTGTATGTAAGTGTCTGTATGTAAGTGTCTGTATGTAAATGTCTCAGTGTCTGTATGTAAGTGTATGTAAGCGTTTGTATGTAAGTGTCTATGTAAGTGTCTCAGTGTCTGTATGTAAGTGTCTGTATGTAAGTGTCTGTATGTAAGTGTCTTAGTGTCTGTATGTAAGTGTCTGTATGTAAGTGTCTTTATGTAAGAGTCTGTATGTAAGTGTCTGTATGTAAGTGTCTAAGTGTCTGTATGTAAGTGTCTTTATGTAAGAGTCTGTATGTAAGTGTCTGTATGTAAGTGTCTAAGTGTGTGTATGTAAGGGTCTGTATGTAAGTGTCTGTATGTAAGTGTCTGTATGTAAGTGTATGTATGTAAGTGTTTGTATGTAAGTGTCTGTATGTAAGTGTCTCAGTGTCTGTTTGTGTCAGTATGTAAGTATCTGTATGTAAGTGTCTATGTAAGTGTCTGTATGTAAGTGCCTGTATGTAAGTGTCTGTATGTAAGTGTCTGTATGTAAGTGTCTGTATGTAAGTGTGTGTATGTAAGTGTCTGTATGTAAGTGTCTGTATGTAAGTGTCTCAGTATCTGTATGTAAATGTCTTTATGTAAGTGTCTGTATGTAAGTGTCTGTATGTAAGTGTCTGTATGTAAGTGTCTGTATGTAAGTCTCAGTGTCTGTATGTCAGTGTGTGTTTGTAAGTGTCTGTATGTAAGTGTCTGTATGTAAGTGTCTGTATTTAAGTGTCTCAGTGTCTGTAAGTAAGTGTTTAAGTAAGTGTCTGTATGTAAGTGTCTGTATGTAAGTGTCTGTATGTTAAGTGTTTGTATGTAAGTGTCTGTATGTGAATATATCAGTGTCTGTATGTAAGTGGCTGTGTGTAAGTGTCTGTATGTAAGTGTCCCAGTGTCTGTATGTAAGTGTCTGTATGTAAGTGTCTGTATGTAAGTGTCTGTATGTAAGTGTCTGTATGTTAAGTGCCTGTATGTAAGTGTCTGTATGTAAGCATCTCAGTGTCTGTATGTAAGTTTCTGTATGTAAGTGTCTGTATGTAAGTGTCTCAGTGTCTGTATGTAAGTGTCTGTATGTAAGTATCTGTATGTAAATGTCTGTGTGTAAGTGTCTGTATGTAAGTGTCTAGTGTCTGTATGTAAGTGTCTGTATGTAAGAGTCTGTATGTGTCTGTATGTAAGTGTCTGTATGTAAGTGTCTGTATGTAAGTGTCTGTATGTAAGTGGCTCTATGTAAGTGTCTGTAAGTGTCTGTATGTAAGTATCTGTATGTAAGTGTCTGTATGTAAGTTTCTGTATGTAAGTGTATGTTTGTAAGTGTCTGTATGTAAGTGTCTTTATGTAAGAGTCTGTATGTAAGTGTCTGTATGTAAGTGTCTAAGTGTGTGTATGTAAGGGTCTGTATGTAAGTGTCTGTATATAAGTGTCTGTATGTAAGTGTTTGTATGTAAGTGTCTGTATGTAAGTGTCTCAGTGTCTGTTTGTGTCAGTATGTAAGTGTCTGTATGTAAGTGTCTATGTAAGTGTCTGTATGTAAGTGCCTGTATGTAAGGGTCTGTATGTAAGTGTCTGTATGTAAGTGTCTGTATGTAAGTGTCTGTATGTAAGTGTCTGTATGTAAGTGTCTCAGTATCTGTATGCAAATGTCTTTATGTAAGTGTCTGTATGTAAGTGTCTGTATGTAAGTGTCTGTATGTAAGTGTCTCAGTGTCTGTATATAAGTGTCTGTATGTAAGCATCTGTATGTAAGTGTCTCAGTGTCTGTATGTAAGTGTCTGTATGTAAGTGTCTCAGTGTCTGTATGTAAGTGTTTGTATGTAAGCGTCTGTACGTAAGTGTCTATGCAAGTGTCTCAGTGTCTTTATGTAAGTGTCTGTATGTAAGTGTCTCAGTGTCTGTATGTAAGTGTCTCATTGTCTGTATGTAAGTGTCTGTATGTAAGTGTCTCAGTGTCTGTATGTAAGTGTCTGTATGTAAGTGTCTGTATGTAAGTGTCTGTATGTAAATGTCTCAGTGTCTGTATGTAAGTGTATGTAAGCGTCTGTATGTAAGTGTCTATGTAAGTGTCTCAGTGTCTGTATGTAAGTGTCTGTATGTAAGTGTCTGTATGTAAGTGTCTTAGTGTCTGTATGTAAGTGTCTGTATGTAAGTGTCTTTATGTAAGAGTCTGTATGTAAGTGTCTGTATGTAAGTGTCTAAGTGTCTGTATGTAAGTGTCTTTATGTAAGAGTCTGTATGTAAGTGTCTGTATGTAAGTGTCTAAGTGTGTGTATGTAAGGGTCTGTATGTAAGTGTCTGTATGTAAGTGTCTGTATGTAAGTGTATGTGTGTAAGTGTTTGTATGTAAGTGTCTGTATGTAAGTGTCTCAGTGTCTGTTTGTGTCAGTATGTAAGTATCTGTATGTAAGTGTCTATGTAAATGTCTGTATGTAAGTGCCTGTATGTAAGTGTCTGTATGTAAGTGTCTGTATGTAAGTGTCTGTATGTAAGGTTGTGTATGTAAGTGTCTGTATGTAAGTGTCTGTATGTAAGTGTCTCAGTATCTGTATGTAAATGTCTTTATGTAAGTGTCTGTATGTAAGTGTCTGTATGTAAGTGTTTGTATGTAAGTGTCTGTATGTAAGTCTCAGTGTCTGTATGTCAGTGTGTGTTTGTAAGTGTCTGTATGTAAGTGTCTGTATGTAAGTGTCTGTATTTAAGTGTCTCAGTGTCTGTAAGTAAGTGTTTAAGTAAGTGTCTGTATGTAAGTGTCTGTATGTAAGTGTCTGTATGTTAAGTGTTTGTATGTAAGTGTCTGTATGTGAATATATCAGTGTCTGTATGTAAGTGGCTGTGTGTAAGTGTCTGTATGTAAGTGTCCCAGTGTCTGTATGTAAGTGTCTGTATGTAAGTGTCTGTATGTAAGTGTCTGTATGTAAGTGTCTGTATGTTAAGTGCCTGTATGTAAGTGTCTGTATGTAAGCATCTCAGTGTCTGTATGTAAGTTTCTGTATGTAAGTGTCTGTATGTAAGTGTCTCAGCATCTGTATGTGTCTGTATGTAAGTGTCTGTATGTAAGTGTCTCAGTGTCTGTATGTAAGTGTCTGTATGTAAGCGTCTGTATGTAAGTGTCTATGTAAGTGTCTCAGTGTCTTTATGTAAGTGTCTGTATGTAAGTGTCTCAGTGTCTGTATGTAAGTGTCTCAGTGTCT
This sequence comes from Petromyzon marinus, assembly GCF_048934315.1. Lineage (NCBI taxonomy): Eukaryota > Metazoa > Chordata > Hyperoartia > Petromyzontiformes > Petromyzontidae > Petromyzon > Petromyzon marinus. The sequence continues at coordinate 622,452 of NW_027423053.1, read as the reverse complement.
GTATGTAAGTGTCTGTATGTAAGTGTCTCAGTGTCAGTATGTAAGTGTCTGTATGTAAGTGTCTGTATGTAAGTGTCTGTATGTAACTGTCTCAGTGTCTGTATGGAAGTGTCTGTATGTAAGTGTCTCAGTGTCTGTATGTAAGTGTCTGTATGTAAGTGTCTGTATGTAAGTGTATGTATGTAAGTGTCTCAGTGTCTGTATGTAAGTGTATGTAAGCGTCTGTATGTAAGTGTCTATGTAAGTGTCTCAGTGTCTGTATGTAAGTGTCTTTATGTAAGTGTCTGTATGTAAGTGTCTTAGTGTCTGTATGTAAGTGTCTGTATGTAATTGTCTATATGTAAGTGTCTTTATGTAAGAGTCTGTATGTAAGTGTCTGTATGTAAGTGTCTGTATGTAAGTGTCTTCGTGTCTGTATGTAAGTGTCTGTATGTAAGTGTCTGTATGTAAGTGTCTCAGCATCTGTATGTGTCTGTATGTAAGTGTCTGTATGTAAGTGTCTCAGTGTCTGTATGTAAGTGTCTGTATGTAAGCGTCTGTATGTAAGTGTCTATGTAAGTGTCTCAGTGTCTTTATGTAAGTGTCTGTATGTAAGTGTCTCAGTGTCTGTATGTAAGTGTCTCAGTGTCTGTATGTAAGTGTCTGTATGTAAGTGTCTCAGTGTCGGTATGTAAGTGTCTGTATGTAAGTGTCTATATGTAAGTGTCTGTATGTAACTGTCTCAGTGTCTGTATGGAAGTGTCTGTATGTAAGTGTCTCAGTGTCTGTATGTAAGTGTCTGTATGTAAGTGTCTGTATGTAAGTGTATGTATGTAAGTGTCTCAGTGTCTGTATGTAAGTGTATGTAAGCGTCTGTATGTAAGTGTCTATGTAAGTGTCTCAGTGTCTGTATGTAGGTGTCTGTATGTAAGTGTCTTAGTGTCTGTATGTAAGTGTCTGTATGTAATTGTCTATATGTAAGTGTCTTTACGTAAGAGTCTGTATGTAAGTGTCTGTATGTAAGTGTCTAAGTGTCTGTATGTAAGTGTCTTTATGTAAGAGTCTGTATGTAAGTGTCTGTATGTAAGTGTCTAAGTGTCTGTATGTAAGGGTCTGTATGTAAGTGTCTCTATGTAAGTGTCTGTATGTAAGTGTCTGTATGTAAGTGTTTGTATGTAAGTGTCTGTATGTAAGTGTCCCAGTGTCTGTTTGTGTCAGTATGTAAGTGTCTGTATGTAAGTGTCTGTATGTAAGTGTCTGTATGTAAGTGTCTTCGTGTCTGTATGTAAGTGTCTGTATGTAAGTGTCTGTATGTAAGTGTCTCAGCATCTGTATGTGTCTGTATGTAAGTGTCTGTATGTAAGTGTCTCAGTGTCTGTATGTAAGTGTCTGTATGTAAGCGTCTGTATGTAAGTGTCTATGTAAGTGTCTCAGTGTCTTTATGTAAGTGTCTGTATGTAAGTGTCTCAGTGTCTGTATGTAAGTGTCTCAGTGTCTGTATGTAAGTGTCTGTATGTAAGTGTCTCAGTGTCGGTATGTAAGTGTCTGTATGTAAGTGTCTGTATGTAAGTGTCTGTATGTAACTGTCTCAGTGTCTGTATGGAAGTGTCTGTATGTAAGTGTCTCAGTGTCTGTATGTAAGTGTCTGTATGTAAGTGTCTGTATGTAAGTGTATGTATGTAAGTGTCTCAATGTCTGTATGTAAGTGTATGTAAGCGTCTGTATGTAAGTGTCTATGTAAGTGTCTCAGTGTCTGTATGTAAGTGTCTTTATGTAAGTGTCTGTATGTAAGTGTCTTAGTGTCTGTATGTAAGTGTCTGTATGTAATTGTCTATATGTAAGTGTCTTTATGTAAGAGTCTGTATGTAAGTGTCTGTATGTAAGTGTCTAAGTGTCTTATGTAAGTGTCTTTATGTAAGAGTCTGTATGTAAGTGTCTGTATGTAAGTGTCTAAGTGTCTGTATGTAAGGGTCTGTATGTAAGTGTCTCTATGTAAGTGTCTGTATGTAAGTGTCTGTATGAAAGTGTTTGTATGTGAGTGTCTGTATGTAAGTGTCTCAGTGTCTGTTTGTGTCAGTATGTAAGTGTCTGAGTGTAAGTGTCTATGTAAGTGTCTGTATGTAAGTGCCTGTATGTAAGTGTGTGTATGTAAGTGTCTGTATGTAAGTGTCTGTATGTAAGTGTCTGTATGCAAGTGTCTCAGTATCTGTATGTACATGAATTTATGTAAGTGTCTGTATGTAAGTGTCTCTATGTAAGTGTCTGTATGTAAGTCTCAGTGTCTGTATGTCAGTGTGTGTTTGTAAGAGTCTGTATGTAAGTGTCTGTATGTAAGTGTTTGTATTTAAGTGTCTCAGTGTCTGTAAGTAAATGTCTAAGTAAGTGTCTGTATGTAAGTGTCTGTATGTAAGTGTCTGTATGTTAAGTGTTTGTATGTAAGTGTCTGTATGTGAATATCTCAGTGTCTGTATGTAAGTGTCTGTATGTAAGTGTCTCAGTGTCTGTATGTAAGTGTCTGTATGTAAGTGTATGTATGTAAGTGTCTGTATGTTAAGTGTCTGTATGTAAGTGTCTGTATGTAAGTATCTCAGTGTCTGTATGTAAGTTTCTGTATGTAAGTGTCTGTATGTAAGTGTCTCAGTGTCTGTATGTAAGTGTCTGTATGTAAGTGTCTGTATGTAATTGTCTGTGTGTAAGTGTCTTTATGTAAGAGTCTGTATGTAAGTGTCTGTATGTAAGTGTCTAAGTGTCTGTATGTAAGTGTCTTTATGTAAGAGTCTGTATGAAAGTGTCTGTATGTAAGTGTCTAAGTGTGTGTATGTAAGGGTCTGTATGTAAGTGTCTGTATGTAAGTGTCTGTATGTAAGTGTCTGTATGTAAGTGTTTGTATGTAAGTGTCTGTATGTAAGTGTCTCAGTGTCTGTTTGTGTCAGTATGTAAGTGTCTGTATGTAAGTGTCTATGTAAGTGTCTGTATGTAAGTACCTGTATGTAAGTGTCTGTATGTAAGTGTGTGTATGTAAGTGTCTGTATGTAAGTGTCTGTATGTAAGTGTCTCAGTATCTGTATGTAAATGTCTTTATGTAAGTGTCTGTATGTAAGTGTCTGTATGTAAGTGTCTGTATGTAAGTGTCTCAGTGTCTGTATATAAGTGTCTGTATGTAAGCATCTGTATGTAAGTGTGGGGAGCGATAGTGTAGCGGTTAGCGCGCTGCGCTATGAACCTGGCGACCCGGGTTCAATTCCCGCTCACGGCCAACACCAGTGACGATTATCTGAACCGGTCCCGGGCCTCCCCTAGGTCGACTCAGCCTCAAATGAGTACCTGGTGCGGTGTGTAAACATCGCCACTAGGGAGACAAAGGCGGTCGGGCGTGGTGCTGGCCACCCACCCCCTCGTGTACCGTTTCGGCCTTCATAGGTGCTCGCTAACAGCACTTGCCCCTACAGTCTGTCACAGGCTATATGGGGGATCTTTGTCTTTGTATGTAAGCATCTGTATGTAAGTGTCTCAGTGTCTGTATGTAAGTGTCTGTATGTAAGTGTCTGTATGTAAGTGTCTCAGTGTCTGTATGTAAGTGTCTGTATGTAAGCGTCTGTATGTAAGTGTCTATGTAAGTGTCTCAGTGTCTTTATGTAAGTGTCTGTATGTAAGTGTCTCAGTGTCTGTATGTAAGTGTCTCATTGTCTGTATGTAAGTGTCTGTATGTAAGTGTCTCAGTGTCTGTATGTAAGTGTCTGTATGTAAGTGTCTTTATGTAAGAGTCTGTATGTAAGTGTCTGTATGTAAGTGTCTAAGTGTCTGTATGTAAGTGTCTTTATGTAAGAGTCTGTATGTAAGTGTCTGTATGTAAGTGTCTAAGTGTGTGTATGTAAGGGTCTGTATGTAAGTGTCTGTATGTAAGTGTCTGTATGTAAGTGTCTGTATGTAAGTGTCTGTATGTAAATGTCTCAGTGTCTGTATGTAAGTGTATGTAAGCGTCTGTATGTAAGTGTCTATGTAAGTGTCTCAGTGTCTGTATGTAAGTGTCTGTATGTAAGTGTCTGTATGTAAGTGTCTTAGTGTCTGTATGTAAGTGTCTGTATGTAAGTGTCTTTATGTAAGAGTCTGTATGTAAGTGTCTGTATGTAAGTGTCTAAGTGTCTGTATGTAAGTGTCTTTATGTAAGAGTCTGTATGTAAGTGTCTGTATGTAAGTGTCTAAGTGTGTGTATGTAAGGGTCTGTATGTAAGTGTCTGTATGTAAGTGTCTGTATGTAAGTGTATGTATGTAAGTGTTTGTATGTAAGTGTCTGTATGTAAGTGTCTCAGTGTCTGTTTGTGTCAGTATGTAAGTATCTGTATGTAAGTGTCTATGTAAGTGTCTGTATGTAAGTGCCTGTATGTAAGTGTCTGTATGTAAGTGTCTGTATGTAAGTGTCTGTATGTAAGTGTGTGTATGTAATGCGGTTTCAGGAAAGGGCGGTCCTGCACAGATGCCATATTTTCTGTCCGTCTGCTACAGCAGAGGTGTAGGGAATTCCAACAAGACCTACATCTCTGCTTTATTGACCTGGTCAAGGCCTATGATACCATCAGTAGGCCTGGGCTCTGGGTCGTTCTTCGTGCTTTTGGAGTACCTGACCCTCTGCTCACGATCATTAAGGACCTTCATGATGGTGAGCGGGCCCGGGTAAAACTACGTGGCCGGGAGTCAGAGCCATTCCCTGTACACCTTGGGGTGCGACAGGGATGTCCTCTGGCTCCCACATTATTTAACATCTATTTTGACCACGTAGTTCGTGAAGCCTTCAATAGCTGTACCGGGGGAATCTCCATATGGTACAGATATAATGGGAGGCTAATCGATGCCCGGGTGCGGTCAAGGGATGGCTCCCTATTGCTCAACCACGTTATGTATGCTGATGACTTGGTAATAGCTGCTCAGTCAGAGGAGGAGTTGGAGACGCTGCTGCTGAGACTGGAGCGTGCCACTAAGAGGTGGGGCCTTACCATCAGCCCCACCAAAACTAAGCACCTGCCTGGGTATTTTGTACCATCGGACACTCCACCCCCACAACTCCCAATCGGTGATGGGGCAGTTGTGGAGAGAGTGGAGAGTTTCCCATACCTGGGCAGTGTGCTTATGACTGGCTCCAGTTTAACAGCAGAGGTCTCACTCCGAATCAGTCGAGCGGCAATATCTTTTCATCGGTTGCGTAACGCTGTGTGGAAGCTACCTGGTCTGTCGCTCCGCACTAAGCTTCAGGTCTTCTCGGCCACGGTCATTCCCTCCCTTCTCTACGCTTGCGAAACGTGGACCCCCCTAATGGAACATCTTCGCCGGTTAGAAACATTTAGGCTGACCTGCCTACGATCCATCCTGGGTTTAACCAGACTGGATTGTGTGAGGAGCTCACAAATCCTTGAAAGATCTGGGCAGGGTCCCATCGGTGAGCTCCTCCGGCAGGCAAGGCTGCGATGGCTGGGTCATGTAGCCCGCATGCCCAGCCACCGCATGCCGAAACAGCTTTTGTTTGGCCGGATTGAGGGGGCTAAGCGGGCGCGGCACGGGCTAGAGAAGAGATGGAGTGATGTGGTACAGGAGGACGTGGAGCTGAGTGGACTTGCCGATGACTGGTACCAGCGGTGTCAAGATCGGCCTCTGTGGAGGAGGCTCGTGAAGGATGCTACTGGGCAGTTGGAGGCAGTCGCCCTCCAACAACAACGGAGGGCGGAGGAGCGACGCTCACAACAGCGAGCGGAGCGCCGGGTGGCTAAAGCACAGCAGGTTGGCACAGTAGGGGGCACAGGTGGTGCATCAGCCAGTCATCTCAGTCAGTCGACCCGTGGCACCTGGGTCTGCCCCGTGACCTCCTGCCAGCGGGCGTTCGACACTTCACGTGGCCTCAGGGTGCACATAGCCTGGCACAAGCGTCGTGGTGATGTCACCGCCACTTAGTGGCGAATGGCGGTTGTTGTTGTATGTAAGTGTCTGTATGTAAGTGTCTGTATGTAAGTGTCTCAGTATCTGTATGTAAATGTCTTTATGTAAGTGTCTGTATGTAAGTGTCTGTATGTAAGTGTCTGTATGTAAGTGTCTGTATGTAAGTCTCAGTGTCTGTATGTCAGTGTGTGTTTGTAAGTGTCTGTATGTAAGTGTCTGTATGTAAGTGTCTGTATTTAAGTGTCTCAGTGTCTGTAAGTAAGTGTTTAAGTAAGTGTCTGTATGTAAGTGTCTGTATGTAAGTGTCTGTATGTTAAGTGTTTGTATGTAAGTGTCTGTATGTGAATATATCAGTGTCTGTATGTAAGTGGCTGTGTGTAAGTATCTGTATGTAAGTGTCCCAGTGTCTGTATGTAAGTGTCTGTATGTAAGTGTCTGTATGTAAGTGTCTGTATGTAAGTGTCTGTATGTTAAGTGCCTGTATGTAAGTGTCTGTATGTAAGCATCTCAGTGTCTGTATGTAAGTTTCTGTATGTAAGTGTCTGTATGTAAGTGTCTCAGTGTCTGTATGTAAGTGTCTGTATGTAAGTGTCTTATGTAAGTATCTGTATGTAAATGTCTGTGTGTAAGTGTCTGTATGTAAGTGTCTAGTGTCTGTATGTAAGTGTCTGTATGTAAGAGTCTGTATGTGTCTGTATGTAAGTGTCTGTATGTAAGTGTCTGTATGTAAGTGGCTCTATGTAAGTGTCTGTAAGTGTCTGTATGTAAGTATCTGTATGTACGTGTCTGTATGTAAGTTTCTGTATGTAAGTGTATGTTTGTAAGTGTATGTATGTAAGTGTCTTTATGTAAGAGTCTGTATGTAAGTGTCTGTATGTAAGTGTCTAAGTGTGTGTATGTAAGGGTCTGTATGTAAGTGTCTGTATGTAAGTGTCTGTATGTAAGCGTCTGTATGTAAGTGTCTATGTAAGTGTCTCAGTGTCTTTATGTAAGTGTCTGTATGTAAGTGTCTCAGTGTCTGTATGTAAGTGTCTCATTGTCTGTATATAAGTGTCTGTATGTAAGTGTCTCAGTGTCTGTATGTAAGTGTCTGTATGTAAGTGTCTTTATGTAAGAGTCTGTATGTAAGTGTCTGTATGTAAGTGTCTAAGTGTCTGTATGTAAGTGTCTTTATGTAAGAGTCTGTATGTAAGTGTCTGTATGTAAGTGTCTAAGTGTGTGTATGTAAGGGTCTGTATGTAAGTGTCTGTATGTAAGTGTCTGTATGTAAGTGTCTGTATGTAAGTGTCTGTATGTAAATGTCTCAGTGTCTGTATGTAAGTGTATGTAAGCGTCTGTATGTAAGTGTCTATGTAAGTGTCTCAGTGTCTGTATGTAAGTGTCTGTATGTAAGTGTCTTAGTGTCTGTATGTAAGTGTCTGTATGTAAGTGTCTTTATGTAAGAGTCTGTATGTAAGTGTCTGTATGTAAGTGTCTAAGTGTCTGTATGTAAGTGTCTTTATGTAAGAGTCTGTATGTAAGTGTCTGTATGTAAGTGTCTAAGTGTGTGTATGTAAGGGTCTGTATGTAAGTGTCTGTATGTAAGTGTCTGTATGTAAGTGTATGTATGTAAGTGTTTGTATGTAAGTGTCTGTATGTAAGTGTCTCAGTGTCTGTTTGTGTCAGTATGTAAGTATCTGTATGTAAGTGTCTATGTAAGTGTCTGTATGTAAGTGCCTGTATGTAAGTGTCTGTATGTAAGTGTCTGTATGTAAGTGTCTGTATGTAAGGTTGTGTATGTAAGTGTCTGTATGTAAGTGTCTGTATGTAAGTGTCTCAGTATCTGTATGTAAATGTCTTTATGTAAGTGTCTGTATGTAAGTGTCTGTATGTAAGTGTTTGTATGTAAGTGTCTGTATGTAAGTCTCAGTGTCTGTATGTCAGTGTGTGTTTGTAAGTGTCTGTATGTAAGTGTCTGTATGTAAGTGTCTGTATTTAAGTGTCTCAGTGTCTGTAAGTAAGTGTTTAAGTAAGTGTCTGTATGTAAGTGTCTGTATGTAAGTGTCTGTATGTTAAGTGTTTGTATGTAAGTGTCTGTATGTGAATATATCAGTGTCTGTATGTAAGTGGCTGTGTGTAAGTGTCTGTATGTAAGTGTCCCAGTGTCTGTATGTAAGTGTCTGTATGTAAGTGTCTGTATGTAAGTGTCTGTATGTAAGTGTCTGTATGTTAAGTGCCTGTATGTAAGTGTCTGTATGTAAGCATCTCAGTGTCTGTATGTAAGTTTCTGTATGTAAGTGTCTGTATGTAAGTGTCTCAGTGTCTGTATGTAAGTGTCTGTATGTAAGTGTCTGTATGTAAGTATCTGTATGTAAATGTCTGTGTGTAAGTGTCTGTATGTAAGTGTCTAGTGTCTGTATGTAAGTGTCTGTATGTAAGAGTCTGTATGTGTCTGTATGTAAGTGTCTGTATGTAAGTGTCTGTATGTAAGTGTCTGTATGTAAGTGGCTCTATGTAAGTGTCTGTAAGTGTCTGTATGTAAGTATCTGTATGTAAGTGTCTGTATGTAAGTTTCTGTATGTAAGTGTATGTTTGTAAGTGTCTGTATGTAAGTGTCTTTATGTAAGAGTCTGTATGTAAGTGTCTGTATGTAAGTGTCTAAGTGTGTGTATGTAAGGGTCTGTATGTAAGTGTCTGTATATAAGTGTCTGTATGTAAGTGTTTGTATGTAAGTGTCTGTATGTAAGTGTCTCAGTGTCTGTTTGTGTCAGTATGTAAGTGTCTGTATGTAAGTGTCTATGTAAGTGTCTGTATGTAAGTGCCTGTATGTAAGGGTCTGTATGTAAGTGTCTGTATGTAAGTGTCTGTTTGTAAGTGTCTGTATGTAAGTGTCTGTATGTAAGTGTCTCAGTATCTGTATGCAAATGTCTTTATGTAAGTGTCTGTATGTAAGTGTCTGTATGTAAGTGTCTGTATGTAAGTGTCTCAGTGTCTGTATATAAGTGTCTGTATGTAAGCATCTGTATGTAAGTGTCTCAGTGTCTGTATGTAAGTGTCTGTATGTAAGTGTCTCAGTGTCTGTATGTAAGTGTTTGTATGTAAGCGTCTGTACGTAAGTGTCTATGCAAGTGTCTCAGTGTCTTTATGTAAGTGTCTGTATGTAAGTGTCTCAGTGTCTGTATGTAAGTGTCTCATTGTCTGTATGTAAGTGTCTGTATGTAAGTGTCTCAGTGTCTGTATGTAAGTGTCTGTATGTAAGTGTCTGTATGTAAGTGTCTGTATGTAAATGTCTCAGTGTCTGTATGTAAGTGTATGTAAGCGTCTGTATGTAAGTGTCTATGTAAGTGTCTCAGTGTCTGTATGTAAGTGTCTGTATGTAAGTGTCTGTATGTAAGTGTCTTAGTGTCTGTATGTAAGTGTCTGTATGTAAGTGTCTTTATGTAAGAGTCTGTATGTAAGTGTCTGTATGTAAGTGTCTAAGTGTCTGTATGTAAGTGTCTTTATGTAAGAGTCTGTATGTAAGTGTCTGTATGTAAGTGTCTAAGTGTGTGTATGTAAGGGTCTGTATGTAAGTGTCTGTATGTAAGTGTCTGTATGTAAGTGTATGTGTGTAAGTGTTTGTATGTAAGTGTCTGTATGTAAGTGTCTCAGTGTCTGTTTGTGTCAGTATGTAAGTATCTGTATGTAAGTGTCTATGTAAATGTCTGTATGTAAGTGCCTGTATGTAAGTGTCTGTATGTAAGTGTCTGTATGTAAGTGTCTGTATGTAAGGTTGTGTATGTAAGTGTCTGTATGTAAGTGTCTGTATGTAAGTGTCTCAGTATCTGTATGTAAATGTCTTTATGTAAGTGTCTGTATGTAAGTGTCTGTATGTAAGTGTTTGTATGTAAGTGTCTGTATGTAAGTCTCAGTGTCTGTATGTCAGTGTGTGTTTGTAAGTGTCTGTATGTAAGTGTCTGTATGTAAGTGTCTGTATTTAAGTGTCTCAGTGTCTGTAAGTAAGTGTTTAAGTAAGTGTCTGTATGTAAGTGTCTGTATGTAAGTGTCTGTATGTTAAGTGTTTGTATGTAAGTGTCTGTATGTGAATATATCAGTGTCTGTATGTAAGTGGCTGTGTGTAAGTGTCTGTATGTAAGTGTCCCAGTGTCTGTATGTAAGTGTCTGTATGTAAGTGTCTGTATGTAAGTGTCTGTATGTAAGTGTCTGTATGTTAAGTGCCTGTATGTAAGTGTCTGTATGTAAGCATCTCAGTGTCTGTATGTAAGTTTCTGTATGTAAGTGTCTGTATGTAAGTGTCTCAGTGTCTGTATGTAAGTGTCTGTATGTAAGTGTCTGTATGTAAGTATCTGTATGTAAATGTCTGTGTGTAAGTGTCTGTATGTAAGTGTCTAGTGTCTGTATGTAAGTGTCTGTATGTAAGTTTCTGTATGTAAGTGTATGTTTGTAAGTGTCTGTATGTAAGTGTCTTTATGTAAGAGTCTGTATGTAAGTGTCTGTATGTAAGTGTCTAAGTGTGTGTATGTAAGGGTCTGTATGTAAGTGTCTGTATATAAGTGTCTGTATGTAAGTGTTTGTATGTAAGTGTCTGTATGTAAGTGTCTCAGTGTCTGTTTGTGTCAGTATGTAAGTGTCTGTATGTAAGTGTCTATGTAAGTGTCTGTATGTAAGTGCCTGTATGTAAGGGTCTGTATGTAAGTGTCTGTATGTAAGTGTCTGTATGTAAGTGTCTGTATGTAAGTGTCTGTATGTAAGTGTCTCAGTATCTGTATGCAAATGTCTTTATGTAAGTGTCTGTATGTAAGTGTCTGTATGTAAGTGTCTGTATGTAAGTGTCTCAGTGTCTGTATATAAGTGTCTGTATGTAAGCATCTGTATGTAAGTGTCTCAGTGTCTGTATGTAAGTGTCTGTATGTAAGTGTCTCAGTGTCTGTATGTAAGTGTTTGTATGTAAGCGTCTGTACGTAAGTGTCTATGCAAGTGTCTCAGTGTCTTTATGTAAGTGTCTGTATGTAAGTGTCTCAGTGTCTGTATGTAAGTGTCTCATTGTCTGTATGTAAGTGTCTGTATGTAAGTGTCTCAGTGTCTGTATGTAAGTGTCTGTATGTAAGTGTCTTATGTAAGTGTCTGTATGTAAATGTCTCAGTGTCTGTATGTAAGTGTATGTAAGCGTCTGTATGTAAGTGTCTATGTAAGTGTCTCAGTGTCTGTATGTAAGTGTCTGTATGTAAGTGTCTGTATGGAAGTGTCTTAGTGTCTGTATGTAAGTGTCTGTATGTAATTGTCTGTATGTAAGTGTCTTTATGTAAGAGTCTGTATGTAAGTGTCTGTATGTAAGTGTCTAAGTGTCTGTATGTAAGAGTCTGTATGTAAGTGTCTGTATGTAAGTGTCTAAGTGTGTGTATGTAAGGGTCTGTATGTAAGTGTCTGTATGTAAGTGTCTGTATGTAAGTGTCTGTATGTAAGTGTTTGTGTGTAAGTGTCTGTATGTAAGTGTCTCAGTGTCTGTTTGTGTCAGTATGTAAGTGTCTGTATGTAAGTGTCTATGTAAGTGTCTGTATGTAAGTGCCTGTATGTAAGTGTCTGTATGTAAGTGTCTGTATGTAAGTGTCTGTATGTAAGTGTCTGTATGTAAGTGTTTGTATGTAAGTGTCTGTATGTAAGTGTCTCAGTCTGTTTGTGTCAGTATGTAAGTGTCTGTATGTAAGTGTCTATGTAAGTGTCTGTATGTAAGTGCCTGTATGTAAGGGTCTGTATGTAAGTGTCTGTATGTAAGTGTCTGTATGTAAGTGTGTGTATGTAAGTGTCTGTATGTAAGTGTCTGTATGTAAGTGTCTCAGTATCTGTATGCAAATGTCTTTATGTAAGTGTCTGTATGTAAGTGTCTGTATGTAAGTGTCTGTATGTAAGTGTCTCAGTGTCTGTATATAAGTGTCTGTATGTAAGCATCTGTATGTAAGTGTCTCAGTGTCTGTATGTAAGTGTCTGTATGTAAATGTCTGTATGTAAGTGTCTCAGTGTCTGTATGTAAGTGTCTGTATGTAAGTGTCTGTATGTAAGTGTTTGTATGTAAGTGTCTGTATGTAAGTCTCAGTGTCTGTATGTCAGTGTGTGTTTGTAAGTGTCTGTATGTAAGTGTCTGTATGTAAGTGTCTGTATTTAAGTGTCTCAGTGTCTGTAAGTAAGTGTTTAAGTAAGTGTCTGTATGTAAGTGTCTGTATGTAAGTGTCTGTATGTTAAGTGTTTGTATGTAAGTGTCTGTATGTGAATATATCAGTGTCTGTATGTAAGTGGCTGTGTGTAAGTGTCTGTATGTAAGTGTCCCAGTGTCTGTATGTAAGTGTCTGTATGTAAGTGTCTGTATGTAAGTGTCTGTATGTAAGTGTCTGTATGTTAAGTGCCTGTATGTAAGTGTCTGTATGTAAGCATCTCAGTGTCTGTATGTAAGTTTCTGTATGTAAGTGTCTGTATGTAAGTGTCTCAGTGTCTGTATGTAAGTGTCTGTATGTAAGTGTCTGTATGTAAGTATCTGTATGTAAATGTCTGTGTGTAAGTGTCTGTATGTAAGTGTCTAGTGTCTGTATGTAAGTGTCTGTATGTAAGTTTCTGTATGTAAGTGTATGTTTGTAAGTGTCTGTATGTAAGTGTCTTTATGTAAGAGTCTGTATGTAAGTGTCTGTATGTAAGTGTCTAAGTGTGTGTATGTAAGGGTCTGTATGTAAGTGTCTGTATATAAGTGTCTGTATGTAAGTGTTTGTATGTAAGTGTCTGTATGTAAGTGTCTCAGTGTCTGTTTGTGTCAGTATGTAAGTGTCTGTATGTAAGTGTCTATGTAAGTGTCTGTATGTAAGTGCCTGTATGTAAGGGTCTGTATGTAAGTGTCTGTATGTAAGTGTCTGTATGTAAGTGTCTGTATGTAAGTGTCTGTATGTAAGTGTCTCAGTATCTGTATGCAAATGTCTTTATGTAAGTGTCTGTATGTAAGTGTCTGTATGTAAGTGTCTGTATGTAAGTGTCTCAGTGTCTGTATATAAGTGTCTGTATGTAAGCATCTGTATGTAAGTGTCTCAGTGTCTGTATGTAAGTGTCTGTATGTAAGTGTCTCAGTGTCTGTATGTAAGTGTTTGTATGTAAGCGTCTGTACATAAGTGTCTATGCAAGTGTCTCAGTGTCTTTATGTAAGTGTCTGTATGTAAGTGTCTCAGTGTCTGTATGTAAGTGTCTCATTGTCTGTATGTAAGTGTCTGTATGTAAGTGTCTCAGTGTCTGTATGTAAGTGTCTGTATGTAAGTGTCTTATGTAAGTGTCTGTATGTAAATGTCTCAGTGTCTGTATGTAAGTGTATGTAAGCGTCTGTATGTAAGTGTCTATGTAAGTGTCTCAGTGTCTGTATGTAAGTGTCTGTATGTAAGTGTCTGTATGGAAGTGTCTTAGTGTCTGTATGTAAGTGTCTGTATGTAATTGTCTGTATGTAAGTGTCTTTATGTAAGAGTCTGTATGTAAGTGTCTGTATGTAAGTGTCTAAGTGTCTGTATGTAAGTGTCTTTATGTAAGAGTCTGTATGTAAGTGTCTGTATGTAAGTGTCTAAGTGTGTGTATGTAAGGGTCTGTATGTAAGTGTCTGTATGTAAGTGTCTGTATGTAAGTGTCTGTATGTAAGTGTTTGTGTGTAAGTGTCTGTATGTAAGTGTCTCAGTGTCTGTTTGTGTCAGTATGTAAGTGTCTGTATGTAAGTGTCTATGTAAGTGTCTGTATGTAAGTGCCTGTATGTAAGTGTCTGTATGTAAGTGTCTGTATGTAAGTGTCTGTATGTAAGTGTCTGTATGTAAGTGTTTGTATGTAAGTGTCTGTATGTAAGTGTCTCAGTCTGTTTGTGTCAGTATGTAAGTGTCTGTATGTAAGTGTCTATGTAAGTGTCTGTATGTAAGTGCCTGTATGTAAGGGTCTGTATGTAAGTGTCTGTATGTAAGTGTCTGTATGTAAGTGTGTGTATGTAAGTGTCTGTATGTAAGTGTCTGTATGTAAGTGTCTCAGTATCTGTATGCAAATGTCTTTATGTAAGTGTCTGTATGTAAGTGTCTGTATGTAAGTGTCTGTATGTAAGTGTCTCAGTGTCTGTATATAAGTGTCTGTATGTAAGCATCTGTATGTAAGTGTCTCAGTGTCTGTATGTAAGTGTCTGTATGTAAATGTCTGTATGTAAGTGTCTCAGTGTCTGTATGTAAGTGTTTGTATGTAAGCGTCTGTACGTAAGTGTCTATGTAAGTGTCTCAGTGTCTTTATGTAAGTGTCTGTATGTAAGTGTCTCAGTGTCTGTATGTAAGTGTCTCATTGTCTGTATGTAAGTGTCTGTATGTAAGTGTCTCAGTGTCTGTATGTAAGTGTCTGTATGTAAGTGTCTTTATGTAAGAGTCTGTATGTAAGTGTCTGTATGTAAGTGTCTAAGTGTCTGTATGTAAGTGTCTTTATGTAAGAGTCTGTATGTAAGTGTCTGTATGTAAGTGTCTAAGTGTGTGTATGTAAGGGTCTGTATGTAAGTGTCTGTATGTAAGTGTCTGTATGTAAGTGTCTGTATGTAAGTGTTTGTGTGTAAGTGTCTGTATGTAAGTGTCTCAGTGTCTGTTTGTGTCAGTATGTAAGTGTCTGTATGTAAGTGTCTATGTAAGTGTCTGTATGTAAGTGCCTGTATGTAAGTGTCTGTATGTAAGTGTCTGTATGTAAGTGTCTGTATGTAAGTGTCTGTATGTAAGTGTTTGTATGTAAGTGTCTGTATGTAAGTGTCTCAGTCTGTTTGTGTCAGTATGTAAGTGTCTGTATGTAAGTGTCTATGTAAGTGTCTGTATGTAAGTGCCTGTATGTAAGGGTCTGTATGTAAGTGTCTGTATGTAAGTGTCTGTATGTAAGTGTGTGTATGTAAGTGTCTGTATGTAAGTGTCTGTATGTAAGTGTCTCAGTATCTGTATGCAAATGTCTTTATGTAAGTGTCTGTATGTAAGTGTCTGTATGTAAGTGTCTGTATGTAAGTGTCTCAGTGTCTGTATATAAGTGTCTGTATGTAAGCATCTGTATGTAAGTGTCTCAGTGTCTGTATGTAAGTGTCTGTATGTAAATGTCTGTATGTAAGTGTCTCAGTGTCTGTATGTAAGTGTTTGTATGTAAGCGTCTGTACGTAAGTGTCTATGTAAGTGTCTCAGTGTCTTTATGTAAGTGTCTGTATGTAAGTGTCTCAGTGTCTGTATGTAAGTGTCTCATTGTCTGTATGTAAGTGTCTGTATGTAAGTGTCTCAGTGTCTGTATGTAAGTGTCTGTATGTAAGTGTCTTTATGTAAGAGTCTGTATGTAAGTGTCTGTATGTAAGTGTCTAAGTGTCTGTATGTAAGTGTCTTTATGTAAGAGTCTGTATGTAAGTGTCTGTATGTAAGTGTCTAAGTGTGTGTATGTAAGGGTCTGTATGTAAGTGTCTGTATGTAAGTGTCTGTATGTAAGTGTCTGTATGTAAGTGTCTGTATGTAAATGGCTCAGTGTCTGTATGTAAGTGTATGTAAGCGTCTGTATGTAAGTGTCTATGTAAGTGTCTCAGTGTCTGTATGTAAGTGTCTGTATGTAAGTGTCTGTATGTAAGTGTCTTAGTGTCTGTATGTAAGTGTCTGTATGTAAGTGTCTTTATGTAAGAGTCTGTATGTAAGTGTCTGTATGTAAGTGTCTAAGTGTCTGTATGTAAGTGTCTTTATGTAAGAGTCTGTATGTAAGTGTCTGTATGTAAGTGTCTAAGTGTGTGTATGTAAGGGTCTGTATGTAAGTGTCTGTATGTAAGTGTCTGTATGTAGGTGTATGTATGTAAGTGTTTGTATGTAAGTGTCTGTATGTAAGTGTCTCAGTGTCTGTTTGTGTCAGTATGTAAGTATCTGTATGTAAGTGTCTATGTAAGTGTCTGTATGTAAGTGCCTGTATGTAAGTGTCTGTATGTAAGTGTCTGTATGTAAGTGTCTGTATGTAAGTGTGTGTATGTAAGTGTCTGTATGTAAGTGTCTGTATGTAAGTGTCTCAGTATCTGTATGTAAATGTCTTTATGTAAGTGTCTGTATGTAAATGTCTGTATGTAAGTGTCTGTATGTAAGTGTCTGTATGTAAGTCTCAGTGTCTGTATGTCAGTGTGTGTTTGTAAGTGTCTGTATGTAAGTGTCTGTATGTAAGTGTCTGTATTTAAGTGTCTCAGTGTCTGTAAGTAAGTGTTTAAGTAAGTGTCTGTATGTAAGTGTCTGTATGTAAGTGTCTGTATGTTAAGTGTTTGTATGTAAGTGTCTGTATGTGAATATATCAGTGTCTGTATGTAAGTGGCTGTGTGTAAGTGTCTGTACCTCCTCGCGGTGCCGGACGGGCAACTCTGTCGTGGACAGTGCTGTGGGGGGAGTTCCAATTTTGATTGGCTCCTCCCCTCATGGCATATGTGTCCACCACAGGGGCTAAACGGGGGCTCTGGACGGGTGCGAGGGGCTGGTAACCCCTCCACCTTCAATTAATTACCACAAAACCACGAATTAAAGTGAAATATGTAACAACTAAGCTTGTGCCGGAGGCCCCGGGGGGCCAGGCGTCTATGACGTCTCCTGGCCAAACCCCAATTGGCGGAGCCAGGAGATTGAATACCTACCCTCGGGGCTACTCCAGAAACAACGAAAAGCCACTACGGGTGGCCACGTGGAATGTTCGAACGCTCACTGCAGAGGAGAGGCTGCCACTCCTCTGTCGGGAGCTGGACCGGTACCGCCTGGATCTATGCGGCATTCAGGAGGTCCGGTGGACCGGCTCTGGCTCCTGCCACCATGAGGGGTGGACAGTCCTCTACTCGGGGCAGCAGACTGCCAAACAACAGGGTGTGGGTCTTCTTTTGAACAAAAGAATGAAGGGGGCGTGGGAGCGTGGCGGTGAGGTGTGGGAAGCTGTAAGCCCCAGGCTACTTTGGGCTCGCCTTCCCATCAACCGGAGGCGAGGAATGGTGGTCGTGGTTACTTATGCCCCCACCGAAGATGAACATCCGTGGAGGGATGCAGGCAAAGCCGATGAGTCAGATGCCTTCTATGACCTCCTGTCACAGGTGCTGGCTAAAGTGGCCCCTCGGGATAGAGTCATCATGTTGGGTGACTTCAATGCCCGAGTTGGTCATGATACTGGCACCTGGTCTGGAGTGATTGGAGGGCATGGGCCAGATCAGCTCAATAACAACGGTAGGAGGCTGCTAGATTTTTGTGCAGCCCATGGGCTTGTAATTACCAACACGCTGTTCCGGCATCGGCGCATCCACACAACATCATGGATGCATGCCGGGTCCAAGCAAGAACATCTGCTGGACTACATAGTGACGGACCAGCGAATGCGAGCCCATGTCCTTGACACCAGGACCTACCGTGGAGCTGATCTGCCCTCTGACCATCGACTAGTCATCTGTAAGATGCGCCTGCCATTCTTCCACTCCGGTGGTGGGTGTACACCCAGGACCCCATTCCAACCTAAAGTGGCCTGGTCTCAGTTATCTGATGAAAGTTGCAAGCGAGAATTTCATCATCGCTTGCGGCTGGGATTGGCATCGTCCCCAACTCCTCCTGATGTCGAGGGTAAATGGGCGAGGTTTAGGACTGTGACTCATGCAGCTGCAATGGCTGCTTTGGGTACGCGGTCCAGACCTCCCCAGACACCCTGGATGACAGAGGAGTTGTTCAGGATGGTTGAGAAAAAGCGACAGGCCCACTGTCATCGGCTACAGAATCCCACGTCAGAGAATGAGGAGGCTTACCGCAGCCTTCGCTCGGAGGTTCGGAGAGCCGTGAGGCGCTGCAAGGATGGGTGGTGGTCGCGGGTTGCTGAGGAGATGGAGTCTGCCTCAGTGGCCCGTGATCACAAATCGCTATTTAACTCCATCAAAAAAGTAACCTGCAGCGCCACACCTATTACCATCATTAGGGGAAAAAACGGTGATCCAATTTCCGACCCCCAGGAACAGGTTCGCAGATTTGCTGAGCATTTCTGTGAGGTCCTGGGGGAGGGAAAATCCCACAGCCAGGAAAACATCGTGGCACAAAGTGAGGATGACCCTGCTGAGGCTGCGGTGCCTCAAATATTGGATGAAGTCACCCCCTGTGAGTGGCTGGCTGAGGTGCCATCTGCTGAGGAAGTATTGAAGGCGATCCGGAGTCTGAGACCAGGAAAGGCAGCGGGCAGAGATGATCTCCCAAGCGAAATGCTGAGGGAGGGTGGCGTTTGTGCACAGACTGCCCTATATGACATCATAACAACAGTCTGGACCACTGGACGGGTTCCGCAGGATTGGAAGGATGCCCTGGTGGTCCCCCTATTTAAGAAGGGGGACCGCACAGACTGTAACAACTACAGGGGCATCTCACTCCTCAGTGTGCCGGGAAAGGTCCTGGCAAGGATTATTCAGCATCGCCTTGCCAGGCACGCTGAGGAGAGGCTTGCGGAGCCCCAATGCGGTTTCAGGAAAGGGCGGTCCTGCACAGATGCCATATTTTCTGTCCGTCTGCTACAGCAGAGGTGTAGGGAATTCCAACAAGACCTACATCTCTGCTTTATTGACCTGGTCAAGGCCTATGATACCATCAGTAGGCCTGGGCTCTGGGTCGTTCTTCGTGCTTTTGGAGTACCTGACCCTCTGCTCACGATCATTAAGGACCTTCATGATGGTGAGCGGGCCCGGGTAAAACTACGTGGCCGGGAGTCAGAGCCATTCCCTGTACACCTTGGGGTGCGACAGGGATGTCCTCTGGCTCCCACATTATTTAACATCTATTTTGACCACGTAGTTCGTGAAGCCTTCAATAGCTGTACCGGGGGAATCTCCATATGGTACAGATATAATGGGAGGCTAATCGATGCCCGGGTGCGGTCAAGGGATGGCTCCCTATTGCTCAACCACGTTATGTATGCTGATGACTTGGTAATAGCTGCTCAGTCAGAGGAGGAGTTGGAGACGCTGCTGCTGAGACTGGAGCGTGCCACTAAGAGGTGGGGCCTTACCATCAGCCCCACCAAAACTAAGCACCTGCCTGGGTATTTTGTACCATCGGACACTCCACCCCCACAACTCCCAATCGGTGATGGGGCAGTTGTGGAGAGAGTGGAGAGTTTCCCATACCTGGGCAGTGTGCTTATGACTGGCTCCAGTTTAACAGCAGAGGTCTCACTCCGAATCAGTCGAGCGGCAATATCTTTTCATCGGTTGCGTAACGCTGTGTGGAAGCTACCTGGTCTGTCGCTCCGCACTAAGCTTCAGGTCTTCTCGGCCACGGTCATTCCCTCCCTTCTCTACGCTTGCGAAACGTGGACCCCCCTAATGGAACATCTTCGCCGGTTAGAAACATTTAGGCTGACCTGCCTACGATCCATCCTGGGTTTAACCAGACTGGATTGTGTGAGGAGCTCACAAATCCTTGAAAGATCTGGGCAGGGTCCCATCGGTGAGCTCCTCCGGCAGGCAAGGCTGCGATGGCTGGGTCATGTAGCCCGCATGCCCAGCCACCGCATGCCGAAACAGCTTTTGTTTGGCCGGATTGAGGGGGCTAAGCGGGCGCGGCACGGGCTAGAGAAGAGATGGAGTGATGTGGTACAGGAGGACGTGGAGCTGAGCGGACTTGCCGATGACTGGTACCAGCGGTGTCAAGATCGGCCTCTGTGGAGGAGGCTCGTGAAGGATGCTACTGGGCAGTTGGAGGCAGTCGCCCTCCAACAACAACGGAGGGCGGAGGAGCGACGCTCACAACAGCGAGCGGAGCGCCGGGTGGCTAAAGCACAGCAGGTTGGCACAGTAGGGGGCACAGGTGGTGCATCAGCCAGTCATCTCAGTCAGTCGACCCGTGGCACCTGGGTCTGCCCCGTGACCTCCTGCCAGCGGGCGTTCGACACTTCACGTGGCCTCAGGGTGCACATAGCCTGGCACAAGCGTCGTGGTGACGTCACCGCCACTTAGTGGCGAATGGCGGTTGTTGTTGTTGTATGTAAGTGTCCCAGTGTCTGTATGTAAGTGTCTGTATGTAAGTGTCTGTATGTAAGTGTCTGTATGTAAGTGTCTGTATGTTAAGTGCCTGTATGTAAGTGTCTGTATGTAAGCATCTCAGTGTCTGTATGTAAGTTTCTGTATGTAAGTGTCTGTATGTAAGTGTCTCAGTGTCTGTATGTAAGTGTCTGTATGTAAGTGTCTTATGTAAGTATCTGTATGTAAATGTCTGTGTGTAAGTGTCTGTATGTAAGTGTCTAGTGTCTGTATGTAAGTGTCTGTATGTAAGAGTCTGTATGTGTCTGTATGTAAGTGTCTGTATGTAAGTGTCTGTATGTAAGTGGCTCTATGTAAGTGTCTGTAAGTGTCTGTATGTAAGTATCTGTATGTACGTGTCTGTATGTAAGTTTCTGTATGTAAGTGTATGTTTGTAAGTGTATGTATGTAAGTGTCTTTATGTAAGAGTCTGTATGTAAGTGTCTGTATGTAAGTGTCTAAGTGTGTGTATGTAAGGGTCTGTATGTAAGTGTCTGTATGTAAGTGTCTGTATGTAAGCGTCTGTATGTAAGTGTCTATGTAAGTGTCTCAGTGTCTTTATGTAAGTGTCTGTATGTAAGTGTCTCAGTGTCTGTATGTAAGTGTCTCATTGTCTGTATATAAGTGTCTGTATGTAAGTGTCTCAGTGTCTGTATGTAAGTGTCTGTATGTAAGTGTCTTTATGTAAGAGTCTGTATGTAAGTGTCTGTATGTAAGTGTCTAAGTGTCTGTATGTAAGTGTCTTTATGTAAGTGTCTGTATGTAAGTTTCTCAGTGTATGTATGTAAGTGTCTCATTGTCTGTATGTAAGTGTCTGTATGTAAGTGTCTCAGTGTCTGTATGTAAGTGTCTGTATGTAAGTGTCTTTATGTAAGAGTCTGTATGTAAGTGTCTGTATGTAAGTGTCTAAGTGTCTGTATGTAAGTGTCTTTATGTAAGAGTCTGTATGTAAGTGTCTGTATGTAAGTGTCTAAGTGTGTGTATGTAAGGGTCTGTATGTAAGTGTCTGTATGTAAGTGTCTGTATGTAAGTGTCTGTATGTAAGTGTCTGTATGTAAATGTCTCAGTGTCTGTATGTAAGTGTATGTAAGCGTCTGTATGTAAGTGTCTATGTAAGTGTCTCAGTGTCTGTATGTAAGTGTCTGTATGTAAGTGTCTGTATGTAAGTGTCTTAGTATCTGTATGTAAGTGTCTGTATGTAAGTGTCTTTATGTAAGAGTCTGTATGTAAGTGTCTGTATGTAAGTGTCTAAGTGTCTGTATGTAAGTGTCTTTATGTAAGAGTCTGTATGTAAGTGTCTGTATGTAAGTGTCTAAGTGTGTGTATGTAAGGGTCTGTATGTAAGTGTCTGTATGTAAGTGTGTGTATGTAAGTGTATGTATGTAAGTGTTTGTATGTAAGTGTCTGTATGTAAGTGTCTCAGTGTCTGTTTGTGTCAGTATGTAAGTGTCTGTATGTAAGTGTCTATGTAAGTGTCTGTATGTAAGTGCCTGTATGTAAGTGTCTGTATGTAAGTGTCTCAGTGTCTGTATATAAGTGTCTGTATGTAAGCATCTGTATGTAAGTGTCTCAGTGTCTGTATGTAAGTGTCTGTATGTAATTGTCTGTATGTAAGTGTCTCAGTGTCTGTATGTAAGTGTCTGTATGTAAGCATCTGTATGTAAGTGTCTATGTAAGTGTCTCAGTGTCTTTATGTAAGTGTCTGTATGTAAGTGTCTCAGTGTCTGTATGTAAGTGTCTCATTGTCTGTATGTAAGTGTCTGTATGTAAGTGTCTCAGTGTCTGTATGTAAGTGTCTGTATGTAAGTGTCTGTATGTAAGTGTCCGTATGTGAATATCTCAGTGTCTGTATGTAAGTGTCTGTATGTAAGTGTCTGTATGTAAGTGTCTGTATGTAAATGTCTCAGTGTCTGTATGTAAGTGTATGTAAGCGTCTGTATGTAAGTGTCTATGTAAGTGTCTCAGTGTCTGTATGTAAGTGTCTGTATGTAAGTGTCTGTATGTAAGTGTCTTAGTGTCTGTATGTAAGTGTCTATATGTAATTGTCTGTATGTAAGTGTCTTTATGTAAGAGTCTGTATGTAAGTGTCTGTATGTAAGTGTCTGTATGTAAGTGTCTTTATGTAAGAGTCTGTATGTAAGTGTCTGTATGTAAGTGTCTAAGTGTGTGTATGTAAGGGTCTGTATGTAAGTGTCTGTATGTATGTAAGTGTCTGTATATAAGTGTCTGTATGTAAGTGTTTGTATGTAAGTGTCTGTATGTAAGTGTCTCAGTGTCTGTTTGTGTCAGTATGTAAGTGTCTGTATGTAAATGTCTATGTAAGTGTCTGTATGTAAGTGCCTGTATGTAAATGTCTGTATGTAAGTGTCTGTATGTAAGTGTCTGTATGTAAGTGTGTGTATGTAAGTGTCTGTATGTAAGTGTCTGTATGTAAGTGTCTCAGTATCTGTATGTAAATGTCTTTATGTAAGTGTCTGTATGTAAGTGTCTGTATGTAAGTGTCTGTATGTAAGTCTCAGTGTCTGTATGTCAGTGTGTGTTTGTAAGTGTCTGTATGTAAGTGTCGGTATGTAAGTGTCTGTATTTAAGTGTCTCAGTGTCTGTAAGTAAGTGTCTAAGTAAGTGTCTGTATGTAAGTGTCTGTATGTAAGTGTCTGTATGTTAAGTGTTTGTATGTAAGTGTCTGTATGTGAATATATCAGTGTCTGTATGTAAGTTTCTGTATGTAAGTGTCTGTATGTAAGTGTCTCAGTGTCTGTATGTAAGTGTCTGTATGTAAGTGTCTGTATGTAAGTATCTGTATGTAAATGTCTGTGTGTAAGTGTCTGTATGTAAGTGTCTTAGTGTCTGTATGTAAGTGTCTGTATGTAAGTGACTGTATGTTTTCTGTATGTAAGTGTCTGTATGTAAGTGTCTGTATGTAAGTGTCTGTGTGTAAGTGGCTGTATGTAAGCGTCTGTATGTAAGTATCTGTATGTAAGTGTCTGTATGTAAGTTTCTGTATGTAAGTGTATGTTTGTAAGTGTCGGTATGTAAGTGTCTGTATGTAAGTGCCTGTTTGTAAGTGTCTGTATGTAAGTGTCTGTATATAAGTGCCTGTATGTAAGTGTCTGTATGTAAGTGTCTCAGTGTCTGTATGTAAGCGTCTGTATGTAAGCTTCTGTATGTAAGTGTCTGTAAGTAGTGTCTCTATGTAAGTGTCTCAGTGTCTGTATGTAAGTTTCTCTATGTAAGTGTCTCAATGTAAGTGTCTGTATTTAAGTTTCTGTATGTCAGTGTCACAGTGTCTGATGTAAGTGTCTGTATGTAAGTGTCTGTATATAAGTGTCTGTATGTAAGTGCCTGTATGTAAGTGTCTGTATGTAAGTGTGTGTATGTAAGTATCTGTATGTAAGTGTCTGTATGTAAGTGTCTCAGTATCTGTATGTAAATGTCTTTATGTACGTGTCTGTATGTAAGTGTCTGTATGTAAGTGTCTGTATGTAAGTCTCAGTGTCTGTATGTCAGTGTGTGTTTGTAAGTGTCTGTATGTAAGTGTCTGTATGTAAGTGTCTGTATTTAAGTGTCTCAGTGTCTGTAAGTAAGTGTCTAAGTAAGTGTCTGTATGTAAGTGTCTCTATGTAAGTGTCTGTATGTTAAGTGTTTGTATGTAAGTGTCTGTATGTAAATATCTCAGTGTCTGTATGTAAGTGTCTGTATGTAAGTGTCTGTATGTAAGTGTCTCAGTGTCTGTATGTAAGTGTCTGTATCTAAGTGTCTGTATGTGTCTGTATGTAAGTGTCTGTATGTAAGTGTCTGTACGTAAGTATCTGTATGTAAGTGTCTGTGTGTAAGTTTCTGTATGCAAGTGTCTGTTTGTAAGTGTCTGTATGTAAGTGTCTGTATGTAAGTGTCTGTATGTAAGTGTCTGTATGTAAGTGTCTTCGTGTCTGTATGTAAGTGTCTGTATGTAAGTGTCTGTATGTAAGTGTCTCAGCATCTGTATGTGTCTGTATGTAAGTGTCTGTATGTAAGTGTCTCAGTGTCTGTATGTAAGGGTCTGTATGTAAGCGTCTGTATGTAAGTGTCTATGTAAGTGTCTCAGTGTCTTTATGTAAGTGTCTGTATGTAAGTGTCTCAGTGTCTGTATGTAAGTGTCTCAGTGTCTGTATGTAAGTGTCTGTATGTAAGTGTCTCAGTGTCGGTATGTAAGTGTCTGTATGTAAGTGTCTGTATGTAAGTGTCTGTATGTAACTGTCTCAGTGTCTGTATGGAAGTGTCTGTATGTAAGTGTCTCAGTGTCTGTATGTAAGTGTCTGTATGTAAGTGTCTGTATGTAAGTGTATGTATGTAAGTGTCTCAGTGTCTGTATGTAAGTGTATGTAAGCGTCTGTATGTAAGTGTCTATGTAAGTGTCTCAGTGTCTGTATGTAAGTGTCTGTATGTAAGTGTCTTAGTGTCTGTATGTAAGTGTCTGTATGTAATTGTCTATATGTAAGTGTCTTTACGTAAGAGTCTGTATGTAAGTGTCTGTATGTAAGTGTCTAAGTGTCTGTATGTAAGTGTCTTTATGTAAGAGTCTGTATGTAAGTGTCTGTATGTAAGTGTCTAAGTGTCTGTATGTAAGGGTCTGTATGTAAGTGTCTCTATGTAAGTGTCTGTATGTAAGTGTCTGTATGTAAGTGTTTGTATGTAAGTGTCTGTATGTAAGTGTCTCAGTGTCTGTTTGTGTCAGTATGTAAGTGTCTGTATGTAAGTGTCTGTATGTGTCTGTATGTAAGTGTCTGTATGTAAGTGTCTGTACGTAAGTATCTGTATGTAAGTGTCTGTGTGTAGGTTTCTGTATGCAAGTGTCTGTTTGTAAGTGTCTGTATGTAAGTGTCTGTATGTAAGTGTCTGTATGTAAGTGTCTGTATGTAAGTGTCTTCGTGTCTGTATGTAAGTGTCTGTATGTAAGTGTCTGTATGTAAGTGTCTCAGCATCTGTATGTGTCTGTATGTAAGTGTCTGTATGTAAGTGTCTGTATGTAAGCGTCTGTATGTAAGTGTCTATGTAAGTGTCTCAGTGTCTTTATGTAAGTGTCTGTATGTAAGTGTCTCAGTGTCTGTATGTAAGTGTCTCAGTGTCTGTATGTAAGTGTCTGTATGTAAGTGTCTCAGTGTCAGTATGTAAGTGTCTGTATGTAAGTGTCTGTATGTAAGTGTCTGTATGTAACTGTCTCAGTGTCTGTATGGAAGTGTCTGTATGTAAGTGTCTCAGTGTCTGTATGTAAGTGTCTGTATGTAAGTGTCTGTATGTAAGTGTATGTATGTAAGTGTCTCAGTGTCTGTATGTAAGTGTATGTAAGCGTCTGTATGTAAGTGTCTATGTATGTGTCTCAGTGTCTGTATGTAAGTGTCTGTATGTAAGTGTCTTAGTGTCTGTATGTAAGTGTCTGTATGTAATTGTCTATATGTAAGTGTCTTTACGTAAGAGTCTGTATGTAAGTGTCTGTATGTAAGTGTCTAAGTGTCTGTATGTAAGTGTCTTTATGTAAGAGTCTGTATGTAAGTGTCTGTATGTAAGTGTCTAAGTGTCTGTATGTAAGGGTCTGTATGTAAGTGTCTCTATGTAAGTGTCTGTATGTAAGTGTCTGTATGTAAGTGTTTGTATGTAAGTGTCTGTATGTAAGTGTCTCAGTGTCTGTTTGTGTCAGTATGTAAGTGTCTGTATGTAAGTGTCTGTATGTAAGTGTCTGTATGTAAGTGTCTTCGTGTCTGTATGTAAGTGTCTGTATGTAAGTGTCTGTATGTAAGTGTCTCAGCATCTGTATGTGTCTGTATGTAAGTGTCTGTATGTAAGTGTCTCAGTGTCTGTATGTAAGTGTCTGTATGTAAGCGTCTGTATGTAAGTGTCTATGTAAGTGTCTCAGTGTCTTTATGTAAGTGTCTGTATGTAAGTGTCTCAGTGTCTGTATGTAAGTGTCTCAGTGTCTGTATGTAAGTGTCTGTATGTAAGTGTCTCAGTGTCAGTATGTAAGTGTCTGTATGTAAGTGTCTGTATGTAACTGTCTCAGTGTCTGTATGGAAGTGTCTGTATGTAAGTGTCTCAGTGTCTGTATGTAAGTGTCTGTATGTAAGCGTCTGTATGTAAGTGTCTATGTAAGTGTCTCAGTGTCTTTATGTAAGTGTCTGTATGTAAGTGTCTCAGTGTCTGTATGTAAGTGTCTCAGTGTCTGTATGGAAGTGTCTGTATGTAAGTGTCTCAGTGTCAGTATGTAAGTGTCTGTATGTAAGTGTCTGTATGTAAGTGTCTGTATGTAAGTGTCTCAGTGTCTGTATGTAAGTGTCTTTATGTAAGTGTCTGTATGTAAGTGTCTTAGTGTCTGTATGTAAGTGTCTGTATGTAATTGTCTATATGTAAGTGTCTTTATGTAAGAGTCTGTATGTAAGTGTCTGTATGTAAGTGTCTAAGTGTCTTATGTAAGTGTCTTTATGTAAGAGTCTGTATGCAAGTGTCTGTATGTAAGTGTCTAAGTGTCTGTATGTAAGTGTCTGTATGTAAGTGTCTCTATGTAAGTGTCTGTATGTAAGTGTCTGTATGAAAGTGTTTGTATGTGAGTGTCTGTATGTAAGTGTCTCAGTGTCTGTTTGTGTCAGTATGTAAGTGTCTGTATGTAAGTGTCTATGTAAGTGTCTGTATGTAAGTGCCTGTATGTAAGTGTGTGTATGTAAGTGTCTGTATGTAAGTGTCTGTATGTAAGTGTCTGTATGTAAGTGTCTCAGTATCTGTATGTACATGTATTTATGTAAGTGTCTGTATGTAAGTGTCTGTATGTAAGTGTCTGTATGTAAGTCTCAGTGTCTGTATGTCAGTGTGTGTTTGTAAGTGTCTGTATGTAAGTGTCTGTATGTAAGTGTTTGTATTTAAGTGTCTCAGTGTCTGTAAGTAAATGTCTAAGTAAGTGTCTGTATGTAAGTGTCTGTATGTAAGTGTCTGTATGTTAAGTGTTTGTATGTAAGTGTCTGTATGTGAATATCTCAGTGTCTGTATGTAAGTGTCTGTATGTAAGTGTCTCAGTGTCTGTATGTAAGTGTCTGTATGTAAGTGTATGTATGTAAGTGTCTGTATGTTAAGTGTCTGTATGTAAGTGTCTGTATGTAAGTATCTCAGTGTCTGTATGTAAGTTTCTGTATGTAAGTGTCTGTATGTAAGTGTCTCAGTGTCTGTATGTAAGTGTCTGTATGTAAGTGTCTGTATGTAATTGTCTGTGTGTAAGTGTCTTTATGTAAGAGTCTGTATGTAATTGTCTGTATGTAAGTGTCTAAGTGTCTGTATGTAAGTGTCTTTATGTAAGAGTCTGTATGAAAGTGTCTGTATGTAAGTGTCTAAGTGTGTGTATGTAAGGGTCTGTATGTAAGTGTCTGTATGTAAGTGTCTGTATGTAAGTGTCTGTATGTAAGTGTTTGTATGTAAGTGTCTGTATGTAAGTGTCTCAGTGTCTGTTTGTGTCAGTATGTAAGTGTCTGTATGTAAGTGTCTATGTAAGTGTCTGTATGTAAGTACCTGTATGTAAGTGTCTGTATGTAAGTGTGTGTATGTAAGTGTCTGTATGTAAGTGTCTGTATGTAAGTGTCTCAGTATCTGTATGTAAATGTCTTTATGTAAGTGTCTGTATGTAAGTGTCTGTATGTAAGTGTCTGTATGTAAGTGTCTCAGTGTCTGTATATAAGTGTCTGTATGTAAGCATCTGTATGTAAGTGTGGGGAGCGATAGTGTAGCGGTTAGCGCGCTGCGCTATGAACCTGGCGACCCGGGTTCAATTCCCGCTCACGGCCAATACCAGTGACGATTATCTGAACCGGTCCCGGGCCTCCCCTAGGTCGACTCAGCCTCAAATGAGTACCTGGTGCGGTGTGTAAACATCGCCACTAGGGAGACAAACGCGGTCGGGCGTGGTGCTGGCCACCCACCCCCTCGTGTACCGTTTCGGCCTTCATAGGTGCTCGCTAACAGCACTTGCCCCTACAGTCTGTCACAGGCTATATGGGGGATCTTTGTCTTTGTCTTTGTATGTAAGCATCTGTATGTAAGTGTCTCAGTGTCTGTATGTAAGTGTCTGTATGTAAGTGTCTGTATGTAAGTGTCTCAGTGTCTGTATGTAAGTGTCTGTATGTAAGCGTCTGTATGTAAGTGTCTATGTAAGTGTCTCAGTGTCTTTATGTAAGTGTCTGTATGTAAGTTTCTCAGTGTATGTATGTAAGTGTCTCATTGTCTGTATGTAAGTGTCTGTATGTAAGTGTCTCAGTGTCTGTATGTAAGTGTCTGTATGTAAGTGTCTTTATGTAAGAGTCTGTATGTAAGTGTCTGTATGTAAGTGTCTAAGTGTCTGTATGTAAGTGTCTTTATGTAAGAGTCTGTATGTAAGTGTCTAAGTGTGTGTATGTAAGGGTCTGTATGTAAGTGTCTGTATGTAAGTGTCTGTATGTAAGTGTCTGTATGTAAGTGTCTGTATGTAAATGTCTCAGTGTCTGTATGTAAGTGTATGTAAGCGTCTGTATGTAAGTGTCTATGTAAGTGTCTCAGTGTCTGTATGTAAGTGTCTGTATGTAAGTGTCTGTATGTAAGTGTCTTAGTGTCTGTATGTAAGTGTCTGTATGTAAGTGTCTTTATGTAAGAGTCTGTATGTAAGTGTCTGTATGTAAGTGTCTAAGTGTCTGTATGTAAGTGTCTTTATGTAAGAGTCTGTATGTAAGTGTCTGTATGTAAGTGTCTAAGTGTGTGTATGTAAGGGTCTGTATGTAAGTGTCTGTATGTAAGTGTGTGTATGTAAGTGTATGTATGTAAGTGTTTGTATGTAAGTGTCTGTATGTAAGTGTCTCAGTGTCTGTTTGTGTCAGTATGTAAGTGTCTGTATGTAAGTGTCTATGTAAGTGTCTGTATGTAAGTGCCTGTATGTAAGTGTCTGTATGTAAGTGTCTCAGTGTCTGTATATAAGTGTCTGTATGTAAGCATCTGTATGTAAGTGTCTCAGTGTCTGTATGTAAGTGTCTGTATGTAATTGTCTGTATGTAAGTGTCTCAGTGTCTGTATGTAAGTGTCTGTATGTAAGCATCTGTATGTAAGTGTCTATGTAAGTGTCTCAGTGTCTTTATGTAAGTGTCTGTATGTAAGTGTCTCAGTGTCTGTATGTAAGTGTCTCATTGTCTGTATGTAAGTGTCTGTATGTAAGTGTCTCAGTGTCTGTATGTAAGTGTCTGTATGTAAGTGTCTGTATGTAAGTGTCCGTATGTGAATATCTCAGTGTCTGTATGTAAGTGTCTGTATGTAAGTGTCTGTATGTAAGTGTCTGTATGTAAATGTCTCAGTGTCTGTATGTAAGTGTATGTAAGCGTCTGTATGTAAGTGTCTATGTAAGTGTCTCAGTGTCTGTATGTAAGTGTCTGTATGTAAGTGTCTGTATGTAAGTGTCTTAGTGTCTGTATGTAAGTGTCTATATGTAATTGTCTGTATGTAAGTGTCTTTATGTAAGAGTCTGTATGTAAGTGTCTGTATGTAAGTGTCTGTATGTAAGTGTCTTTATGTAAGAGTCTGTATGTAAGTGTCTGTATGTAAGTGTCTAAGTGTGTGTATGTAAGGGTCTGTATGTAAGTGTCTGTATGTATGTAAGTGTCTGTATATAAGTGTCTGTATGTAAGTGTTTGTATGTAAGTGTCTGTATGTAAGTGTCTCAGTGTCTGTTTGTGTCAGTATGTAAGTGTCTGTATGTAAGTGTCTATGTAAGTGTCTGTATGTAAGTGCCTGTATGTAAATGTCTGTATGTAAGTGTCTGTATGTAAGTGTCTGTATGTAAGTGTGTGTATGTAAGCGTCTGTATGTAAGTGTCTATGTAAGTGTCTCAGTATCTGTATGTAAATGTCTTTATGTAAGTGTCTGTATGTAAGTGTCTGTATGTAAGTGTCTGTATGTAAGTCTCAGTGTCTGTATGTCAGTGTGTGTTTGTAAGTGTCTGTATGTAAGTGTCGGTATGTAAGTGTCTGTATTTAAGTATCTCAGTGTCTGTAAGTAAGTGTCTAAGTAAGTGTCTGTATGTAAGTGTCTGTATGTAAGTGTCTGTATGTTAAGTGTTTGTATGTAAGTGTCTGTATGTGAATATATCAGTGTCTGTATGTAAGTTTCTGTATGTAAGTGTCTGTATGTAAGTGTCTCAGTGTCTGTATGTAAGTGTCTGTATGTAAGTGTCTGTATGTAAGTATCTGTATGTAAATGTCTGTGTGTAAGTGTCTGTATGTAAGTGTCTTAGTGTCTGTATGTAAGTGTCTGTATGTAAGTGACTGTATGTTTTCTGTATGTAAGTGTCTGTATGTAAGTGTCTGTATGTAAGTGTCTGTGTGTAAGTGGCTGTATGTAAGCGTCTGTATGTAAGTATCTGTATGTAAGTGTCTGTATGTAAGTTTCTGTATGTAAGTGTATGTTTGTAAGTGTCGGTATGTACGTGTCTGTATGTAAGTGCCTGTTTGTAAGTGTCTGTATGTAAGTGTCTGTATATAAGTGCCTGTATGTAAGTGTCTGTATGTAAGTGTCTCAGTGTCTGTATGTAAGCGTCTGTATGTAAGCTTCTGTATGTAAGTGTCTGTAAGTAGTGTCTCTATGTAAGTGTCTCAGTGTCTGTATGTAAGTTTCTCTATGTAAGTGTCTCAATGTAAGTGTCTGTATTTAAGTTTCTGTATGTCAGTGTCACAGTGTCTGATGTAAGTGTCTGTATGTAAGTGTCTGTATATAAGTGTCTGTATGTAAGTGCCTGTATGTAAGTGTCTGTATGTAAGTGTGTGTATGTAAGTATCTGTATGTAAGTGTCTGTATGTAAGTGTCTCAGTATCTGTATGTAAATGTCTTTATGTACGTGTCTGTATGTAAGTGTCTGTATGTAAGTGTCTGTATGTAAGTCTCAGTGTCTGTATGTCAGTGTGTGTTTGTAAGTGTCTGTATGTAAGTGTCTGTATGTAAGTGTCTGTATTTAAGTGTCTCAGTGTCTGTAAGTAAGTGTCTAAGTAAGTGTCTGTATGTAAGTGTCTCTATGTAAGTGTCTGTATGTTAAGTGTTTGTATGTAAGTGTCTGTATGTAAATATCTCAGTGTCTGTATGTAAGTGTCTGTATGTAAGTGTCTGTATGTAAGTGTCTCAGTGTCTGTATGTAAGTGTCTGTATCTAAGTGTCTGTATGTGTCTGTATGTAAGTGTCTGTATGTAAGTGTCTGTACGTAAGTATCTGTATGTAAGTGTCTGTGTGTAAGTTTCTGTATGCAAGTGTCTGTTTGTAAGTGTCTGTATGTAAGTGTCTGTATGTAAGTGTCTGTATGTAAGTGTCTGTATGTAAGTGTCTTCGTGTCTGTATGTAAGTGTCTGTATGTAAGTGTCTGTATGTAAGTGTCTCAGCATCTGTATGTGTCTGTATGTAAGTGTCTGTATGTAAGTGTCTAAGTGTCTGTATGTAAGTGTCTTTATGTAAGAGTCTGTATGAAAGTGTCTGTATGTAAGTGTCTAAGTGTGTGTATGTAAGGGTCTGTATGTAAGTGTCTGTATGTAAGTGTCTGTATGTAAGTGTC
Source organism: Petromyzon marinus (assembly GCF_048934315.1). Classification (NCBI taxonomy): domain Eukaryota; kingdom Metazoa; phylum Chordata; class Hyperoartia; order Petromyzontiformes; family Petromyzontidae; genus Petromyzon; species Petromyzon marinus. The sequence goes on along the minus strand of NW_027423053.1, from coordinate 590,965 downwards.
TGTATGTAAGTGTTTGTATGTAAGTGTCTGTATGTAAGTGTCTCAGTGTCTGTTTGTGTCAGTATGTAAGTGTCTGTATGTAAGTGTCTATGTAAGTGTCTGTATGTAAGTACCTGTATGTAAGTGTCTGTATGTAAGTGTGTGTATGTAAGTGTCTGTATGTAAGTGTCTGTATGTAAGTGTCTCAGTATCTGTATGTAAATGTCTTTATGTAAGTGTCTGTATGTAAGTGTCTGTATGTAAGTGTCTGTATGTAAGTGTCTCAGTGTCTGTATATAAGTGTCTGTATGTAAGCATCTGTATGTAAGTGTGGGGAGCGATAGTGTAGCGGTTAGCGCGCTGCGCTATGAACCTGGCGACCCGGGTTCAATTCCCGCTCACGGCCAATACCAGTGACGATTATCTGAACCGGTCCCGGGCCTCCCCTAGGTCGACTCAGCCTCAAATGAGTACCTGGTGCGGTGTGTAAACATCGCCACTAGGGAGACAAACGCGGTCGGGCGTGGTGCTGGCCACCCACCCCCTCGTGTACCGTTTCGGCCTTCATAGGTGCTCGCTAACAGCACTTGCCCCTACAGTCTGTCACAGGCTATATGGGGGATCTTTGTCTTTGTCTTTGTATGTAAGCATCTGTATGTAAGTGTCTCAGTGTCTGTATGTAAGTGTCTGTATGTAAGTGTCTGTATGTAAGTGTCTCAGTGTCTGTATGTAAGTGTCTGTATGTAAGCGTCTGTATGTAAGTGTCTATGTAAGTGTCTCAGTGTCTTTATGTAAGTGTCTGTATGTAAGTTTCTCAGTGTATGTATGTAAGTGTCTCATTGTCTGTATGTAAGTGTCTGTATGTAAGTGTCTCAGTGTCTGTATGTAAGTGTCTGTATGTAAGTGTCTTTATGTAAGAGTCTGTATGTAAGTGTCTGTATGTAAGTGTCTAAGTGTCTGTATGTAAGTGTCTTTATGTAAGAGTCTGTATGTAAGTGTCTAAGTGTGTGTATGTAAGGGTCTGTATGTAAGTGTCTGTATGTAAGTGTCTGTATGTAAGTGTCTGTATGTAAGTGTCTGTATGTAAATGTCTCAGTGTCTGTATGTAAGTGTATGTAAGCGTCTGTATGTAAGTGTCTATGTAAGTGTCTCAGTGTCTGTATGTAAGTGTCTGTATGTAAGTGTCTGTATGTAAGTGTCTTAGTGTCTGTATGTAAGTGTCTGTATGTAAGTGTCTTTATGTAAGAGTCTGTATGTAAGTGTCTGTATGTAAGTGTCTAAGTGTCTGTATGTAAGTGTCTTTATGTAAGAGTCTGTATGTAAGTGTCTGTATGTAAGTGTCTAAGTGTGTGTATGTAAGGGTCTGTATGTAAGTGTCTGTATGTAAGTGTGTGTATGTAAGTGTATGTATGTAAGTGTTTGTATGTAAGTGTCTGTATGTAAGTGTCTCAGTGTCTGTTTGTGTCAGTATGTAAGTGTCTGTATGTAAGTGTCTATGTAAGTGTCTGTATGTAAGTGCCTGTATGTAAGTGTCTGTATGTAAGTGTCTCAGTGTCTGTATATAAGTGTCTGTATGTAAGCATCTGTATGTAAGTGTCTCAGTGTCTGTATGTAAGTGTCTGTATGTAATTGTCTGTATGTAAGTGTCTCAGTGTCTGTATGTAAGTGTCTGTATGTAAGCATCTGTATGTAAGTGTCTATGTAAGTGTCTCAGTGTCTTTATGTAAGTGTCTGTATGTAAGTGTCTCAGTGTCTGTATGTAAGTGTCTCATTGTCTGTATGTAAGTGTCTGTATGTAAGTGTCTCAGTGTCTGTATGTAAGTGTCTGTATGTAAGTGTCTGTATGTAAGTGTCCGTATGTGAATATCTCAGTGTCTGTATGTAAGTGTCTGTATGTAAGTGTCTGTATGTAAGTGTCTGTATGTAAATGTCTCAGTGTCTGTATGTAAGTGTATGTAAGCGTCTGTATGTAAGTGTCTATGTAAGTGTCTCAGTGTCTGTATGTAAGTGTCTGTATGTAAGTGTCTGTATGTAAGTGTCTTAGTGTCTGTATGTAAGTGTCTATATGTAATTGTCTGTATGTAAGTGTCTTTATGTAAGAGTCTGTATGTAAGTGTCTGTATGTAAGTGTCTGTATGTAAGTGTCTTTATGTAAGAGTCTGTATGTAAGTGTCTGTATGTAAGTGTCTAAGTGTGTGTATGTAAGGGTCTGTATGTAAGTGTCTGTATGTATGTAAGTGTCTGTATATAAGTGTCTGTATGTAAGTGTTTGTATGTAAGTGTCTGTATGTAAGTGTCTCAGTGTCTGTTTGTGTCAGTATGTAAGTGTCTGTATGTAAGTGTCTATGTAAGTGTCTGTATGTAAGTGCCTGTATGTAAATGTCTGTATGTAAGTGTCTGTATGTAAGTGTCTGTATGTAAGTGTGTGTATGTAAGCGTCTGTATGTAAGTGTCTATGTAAGTGTCTCAGTATCTGTATGTAAATGTCTTTATGTAAGTGTCTGTATGTAAGTGTCTGTATGTAAGTGTCTGTATGTAAGTCTCAGTGTCTGTATGTCAGTGTGTGTTTGTAAGTGTCTGTATGTAAGTGTCGGTATGTAAGTGTCTGTATTTAAGTATCTCAGTGTCTGTAAGTAAGTGTCTAAGTAAGTGTCTGTATGTAAGTGTCTGTATGTAAGTGTCTGTATGTTAAGTGTTTGTATGTAAGTGTCTGTATGTGAATATATCAGTGTCTGTATGTAAGTTTCTGTATGTAAGTGTCTGTATGTAAGTGTCTCAGTGTCTGTATGTAAGTGTCTGTATGTAAGTGTCTGTATGTAAGTATCTGTATGTAAATGTCTGTGTGTAAGTGTCTGTATGTAAGTGTCTTAGTGTCTGTATGTAAGTGTCTGTATGTAAGTGACTGTATGTTTTCTGTATGTAAGTGTCTGTATGTAAGTGTCTGTATGTAAGTGTCTGTGTGTAAGTGGCTGTATGTAAGCGTCTGTATGTAAGTATCTGTATGTAAGTGTCTGTATGTAAGTTTCTGTATGTAAGTGTATGTTTGTAAGTGTCGGTATGTACGTGTCTGTATGTAAGTGCCTGTTTGTAAGTGTCTGTATGTAAGTGTCTGTATATAAGTGCCTGTATGTAAGTGTCTGTATGTAAGTGTCTCAGTGTCTGTATGTAAGCGTCTGTATGTAAGCTTCTGTATGTAAGTGTCTGTAAGTAGTGTCTCTATGTAAGTGTCTCAGTGTCTGTATGTAAGTTTCTCTATGTAAGTGTCTCAATGTAAGTGTCTGTATTTAAGTTTCTGTATGTCAGTGTCACAGTGTCTGATGTAAGTGTCTGTATGTAAGTGTCTGTATATAAGTGTCTGTATGTAAGTGCCTGTATGTAAGTGTCTGTATGTAAGTGTGTGTATGTAAGTATCTGTATGTAAGTGTCTGTATGTAAGTGTCTCAGTATCTGTATGTAAATGTCTTTATGTACGTGTCTGTATGTAAGTGTCTGTATGTAAGTGTCTGTATGTAAGTCTCAGTGTCTGTATGTCAGTGTGTGTTTGTAAGTGTCTGTATGTAAGTGTCTGTATGTAAGTGTCTGTATTTAAGTGTCTCAGTGTCTGTAAGTAAGTGTCTAAGTAAGTGTCTGTATGTAAGTGTCTCTATGTAAGTGTCTGTATGTTAAGTGTTTGTATGTAAGTGTCTGTATGTAAATATCTCAGTGTCTGTATGTAAGTGTCTGTATGTAAGTGTCTGTATGTAAGTGTCTCAGTGTCTGTATGTAAGTGTCTGTATCTAAGTGTCTGTATGTGTCTGTATGTAAGTGTCTGTATGTAAGTGTCTGTACGTAAGCATCTGTATGTAAGTGTCTGTGTGTAAGTTTCTGTATGCAAGTGTCTGTTTGTAAGTGTCTGTATGTAAGTGTCTGTATGTAAGTGTCTGTATGTAAGTGTCTGTATGTAAGTGTCTTCGTGTCTGTATGTAAGTGTCTGTATGTAAGTGTCTGTATGTAAGTGTCTCAGCATCTGTATGTGTCTGTATGTAAGTGTCTGTATGTAAGTGTCTCAGTGTCTGTATGTAAGTGTCTGTATGTAAGCGTCTGTATGTAAGTGTCTATGTAAGTGTCTCAGTGTCTTTATGTAAGTGTCTGTATGTAAGTGTCTCAGTGTCTGTATGTAAGTGTCTCAGTGTCTGTATGTAAGTGTCTGTATGTAAGTGTCTCAGTGTCGGTATGTAAGTGTCTGTATGTAAGTGTCTGTATGTAAGTGTCTGTATGTAACTGTCTCAGTGTCTGTATGGAAGTGTCTGTATGTAAGTGTCTCAGTGTCTGTATGTAAGTGTCTGTATGTAAGTGTCTGTATGTAAGTGTATGTATGTAAGTGTCTCAGTGTCTGTATGTAAGTGTATGTAAGCGTCTGTATGTAAGTGTCTATGTAAGTGTCTCAGTGTCTGTATGTAAGTGTCTGTATGTAAGTGTCTTAGTGTCTGTATGTAAGTGTCTGTATGTAATTGTCTATATGTAAGTGTCTTTACGTAAGAGTCTGTATGTAAGTGTCTGTATGTAAGTGTCTAAGTGTCTGTATGTAAGTGTCTTTATGTAAGAGTCTGTATGTAAGTGTCTGTATGTAAGTGTCTAAGTGTCTGTATGTAAGGGTCTGTATGTAAGTGTCTCTATGTAAGTGTCTGTATGTAAGTGTCTGTATGTAAGTGTTTGTATGTAAGTGTCTGTATGTAAGTGTCTCAGTGTCTGTTTGTGTCAGTATGTAAGTGTCTGTATGTAAGTGTCTGTATGTAAGTGTCTGTATGTAAGTGTCTTCGTGTCTGTATGTAAGTGTCTGTATGTAAGTGTCTGTATGTAAGTGTCTCAGCATCTGTATGTGTCTGTATGTAAGTGTCTGTATGTAAGTGTCTCAGTGTCTGTATGTAAGTGTCTGTATGTAAGCGTCTGTATGTAAGTGTCTATGTAAGTGTCTCAGTGTCTTTATGTAAGTGTCTGTATGTAAGTGTCTCAGTGTCTGTATGTAAGTGTCTCAGTGTCTGTATGTAAGTGTCTGTATGTAAGTGTCTCAGTGTCAGTATGTAAGTGTCTGTATGTAAGTGTCTGTATGTAAGTGTCTGTATGTAACTGTCTCAGTGTCTGTATGGAAGTGTCTGTATGTAAGTGTCTCAGTGTCTGTATGTAAGTGTCTGTATGTAAGTGTCTGTATGTAAGTGTATGTATGTAAGTGTCTCAGTGTCTGTATGTAAGTGTATGTAAGCGTCTGTATGTAAGTGTCTATGTAAGTGTCTCAGTGTCTGTATGTAAGTGTCTTTATGTAAGTGTCTGTATGTAAGTGTCTTAGTGTCTGTATGTAAGTGTCTGTATGTAATTGTCTATATGTAAGTGTCTTTATGTAAGAGTCTGTATGTAAGTGTCTGTATGTAAGTGTCTGTATGTAAGTGTCTTCGTGTCTGTATGTAAGTGTCTGTATATAAGTGTCTGTATGTAAGTGTCTCAGCATCTGTATGTGTCTGTATGTAAGTGTCTGTATGTAAGTGTCTCAGTGTCTGTATGTAAGTGTCTGTATGTAAGCGTCTGTATGTAAGTGTCTATGTAAGTGTCTCAGTGTCTTTATGTAAGTGTCTGTATGTAAGTGTCTCAGTGTCTGTATGTAAGTGTCTCAGTGTCTGTATGTAAGTGTCTGTATGTAAGTGTCTCAGTGTCGGTATGTAAGTGTCTGTATGTAAGTGTCTGTATGTAAGTGTCTGTATGTAACTGTCTCAGTGTCTGTATGGAAGTGTCTGTATGTAAGTGTCTCAGTGTCTGTATGTAAGTGTCTGTATGTAAGTGTCTGTATGTAAGTGTATGTATGTAAGTGTCTCAGTGTCTGTATGTAAGTGTATGTAAGCGTCTGTATGTAAGTGTCTATGTAAGTGTCTCAGTGTCTGTATGTAAGTGTCTGTATGTAAGTGTCTTAGTGTCTGTATGTAAGTGTCTGTATGTAATTGTCTATATGTAAGTGTCTTTACGTAAGAGTCTGTATGTAAGTGTCTGTATGTAAGTGTCTAAGTGTCTGTATGTAAGTGTCTTTATGTAAGAGTCTGTATGTAAGTGTCTGTATGTAAGTGTCTAAGTGTCTGTATGTAAGGGTCTGTATGTAAGTGTCTCTATGTAAGTGTCTGTATGTAAGTGTCTGTATGTAAGTGTTTGTATGTAAGTGTCTGTATGTAAGTGTCCCAGTGTCTGTTTGTGTCAGTATGTAAGTGTCTGTATGTAAGTGTCTGTAGATTTTTGTGCAGCCCATGGGCTTGTAATTACCAACACGCTGTTCCGGCATCGGCGCATCCACACAACATCATGGATGCATGCCGGGTCCAAGCAAGAACATCTGCTGGACTACATAGTGACGGACCAGCGAATGCGAGCCCATGTCCTTGACACCAGGACCTACCGTGGAGCTGATCTGCCCTCTGACCATCGACTAGTCATCTGTAAGATGCGCCTGCCATTCTTCCACTCCGGTGGTGGGTGTACACCCAGGACCCCATTCCAACCTAAAGTGGCCTGGTCTCAGTTATCTGATGAAAGTTGCAAGCGAGAATTTCATCATCGCTTGCGGCTGGGATTGGCATCGTCCCCGACTCCTCCTGATGTCGAGGGTAAATGGGCGAGGTTTAGGACTGTGACTCATGCAGCTGCAATGGCTGCTTTGGGTACGCGGTCCAGACCTCCCCAGACACCCTGGATGACAGAGGAGTTGTTCAGGATGGTTGAGAAAAAGCGACAGGCCCACTGTCATCGGCTACAGAATCCCACGTCAGAGAATGAGGAGGCTTACCGCAGCCTTCGCTCGGAGGTTCGGAGAGCCGTGAGGCGCTGCAAGGATGGGTGGTGGTCGCGGGTTGCTGAGGAGATGGAGTCTGCCTCAGTGGCCCGTGATCACAAATCGCTATTTAACTCCATCAAAAAAGTAACCTGCAGCGCCACACCTATTACCATCATTAGGGGAAAAAACGGTGATCCAATTTCCGACCCCCAGGAACAGGTTCGCAGATTTGCTGAGCATTTCTGTGAGGTCCTGGGGGAGGGAAAATCCCACAGCCAGGAAAACATCGTGGCACAAAGTGAGGATGACCCTGCTGAGGCTGCGGTGCCTCAAATATTGGATGAAGTCACCCCCTGTGAGTGGCTGGCTGAGGTGCCATCTGCTGAGGAAGTATTGAAGGCGATCCGGAGTCTGAGACCAGGAAAGGCAGCGGGCAGAGATGATCTCCCAAGCGAAATGCTGAGGGAGGGTGGCGTTTGTGCACAGACTGCCCTATATGACATCATAACAACAGTCTGGACCACTGGACGGGTTCCGCAGGATTGGAAGGATGCCCTGGTGGTCCCCCTTTTTAAGAAGGGGGACCGCACAGACTGTAACAACTACAGGGGCATCTCACTCCTCAGTGTGCCGGGAAAGGTCCTGGCAAGGATTATTCAGCATCGCCTTGCCAGGCACGCTGAGGAGAGGCTTGCGGAGCCCCAATGCGGTTTCAGGAAAGGGCGGTCCTGCACAGATGCCATATTTTCTGTCCGTCTGCTACAGCAGAGGTGTAGGGAATTCCAACAAGACCTACATCTCTGCTTTATTGACCTGGTCAAGGCCTATGATACCATCAGTAGGCCTGGGCTCTGGGTCGTTCTTCGTGCTTTTGGAGTACCTGACCCTCTGCTCACGATCATTAAGGACCTTCATGATGGTGAGCGGGCCCGGGTAAAACTACGTGGCCGGGAGTCAGAGCCATTCCCTGTACACCTTGGGGTGCGACAGGGATGTCCTCTGGCTCCCACATTATTTAACATCTATTTTGACCACGTAGTTCGTGAAGCCTTCAATAGCTGTACCGGGGGAATCTCCATATGGTACAGATATAATGGGAGGCTAATCGATGCCCGGGTGCGGTCAAGGGATGGCTCCCTATTGCTCAACCACGTTATGTATGCTGATGACTTGGTAATAGCTGCTCAGTCAGAGGAGGAGTTGCAGACGCTGCTGCTGAGACTGGAGCGTGCCACTAAGAGGTGGGGCCTTACCATCAGCCCCACCAAAACTAAGCACCTGCCTGGGTATTTTGTACCATCGGACACTCCACCCCCACAACTCCCAATCGGTGATGGGGCAGTTGTGGAGAGAGTGGAGAGTTTCCCATACCTGGGCAGTGTGCTTATGACTGGCTCCAGTTTAACAGCAGAGGTCTCACTCCGAATCAGTCGAGCGGCAATATCTTTTCATCGGTTGCGTAACGCTGTGTGGAAGCTACCTGGTCTGTCGCTCCGCACTAAGCTTCAGGTCTTCTCGGCCACGGTCATTCCCTCCCTTCTCTACGCTTGCGAAACGTGGACCCCCCTAATGGAACATCTTCGCCGGTTAGAAACATTTAGGCTGACCTGCCTACGATCCATCCTGGGTTTAACCAGACTGGATTGTGTGAGGAGCTCACAAATCCTTGAAAGATCTGGGCAGGGTCCCATCGGTGAGCTCCTCCGGCAGGCAAGGCTGCGATGGCTGGGTCATGTAGCCCGCATGCCCAGCCACCGCATGCCGAAACAGCTTTTGTTTGGCCGGATTGAGGGGGCTAAGCGGGCGCGGCACGGGCTAGAGAAGAGATGGAGTGATGTGGTACAGGAGGACGTGGAGCTGAGTGGACTTGCCGATGACTGGTACCAGCGGTGTCAAGATCGGCCTCTGTGGAGGAGGCTCGTGAAGGATGCTACTGGGCAGTTGGAGGCAGTCGCCCTCCAACAACAACGGAGGGCGGAGGAGCGACGCTCACAACAGCGAGCGGAGCGCCGGGTGGCTAAAGCACAGCAGGTTGGCACAGTAGGGAGCACAGGTGGTGCATCAGCCAGTCATCTCAGTCAGTCGACCCGTGGCGCCTGGGTCTGCCCCGTGACCTCCTGCCAGCGGGCGTTCGACACTTCACGTGGCCTCAGGGTGCACATAGCCTGGCACAAGCGTCGTGGTGACGTCACCGCCACTTAGTGGCGAATGGCGGTTGTTGTTGTTGTTGTATGTAAGTGTCTGTATGTAAGTGTCTTCGTGTCTGTATGTAAGTGTCTGTATGTAAGTGTCTGTATGTAAGTGTCTCAGCATCTGTATGTGTCTGTATGTAAGTGTCTGTATGTAAGTGTCTCAGTGTCTGTATGTAAGTGTCTGTATGTAAGCGTCTGTATGTACGTGTCTATGTAAGTGTCTCAGTGTCTTTATGTAAGTGTCTGTATGTAAGTGTCTCAGTGTCTGTATGTAAGTGTCTCAGTGTCTGTATGTAAGTGTCTGTATGTAAGTGTCTCAGTGTCAGTATGTAAGTGTCTGTATGTAAGTGTCTGTATGTAAGTGTCTGTATGTAACTGTCTCAGTGTCTGTATGGAAGTGTCTGTATGTAAGTGTCTCAGTGTCTGTATGTAAGTGTCTGTATGTAAGTGTCTGTATGTAAGTGTATGTATGTAAGTGTCTCAGTGTCTGTATGTAAGTGTATGTAAGCGTCTGTATGTAAGTGTCTATGTAAGTGTCTCAGTGTCTGTATGTAAGTGTCTTTATGTAAGTGTCTGTATGTAAGTGTCTTAGTGTCTGTATGTAAGTGTCTGTATGTAATTGTCTATATGTAAGTGTCTTTATGTAAGAGTCTGTATGTAAGTGTCTGTATGTAAGTGTCTAAGTGTCTTATGTAAGTGTCTTTATGTAAGAGTCTGTATGTAAGTGTCTGTATGTAAGTGTCTAAGTGTCTGTATGTAAGGGTCTGTATGTAAGTGTCTCTATGTAAGTGTCTGTATGTAAGTGTCTGTATGAAAGTGTTTGTATGTGAGTGTCTGTATGTAAGTGTCTCAGTGTCTGTTTGTGTCAGTATGTAAGTGTCTGAGTGTAAGTGTCTATGTAAGTGTCTGTATGTAAGTGCCTGTATGTAAGTGTGTGTATGTAAGTGTCTGTATGTAAGTGTCTGTATGTAAGTGTCTGTATGTAAGTGTCTCAGTATCTGTATGTACATGAATTTATGTAAGTGTCTGTATGTAAGTGTCTGTATGTAAGTGTCTGTATGTAAGTCTCAGTGTCTGTATGTCAGTGTGTGTTTGTAAGAGTCTGTATGTAAGTGTCTGTATGTAAGTGTTTGTATTTAAGTGTCTCAGTGTCTGTAAGTAAATGTCTAAGTAAGTGTCTGTATGTAAGTGTCTGTATGTAAGTGTCTGTATGTTAAGTGTTTGTATGTAAGTGTCTGTATGTGAATATCTCAGTGTCTATATGTAAGTGTCTGTATGTAAGTGTCTCAGTGTCTGTATGTAAGTGTCTGTATGTAAGTGTATGTATGTAAGTGTCTGTATGTTAAGTGTCTGTATGTAAGTGTCTGTATGTAAGTATCTCAGTGTCTGTATGTAAGTTTCTGTATGTAAGTGTCTGTATGTAAGTGTCTCAGTGTCTGTATGTAAGTGTCTGTATGTAAGTGTCTGTATGTAATTGTCTGTGTGTAAGTGTCTTTATGTAAGAGTCTGTATGTAAGTGTCTGTATGTAAGTGTCTAAGTGTCTGTATGTAAGTGTCTTTATGTAAGAGTCTGTATGAAAGTGTCTGTATGTAAGTGTCTAAGTGTGTGTATGTAAGGGTCTGTATGTAAGTGTCTGTATGTAAGTGTCTGTATGTAAGTGTCTGTATGTAAGTGTTTGTATGTAAGTGTCTGTATGTAAGTGTCTCAGTGTCTGTTTGTGTCAGTATGTAAGTGTCTGTATGTAAGTGTCTATGTAAGTGTCTGTATGTAAGTACCTGTATGTAAGTGTCTGTATGTAAGTGTGTGTATGTAAGTGTCTGTATGTAAGTGTCTGTATGTAAGTGTCTCAGTATCTGTATGTAAATGTCTTTATGTAAGTGTCTGTATGTAAGTGTCTGTATGTAAGTGTCTGTATGTAAGTGTCTCAGTGTCTGTATATAAGTGTATGTATGTAAGCATCTGTATGTAAGTGTGGGGAGCGATAGTGTAGCGGTTAGCGCGCTGCGCTATGAACCTGGCGACCCGGGTTCAATTCCCGCTCACGGCCAACACCAGTGACGATTATCTGAACCGGTCCCGGGCCTCCCCTAGGTCGACTCAGCCTCAAATGAGTACCTGGTGCGGTGTGTAAACATCGCCACTAGGGAGACAAAGGCGGTCGGGCGTGGTGCTGGCCACCCACCCCCTCGTGTACCGTTTCGGCCTTCATAGGTGCTCGCTAACAGCACTTGCCCCTACAGTCTGTCACAGGCTATATGGGGGATCTTTGTCTTTGTATGTAAGCATCTGTATGTAAGTGTCTCAGTGTCTGTATGTAAGTGTCTGTATGTAAGTGTCTGTATGTAAGTGTCTCAGTGTCTGTATGTAAGTGTCTGTATGTAAGCGTCTGTATGTAAGTGTCTATGTAAGTGTCTCAGTGTCTTTATGTAAGTGTCTGTATGTAAGTGTCTCAGTGTCTGTATGTAAGTGTCTCATTGTCTGTATGTAAGTGTCTGTATGTAAGTGTCTCAGTGTCTGTATGTAAGTGTCTGTATGTAAGTGTCTTTATGTAAGAGTCTGTATGTAAGTGTCTGTATGTAAGTGTCTAAGTGTCTGTATGTACATGTCTTTATGTAAGAGTCTGTATGTAAGTGTCTGTATGTAAGTGTCTAAGTGTGTGTATGTAAGGGTCTGTATGTAAGTGTCTGTATGTAAGTGTCTGTATGTAAGTGTCTGTATGTAAGTGTCTGTATGTAAATGTCTCAGTGTCTGTATGTAAGTGTATGTAAGCGTCTGTATGTAAGTGTCTATGTAAGTGTCTCAGTGTCTGTATGTAAGTGTCTGTATGTAAGTGTCTGTATGTAAGTGTCTTAGTGTCTGTATGTAAGTGTCTGTATGTAAGTGTCTTTATGTAAGAGTCTGTATGTAAGTGTCTGTATGTAAGTGTCTAAGTGTCTGTATGTAAGTGTCTTTATGTAAGAGTCTGTATGTAAGTGTCTGTATGTAAGTGTCTAAGTGTGTGTATGTAAGGGTCTGTATGTAAGTGTCTGTATGTAAGTGTCTGTATGTAAGTGTATGTATGTAAGTGTTTGTATGTAAGTGTCTGTATGTAAGTGTCTCAGTGTCTGTTTGTGTCAGTATGTAAGTATCTGTATGTAAGTGTCTATGTAAGTGTCTGTATGTAAGTGCCTGTATGTAAGTGTCTGTATGTAAGTGTTTGTATGTAAGTGTCTGTATGTAAGTGTGTGTATGTAAGTGTCTGTATGTAAGTGTCTGTATGTAAGTGTCTCAGTATCTGTATGTAAATGTCTTTATGTAAGTGTCTGTATGTAAGTGTCTGTATGTAAGTGTCTGTATGTAAGTGTCTGTATGTAAGTCTCAGTGTCTGTATGTCAGTGTGTGTTTGTAAGTGTCTGTATGTAAGTGTCTGTATGTAAGTGTCTGTATTTAAGTGTCTCAGTGTCTGTAAGTAAGTGTTTAAGTAAGTGTCTGTATGTAAGTGTCTGTATGTAAGTGTCTGTATGTTAAGTGTTTGTATGTAAGTGTCTGTATGTGAATATATCAGTGTCTGTATGTAAGTGGCTGTGTGTAAGTGTCTGTATGTAAGTGTCCCAGTGTCTGTATGTAAGTGTCTGTATGTAAGTGTCTGTATGTAAGTGTCTGTATGTAAGTGTCTGTATGTTAAGTGCCTGTATGTAAGTGTCTGTATGTAAGCATCTCAGTGTCTGTATGTAAGTTTCTGTATGTAAGTGTCTGTATGTAAGTGTCTCAGTGTCTGTATGTAAGTGTCTGTATGTAAGTGTCTGTATGTAAGTATCTGTATGTAAATGTCTGTGTGTAAGTGTCTGTATGTAAGTGTCTAGTGTCTGTATGTAAGTGTCTGTATGTAAGAGTCTGTATGTGTCTGTATGTAAGTGTCTGTATGTAAGTGTCTGTATGTAAGTGTCTGTATGTAAGTGGCTCTATGTAAGTGTCTGTAAGTGTCTGTATGTAAGTATCTGTATGTAAGTGTCTGTATGTAAGTTTCTGTATGTAAGTGTATGTTTGTAAGTGTCTGTATGTAAGTGTCTTTATGTAAGAGTCTGTATGTAAGTGTCTGTATGTAAGTGTCTAAGTGTGTGTATGTAAGGGTCTGTATGTAAGTGTCTGTATATAAGTGTCTGTATGTAAGTGTTTGTATGTAAGTGTCTGTATGTAAGTGTCTCAGTGTCTGTTTGTGTCAGTATGTAAGTGTCTGTATGTAAGTGTCTATGTAAGTGTCTGTATGTAAGTGCCTGTATGTAAGGGTCTGTATGTAAGTGTCTGTATGTAAGTGTCTGTATGTAAGTGTCTGTATGTAAGTGTCTGTATGTAAGTGTCTCAGTATCTGTATGCAAATGTCTTTATGTAAGTGTCTGTATGTAAGTGTCTGTATGTAAGTGTCTGTATGTAAGTGTCTCAGTGTCTGTATATAAGTGTCTGTATGTAAGCATCTGTATGTAAGTGTCTCAGTGTCTGTATGTAAGTGTCTGTATGTAAGTGTCTCAGTGTCTGTATGTAAGTGTTTGTATGTAAGCGTCTGTACGTAAGTGTCTATGCAAGTGTCTCAGTGTCTTTATGTAAGTGTCTGTATGTAAGTGTCTCAGTGTCTGTATGTAAGTGTCTCATTGTCTGTATGTAAGTGTCTGTATGTAAGTGTCTCAGTGTCTGTATGTAAGTGTCTGTATGTAAGTGTCTGTATGTAAGTGTCTGTATGTAAATGTCTCAGTGTCTGTATGTAAGTGTATGTAAGCGTCTGTATGTAAGTGTCTATGTAAGTGTCTCAGTGTCTGTATGTAAGTGTCTGTATGTAAGTGTCTGTATGTAAGTGTCTTAGTGTCTGTATGTAAGTGTCTGTATGTAAGTGTCTTTATGTAAGAGTCTGTATGTAAGTGTCTGTATGTAAGTGTCTAAGTGTCTGTATGTAAGTGTCTTTATGTAAGAGTCTGTATGTAAGTGTCTGTATGTAAGTGTCTAAGTGTGTGTATGTAAGGGTCTGTATGTAAGTGTCTGTATGTAAGTGTCTGTATGTAAGTGTATGTGTGTAAGTGTTTGTATGTAAGTGTCTGTATGTAAGTGTCTCAGTGTCTGTTTGTGTCAGTATGTAAGTATCTGTATGTAAGTGTCTATGTAAATGTCTGTATGTAAGTGCCTGTATGTAAGTGTCTGTATGTAAGTGTCTGTATGTAAGTGTCTGTATGTAAGGTTGTGTATGTAAGTGTCTGTATGTAAGTGTCTGTATGTAAGTGTCTCAGTATCTGTATGTAAATGTCTTTATGTAAGTGTCTGTATGTAAGTGTCTGTATGTAAGTGTTTGTATGTAAGTGTCTGTATGTAAGTCTCAGTGTCTGTATGTCAGTGTGTGTTTGTAAGTGTCTGTATGTAAGTGTCTGTATGTAAGTGTCTGTATGTAAGTGTCTAAGTGTCTGTATGTAAGTGTCTTTATGTAAGAGTCTGTATGAAAGTGTCTGTATGTAAGTGTCTAAGTGTGTGTATGTAAGGGTCTGTATGTAAGTGTCTGTATGTAAGTGTCTGTATGTAAGTGTCTGTATGTAAGTGTTTGTATGTAAGTGTCTGTATGTAAGTGTCTCAGTGTCTGTTTGTGTCAGTATGTAAGTGTCTGTATGTAAGTGTCTATGTAAGTGTCTGTATGTAAGTACCTGTATGTAAGTGTCTGTATGTAAGTGTGTGTATGTAAGTGTCTGTATGTAAGTGTCTGTATGTAAGTGTCTCAGTATCTGTATGTAAATGTCTTTATGTAAGTGTCTGTATGTAAGTGTCTGTATGTAAGTGTCTGTATGTAAGTGTCTCAGTGTCTGTATATAAGTGTATGTATGTAAGCATCTGTATGTAAGTGTGGGGAGCGATAGTGTAGCGGTTAGCGCGCTGCGCTATGAACCTGGCGACCCGGGTTCAATTCCCGCTCACGGCCAACACCAGTGACGATTATCTGAACCGGTCCCGGGCCTCCCCTAGGTCGACTCAGCCTCAAATGAGTACCTGGTGCGGTGTGTAAACATCGCCACTAGGGAGACAAAGGCGGTCGGGCGTGGTGCTGGCCACCCACCCCCTCGTGTACCGTTTCGGCCTTCATAGGTGCTCGCTAACAGCACTTGCCCCTACAGTCTGTCACAGGCTATATGGGGGATCTTTGTCTTTGTATGTAAGCATCTGTATGTAAGTGTCTCAGTGTCTGTATGTAAGTGTCTGTATGTAAGTGTCTGTATGTAAGTGTCTCAGTGTCTGTATGTAAGTGTCTGTATGTAAGCGTCTGTATGTAAGTGTCTATGTAAGTGTCTCAGTGTCTTTATGTAAGTGTCTGTATGTAAGTGTCTCAGTGTCTGTATGTAAGTGTCTCATTGTCTGTATGTAAGTGTCTGTATGTAAGTGTCTCAGTGTCTGTATGTAAGTGTCTGTATGTAAGTGTCTTTATGTAAGAGTCTGTATGTAAGTGTCTGTATGTAAGTGTCTAAGTGTCTGTATGTAAGTGTCTTTATGTAAGAGTCTGTATGTAAGTGTCTGTATGTAAGTGTCTAAGTGTGTGTATGTAAGGGTCTGTATGTAAGTGTCTGTATGTAAGTGTCTGTATGTAAGTGTCTGTATGTAAGTGTCTGTATGTAAATGTCTCAGTGTCTGTATGTAAGTGTATGTAAGCGTCTGTATGTAAGTGTCTATGTAAGTGTCTCAGTGTCTGTATGTAAGTGTCTGTATGTAAGTGTCTGTATGTAAGTGTCTTAGTGTCTGTATGTAAGTGTCTGTATGTAAGTGTCTTTATGTAAGAGTCTGTATGTAAGTGTCTGTATGTAAGTGTCTAAGTGTCTGTATGTAAGTGTCTTTATGTAAGAGTCTGTATGTAAGTGTCTGTATGTAAGTGTCTAAGTGTGTGTATGTAAGGGTCTGTATGTAAGTGTCTGTATGTAAGTGTCTGTATGTAAGTGTATGTATGTGTTTGTATGTAAGTGTCTGTATGTAAGTGTCTCAGTGTCTGTTTGTGTCAGTATGTAAGTATCTGTATGTAAGTGTCTATGTAAGTGTCTGTATGTAAGTGCCTGTATGTAAGTGTCTGTATGTAAGTGTCTGTATGTAAGTGTCTGTATGTAAGTGTGTGTATGTAAGTGTCTGTATGTAAGTGTCTGTATGTAAGTGTCTCAGTATCTGTATGTAAATGTCTTTATGTAAGTGTCTGTATGTAAGTGTCTGTATGTAAGTGTCTGTATGTAAGTGTCTGTATGTAAGTCTCAGTGTCTGTATGTCAGTGTGTGTTTGTAAGTGTCTGTATGTAAGTGTCTGTATGTAAGTGTCTGTATTTAAGTGTCTCAGTGTCTGTAAGTAAGTGTTTAAGTAAGTGTCTGTATGTAAGTGTCTGTATGTAAGTGTCTGTATGTTAAGTGTTTGTATGTAAGTGTCTGTATGTGAATATATCAGTGTCTGTATGTAAGTGGCTGTGTGTAAGTGTCTGTATGTAAGTGTCCCAGTGTCTGTATGTAAGTGTCTGTATGTAAGTGTCTGTATGTAAGTGTCTGTATGTAAGTGTCTGTATGTTAAGTGCCTGTATGTAAGTGTCTGTATGTAAGCATCTCAGTGTCTGTATGTAAGTTTCTGTATGTAAGTGTCTGTATGTAAGTGTCTCAGTGTCTGTATGTAAGTGTCTGTATGTAAGTGTCTGTATGTAAGTATCTGTATGTAAATGTCTGTGTGTAAGTGTCTGTATGTAAGTGTCTAGTGTCTGTATGTAAGTGTCTGTATGTAAGAGTCTGTATGTGTCTGTATGTAAGTGTCTGTATGTAAGTGTCTGTATGTAAGTGTCTGTATGTAAGTGGCTCTATGTAAGTGTCTGTAAGTGTCTGTATGTAAGTATCTGTATGTAAGTGTCTGTATGTAAGTTTCTGTATGTAAGTGTATGTTTGTAAGTGTCTGTATGTAAGTGTCTTTATGTAAGAGTCTGTATGTAAGTGTCTGTATGTAAGTGTCTAAGTGTGTGTATGTAAGGGTCTGTATGTAAGTGTCTGTATATAAGTGTCTGTATGTAAGTGTGTGTATGTAAGTGTCTGTATGTAAGTGTCTCAGTGTCTGTTTGTGTCAGTATGTAAGTGTCTGTATGTAAGTGTCTATGTAAGTGTCTGTATGTAAGTGCCTGTATGTAAGGGTCTGTATGTAAGTGTCTGTATGTAAGTGTCTGTATGTAAGTGTCTGTATGTAAGTGTCTGTATGTAAGTGTCTCAGTATCTGTATGCAAATGTCTTTATGTAAGTGTCTGTATGTAAGTGTCTGTATGTAAGTGTCTGTATGTAAGTGTCTCAGTGTCTGTATATAAGTGTCTGTATGTAAGCATCTGTATGTAAGTGTCTCAGTGTCTGTATGTAAGTGTCTGTATGTAAGTGTCTCAGTGTCTGTATGTAAGTGTTTGTATGTAAGCGTCTGTACGTAAGTGTCTATGCAAGTGTCTCAGTGTCTTTATGTAAGTGTCTGTATGTAAGTGTCTCAGTGTCTGTATGTAAGTGTCTCATTGTCTGTATGTAAGTGTCTGTATGTAAGTGTCTCAGTGTCTGTATGTAAGTGTCTGTATGTAAGTGTCTGTATGTAAGTGTCTGTATGTAAATGTCTCAGTGTCTGTATGTAAGTGTATGTAAGCGTCTGTATGTAAGTGTCTATGTAAGTGTCTCAGTGTCTGTATGTAAGTGTCTGTATATAAGTGTCTGTATGTAAGTGTCTTAGTGTCTGTATGTAAGTGTCTGTATGTAAGTGTCTTTATGTAAGAGTCTGTATGTAAGTGTCTGTATGTAAGTGTCTAAGTGTCTGTATGTAAGTGTCTTTATGTAAGAGTCTGTATGTAAGTGTCTGTATGTAAGTGTCTAAGTGTGTGTATGTAAGGGTCTGTATGTAAGTGTCTGTATGTAAGTGTCTGTATGTAAGTGTATGTGTGTAAGTGTTTGTATGTAAGTGTCTGTATGTAAGTGTCTCAGTGTCTGTTTGTGTCAGTATGTAAGTATCTGTATGTAAGTGTCTATGTAAATGTCTGTATGTAAGTGCCTGTATGTAAGTGTCTGTATGTAAGTGTCTGTATGTAAGTGTCTGTATGTAAGGTTGTGTATGTAAGTGTCTGTATGTAAGTGTCTGTATGTAAGTGTCTCAGTATCTGTATGTAAATGTCTTTATGTAAGTGTCTGTATGTAAGTGTCTGTATGTAAGTGTTTGTATGTAAGTGTCTGTATGTAAGTCTCAGTGTCTGTATGTCAGTGTGTGTTTGTAAGTGTCTGTATGTAAGTGTCTGTATGTAAGTGTCTGTATTTAAGTGTCTCAGTGTCTGTAAGTAAGTGTTTAAGTAAGTGTCTGTATGTAAGTGTCTGTATGTAAGTGTCTGTATGTTAAGTGTTTGTATGTAAGTGTCTGTATGTGAATATATCAGTGTCTGTATGTAAGTGGCTGTGTGTAAGTGTCTGTATGTAAGTGTCCCAGTGTCTGTATGTAAGTGTCTGTATGTAAGTGTCTGTATGTAAGTGTCTGTATGTAAGTGTCTGTATGTTAAGTGCCTGTATGTAAGTGTCTGTATGTAAGCATCTCAGTGTCTGTATGTAAGTTTCTGTATGTAAGTGTCTGTATGTAAGTGTCTCAGCATCTGTATGTGTCTGTATGTAAGTGTCTGTATGTAAGTGTCTCAGTGTCTGTATGTAAGTGTCTGTATGTAAGCGTCTGTATGTAAGTGTCTATGTAAGTGTCTCAGTGTCTTTATGTAAGTGTCTGTATGTAAGTGTCTCAGTGTCTGTATGTAAGTGTCTCAGTGTCTGTATGTAAGTGTCTGTATGTAAGTGTCTCAGTGTCAGTATGTAAGTGTCTGTATGTAAGTGTCTGTATGTAAGTGTCTGTATGTAACTGTCTCAGTGTCTGTATGGAAGTGTCTGTATGTAAGTGTCTCAGTGTCTGTATGTAAGTGTCTGTATGTAAGTGTCTGTATGTAAGTGTATGTATGTAAGTGTCTCAGTGTCTGTATGTAAGTGTATGTAAGCGTCTGTATGTAAGTGTCTATGTAAGTGTCTCAGTGTCTGTATGTAAGTGTCTTTATGTAAGTGTCTGTATGTAAGTGTCTTAGTGTCTGTATGTAAGTGTCTGTATGTAATTGTCTATATGTAAGTGTCTTTATGTAAGAGTCTGTATGTAAGTGTCTGTATGTAAGTGTCTGTATGTAAGTGTCTTCGTGTCTGTATGTAAGTGTCTGTATGTAAGTGTCTGTATGTAAGTGTCTCAGCATCTGTATGTGTCTGTATGTAAGTGTCTGTATGTAAGTGTCTCAGTGTCTGTATGTAAGTGTCTGTATGTAAGCGTCTGTATGTAAGTGTCTATGTAAGTGTCTCAGTGTCTTTATGTAAGTGTCTGTATGTAAGTGTCTCAGTGTCTGTATGTAAGTGTCTCAGTGTCTGTATGTAAGTGTCTGTATGTAAGTGTCTCAGTGTCGGTATGTAAGTGTCTGTATGTAAGTGTCTATATGTAAGTGTCTGTATGTAACTGTCTCAGTGTCTGTATGGAAGTGTCTGTATGTAAGTGTCTCAGTGTCTGTATGTAAGTGTCTGTATGTAAGTGTCTGTATGTAAGTGTATGTATGTAAGTGTCTCAGTGTCTGTATGTAAGTGTATGTAAGCGTCTGTATGTAAGTGTCTATGTAAGTGTCTCAGTGTCTGTATGTAAGTGTCTGTATGTAAGTGTCTTAGTGTCTGTATGTAAGTGTCTGTATGTAATTGTCTATATGTAAGTGTCTTTACGTAAGAGTCTGTATGTAAGTGTCTGTATGTAAGTGTCTAAGTGTCTGTATGTAAGTGTCTTTATGTAAGAGTCTGTATGTAAGTGTCTGTATGTAAGTGTCTAAGTGTCTGTATGTAAGGGTCTGTATGTAAGTGTCTCTATGTAAGTGTCTGTATGTAAGTGTCTGTATGTAAGTGTTTGTATGTAAGTGTCTGTATGTAAGTGTCCCAGTGTCTGTTTGTGTCAGTATGTAAGTGTCTGTATGTAAGTGTCTGTATGTAAGTGTCTGTATGTAAGTGTCTTCGTGTCTGTATGTAAGTGTCTGTATGTAAGTGTCTGTATGTAAGTGTCTCAGCATCTGTATGTGTCTGTATGTAAGTGTCTGTATGTAAGTGTCTCAGTGTCTGTATGTAAGTGTCTGTATGTAAGCGTCTGTATGTAAGTGTCTATGTAAGTGTCTCAGTGTCTTTATGTAAGTGTCTGTATGTAAGTGTCTCAGTGTCTGTATGTAAGTGTCTCAGTGTCTGTATGTAAGTGTCTGTATGTAAGTGTCTCAGTGTCGGTATGTAAGTGTCTGTATGTAAGTGTCTGTATGTAAGTGTCTGTATGTAACTGTCTCAGTGTCTGTATGGAAGTGTCTGTATGTAAGTGTCTCAGTGTCTGTATGTAAGTGTCTGTATGTAAGTGTCTGTATGTAAGTGTATGTATGTAAGTGTCTCAATGTCTGTATGTAAGTGTATGTAAGCGTCTGTATGTAAGTGTCTATGTAAGTGTCTCAGTGTCTGTATGTAAGTGTCTTTATGTAAGTGTCTGTATGTAAGTGTCTTAGTGTCTGTATGTAAGTGTCTGTATGTAATTGTCTATATGTAAGTGTCTTTATGTAAGAGTCTGTATGTAAATGTCTGTATGTAAGTGTCTAAGTGTCTTATGTAAGTGTCTTTATGTAAGAGTCTGTATGTAAGTGTCTGTATGTAAGTGTCTAAGTGTCTGTATGTAAGGGTCTGTATGTAAGTGTCTCTATGTAAGTGTCTGTATGTAAGTGTCTGTATGAAAGTGTTTGTATGTGAGTGTCTGTATGTAAGTGTCTCAGTGTCTGTTTGTGTCAGTATGTAAGTGTCTGAGTGTAAGTGTCTATGTAAGTGTCTGTATGTAAGTGCCTGTATGTAAGTGTGTGTATGTAAGTGTCTGTATGTAAGTGTCTGTATGTAAGTGTCTGTATGCAAGTGTCTCAGTATCTGTATGTACATGAATTTATGTAAGTGTCTGTATGTAAGTGTCTCTATGTAAGTGTCTGTATGTAAGTCTCAGTGTCTGTATGTCAGTGTGTGTTTGTAAGAGTCTGTATGTAAGTGTCTGTATGTAAGTGTTTGTATTTAAGTGTCTCAGTGTCTGTAAGTAAATGTCTAAGTAAGTGTCTGTATGTAAGTGTCTGTATGTAAGTGTCTGTATGTTAAGTGTTTGTATGTAAGTGTCTGTATGTGAATATCTCAGTGTCTGTATGTAAGTGTCTGTATGTAAGTGTCTCAGTGTCTGTATGTAAGTGTCTGTATGTAAGTGTATGTATGTAAGTGTCTGTATGTTAAGTGTCTGTATGTAAGTGTCTGTATGTAAGTATCTCAGTGTCTGTATGTAAGTTTCTGTATGTAAGTGTCTGTATGTAAGTGTCTCAGTGTCTGTATGTAAGTGTCTGTATGTAAGTGTCTGTATGTAATTGTCTGTGTGTAAGTGTCTTTATGTAAGAGTCTGTATGTAAGTGTCTGTATGTAAGTGTCTAAGTGTCTGTATGTAAGTGTCTTTATGTAAGAGTCTGTATGAAAGTGTCTGTATGTAAGTGTCTAAGTGTGTGTATGTAAGGGTCTGTATGTAAGTGTCTGTATGTAAGTGTCTGTATGTAAGTGTCTGTATGTAAGTGTTTGTATGTAAGTGTCTGTATGTAAGTGTCTCAGTGTCTGTTTGTGTCAGTATGTAAGTGTCTGTATGTAAGTGTCTATGTAAGTGTCTGTATGTAAGTACCTGTATGTAAGTGTCTGTATGTAAGTGTGTGTATGTAAGTGTCTGTATGTAAGTGTCTGTATGTAAGTGTCTCAGTATCTGTATGTAAATGTCTTTATGTAAGTGTCTGTATGTAAGTGTCTGTATGTAAGTGTCTGTATGTAAGTGTCTCAGTGTCTGTATATAAGTGTCTGTATGTAAGCATCTGTATGTAAGTGTGGGGAGCGATAGTGTAGCGGTTAGCGCGCTGCGCTATGAACCTGGCGACCCGGGTTCAATTCCCGCTCACGGCCAACACCAGTGACGATTATCTGAACCGGTCCCGGGCCTCCCCTAGGTCGACTCAGCCTCAAATGAGTACCTGGTGCGGTGTGTAAACATCGCCACTAGGGAGACAAAGGCGGTCGGGCGTGGTGCTGGCCACCCACCCCCTCGTGTACCGTTTCGGCCTTCATAGGTGCTCGCTAACAGCACTTGCCCCTACAGTCTGTCACAGGCTATATGGGGGATCTTTGTCTTTGTATGTAAGCATCTGTATGTAAGTGTCTCAGTGTCTGTATGTAAGTGTCTGTATGTAAGTGTCTGTATGTAAGTGTCTCAGTGTCTGTATGTAAGTGTCTGTATGTAAGCGTCTGTATGTAAGTGTCTATGTAAGTGTCTCAGTGTCTTTATGTAAGTGTCTGTATGTAAGTGTCTCAGTGTCTGTATGTAAGTGTCTCATTGTCTGTATGTAAGTGTCTGTATGTAAGTGTCTCAGTGTCTGTATGTAAGTGTCTGTATGTAAGAGTCTGTATGTAAGTGTCTGTATGTAAGTGTCTAAGTGTCTGTATGTAAGTGTCTTTATGTAAGAGTCTGTATGTAAGTGTCTGTATGTAAGTGTCTAAGTGTGTGTATGTAAGGGTCTGTATGTAAGTGTCTGTATGTAAGTGTCTGTATGTAAGTGTCTGTATGTAAGTGTCTGTATGTAAATGTCTCAGTGTCTGTATGTAAGTGTATGTAAGCGTCTGTATGTAAGTGTCTATGTAAGTGTCTCAGTGTCTGTATGTAAGTGTCTGTATGTAAGTGTCTGTATGTAAGTGTCTATGTAAGTGTCTGTATGTAAGTGCCTGTATGTAAGTGTGTGTATGTAAGTGTCTGTATGTAAGTGTCTGTATGTAAGTGTCTGTATGCAAGTGTCTCAGTATCTGTATGTACATGAATTTATGTAAGTGTCTGTATGTAAGTGTCTGTATGTAAGTCTCAGTGTCTGTATGTCAGTGTGTGTTTGTAAGAGTCTGTATGTAAGTGTCTGTATGTAAGTGTTTGTATTTAAGTGTCTCAGTGTCTGTAAGTAAATGTCTAAGTAAGTGTCTGTATGTAAGTGTCTGTATGTAAGTGTCTGTATGTTAAGTGTTTGTATGTAAGTGTCTGTATGTGAATATCTCAGTGTCTGTATGTAAGTGTCTGTATGTAAGTGTCTCAGTGTCTGTATGTAAGTGTCTGTATGTAAGTGTATGTATGTAAGTGTCTGTATGTTAAGTGTCTGTATGTAAGTGTCTGTATGTAAGTATCTCAGTGTCTGTATGTAAGTTTCTGTATGTAAGTGTCTGTATGTAAGTGTCTCAGTGTCTGTATGTAAGTGTCTGTATGTAAGTGTCTGTATGTAATTGTCTGTGTGTAAGTGTCTTTATGTAAGAGTCTGTATGTAAGTGTCTGTATGTAAGTGTCTAAGTGTCTGTATGTAAGTGTCTTTATGTAAGAGTCTGTATGAAAGTGTCTGTATGTAAGTGTCTAAGTGTGTGTATGTAAGGGTCTGTATGTAAGTGTCTGTATGTAAGTGTCTGTATGTAAGTGTCTGTATGTAAGTGTTTGTATGTAAGTGTCTGTATGTAAGTGTCTCAGTGTCTGTTTGTGTCAGTATGTAAGTGTCTGTATGTAAGTGTCTATGTAAGTGTCTGTATGTAAGTACCTGTATGTAAGTGTCTGTATGTAAGTGTGTGTATGTAAGTGTCTGTATGTAAGTGTCTGTATGTAAGTGTCTCAGTATCTGTATGTAAATGTCTTTATGTAAGTGTCTGTATGTAAGTGTCTGTATGTAAGTGTCTGTATGTAAGTGTCTCAGTGTCTGTATATAAGTGTCTGTATGTAAGCATCTGTATGTAAGTGTGGGGAGCGATAGTGTAGCGGTTAGCGCGCAGCGCTATGAACCTGGCGACCCGGGTTCAATTCCCGCTCACGGCCAACACCAGTGACGATTATCTGAACCGGTCCCGGGCCTCCCCTAGGTCGACTCAGCCTCAAATGAGTACCTGGTGCGGTGTGTAAACATCGCCACTAGGGAGACAAAGGCGGTCGGGCGTGGTGCTGGCCACCCACCCCCTCGTGTACCGTTTCAGCCTTCATAGGTGCTCGCTAACAGCACTTGCCCCTACAGTCTGTCACAGGCTATATGGGGGATCTTTGTCTTTGTATGTAAGCATCTGTATGTAAGTGTCTCAGTGTCTGTATGTAAGTGTCTGTATGTAAGTGTCTGTATGTAAGTGTCTCAGTGTCTGTATGTAAGTGTCTGTATGTAAGCGTCTGTATGTAAGTGTCTATGTAAGTGTCTCAGTGTCTTTATGTAAGTGTCTGTATGTAAGTGTCTCAGTGTCTGTATGTAAGTGTCTCATTGTCTGTATGTAAGTGTCTGTATGTAAGTGTCTCAGTGTCTGTATGTAAGTGTCTGTATGTAAGTGTCTTTATGTAAGAGTCTGTATGTAAGTGTCTGTATGTAAGTGTCTAAGTGTCTGTATGTAAGTGTCTTTATGTAAGAGTCTGTATGTAAGTGTCTGTATGTAAGTGTCTAAGTGTGTGTATGTAAGGGTCTGTATGTAAGTGTCTGTATGTAAGTGTCTGTATGTAAGTGTCTGTATGTAAGTGTCTGTATGTAAATGTCTCAGTGTCTGTATGTAAGTGTATGTAAGCGTCTGTATGTAAGTGTCTATGTAAGTGTCTCAGTGTCTGTATGTAAGTGTCTGTATGTAAGTGTCTGTATGTAAGTGTCTTAGTGTCTGTATGTAAGTGTCTGTATGTAAGTGTCTTTATGTAAGAGTCTGTATGTAAGTGTCTGTATGTAAGTGTCTAAGTGTCTGTATGTAAGTGTCTTTATGTAAGAGTCTGTATGTAAGTGTCTGTATGTAAGTGTCTAAGTGTGTGTATGTAAGGGTCTGTATGTAAGTGTCTGTATGTAAGTGTCTGTATGTAAGTGTATGTATGTAAGTGTTTGTATGTAAGTGTCTGTATGTAAGTGTCTCAGTGTCTGTTTGTGTCAGTATGTAAGTATCTGTATGTAAGTGTCTATGTAAGTGTCTGTATGTAAGTGCCTGTATGTAAGTGTCTGTATGTAAGTGTCTGTATGTAAGTGTCTGTATGTAAGTGTGTGTATGTAAGTGTCTGTATGTAAGTGTCTGTATGTAAGTGTCTCAGTATCTGTATGTAAATGTCTTTATGTAAGTGTCTGTATGTAAGTGTCTGTATGTAAGTGTCTGTATGTAAGTGTCTGTATGTAAGTCTCAGTGTCTGTATGTCAGTGTGTGTTTGTAAGTGTCTGTATGTAAGTGTCTGTATGTAAGTGTCTGTATGTAAATGTCTCAGTGTCTGTATGTAAGTGTATGTAAGCGTCTGTATGTAAGTGTCTATGTAAGTGTCTCAGTGTCTGTATGTAAGTGTCTGTATGTAAGTGTCTGTATGTAAGTGTCTATGTAAGTGTCTGTATGTAAGTGCCTGTATGTAAGTGTGTGTATGTAAGTGTCTGTATGTAAGTGTCTGTATGTAAGTGTCTGTATGCAAGTGTCTCAGTATCTGTATGTACATGAATTTATGTAAGTGTCTGTATGTAAGTGTCTGTATGTAAGTCTCAGTGTCTGTATGTCAGTGTGTGTTTGTAAGAGTCTGTATGTAAGTGTCTGTATGTAAGTGTTTGTATTTAAGTGTCTCAGTGTCTGTAAGTAAATGTCTAAGTAAGTGTCTGTATGTAAGTGTCTGTATGTAAGTGTCTGTATGTTAAGTGTTTGTATGTAAGTGTCTGTATGTGAATATCTCAGTGTCTGTATGTAAGTGTCTGTATGTAAGTGTCTCAGTGTCTGTATGTAAGTGTCTGTATGTAAGTGTATGTATGTAAGTGTCTGTATGTTAAGTGTCTGTATGTAAGTGTCTGTATGTAAGTATCTCAGTGTCTGTATGTAAGTTTCTGTATGTAAGTGTCTGTATGTAAGTGTCTCAGTGTCTGTATGTAAGTGTCTGTATGTAAGTGTCTGTATGTAATTGTCTGTGTGTAAGTGTCTTTATGTAAGAGTCTGTATGTAAGTGTCTGTATGTAAGTGTCTAAGTGTCTGTATGTAAGTGTCTTTATGTAAGAGTCTGTATGAAAGTGTCTGTATGTAAGTGTCTAAGTGTGTGTATGTAAGGGTCTGTATGTAAGTGTCTGTATGTAAGTGTCTGTATGTAAGTGTCTGTATGTAAGTGTTTGTATGTAAGTGTCTGTATGTAAGTGTCTCAGTGTCTGTTTGTGTCAGTATGTAAGTGTCTGTATGTAAGTGTCTATGTAAGTGTCTGTATGTAAGTACCTGTATGTAAGTGTCTGTATGTAAGTGTGTGTATGTAAGTGTCTGTATGTAAGTGTCTGTATGTAAGTGTCTCAGTATCTGTATGTAAATGTCTTTATGTAAGTGTCTGTATATAAGTGTCTGTATGTAAGTGTCTGTATGTAAGTGTCTCAGTGTCTGTATATAAGTGTCTGTATGTAAGCATCTGTATGTAAGTGTGGGGAGCGATAGTGTAGCGGTTAGCGCGCAGCGCTATGAACCTGGCGACCCGGGTTCAATTCCCGCTCACGGCCAACACCAGTGACGATTATCTGAACCGGTCCCGGGCCTCCCCTAGGTCGACTCAGCCTCAAATGAGTACCTGGTGCGGTGTGTAAACATCGCCACTAGGGAGACAAAGGCGGTCGGGCGTGGTGCTGGCCACCCACCCCCTCGTGTACCGTTTCAGCCTTCATAGGTGCTCGCTAACAGCACTTGCCCCTACAGTCTGTCACAGGCTATATGGGGGATCTTTGTCTTTGTATGTAAGCATCTGTATGTAAGTGTCTCAGTGTCTGTATGTAAGTGTCTGTATGTAAGTGTCTGTATGTAAGTGTCTCAGTGTCTGTATGTAAGTGTCTGTATGTAAGCGTCTGTATGTAAGTGTCTATGTAAGTGTCTCAGCGTCTTTATGTAAGTGTCTGTATGTCAGTGTCTCAGTGTCTGTATGTAAGTGTCTCATTGTCTGTATGTAAGTGTCTGTATGTAAGTGTCTCAGTGTCTGTATGTAAGTGTCTGTATGTAAGTGTCTTTATGTAAGAGTCTGTATGTAAGTGTCTGTATGTAAGTGTCTAAGTGTCTGTATGTAAGTGTCTTTATGTAAGAGTCTGTATGTAAGTGTCTGTATGTAAGTGTCTAAGTGTGTGTATGTAAGGGTCTGTATGTAAGTGTCTGTATGTAAGTGTCTGTATGTAAGTGTCTGTATGTAAGTGTCTGTATGTAAATGTCTCAGTGTCTGTATGTAAGTGTATGTAAGCGTCTGTATGTAAGTGTCTATGTAAGTGTCTCAGTGTCTGTATGTAAGTGTCTGTATGTAAGTGTCTGTATGTAAGTGTCTTAGTGT
This sequence comes from Petromyzon marinus, assembly GCF_048934315.1. Classification (NCBI taxonomy): domain Eukaryota; kingdom Metazoa; phylum Chordata; class Hyperoartia; order Petromyzontiformes; family Petromyzontidae; genus Petromyzon; species Petromyzon marinus. The sequence goes on along the minus strand of NW_027423053.1, from coordinate 563,619 downwards.
CTGTATGTAAGTGTCTGTATGTAAGTGTCTTTATGTAAGAGTCTGTATGTAAGTGTCTAAGTGTCTGTATGTAAGTGTCTTTATGTAAGAGTCTGTATGTAAGTGTCTGTATGTAAGTGTCTAAGTGTGTGTATGTAAGGGTCTGTATGTAAGTGTCTGTATGTAAGTGTCTGTATGTAAGTGTATGTATGTAAGTGTTTGTATGTAAGTGTCTGTATGTAAGTGTCTCAGTGTCTGTTTGTGTCAGTATGTAAGTATCTGTATGTAAGTGTCTATGTAAGTGTCTGTATGTAAGTGCCTGTATGTAAGTGTCTGTATGTAAGTGTCTGTATGTAAGTGTCTGTATGTAAGTGTGTGTATGTAAGTGTCTGTATGTAAGTGTCTGTATGTAAGTGTCTCAGTATCTGTATGTAAATGTCTTTATGTAAGTGTCTGTATGTAAGTGTCTGTATGTAAGTGTCTGTATGTAAGTGTCTGTATGTAAGTCTCAGTGTCTGTATGTCAGTGTGTGTTTGTAAGTGTCTGTATGTAAGTGTCTGTATGTAAGTGTCTGTATTTAAGTGTCTCAGTGTCTGTAAGTAAGTGTTTAAGTAAGTGTCTGTATGTAAGTGTCTGTATGTAAGTGTCTGTATGTTAAGTGTTTGTATGTAAGTGTCTGTATGTGAATATATCAGTGTCTGTATGTAAGTGGCTGTGTGTAAGTGTCTGTATGTAAGTGTCCCAGTGTCTGTATGTAAGTGTCTGTATGTAAGTGTCTGTATGTAAGTGTCTGTATGTAAGTGTCTGTATGTTAAGTGCCTGTATGTAAGTGTCTGTATGTAAGCATCTCAGTGTCTGTATGTAAGTTTCTGTATGTAAGTGTCTGTATGTAAGTGTCTCAGTGTCTGTATGTAAGTGTCTGTATGTAAGTGTCTTATGTAAGTATCTGTATGTAAATGTCTGTGTGTAAGTGTCTGTATGTAAGTGTCTAGTGTCTGTATGTAAGTGTCTGTATGTAAGAGTCTGTATGTGTCTGTATGTAAGTGTCTGTATGTAAGTGTCTGTATGTAAGTGGCTCTATGTAAGTGTCTGTAAGTGTCTGTATGTAAGTATCTGTATGTACGTGTCTGTATGTAAGTTTCTGTATGTAAGTGTATGTTTGTAAGTGTATGTATGTAAGTGTCTTTATGTAAGAGTCTGTATGTAAGTGTCTGTATGTAAGTGTCTAAGTGTGTGTATGTAAGGGTCTGTATGTAAGTGTCTGTATGTAAGTGTCTGTATGTAAGCGTCTGTATGTAAGTGTCTATGTAAGTGTCTCAGTGTCTTTATGTAAGTGTCTGTATGTAAGTGTCTCAGTGTCTGTATGTAAGTGTCTCATTGTCTGTATATAAGTGTCTGTATGTAAGTGTCTCAGTGTCTGTATGTAAGTGTCTGTATGTAAGTGTCTTTATGTAAGAGTCTGTATGTAAGTGTCTGTATGTAAGTGTCTAAGTGTCTGTATGTAAGTGTCTTTATGTAAGAGTCTGTATGTAAGTGTCTGTATGTAAGTGTCTAAGTGTGTGTATGTAAGGGTCTGTATGTAAGTGTCTGTATGTAAGTGTCTGTATGTAAGTGTCTGTATGTAAGTGTCTGTATGTAAATGTCTCAGTGTCTGTATGTAAGTGTATGTAAGCGTCTGTATGTAAGTGTCTATGTAAGTGTCTCAGTGTCTGTATGTAAGTGTCTGTATGTAAGTGTTTGTATGTAAGTGTCTTAGTGTCTGTATGTAAGTGTCTGTATGTAAGTGTCTTTATGTAAGAGTCTGTATGTAAGTGTCTGTATGTAAGTGTCTAAGTGTCTGTATGTAAGTGTCTTTATGTAAGAGTCTGTATGTAAGTGTCTGTATGTAAGTGTCTGTATGTAAGTGTATGTATGTAAGTGTTTGTATGTAAGTGTCTGTATGTAAGTGTCTCAGTGTCTGTTTGTGTCAGTATGTAAGTATCTGTATGTAAGTGTCTATGTAAGTGTCTGTATGTAAGTGCCTGTATGTAAGTGTCTGTATGTAAGTGTCTGTATGTAAGTGTCTGTATGTAAGGTTGTGTATGTAAGTGTCTGTATGTAAGTGTCTGTATGTAAGTGTCTCAGTATCTGTATGTAAATGTCTTTATGTAAGTGTCTGTATGTAAGTGTCTGTATGTAAGTGTTTGTATGTAAGTGTCTGTATGTAAGTCTCAGTGTTTGTATGTCAGTGTGTGTTTGTAAGTGTCTGTATGTAAGTGTCTGTATGTAAGTGTCTGTATTTAAGTGTCTCAGTGTCTGTAAGTAAGTGTTTAAGTAAGTGTCTGTATGTAAGTGTCTGTATGTAAGTGTCTGTATGTTAAGTGTTTGTATGTAAGTGTCTGTATGTGAATATATCAGTGTCTGTATGTAAGTGGCTGTGTGTAAGTGTCTGTATGTAAGTGTCCCAGTGTCTGTATGTAAGTGTCTGTATGTAAGTGTCTGTATGTAAGTGTCTGTATGTAAGTGTCTGTATGTTAAGTGCCTGTATGTAAGTGTCTGTATGTAAGCATCTCAGTGTCTGTATGTAAGTTTCTGTATGTAAGTGTCTGTATGTAAGTGTCTCAGTGTCTGTATGTAAGTGTCTGTATGTAAGTGTCTGTATGTAAGTATCTGTATGTAAATGTCTGTGTGTAAGTGTCTGTATGTAAGTGTCTAGTGTCTGTATGTAAGTGTCTGTATGTAAGAGTCTGTATGTGTCTGTATGTAAGTGTCTGTATGTAAGTGTCTGTATGTAAGTGTCTGTATGTAAGTGGCTCTATGTAAGTGTCTGTAAGTGTCTGTATGTAAGTATCTGTATGTAAGTGTCTGTATGTAAGTTTCTGTATGTAAGTGTATGTTTGTAAGTGTCTGTATGTAAGTGTCTTTATGTAAGAGTCTGTATGTAAGTGTCTGTATGTAAGTGTCTAAGTGTGTGTATGTAAGGGTCTGTATGTAAGTGTCTGTATATAAGTGTCTGTATGTAAGTGTTTGTATGTAAGTGTCTGTATGTAAGTGTCTCAGTGTCTGTTTGTGTCAGTATGTAAGTGTCTGTATGTAAGTGTCTATGTAAGTGTCTGTATGTAAGTGCCTGTATGTAAGGGTCTGTATGTAAGTGTCTGTATGTAAGTGTCTGTTTGTAAGTGTCTGTATGTAAGTGTCTGTATGTAAGTGTCTCAGTATCTGTATGCAAATGTCTTTATGTAAGTGTCTGTATGTAAGTGTCTGTATGTAAGTGTCTGTATGTAAGTGTCTCAGTGTCTGTATATAAGTGTCTGTATGTAAGCATCTGTATGTAAGTGTCTCAGTGTCTGTATGTAAGTGTCTGTATGTAAGTGTCTCAGTGTCTGTATGTAAGTGTTTGTATGTAAGCGTCTGTACGTAAGTGTCTATGCAAGTGTCTCAGTGTCTTTATGTAAGTGTCTGTATGTAAGTGTCTCAGTGTCTGTATGTAAGTGTCTCATTGTCTGTATGTAAGTGTCTGTATGTAAGTGTCTCAGTGTCTGTATGTAAGTGTCTGTATGTAAGTGTCTGTATGTAAGTGTCTGTATGTAAATGTCTCAGTGTCTGTATGTAAGTGTATGTAAGCGTCTGTATGTAAGTGTCTATGTAAGTGTCTCAGTGTCTGTATGTAAGTGTCTGTATGTAAGTGTCTGTATGTAAGTGTCTTAGTGTCTGTATGTAAGTGTCTGTATGTAAGTGTCTTTATGTAAGAGTCTGTATGTAAGTGTCTGTATGTAAGTGTCTAAGTGTCTGTATGTAAGTGTCTTTATGTAAGAGTCTGTATGTAAGTGTCTGTATGTAAGTGTCTAAGTGTGTGTATGTAAGGGTCTGTATGTAAGTGTCTGTATGTAAGTGTCTGTATGTAAGTGTATGTGTGTAAGTGTTTGTATGTAAGTGTCTGTATGTAAGTGTCTCAGTGTCTGTTTGTGTCAGTATGTAAGTATCTGTATGTAAGTGTCTATGTAAATGTCTGTATGTAAGTGCCTGTATGTAAGTGTCTGTATGTAAGTGTCTGTATGTAAGTGTCTGTATGTAAGGTTGTGTATGTAAGTGTCTGTATGTAAGTGTCTGTATGTAAGTGTCTCAATATCTGTATGTAAATGTCTTTATGTAAGTGTCTGTATGTAAGTGTCTGTATGTAAGTGTTTGTATGTAAGTGTCTGTATGTAAGTCTCAGTGTCTGTATGTCAGTGTGTGTTTGTAAGTGTCTGTATGTAAGTGTCTGTATGTAAGTGTCTGTATTTAAGTGTCTCAGTGTCTGTAAGTAAGTGTTTAAGTAAGTGTCTGTATGTAAGTGTCTGTATGTAAGTGTCTGTATGTTAAGTGTTTGTATGTAAGTGTCTGTATGTGAATATATCAGTGTCTGTATGTAAGTGGCTGTGTGTAAGTGTCTGTATGTAAGTGTCCCAGTGTCTGTATGTAAGTGTCTGTATGTAAGTGTCTGTATGTAAGTGTCTGTATGTAAGTGTCTGTATGTTAAGTGCCTGTATGTAAGTGTCTGTATGTAAGCATCTCAGTGTCTGTATGTAAGTTTCTGTATGTAAGTGTCTGTATGTAAGTGTCTCAGTGTCTGTATGTAAGTGTCTGTATGTAAGTGTCTGTATGTAAGTATCTGTATGTAAATGTCTGTGTGTAAGTGTCTGTATGTAAGTGTCTAGTGTCTGTATGTAAGTGTCTGTATGTAAGTTTCTGTATGTAAGTGTATGTTTGTAAGTGTCTGTATGTAAGTGTCTTTATGTAAGAGTCTGTATGTAAGTGTCTGTATGTAAGTGTCTAAGTGTGTGTATGTAAGGGTCTGTATGTAAGTGTCTGTATATAAGTGTCTGTATGTAAGTGTTTGTATGTAAGTGTCTGTATGTAAGTGTCTCAGTGTCTGTTTGTGTCAGTATGTAAGTGTCTGTATGTAAGTGTCTATGTAAGTGTCTGTATGTAAGTGCCTGTATGTAAGGGTCTGTATGTAAGTGTCTGTATGTAAGTGTCTGTATGTAAGTGTCTGTATGTAAGTGTCTGTATGTAAGTGTCTCAGTATCTGTATGCAAATGTCTTTATGTAAGTGTCTGTATGTAAGTGTCTGTATGTAAGTGTCTGTATGTAAGTGTCTCAGTGTCTGTATATAAGTGTCTGTATGTAAGCATCTGTATGTAAGTGTCTCAGTGTCTGTATGTAAGTGTCTGTATGTAAGTGTCTCAGTGTCTGTATGTAAGTGTTTGTATGTAAGCGTCTGTACGTAAGTGTCTATGCAAGTGTCTCAGTGTCTTTATGTAAGTGTCTGTATGTAAGTGTCTCAGTGTCTGTATGTAAGTGTCTCATTGTCTGTATGTAAGTGTCTGTATGTAAGTGTCTCAGTGTCTGTATGTAAGTGTCTGTATGTAAGTGTCTTATGTAAGTGTCTGTATGTAAATGTCTCAGTGTCTGTATGTAAGTGTATGTAAGCGTCTGTATGTAAGTGTCTATGTAAGTGTCTCAGTGTCTGTATGTAAGTGTCTGTATGTAAGTGTCTGTATGGAAGTGTCTTAGTGTCTGTATGTAAGTGTCTGTATGTAATTGTCTGTATGTAAGTGTCTTTATGTAAGAGTCTGTATGTAAGTGTCTGTATGTAAGTGTCTAAGTGTCTGTATGTAAGTGTCTTTATGTAAGAGTCTGTATGTAAGTGTCTGTATGTAAGTGTCTAAGTGTGTGTATGTAAGGGTCTGTATGTAAGTGTCTGTATGTAAGTGTCTGTATGTAAGTGTCTGTATGTAAGTGTTTGTGTGTAAGTGTCTGTATGTAAGTGTCTCAGTGTCTGTTTGTGTCAGTATGTAAGTGTCTGTATGTAAGTGTCTATGTAAGTGTCTGTATGTAAGTGCCTGTATGTAAGTGTCTGTATGTAAGTGTCTGTATGTAAGTGTCTGTATGTAAGTGTCTGTATGTAAGTGTTTGTATGTAAGTGTCTGTATGTAAGTGTCTCAGTCTGTTTGTGTCAGTATGTAAGTGTCTGTATGTAAGTGTCTATGTAAGTGTCTGTATGTAAGTGCCTGTATGTAAGGGTCTGTATGTAAGTGTCTGTATGTAAGTGTCTGTATGTAAGTGTGTGTATGTAAGTGTCTGTATGTAAGTGTCTGTATGTAAGTGTCTCAGTATCTGTATGCAAATGTCTTTATGTAAGTGTCTGTATGTAAGTGTCTGTATGTAAGTGTCTGTATGTAAGTGTCTCAGTGTCTGTATATAAGTGTCTGTATGTAAGCATCTGTATGTAAGTGTCTCAGTGTCTGTATGTAAGTGTCTGTATGTAAATGTCTGTATGTAAGTGTCTCAGTGTCTGTATGTAAGTGTTTGTATGTAAGCGTCTGTACGTAAGTGTCTATGTAAGTGTCTCAGTGTCTTTATGTAAGTGTCTGTATGTAAGTGTCTCAGTGTCTGTATGTAAGTGTCTCATTGTCTGTATGTAAGTGTCTGTATGTAAGTGTCTCAGTGTCTGTATGTAAGTGTCTGTATGTAAGTGTCTTTATGTAAGAGTCTGTATGTAAGTGTCTGTATGTAAGTGTCTAAGTGTCTGTATGTAAGTGTCTTTATGTAAGAGTCTGTATGTAAGTGTCTGTATGTAAGTGTCTAAGTGTGTGTATGTAAGGGTCTGTATGTAAGTGTCTGTATGTAAGTGTCTGTATGTAAGTGTCTGTATGTAAGTGTCTGTATGTAAATGTCTCAGTGTCTGTATGTAAGTGTATGTAAGCGTCTGTATGTAAGTGTCTATGTAAGTGTCTCAGTGTCTGTATGTAAGTGTCTGTATGTAAGTGTCTGTATGTAAGTGTCTTAGTGTCTGTATGTAAGTGTCTGTATGTAAGTGTCTTTATGTAAGAGTCTGTATGTAAGTGTCTGTATGTAAGTGTCTAAGTGTCTGTATGTAAGTGTCTTTATGTAAGAGTCTGTATGTAAGTGTCTGTATGTAAGTGTCTAAGTGTGTGTATGTAAGGGTCTGTATGTAAGTGTCTGTATGTAAGTGTCTGTATGTAGGTGTATGTATGTAAGTGTTTGTATGTAAGTGTCTGTATGTAAGTGTCTCAGTGTCTGTTTGTGTCAGTATGTAAGTATCTGTATGTAAGTGTCTATGTAAGTGTCTGTATGTAAGTGCCTGTATGTAAGTGTCTGTATGTAAGTGTCTGTATGTAAGTGTCTGTATGTAAGTGTGTGTATGTAAGTGTCTGTATGTAAGTGTCTGTATGTAAGTGTCTCAGTATCTGTATGTAAATGTCTTTATGTAAGTGTCTGTATGTAAATGTCTGTATGTAAGTGTCTGTATGTAAGTGTCTGTATGTAAGTCTCAGTGTCTGTATGTCAGTGTGTGTTTGTAAGTGTCTGTATGTAAGTGTCTGTATGTAAGTGTCTGTATTTAAGTGTCTCAGTGTCTGTAAGTAAGTGTTTAAGTAAGTGTCTGTATGTAAGTGTCTGTATGTAAGTGTCTGTATGTTAAGTGTTTGTATGTAAGTGTCTGTATGTGAATATATCAGTGTCTGTATGTAAGTGGCTGTGTGTAAGTGTCTGTATGTAAGTGTCCCAGTGTCTGTATGTAAGTGTCTGTATGTAAGTGTCTGTATGTAAGTGTCTGTATGTAAGTGTCTGTATGTTAAGTGCCTGTATGTAAGTGTCTGTATGTAAGCATCTCAGTGTCTGTATGTAAGTTTCTGTATGTAAGTGTCTGTATGTAAGTGTCTCAGTGTCTGTATGTAAGTGTCTGTATGTAAGTGTCTTATGTAAGTATCTGTATGTAAATGTCTGTGTGTAAGTGTCTGTATGTAAGTGTCTAGTGTCTGTATGTAAGTGTCTGTATGTAAGAGTCTGTATGTGTCTGTATGTAAGTGTCTGTATGTAAGTGTCTGTATGTAAGTGGCTCTATGTAAGTGTCTGTAAGTGTCTGTATGTAAGTATCTGTATGTACGTGTCTGTATGTAAGTTTCTGTATGTAAGTGTATGTTTGTAAGTGTATGTATGTAAGTGTCTTTATGTAAGAGTCTGTATGTAAGTGTCTGTATGTAAGTGTCTAAGTGTGTGTATGTAAGGGTCTGTATGTAAGTGTCTGTATGTAAGTGTCTGTATGTAAGCGTCTGTATGTAAGTGTCTATGTAAGTGTCTCAGTGTCTTTATGTAAGTGTCTGTATGTAAGTGTCTCAGTGTCTGTATGTAAGTGTCTCATTGTCTGTATATAAGTGTCTGTATGTAAGTGTCTCAGTGTCTGTATGTAAGTGTCTGTATGTAAGTGTCTTTATGTAAGAGTCTGTATGTAAGTGTCTGTATGTAAGTGTCTAAGTGTCTGTATGTAAGTGTCTTTATGTAAGAGTCTGTATGTAAGTGTCTGTATGTAAGTGTCTAAGTGTGTGTATGTAAGGGTCTGTATGTAAGTGTCTGTATGTAAGTGTCTGTATGTAAGTGTCTGTATGTAAGTGTCTGTATGTAAATGTCTCAGTGTCTGTATGTAAGTGTATGTAAGCGTCTGTATGTAAGTGTCTATGTAAGTGTCTCAGTGTCTGTATGTAAGTGTCTGTATGTAAGTGTCTGTATGTAAGTGTCTTAGTGTCTGTATGTAAGTGTCTGTATGTAAGTGTCTTTATGTAAGAGTCTGTATGTAAGTGTCTGTATGTAAGTGTCTAAGTGTCTGTATGTAAGTGTCTTTATGTAAGAGTCTGTATGTAAGTGTCTGTATGTAAGTGTCTAAGTGTGTGTATGTAAGGGTCTGTATGTAAGTGTCTGTATGTAAGTGTCTGTATGTAAGTGTATGTATGTAAGTGTTTGTATGTAAGTGTCTGTATGTAAGTGTCTCAGTGTCTGTTTGTGTCAGTATGTAAGTATCTGTATGTAAGTGTCTATGTAAGTGTCTGTATGTAAGTGCCTGTATGTGTCTGTATGTAAGTGTCTGTATGTAAGTGTCTGTATGTAAGGTTGTGTATGTAAGTGTCTGTATGTAAGTGTCTGTATGTAAGTGTCTCAGTATCTGTATGTAAATGTCTTTATGTAAGTGTCTGTATGTAAGTGTCTGTATGTAAGTGTTTGTATGTAAGTGTCTGTATGTAAGTCTCAGTGTCTGTATGTCAGTGTGTGTTTGTAAGTGTCTGTATGTAAGTGTCTGTATGTAAGTGTCTGTATTTAAGTGTCTCAGTGTCTGTAAGTAAGTGTTTAAGTAAGTGTCTGTATGTAAGTGTCTGTATGTAAGTGTCTGTATGTTAAGTGTTTGTATGTAAGTGTCTGTATGTGAATATATCAGTGTCTGTATGTAAGTGGCTGTGTGTAAGTGTCTGTATGTAAGTGTCCCAGTGTCTGTATGTAAGTGTCTGTATGTAAGTGTCTGTATGTAAGTGTCTGTATGTAAGTGTCTGTATGTTAAGTGCCTGTATGTAAGTGTCTGTATGTAAGCATCTCAGTGTCTGTATGTAAGTTTCTGTATGTAAGTGTCTGTATGTAAGTGTCTCAGTGTCTGTATGTAAATGTCTGTATGTAAGTGTCTGTATGTAAGTATCTGTATGTAAATGTCTGTGTGTAAGTGTCTGTATGTAAGTGTCTAGTGTCTGTATGTAAGTGTCTGTATGTAAGAGTCTGTATGTGTCTGTATGTAAGTGTCTGTATGTAAGTGTCTGTATGTAAGTGTCTGTATGTAAGTGGCTCTATGTAAGTGTCTGTAAGTGTCTGTATGTAAGTATCTGTATGTAAGTGTCTGTATGTAAGTTTCTGTATGTAAGTGTATGTTTGTAAGTGTCTGTATGTAAGTGTCTTTATGTAAGAGTCTGTATGTAAGTGTCTGTATGTAAGTGTCTAAGTGTGTGTATGTAAGGGTCTGTATGTAAGTGTCTGTATATAAGTGTCTGTATGTAAGTGTTTGTATGTAAGTGTCTGTATGTAAGTGTCTCAGTGTCTGTTTGTGTCAGTATGTAAGTGTCTGTATGTAAGTGTCTATGTAAGTGTCTGTATGTAAGTGCCTGTATGTAAGGGTCTGTATGTAAGTGTCTGTATGTAAGTGTCTGTTTGTAAGTGTCTGTATGTAAGTGTCTGTATGTAAGTGTCTCAGTATCTGTATGCAAATGTCTTTATGTAAGTGTCTGTATGTAAGTGTCTGTATGTAAGTGTCTGTATGTAAGTGTCTCAGTGTCTGTATGTAAGTGTTTGTATGTAAGCGTCTGTACGTAAGTGTCTATGCAAGTGTCTCAGTGTCTTTATGTAAGTGTCTGTATGTAAGTGTCTCAGTGTCTGTATGTAAGTGTCTCATTGTCTGTATGTAAGTGTCTGTATGTAAGTGTCTCAGTGTCTGTATGTAAGTGTCTGTATGTAAGTGTCTGTATGTAAGTGTCTGTATGTAAATGTCTCAGTGTCTGTATGTAAGTGTATGTAAGCGTCTGTATGTAAGTGTCTATGTAAGTGTCTCAGTGTCTGTATGTAAGTGTCTGTATGTAAGTGTCTGTATGTAAGTGTCTTAGTGTCTGTATGTAAGTGTCTGTATGTAAGTGTCTTTATGTAAGAGTCTGTATGTAAGTGTCTGTATGTAAGTGTCTAAGTGTGTGTATGTAAGGGTCTGTATGTAAGTGTCTGTATGTAAGTGTCTGTATGTAAGTGTATGTGTGTAAGTGTTTGTATGTAAGTGTCTGTATGTAAGTGTCTCAGTGTCTGTTTGTGTCAGTATGTAAGTATCTGTATGTAAGTGTCTATGTAAATGTCTGTATGTAAGTGCCTGTATGTAAGTGTCTGTATGTAAGTGTCTGTATGTAAGTGTCTGTATGTAAGGTTGTGTATGTAAGTGTCTGTATGTAAGTGTCTGTATGTAAGTGTCTCAGTATCTGTATGTAAATGTCTTTATGTAAGTGTCTGTATGTAAGTGTCTGTATGTAAGTGTTTGTATGTAAGTGTCTGTATGTAAGTCTCAGTGTCTGTATGTCAGTGTGTGTTTGTAAGTGTCTGTATGTAAGTGTCTGTATGTAAGTGTCTGTATTTAAGTGTCTCAGTGTCTGTAAGTAAGTGTTTAAGTAAGTGTCTGTATGTAAGTGTCTGTATGTAAGTGTCTGTATGTTAAGTGTTTGTATGTAAGTGTCTGTATGTGAATATATCAGTGTCTGTATGTAAGTGGCTGTGTGTAAGTGTCTGTATGTAAGTGTCCCAGTGTCTGTATGTAAGTGTCTGTATGTAAGTGTCTGTATGTAAGTGTCTGTATGTAAGTGTCTGTATGTTAAGTGCCTGTATGTAAGTGTCTGTATGTAAGCATCTCAGTGTCTGTATGTAAGTTTCTGTATGTAAGTGTCTGTATGTAAGTGTCTCAGTGTCTGTATGTAAGTGTCTGTATGTAAGTGTCTGTATGTAAGTATCTGTATGTAAATGTCTGTGTGTAAGTGTCTGTATGTAAGTGTCTAGTGTCTGTATGTAAGTGTCTGTATGTAAGTTTCTGTATGTAAGTGTATGTTTGTAAGTGTCTGTATGTAAGTGTCTTTATGTAAGAGTCTGTATGTAAGTGTCTGTATGTAAGTGTCTAAGTGTGTGTATGTAAGGGTCTGTATGTAAGTGTCTGTATATAAGTGTCTGTATGTAAGTGTTTGTATGTAAGTGTCTGTATGTAAGTGTCTCAGTGTCTGTTTGTGTCAGTATGTAAGTGTCTGTATGTAAGTGTCTATGTAAGTGTCTGTATGTAAGTGCCTGTATGTAAGGGTCTGTATGTAAGTGTCTGTATGTAAGTGTCTGTATGTAAGTGTCTGTATGTAAGTGTCTGTATGTAAGTGTCTCAGTATCTGTATGCAAATGTCTTTATGTAAGTGTCTGTATGTAAGTGTCTGTATGTAAGTGTCTGTATGTAAGTGTCTCAGTGTCTGTATATAAGTGTCTGTATGTAAGCATCTGTATGTAAGTGTCTCAGTGTCTGTATGTAAGTGTCTGTATGTAAGTGTCTCAGTGTCTGTATGTAAGTGTTTGTATGTAAGCGTCTGTACGTAAGTGTCTATGCAAGTGTCTCAGTGTCTTTATGTAAGTGTCTGTATGTAAGTGTCTCAGTGTCTGTATGTAAGTGTCTCATTGTCTGTATGTAAGTGTCTGTATGTAAGTGTCTCAGTGTCTGTATGTAAGTGTCTGTATGTAAGTGTCTTATGTAAGTGTCTGTATGTAAATGTCTCAGTGTCTGTATGTAAGTGTATGTAAGCGTCTGTATGTAAGTGTCTATGTAAGTGTCTCAGTGTCTGTATGTAAGTGTCTGTATGTAAGTGTCTGTATGGAAGTGTCTTAGTGTCTGTATGTAAGTGTCTGTATGTAATTGTCTGTATGTAAGTGTCTTTATGTAAGAGTCTGTATGTAAGTGTCTGTATGTAAGTGTCTAAGTGTCTGTATGTAAGTGTCTTTATGTAAGAGTCTGTATGTAAGTGTCTGTATGTAAGTGTCTAAGTGTGTGTATGTAAGGGTCTGTATGTAAGTGTCTGTATGTAAGTGTCTGTATGTAAGTGTCTGTATGTAAGTGTTTGTGTGTAAGTGTCTGTATGTAAGTGTCTCAGTGTCTGTTTGTGTCAGTATGTAAGTGTCTGTATGTAAGTGTCTATGTAAGTGTCTGTATGTAAGTGCCTGTATGTAAGTGTCTGTATGTAAGTGTCTGTATGTAAGTGTCTGTATGTAAGTGTCTGTATGTAAGTGTTTGTATGTAAGTGTCTGTATGTAAGTGTCTCAGTCTGTTTGTGTCAGTATGTAAGTGTCTGTATGTAAGTGTCTATGTAAGTGTCTGTATGTAAGTGCCTGTATGTAAGGGTCTGTATGTAAGTGTCTGTATGTAAGTGTCTGTATGTAAGTGTGTGTATGTAAGTGTCTGTATGTAAGTGTCTGTATGTAAGTGTCTCAGTATCTGTATGCAAATGTCTTTATGTAAGTGTCTGTATGTAAGTGTCTGTATGTAAGTGTCTGTATGTAAGTGTCTCAGTGTCTGTATATAAGTGTCTGTATGTAAGCATCTGTATGTAAGTGTCTCAGTGTCTGTATGTAAGTGTCTGTATGTAAATGTCTGTATGTAAGTGTCTCAGTGTCTGTATGTAAGTGTTTGTATGTAAGCGTCTGTACGTAAGTGTCTATGTAAGTGTCTCAGTGTCTTTATGTAAGTGTCTGTATGTAAGTGTCTCAGTGTCTGTATGTAAGTGTCTCATTGTCTGTATGTAAGTGTCTGTATGTAAGTGTCTCAGTGTCTGTATGTAAGTGTCTGTATGTAAGTGTCTGTATGTAAGTGTCTGTATGTAAGTGTCTGTATGTTAGTGTCTCAGTGTCTGTATGTAAGTGTCTGTATGTAAGTGTCTGTATGTAAGTGTCTGTATGTAAGTGTCTGTATGTAAATGTCTCAGTGTCTGTATGTAAGTGTATGTAAGCGTCTGTATGTAAGTGTCTATGTAAGTGTCTCAGTGTCTGTATGTAAGTGTCTGTATGTAAGTGTCTGTATGTAAGTGTCTTAGTGTCTGTATGTAAGTGTCTTTATGTAAGAGTCTGTATGTAAGTGTCTGTATGTAATTGTCTGTATGTAAGTGTCTTTATGTAAGAGTCTGTATGTAAGTGTCTGTATGTAAGTGTCTAAGTGTCTGTATGTAAGTGTCTTTATGTAAGAGTCTGTATGTAAGTGTCTGTATGTAAGTGTCTAAGTGTGTGTATGTAAGGGTCTGTATGTAAGTGTCTGTATGTAAGTGTCTGTATGTAAGTGTCTGTATGTAAGTGTTTGTATGTAAGTGGCTGTATGTAAGTGTCTCAGTGTCTGTTTGTGTCAGTATGTAAGTGTCTGTATGTAAGTGTCTATGTAAGTGTCTGTATCTAAGTGCCTGTATGTAAGTGTCTGTATGTAAGTGTCTGTATGTAAGTGTCTGTATGTAAGTGTGTGTATGTAAGTGTCTGTATGTAAGTGTCTGTATGTAAGTGTCTCAGTATCTGTATGTAAATGTCTTTATGTAAGTGTCTGTATGTAAGTGTCTGTATGTAAGTGTCTGTATGTAAGTCTCAGTGTCTGTATGTCAGTGTGTGTTTGTAAGTGTCTGTATGTAAGTGTCTGTATGTAAGTGTCTGTATTTAAGTGTCTCAGTGTCTGTAAGTAAGTGTCTAAGTAAGTGTCTGTATGTAAGTGTCTGTATGTAAGTGGCTGTATGTTAAGTGTTTGTATGTAAGTGTCTGTATGTGAATATCTCAGTGTCTGTATGTAAGTGGCTGTATGTAAGTGTCTGTATGTAAGTGTCTCAGTGTCTGTATGTAAGTGTCTATATGTAAGTGTTTGTATGTAAGTATGTAAGTATCTCAGTGTCTGTATGTAAGTTTATGTATGTAAGTGTCTGTATGTAAGTGTCTCAGTGTCTGTATGTAAGTGTCTGTATGTAAGTGTCTTAGTGTCTGTATGTAAGTGTCTGTATGTAAGTGTCTGTATGTGTCTGTATGTAAGTGTCTGTATGTAAGTGTCTGTATGTAAGTGTCTGTATGTAAGTGGCTGTATGTAAGTGTATGTTTGTAAGTGTCTGTATGTAAGTGTCTGTATGTAAGTGCCTGTTTGTAAGTGTCTGTATGTAAGTGTCTGTATATAAGTGCCTGTATGTAAGTGTCTGTATGTAAGTGTCTCAGTTTCTGTATGTAAGTGTCTGTATGTAAGCTTCTGTATGTAAGTGTCTGTAAGTAGTGTCTCTATGTAAGTGTCTCAGTGTCTGTATGTAAGTTTCTGTATGTAAGTGTCTCAATGTAAGTGTCTGTATGTAAGTGGCTGTATGTAAGTGTATGTTTGTAAGTGTCTGTATGTAAGTATTTGTATGTAAGTGCCTGTTTGTAAGTGTCTGTATGTACGTGTCTGTATATAAGTGCCTGTATGTAAGTGTCTGTATGTAAGTGTCTCAGTGTCTGTATGTAAGTGTCTGTATGTAAGCTTCTGTATGTAAGTGTCTGTAAGTAGTGTCTCTATGTAAGTGTCTCAGTGTCTGTATGTAAGTTTCTGTATGTAAGTGTCTCAATGTAAGTGTCTGTATGTAACTTTCTGTATGTCAGTGTCACAGTGTCTGTATGTAAGTGTCTGTATGTAAGTGTCTCAGTGTCTGTATGTAAGTGTCTGTATGTAAGCGTCTGTATGTAAGTGTCTATGTAAGTGTCTCAGTGTCTTTATGTAAGTGTCTGTATGTAAGTGTCTCAGTGTCTGTATGTAAGTGTCTCAGTGTCTGTATGTAAGTGTCTGTATGTAAGTGTCTCAGTGTCTGTATGTAAGTGTCTGTATGTAAGTGTCTGTATGTAAGTGTCTCAGTGTCTGTATGGAAGTGTCTGTATGTAAGTGTCTCAGTGTCTGTATGTAAGTGTCTGTATGTAAGTGTCTCAGTGTCTGTATGTAAGTGTATGTAAGCGTCTGTATGTAAGTGTCTATGTAAGTGTCTCAGTGTCTGTATGTAAGTGTCTGTATGTAAGTGTCTGTATGTAAGTGTCTCAGTGTCTGTATGTAAGTGTATGTAAGCGTCTGTATGTAAGTGTCTATGTAAGTGTCTCAGTGTCTGTATGTAAGTGTCTGTATGTAAGTGTCTGTATGTAAGTGTCTTAGTGTCTGTATGTAAGTGTCTGTATGTAATTGTCTGTATGTAAGTGTCTTTATGTAAGAGTCTGTATGTAAGTGTCTGTATGTAAGTGTCTAAGTGTCTGTATGTAAGTGTCTTTATGTAAGTGACTGTATGTAAGTGTCTGTATGTAAGTGTCTAAGTGTCTGTATGAAAGGGTCTGTATGTAAGTGTCTGTATGTAAGTGTCTGTATGTAAGTGTCTCAGTGTCTGTTTGTGTCAGTATGTAAGTGTCTGTATGTAAGTGTCTATGTAAGTGTCTGTATGTAAGTGCCTGTATGTAAGTGTGTGTATGTAAGTGTCTGTATGTAAGTGTCTGTATGTAAGTGTCTTAGTATCTGTATGTAAATGTCTTTATGTAAGTGTCTGTATGTAAGTGTTTGTATTTAAGCGTCTCAGTGTCTGTAAGTAAATGTCTAAGTAAGCGTCTGTATGTAAGTGTCTGTATGTAAGTGTCTGTATGTTAAGTGTTTGTATGTAAGTGTCTGTATGTGAATATCTCAGTGTCTGTATGTAAGTGTCTGTATGTAAGTGTCTGTATGTAAGTGTCTCAGTGTCTGTATGTAAGTGTCTGTATGTAAGTGTCTGTATGTAAGTGTCTGTATGTAAGTGTCTGTATGTTAAGTGTCTGTATGTAAGTGTCTGTATGTAAGAATCTCAGTGTCTGTATGTAAGTTTCTGTATGTAAGTGTCTGTATGTAAGTGTCTCAGTGTCTGTATGTAAGTGTCTGTATGTAAGTATCTGTATGTAATTGTCTGTGTGTAAGTGTCTTTATGTAAGAGTCTGTATTTAAGTGTCTAAGTGTCTGTATGTAAGTGTCTTTATGTAAGAGTCTGTATGTAAGTGTCTGTATGTAAGTGTCTAAGTGTGTGTATGTAAGGGTCTGTATGTAAGTGTCTGTATGTAAGTGTGTGTATGTAAGTGTCTGTATGTAAGTGTTTGTATGTAAGTGTCTGTATGTAAGTGTCTCAGTGTCTGTTTGTGTCAGTATGTAAGTGTCTGTATGTAAGTGTCTATGTAAGTGTCTGTATGTAAGTGCCTGTATGTAAGTGTCTGTATGTAAGTGTCTGTATGTAAGTGTCTGATTGTAAGTGTGTGTATGTAAGTGTCTGTATGTAAGTGTCTGTATGTAAGTGTCTCAGTATCTGTATGTAAATGTCTTTATGTAAGTGTCTGTATGTAAGTGTCTGTATGTAAGTGTCTGTATGTAAGTGTCTCAGTGTCTGTATATAAGTGTCTGTATGTAAGCATCTGTATGTAAGTGTCTCAGTGTCTGTATGTAAGTGTCTGTATGTAAGTGTCTGTATGTAAGTGTCTCAGTGTCTGTATGTAAGTGTCTGTATGTAAGCGTCTGTATGTAAGTGTCTATGTAAGTGTCTCAGTGTCTTTATGTAAGTGTCTGTATGTAAGTGTCTCAGTGTCTGTATGTAAGTGTCTCATTGTCTGTATGTCAGTGTCTGTATGTAAGTGTCTCAGTGTCTGTATGTAAGTGTCTGTATGTAAGTGTCTGTATGTAAGTGGCTGTATGTGAATATCTCAGTGTCTGTGTGTAAGTGTCTGTATGTAAGTGTCTGTATGTAAGTGTCTGTATGTAAATGTCTCAGTGTCTCTATGTAAGTGTATGTAAGCGTCTGTATGTAAGTGTCTATGTAAGTGTCTCAGTGTCTGTATGTAAGTGTCTGTATGTAAGTGTCTGTATGTAAGTGTCTTAGTGTCTGTATGTAAGTGTCTGTATGTAATTGTCTGTATGTAAGTGTCTTTATGTAAGAGTCTGTATGTAAGTGTCTGTATGTAAGTGTCTAAGTGTCTGTATGTAAGTGTCTTTATGTAAGAGTCTGTATGTAAGTGTCTGTATGTAAGTGTCTAAGTGTGTGTATGTAAGGGTCTGTATGTAAGTGTCTGTATGTAAGTGTCTGTATGTAAGTGTCTGTATGTAAGTGTTTGTATGTAAGTGTCTGTATGTAAGTGTCTATGTAAGTGTCTGTATGTAAGTGCCTGTATGTAAATGTCTGTATGTAAGTGTCTGTATGTAAGTGTCTGTATGTAAGTGTGTGTATGTAAGTGTCTGTATGTAAGTGTCTGTATGTAAGTGTCTCAGTATCTGTATGTAAATGTCTTTATGTAAGTGTCTGTATGTAAGTGTCTGTATGTAAGTGTCTGTATGTAAGTCTCAGTGTCTGTATGTCAGTGTGTGTTTGTAAGTGTCTGTATGTAAGTGTCTGTATGTAAGTGTCTGTATTTAAGTGTCTCAGTGTCTGTAAGTAAGTGTCTAAGTAAGTGTCTGTATGTAAGTGTCTGTATGTAAGTGTCTGTATGTTAAGTGTTTGTATGTAAGTGTCTGTATGTGAATATATCAGTGTCTGTATGTAAGTGGCTGTATGTAAGTGTCTGTATGTAAGTGTCTCAGTGTCTGTATGTAAGTGTCTGTATGTAAGTGTCTGTATGTAAGTGTCTGTATGTAAGTGTCTGTATGTTAAGTGTCTGTATGTAAGTGTCTGTATGTAAGTATCTCAGTGTCCGTATGTAAGTTTCTGTATGTAAGTGTCTGTATGTAAGTGTCTCAGTGTCTGTATGTAAGTGTCTGTATGTAAGTGTCTGTATGTAAGTATCTGTATGTAAATGTCTGTGTGTAATTGTCTGTATGTAAGTGTCTTAGTGTCTGTATGTAAGTGTCTGTATGTAAGTGACTGTGTGTGTCTGTATGTAAGTGTCTGTATGTAAGTGTCTGTATGTAAGTGTCTGTGTGTAAGTGGCTGTATGTAAGTGTCTGTATGTAAGTGACTGTATGTATCTGTATGTAAGTGTCTGTATGTAAGTGTCTGTATGTAAGTGTCTGTGTGTAAGTGGCTGTATGTAAGTGTCTGTATGTAAGTATCTGTATGTAAGTGTCTGTATGTAAGTTTCTGTATGTAAGTGTATGTTTGTAAGTGTCGGTATGTAAGTGTCTTTATGTAAGTGCCTGTTTGTAAGTGTCTGTATGTAAGTGTCTGTATATAAGTGCCTGTACGTAAGTGTCTGTATGTAAGTGTCTCAGTGTCTGTATGTAAGTGTCTGTATGTAAGCTTCTGTATGTAAGTGTCTGTAAGTAGTGTCTCTATGTAAGTGTCTCAGAGTCTGTATGTAAGTTTCTGTATGCAAGTGTCTCAATGTAAGTGTCTGTATGTAAGTTTCTGTATGTCAGTGTCACAGTGTCTGATGTAAGTGTCTGTATGTAAGTGTCTCAGTGTCTGTATGTAAATGTCTTTATGTAAGTGTCTGTATGTAAGTGTCTCAGTGTCTGTTTGTGTCAGTATGTAAGTGTCTGTATGTAAGTGTCTGTATGTAAGTGTCTATGTAAGTGTCTCAGTGTCTGTATGTAAGTGTCTGTATGTAAGTGTCTGTATGTAAGTGTCTTAGTGTCTGTATGTAAGTGTCTGTATGTAATTGTCTGTATGTAAGTGTCTTTATGTAAGAGTCTGTATGTAAGTGTCTGTATGTAAGTGTCTAAGTGTCTGTATGTAAGTGTCTTTATGTAACAGTCTGTATGTAAGTGTCTGTATGTAAGTGTCTAAGTGTGTGTATGTAAGGGTCTGTATGTAAGTGTCTGTATGTAAGTGTCTGTATGTAAGAGTCTGTATGTAAGTGTTTGTATGTAAGTGTCTGTATGTAAGTGTCTCAGTGTCTGTTTGTGTCAGTATGTAAGTGTATGTATGTAAGTGTCTATGTAAGTGTCTGTATGTAAGTGCCTATATGTAAGTGTCTGTATGTAAGTGTCTGTATGTAAGTGTCTGTATGTAAGTGTGTGTATGTAAGTGTCTGTATGTAAGTGTCTGTATGTAAGTGTCTCAGTATCTGTATGTAAATGTCTTTATGTAAGTGTCTGTATGTAAGTGTCTGTATGTAAGTGTCTGTATGTAAGTCTCAGTGTCTGTATGTCAGTGTGTGTTTGTAAGTGTCTGTATGTAAGTGTCTGTATGTAAGTGTCTGTATTTAAGTGTCTCTGTCTGTAAGTAAGTGTCTAAGTAAGTGTCTGTATGTAAGTGTCTGTATGTAAGTGTCTGTATGTTAAGTGTTTGTATGTAAGTGTCTGTATGTGAATATATCAGTGTCTGTATGTAAGTGGCTGTATGTAAGTGTCTGTATGTAAGTGTCTCAGTGTCTGTATGTAAGTGTCTGTATGTAAGTGTCTGTATGTAAGTGTCTGTATGTTAAGTGTCTGTATGTAAGTGTCTGTATGTAAGTATCTCAGTGTCTGTATGTAAGTTTCTGTATGTAAGTGTCTGTATGTAAGTGTCTCAGTGTCTGTATGTAAGTGTCTGTATGTAAGTGTCTGTATGTAATTGTCTGTGTGTAAGTGTCTTTATGTAAGAGTCTGTATGTAAGTGTCTAAGTGTCTGTATGTAAGTGTCTTTATGTAAGAGTCTGTATGTAAGTGTCTGTATGTAAGTGTCTAAGTGTGTGTATGTAAGGGTCTGTATGTAAGTGTCTGTATGTAAGTGTGTGTATGTAAGTGTCTGTATGTAAATGTTTGTATGTAAGTGTCTGTATGTAAGTGTCTCAGTGTCTGTTTGTGTCAGTATGTAAGTGTCTGTATGTAAGTGTCTATGTAAGTGTCTGTATGTAAGTGCCTGTATGTAAGTGTCTGATTGTAAGTGTGTGTATGTAAGTGTCTGTATGTAAGTGTCTGTATGTAAGTGTCTCAGTATCTGTATGTAAATGTCTTTATGTAAGTGTCTGTATGTAAGTGTCTGTATGTAAGTGTCTGTATGTAAGTGTCTCAGTGTCTGTATATAAGTGTCTGTATGTAAGCATCTGTATGTAAGTGTCTCAGTGTCTGTATGCAAGTGTCTGTATGTAAGTGTCTGTATGTAAGTGTCTCAGTGTCTGTATGTAAGTGTCTGTATGTAAGCGTCTGTATGTAAGTGTCTATGTAAGTGTCTCAGTGTCTTTATGTAAGTGTCTGTATGTAAGTGTCTCAGTGTCTGTATGTAAGTGTCTCATTGTCTGTATGTAAGTGTCTGTATGTAAGTGTCTCAGTGTCTGTATGTAAGTGTCTGTATGTAAGTGTCTGTATGTAAGTGTCTGTATGTGAATATCTCAGTGTCTGTATGTAAGTGTCTGTATGTAAGTGTCTGTATGTAAGTGTCTGTATGTAAATGTCTCAGTGTCTGTATGTAAGTCTATGTAAGCGTCTGTATGTAAGTGTCTATGTAAGTGTCTCAGTGTCTGTATGTAAGTGTCTGTATGTAAGTGTCTGTATGTAAGTGTCTTAGTGTCTGTATGTAAGTGTCTGTATGTAATTGTCTGTATGTAAGTGTCTTTATGTAAGAGTCTGTATGTAAGTGTCTGTATGTAAGTGTCTAAGTGTCTGTATGTAAGTGTCTTTATGTAAGAGTCTGTATGTAAGTGTCTGTATGTAAGTGTCTAAATGTGTGTATGTAAGGGTCTGTATGTAAGTGTCTGTATGTAAGTGTCTCAGTGTCTGTTTGTGTCAGTATGTAAGTGTCTGTATGTAGGTGTCTATGTAAGTGTCTGTATGTAAGTGCCTGTATGTAAATGTCTGTATGTAAGTGTCTGTATGTAAGTGTCTGTATGTAAGTGTGTGTATGTAAGTGTCTGTATGTAAGTGTCTGTATGTAAGTGTCTGTATGTAAGTCTCAGTGTCTGTATGTCAGTGTGTGTTTGTAAGTGTCTGTATGTAAGTGTCTGTATGTAAGTGTCTGTATTTAAGTGTCTCAGTGTCTGTTTGTGTCAGTATGTAAGTGTCTGTATGTAAGTGTCTATGTAAGTGTCTGTATGTAAGTGCCTGTGTGTAAGTGTCTGTATGTAAGTGTCTGTATGTAAGTGTGTGTATGTAAGTGTCTGTATGTAAGTGTCTGTATGTAAGTGTCTCAGTATCTGTATGTAAATGTCTTTATGTAAGTGTCTGTATGTAAGTGTCTGTATGTAAGTGTCTGTATGTAAGTCTCAGTGTCTGTATGTCAGTGTGTGTTTGTAAGTGTCTGTATGTAAGTGTCTGTATGTAAGTGTCTGTATTTAAGTGTCTCAGTGCCTGTAAGTAAGTGTCTAAGTAAGTGTCTGTATGTAAGTGTCTGTATATAAGTGTCTGTATGTTAAGTGTTTGTATGTAAGTGTCTGTATGTGAATATATCAGTGTCTGTATGTAAGTGGCTGTATGTAAGTGTCTGTATGTAAGTGTCTCAGTGTCTGTATGTAAGTGTCTGTATGTAAGTGTCTGTATGTAAGTGTCTGTATGTAAGTGTCTGTATGTTAAGTGTCTGTATGTAAGTGTCTGTATGTAAGTATCTCAGTGTCTGTATGTAAGTTTCTGTATGTCAGTGTCTGTATGTAAGTGTCTCAGTGTCTGTATGTAAGTGTCTGTATGTAAGTGTCTGTATGTAAGTATCTGTATGTAAATGTCTGTGTGTAAGTGTCTGTATGTAAGTGTCTTAGTGTCTGTATGTAAGTGTCTGTATGTAAGTGACTGTATGTGTCTGTATGTAAGTGTCTGTATGTAAGTGTCTGTATGTAAGTGTCTGTGTGTAAGTGGCTGTATGTAAGTGTCTGTATGTAAGTATCTGTATGTAAGTGTCTGTATGTAAGTGTGTGTATGTAAGTGTCTGTATGTAAATGTTTGTATGTAAGTGTCTGTATATAAGTGTCTCAGTGTCTGTTTGTGTCAGTATGTAAGTGTCTGTATGTAAGTGTCTATGTAAGTGTCTGTATGTAAGTGCCTGTATGTAAGTGTCTGATTGTAAGTGTGTGTATGTAAGTGTCTGTATGTAAGTGTCTGTATGTAAGTGTCTCAGTATCTGTATGTAAATGTCTTTATGTAAGTGTCTGTATGTAAGTGTCTGTATGTAAGTGTCTGTATGTAAGTGTCTCAGTGTCTGTATATAAGTGTCTGTATGTAAGCATCTGTATGTAAGTGTCTCAGTGTCTGTATGTAAGTGTCTGTATGTAAGTGTCTGTATGTAAGTGTCTCAGTGTCTGTATGTAAGTGTCTGTATGTAAGCGTCTGTATGTAAGTGTCTATGTAAGTGTCTCAGTGTCTGTATGTAAGTGTCTGTATGTAAGTGCTCAGTGTCTGTATGTAAGTGTCTGTATGTAAGTGTCTGTATGTAAGTGTCTGTATGTAAGTGTCTGTATGTGAATATCTCAGTGTCTGTATGTAAGTGTCTGTATGTAAGTGTCTGTATGTAAGTGTCTGTATGTAAATGTCTCAGTGTCTGTATGTAAGTCTATGTAAGCGTCTGTATGTAAGTGTCTATGTAAGTGTCTCAGTGTCTGTATGTAAGTGTCTGTATGTAAGTGTCTGTATGTAAGTGTCTAAGTGTCTGTATGTAAGTGTCTTTATGTAAGAGTCTGTATGTAAGTGTCTGTATGTAAGTGTCTAAATGTGTGTATGTAAGGGTCTGTATGTAAGTGTCTGTATGTAAGTGTCTCAGTGTCTGTTTGTGTCAGTATGTAAGTGTCTGTATGTAAGTGTCTATGTAAGTGCCTGTATATAAGTGCCTGTATGTAAATGTCTGTATGTAAGTGTCTGTATGTAAGTGTCTGTATGTAAGTGTGTGTATGTAAGTGTCTGTATGTAAGTGTCTGTATGTAAGTGTCTGTATGTAAGTCTCAGTGTCTGTATGTCAGTGTGTGTTTGTAAGTGTCTGTATGTAAGTGTCTGTATGTAAGTGTCTGTATTTAAGTGTCTCAGTGTCTGTAAGTAAGTGTCTAAGTAAGTGTCTGTATGTAAGTGTCTGTATGTAAGTGTCTGTATGTTAAGTGTTTGTATGTAAGTGTCTGTATGTGAATATATCAGTGTCTGTATGTAAGTGGCTGTATGTAAGTGTCTGTATGTAAGTGTCTCAGTGTCTGTATGTAAGTGTCTGTATGTAAGTGTCTGTATGTAAGTGTCTGTATGTAAGTGTCTGTATGTTAAGTGTCTGTATGTAAGTGTCTGTATGTAAGTATCTCAGAGTCTGTATGTAAGTTTCTGTATGTAAGTGTCTGTATGTAAGTGTCTCAGTGTCTGTATGTAAGTGTCTGTATGTAAGTGTCTGTATGTAAGTATCTGTATGTAAATGTCCGTGTGTAATTGTCTGTATGTAAGTGTCTTAGTGTCTGTATGTAAGTGTCTGTATGTAAGTGACTGTATGTGTCTGTATGTAAGTGTCTGTATGTAAGTGTCTGTATGTAAGTGTCTGTGTGTAAGTGGCTGTATGTAAGTGTCTGTATGTAAGTATCTGTATGTAAGTGTCTGTATGTAAGTTTCTGTATGTAAGTGTATGTTTGTAAGTGTCGGTATGTAAGTGTCTGTATGTAAGTGCCTGTTTGTAAGTGTCTGTATGTAAGTGTCTGTATATAAGTGCCTGTATGTAAGTGTCTGTATGTAAGTGTCTCAGTGTCTGTATGTAAGTGTCTGTATGTAAGCTTTCTATATGTAAGTGTCTGTAAGTAGTGTCTCTATGTAAGTGTCTCAGTGTCTGTATGTAAGTTTCTGTATGTAAGTGTCTCAATGTAAGTGTCTGTATGTAAGTTTCTGTATGTCAGTGTCACAGTGTCTGATGTAAGTGTCTGTATGTAAGTGTCTCAGTGTCTGTATGTAAATGTCTTTATGTAAGTGTCTGTATGTAAGTGTCTCAGTGTCTGTTTGTGTCAGTATGTAAGTGTCTGTATGTAAGTGTCTGTATGTAAGTGTCTATGTAAGTGTCTCAGTGTCTGTATGTAAGTGTCGGTATGTAAGTGTCTGTATGTAAGTGTCTTAGTGTCTGTATGTAAGTGTCTGTATGTAATTGTCTGTATGTAAGTGTCTTTATGTAAGAGTCTGTATGTAAGTGTCTGTATGTAAGTGTCTAAGTGTCTGTATGTAAGTGTCTTTATGTAAGAGTCTGTATGTAAGTGTCTGTATGTAAGTGTCTAAGTGTGTGTATGTAAGGGTCTGTACGTAAGTGTCTGTATGTAAGTGTCTGTATGTAAGTGTCTGTATGTAAGTGTTTGTATGTAAGTGTCTGTATGTAAGTGTCTCAGTGTCTGTTTGTGTCAGTATGTAAGTGTCTGTATGTAAGTGTCTATGTAAGTGTCTGTATGTAAGTGCCTGTATGTAAGTGTCTGTATGTAAGTGTCTGTATGTAAGTGTGTGTATGTAAGTGTCTGTATGTAAGTGTCTGTATGTAAGTGTCTCAGTATCTGTATGTAAATGTCTTTATGTAAGTGTCTGTATGTAAGTGTCTGTATGTAAGTGTCTGTATGTAAGTCTCAGTGTCTGTATGTCAGTGTGTGTTTGTAAGTGTCTGTATGTAAGTGTCTGTATGTAAGTGTCTGTATTTAAGTGTCTCAGTGCCTGTAAGTAAGTGTCTAAGTAAGTGTCTGTATGTAAGTGTCTGTATGTAAGTGTCTGTATGTTAAGTGTTTGTATGTAAGTGTCTGTATGTGAATATATCAGTGTCTGTATGTAAGTGGCTGTATGTAAGTGTCTGTATGTAAGTGTCTCAGTGTCTGTATGTAAGTGTCTGTATGTAAGTGTCTGTATGTAAGTGTCTGTATGTAAGCAGAGGTCTCACTCCGAATCAGTCGAGCGGCAATATCTTTTCATCGGTTGCGTAACGCTGTGTGGAAGCTACCTGGTCTGTCGCTCCGCACTAAGCTTCAGGTCTTCTCGGCCACGGTCATTCCCTCCCTTCTCTACGCTTGCGAAACGTGGACCCCCCTAATGGAACATCTTCGCCGGTTAGAAACATTTAGGCTGGCCTGCCTCCGATCCATCCTCGGTTTAACCAGACTGGATTGTGTGAGGAGCTCACAAATCCTTGAAAGATCTGGGCAGGGTCCCATCGGTGAGCTCCTCCGGCAGGCAAGGCTGCGATGGCTGGGTCATGTAGCCCGCATGCCCAGCCACCGCATGCCGAAACAGCTTTTGTTTGGCCGGATTGAGGGGGCTAAGCGGGCGCAGCACGGGCTAGAGAAGAGATGGAGTGATGTGGTACAGGAGGACGTGGAGCTGAGTGGACTTGCCGATGACTGGTACCAGCGGTGTCAAGATCGGCCTCTGTGGAGGAGGCTCGTGAAGGATGCTACTGGGCAGTTGGAGGCAGTCGCCCTCCAACAACAACGGAGGGCGGAGGAGCGACGCTCACAACAGCGAGCGGAGCGCCGGGTGGCTAAAGCACAGCAGGTTGGCACAGTAGGGGGCACAGGTGGTGCATCAGCCAGTCATCTCAGTCAGTCGACCCGTGGCACCTGGGTCTGCCCCGTGACCTCCTGCCAGCGGGCGTTCGACACTTCACGTGGCCTCAGGGTGCACATAGCCTGGCACAAGCGTCGTGGTGACGTCACCGCCACTTAGTGGCGAATGGCGGTTGTTGTTGTTGTATGTAAGTGTCTGTATGTTAAATATCTGTATGTAAGTGTCTGTATGTAAGTATCTCAGGGTCTGTATGTAAGTTTCTGTATGTAAGTGTCTGTATGTAAGTGTCTCAGTGTCTGTATGTAAGTGTCTGTATGTAAGTGTCTGTATGTAAGTATCTGTAAATAAATGTCTGTGTGTAAGTGTCTGTATGTAAGTGTCTTAGTGTCTGTATGTAAGTGTCTGTATGTAAGTGTCTGTATGTAAGTGTCTGTATGTAAGTGGCTGTATGTAAGTGTCTGTAAGTGTCTGTATGTAAGTATCTGTATGTAAGTGTCTGTATGTAAGTTTCTGTATGTAAGTGTATGTTTGTAAGTGTCTGTTTGTAAGTGTCTGTATGTAAGTGCCTGTTTGTAAGTGTCTGTATGTAAGTGTCTGTATATAAGTGCCTGTATGTAAGTGTCTGTATGTAAGTGTCTCAGTGTCTGTATGTAAGTGTCTGTATGTAAGCTTCTGTATGTAAGTGTCTGTATGTAAGTCTCAGTGTCTGTATGTCAGTGTGTGTTTGTAAGTGTCTGTATGTAAGTGTCTGTATGTAAGTGTCTGTATTTAAGTGTCTCAGTGTCTGTAAGTAAGTGTCTAAGTAAGTGTCTGTATGTAAGTGTCTGTATGTAAGTGTCTGTATGTAAGTGTCTGTATGTTAAGTGTTTGTATGTAAGTGTCTGTATGTGAATATATCAGTGTCTGTATGTAAGTGGCTGTATGTAAGTGTCTGTATGTAAGTCTCTCAGTGTCTGTATGTAAGTGTCTGTATGTAAGTGTCTGTATGTAAGTGTCTGTATGTAAGTGTCTGTATGTTAAGTGTCTGTATGTAAGTGTCTGTATGTAAGTATCTCAGTGTCTGTATGTAAGTTTCTGTATGTAAGTGTCTGTATGTAAGTGTCTCAGTGTCTGTATGTAAGTATCTGTATGTAAGTGTCTGTATGTAAGTATCTTTATGTAAATGTCTGTGTGTAAGTGTCTGTATGTAAGTGTCTTAGTGTCTGTATGTAAGTGTCTGTATGTAAGTGACTGTATGTGTCTGTATGTAAGTGTCTGTATGTAAGTGTCTGTATGTAAGTGTCTGTGTGTAAGTGGCTGTATGTAAGTGTCTGTATGTAAGTATCTGTATGTAAGTGTCTGTATGTAAGTTTCTGTATGTAAGTGTATGTTTGTAAGTGTCGGTATGTAAGTGTCTGAATGTAAGTGCCTGTTTGTACGTGTCTGTATGTAAGTGTCTGTATATAAGTGCCTGTATGTAAGTGTCTGTATGTAAGTGTCTCAGTGTCTGTATGTAAGTGTCTGTATGTAAGCTTCTGTATGTAAGTGTCTGTAAGTAGTGTCTCTATGTAAGTGTCTCAGTGTCTGTATGTAAGTTTCTGTATGCAAGTGTCTCAATGTAAGTGTCTGTATGTAAGTTTCTGTATGTCAGTGTCACAGTGTCTGATGTAAGTGTCTGTATGTAAGTGTCTCAGTATCTGTATGTAAATGTCTTTATGTAAGTGTCTGTATGTAAATGTCTCAGTGTCTGTTTGTGTCAGTATGTAAGTGTCTGTATGTAAGTGTCTGTATGTAAGTGTCTATGTAAGTGTCTCAGTGTCTGTATGTAAGTGTCTGTATGTAAGTGTCTGTATGTAAGTGTCTTAGTGTCTGTATGTAAGTGTCTGTATGTAATTGTCTGTATGTAAGTGTCTTTATGTAAGAGTCTGTATGTAAGTGTCTGTATGTAAGTGTCTAAGTGTCTGTATGTAAGTGTCTTTATGTAAGAGTCTGTATGTAAGTGTCTGTATGTAAGTGTCTAAGTGTGTGTATGTAAGGGTCTGTATGTAAGTGTCTGTATGTAAGTGTCTGTATGTAAGTGTCTGTATGTAAGTGTTTGTATGTAAGTGTCTGTATGTAAGTGTCTCAGTGTCTGTTTGTGTCAGTATGTAAGTGTCTGTATGTAAGTGTCTATGTAAGTGTCTGTATGTAAGTGCCTATATGTAAGTGTCTGTATGTAAGTGTCTGTATGTAAGTGTCTGTATGTAAGTGTGTGTATGTAAGTGTCTGTATGTAAGTGTCTGTATGTAAGTGTCTCAGTATCTGTATGTAAATGTCTTTATGTAAGTGTCTGTATGTAAGTGTCTGTATGTAAGTGTCTGTATGTAAGTCTCAGTGTCTGTATGTCAGTGTGTGTTTGTAAGTGTCTGTATGTAAGTGTCTGTATGTAAGTGTCTGTATTTAAGTGTCTCTGTCTGTAAGTAAGTGTCTAAGTAAGTGTCTGTATGTAAGTGTCTGTATGTAAGTGTCTGTATGTTAAGTGTTTGTATGTAAGTGTCTGTATGTGAATATATCAGTGTCTGTATGTAAGTGGCTGTATGTAAGTGTCTGTATTTAAGTGTCTCAGTGTCTGTATGTAAGTGTCTGTATGTAAGTGTCTGTATGTAAGTGTCTGTATGTTAAGTGTCTGTATGTAAGTGTCTGTATGTAAGTATCTCAGTGTCTGTATGTAAGTTTCTGTATGTAAGTGTCTGTATGTAAGTGTCTCAGTGTCTGTATGTAAGTGTCTGTATGTAAGTGTCTGTATGCAATTGTCTGTGTGTAAGTGTCTTTATGTAAGAGTCTGTATGTAAGTGTCTAAGTGTCTGTATGTAAGTGTCTTTATGTAAGAGTCTGTATGTAAGTGTCTGTATGTAAGTGTCTAAGTGTGTGTTTGTAAGGGTCTGTATGTAAGTGTCTGTATGTAAGTGTGTGTATGTAAGTGTCTGTATGTAAATGTTTGTATGTAAGTGTCTGTATGTAAGTGTCTCAGTGTCTGTTTGTGTCAGTATGTAAGTGTCTGTATGTAAGTGTCTATGTAAGTGTCTGTATGTAAGTGCCTGTATGTAAGTGTCTGATTGTAAGTGTGTGTATGTAAGTGTCTGTATGTAAGTGTCTGTATGTAAGTGTCTCAGTATCTGTATGTAAATGTCTTTATGTAAGTGTCTGTATGTAAGTGTCTGTATGTAAGTGTCTGTATGTAAGTGTCTCAGTGTCTGTATGTATGTAAGCATCTGTATGTAAGTGTCTCAGTGTCTGTATGTAAGTGTCTGTATGTAAGTGTCTCAGTGTCTGTATGTAAGTGTCTGTATGTAAGCGTCTGTATGTAAGTGTCTATGTAAGTGTCTCAGTGTCTGTATGTAAGTGTCTGTATGTAAGTGTCTCAGTGTCTGTATGTAAGTGTCTGTATGTAAGTGTCTGTATGTAAGTGTCTGTATGTGAATATCTCAGTGTCTGTATGTAAGTGTCTGTATGTAAGTGTCTGTATTTAAGTGTCTGTATGTAAATGTCTCAGTGTCTGTATGTAAGTCTATGTAAGCGTCTGTATGTAAGTGTCTATGTAAGTGTCACAGTGTCTGTATGTAAGTGTCTGTATGTAAGTGTCTGTATGTAAGTGTCTAAGTGTCTGTATGTAAGTGTCTTTATGTAAGAGTCTGTATGTAAGTGTCTGTATGTAAGTGTCTAAATGTGTGTATGTAAGGGTCTGTATGTAAGTGTCTAAGTGTCTGTATGTAAGTGTCTTTATGTAAGAGTCTGTATGTAAGTGTCTGTATGTAAGTGTCTAAGTGTGTGTATGTAAGGGTCTGTATGTAAGTGTCTGTATGTAAGTGTGTGTATGTAAGTGTCTGTATGTAAATGTTTGTATGTAAGTGTCTGTATGTAAGTGTCTCAGTGTCTGTTTGTGTCAGTATGTAAGTGTCTGTATGTAAGTGTCTATGTAAGTGTCTGTATGTAAGTGCCTGTATGTAAGTGTCTGATTGTAAGTGTGTGTATGTAAGTGTCTGTATGTAAGTGTCTGTATGTAAGTGTCTCAGTATCTGTATGTAAATGTCTTTATGTAAGTGTCTGTATGTAAGTGTCTGTATGTAAGTGTCTGTATGTAAGTGTCTCAGTGTCTGTATATAAGTGTCTGTATGTAAGCATCTGTATGTAAGTGTCTCAGTGTCTGTATGTAAGTGTCTGTATGTAAGTGTCTCAGTGTCTGTATGTAAGTGTCTGTATGTAAGCGTCTGTATGTAAGTGTCTACGTAAGTGTCTCAGTGTCTGTATGTAAGTGTCTGTATGTAAGTGTCTCAGTGTCTGTATGTAAGTGTCTGTATGTAAGTGTCTGTATGTAAGTGTCTGTATGTGAATATCTCAGTGTCTGTATGTAAGTGTCTGTATGTAAGTGTCTGTATGTAAGTGTCTGTATGTAAATGTCTCAGTGTCTGTATGTAAGTCTATGTAAGCGTCTGTATGTAAGTGTCTATGTAAGTGTCTCAGTGTCTGTATGTAAGTGTCTGTATGTAAGTGTCTGTATGTAAGTGTCTAAGTGTCTGTATGTAAGTGTCTTTATGTAAGAGTCTGTATGTAAGTGTCTGTATGTAAGTGTCTAAATGTGTGTATGTAAGGGTCTGTATGTAAGTGTCTGTATGTAAGTGTCTCAGTGTCTGTTTGTGTCAATATGTAAGTGTCTGTATGTAAGTGTCTATGTAAGTGTCTGTATGTAAGTGCCTGTATGTAAATATCTGTATGTAAGTGTCTGTATGTAAGTGTCTGTATGTAAGTGTGTGTATGTAAGTGTCTGTATGTAAGTGTCTGTATGTAAGTGTCTGTATGTAAGTCTCAGTGTCTGTATGTCAGTGTGTGTTTGTAAGTGTCTGTATGTAAGTGTCTGTATGTAAGTGTCTGTATTTAAGTGTCTCAGTGTCTGTAAGTAAGTGTCTAAGTAAGTGTCTGTATGTAAGTGTCTGTATGTAAGTGTCTGTATGTTAATTGTTTGTATGTAAGTGTCTGTATGTGAATATATCAGTGTCTGTATGTAAGTGGCTGTATGTAAGTGTCTGTATGTAAGTGTCTCAGTGTCTGTATGTAAGTGTCTGTATGTAAGTGTCTGTATGTAAGTGTCTGTATGTAAGTGTCTGTATGTTAAGTGTCTGTATGTAAGTGTCTGTATGTAAGTATCTCAGTGTCTGTATGTAAGTTTCTGTATGTAAGTGTCTGTATGTAAGTGTCTCAGTGTCTGTATGTAAGTGTCTGTATGTAAGTGTCTGTATGTAAGTATCTGTATGTAAATGTCTGTGTGTAAGTGTCTGTATGTAAGTGTCTTAGTGTCTGTATGTAAGTGTCTGTATGTAAGTGACTGTATGTGTCTGTATGTAAGTGTCTGTATGTAAGTGTCTGTATGTAAGTGTCTGTGTGTAAGTGGCTGTATGTAAGTGTCTGTATGTAAGTATCTGTATGTAAGTGTCTGTATGTAAGTTTCTGTATGTAAGTGTATGTTTGTAAGTGTCGGTATGTAAGTGTCTGTATGTAAGTGCCTGTTTGTAAGTGTCTGTATGTAAGTGTCTGTATATAAGTGCCTGTATGTAAGTGTCTGTATGTAAGTGTCTCAGTGTCTGTATGTAAGTGTCTGTATGTAAGCTTCTGTATGTAAGTGTCTGTAAGTAGTGTCTCTATGTAAGTGTCTCAGTGTCTGTATGTAAGTTTCTGTATGTAAGTGTCTCAATGTAAGTGTCTGTATGTAAGTTTCTGTATGTCAGTGTCACAGTGTCTGATGTAAGTGTCTGTATGTAAGTGTCTCAGTGTCTGTATGTAAATGTCTTTATGTAAGTGTCTGTATGTAAGTGTCTCAGTGTCTGTTTGTGTCAGTATGTAAGTGTCTGTATGTAAGTGTCTGTATGTAAGTGTCTATGTAAGTGTCTCAGTGTCTGTATGTAAGTGTCGGTATGTAAGTGTCTTTATGTAAGAGTCTGTATGTAAGTGTCTGTATGTAAGTGTCTCAGTGTCTGTTTGTGTCAGTATGTAAGTGTCTGTATGTAAGTGTCTATGTAAGTGTCTGTATGTAAGTGCCTGTATGTAAGTGTCTGATTGTAAGTGTGTGTATGTAAGTGTCTGTATGTAAGTGTCTGTATGTAAGTGTCTCAGTATCTGTATGTAAATGTCTTTATGTAAGTGTCTGTATGTAAGTGTCTGTATGTAAGTGTCTGTATGTAAGTGTCTCAGTGTCTGTATATAAGTGTCTGTATGTAAGCATCTGTATGTAAGTGTCTCAGTGTCTGTATGTAAGTGTCTGTATGTAAGTGTCTCAGTGTCTGTATGTAAGTGTCTGTATGTAAGCGTCTGTATGTAAGTGTCTATGTAAGTGTCTCAGTGTCTGTATGTAAGTGTCTGTATGTAAGTGTCTCAGTGTCTGTATGTAAGTGTCTGTATGTAAGTGTCTGTATGTAAGTGTCTGTATGTGAATATCTCAGTGTCTGTATGTAAGTGTCTGTATGTAAGTGTCTGTATGTAAGTGTCTGTATGTAAATGTCTCAGTGTCTGTATGTAAGTCTATGTAAGCGTCTGTATGTAAGTGTCTATGTAAGTGTCTCAGTGTCTGTATGTAAGTGTTTGTATGTAAGTGTCTGTATGTAAGTGTCTAAGTGTCTGTATGTAAGTGTCTTTATGTAAGAGTCTGTATGTAAGTGTCTGTATGTAAGTGTCTAAATGTGTGTATGTAAGGGTCTGTATGTAAGTGTTTGTATGTAAGTGTCTCAGTGTCTGTTTGTGTCAGTATGTAAGTGTCTGTATGTAAGTGCCTGTATGTAAATGTCTGTATGTAAGTGTCTGTATGTAAGTGTCTGTATGTAAGTGTGTGTATGTAAGTGTCTGTATGTAAGTGTCTATGTAAGTGTCTCAGTGTCTGTATGTAAGTGTCTGTATGTAAGTGTCTCAGTGTCTGTATGTAAGTGTCTGTATGTAAGTGTCTGTATGTAAGTGTCTGTATGTGAATATCTCAGTGTCTGTATGTAAGTGTCTGTATGTAAGTGTCTGTATTTAAGTGTCTGTATGTAAATGTCTCAGTGTCTGTATGTAAGTCTATGTAAGCGTCTGTATGTAAGTGTCTATGTAAGTGTCTCAGTGTCTGTATGTAAGTGTCTGTATGTAAGTGTCTGTATGTAAGTGTCTAAGTGTCTGTATGTAAGTGTCTTTATGTAAGAGTCTGTATGTAAGTGTCTGTATGTAAGTGTCTAAATGTGTGTATGTAAGGGTCTGTATGTAAGTGTCTAAGTGTCTGTATGTAAGTGTCTTTATGTAAGAGTCTGTATGTAAGTGTCTGTATGTAAGTGTCTAAGTGTGTGTATGTAAGGGTCTGTATGTAAGTGTCTGTATGTAAGTGTGTGTATGTAAGTGTCTGTATGTAAATGTTTGTATGTAAGTGTCTGTATGTAAGTGTCTCAGTGTCTGTTTGTGTCAGTATGTAAGTGTCTGTATGTAAGTGTCTATGTAAGTGTCTGTATGTAAGTGCCTGTATGTAAGTGTCTGATTGTAAGTGTGTGTATGTAAGTGTCTGTATGTAAGTGTCTGTATGTAAGTGTCTCAGTATCTGTATGTAAATGTCTTTATGTAAGTGTCTGTATGTAAGTGTCTGTATGTAAGTGTCTGTATGTAAGTGTCTCAGTGTCTGTATATAAGTGTCTGTATGTAAGCATCTGTATGTAAGTGTCTCAGTGTCTGTATGTAAGTGTCTGTATGTAAGTGTCTCAGTGTCTGTATGTAAGTGTCTGTATGTAAGCGTCTGTATGTAAGTGTCTATGTAAGTGTCTCAGTGTCTGTATGTAAGTGTCTGTATGTAAGCGTCTGTATGTAAGTGTCTATGTAAGTGTCTCAGTGTCTGTATGTAAGTGTCTGTATGTAAGTGTCTCAGTGTCTGTATGTAAGTGTCTGTATGTAAGTGTCTGTATGTAAGTGTCTGTATGTGAATATCTCAGTGTCTGTATGTAAGTGTCTGTATGTAAGTGTCTGTATTTAAGTGTCTGTATGTAAATGTCTCAGTGTCTGTATGTAAGTCTATGTAAGCGTCTGTATGTAAGTGTCTATGTAAGTGTCTCAGTGTCTGTATGTAAGTGTCTGTATGTAAGTGTCTGTATGTAAGTGTCTAAGTGTCTGTATGTAAGTGTCTTTATGTAAGAGTCTGTATGTAAGTGTCTGTATGTAAGTGTCTAAATGTGTGTATGTAAGGGTCTGTATGTAAGTGTCTAAGTGTCTGTATGTAAGTGTCTTTATGTAAGAGTCTGTATGTAAGTGTCTGTATGTAAGTGTCTAAGTGTGTGTATGTAAGGGTCTGTATGTAAGTGTCTGTATGTAAGTGTGTGTATGTAAGTGTCTGTATGTAAATGTTTGTATGTAAGTGTCTGTATGTAAGTGTCTCAGTGTCTGTTTGTGTCAGTATGTAAGTGTCTGTATGTAAGTGTCTATGTAAGTGTCTGTATGTAAGTGCCTGTATGTAAGTGTCTGATTGTAAGTGTGTGTATGTAAGTGTCTGTATGTAAGTGTCTGTATGTAAGTGTCTCAGTATCTGTATGTAAATGTCTTTATGTAAGTGTCTGTATGTAAGTGTCTGTATGTAAGTGTCTGTATGTAAGTGTCTCAGTGTCTGTATATAAGTGTCTGTATGTAAGCATCTGTATGTAAGTGTCTCAGTGTCTGTATGTAAGTGTCTGTATGTAAGTGTCTCAGTGTCTGTATGTAAGTGTCTGTATGTAAGCGTCTGTATGTAAGTGTCTATGTAAGTGTCTCAGTGTCTGTATGTAAGTGTCTGTATGTAAGTGTCTCAGTGTCTGTATGTAAGTGTCTGTATGTAAGTGTCTGTATATAAGTGTCTGTATGTGAATATCTCAGTGTCTGTATGTAAGTGTCTGTATGTAAGTGTCTGTATGTAAGTGTCTGTATGTAAATGTCTCAGTGTCTGTATGTAAGTCTATGTAAGCGTCTGTATGTAAGTGTCTATGTAAGTGTCTCAGTGTCTGTATATAAGTGTCTGTATGTAAGTGTCTGTATGTAAGTGTCTAAGTGTCTGTATGTAAGTGTCTTTATGTAAGAGTCTGTATGTAAGTGTCTGTATGTAAGTGTCTAAATGTGTGTATGTAAGGGTCTGTATGTAAGTGTCTGTATGTAAGTGTCTCAGTGTCTGTTTGTGTCAGTATGTAAGTGTCTGTATGTAAGTGTCTATGTAAGTGTCTGTATGTAAGTGCCTGTATGTAAATATCTGTATGTAAGTGTCTGTATGTAAGTGTCTGTATGTAAGTGTGTGTATATAAGTGTCTGTATGTAAGTGTCTGTATGTAAGTGTCTGTATGTAAGTCTCAGTGTCTGTATGTCAGTGTGTGTTTGTAAGTGTCTGTATGTAAGTGTCTGTATGTAAGTGTCTGTATTTAAGTGTCTCAGTGTCTGTAAGTAAGTGTCTAAGTAAGTGTCTGTATGTAAGTGTCTGTATGTAAGTGTCTGTATGTTAATTGTTTGTATGTAAGTGTCTGTATGTGAATATATCAGTGTCTGTATGTAAGTGGCTGTATGTAAGTGTCTGTATGTAACTGTCTCAGTGTCTGTATGTAAGTGTCTGTATGTAAGTGTCTGTATGTAAGTGTCTGTATGTAAGTGTCTGTATGTTAAGTGTCTGTATGTAAGTGTCTGTATGTAAGTATCTCAGTGTCTGTATGTAAGTTTCTGTATGTAAGTGTCTGTATGTAAGTGTCTCAGTGTCTGTATGTAAGTGTCTGTATGTAAGTGTCTGTATGTAAGTATCTGTATGTAAATGTCTGTGTGTAAGTGTCTGTATGTAAGTGTCTTAGTGTCTGTATGTAAGTGTCTGTATGTAAGTGACTGTATGTGTCTGTATGTAAGTGTCTGTATGTAAGTGTCTGTATGTAAGTGTCTGTGTGTAAGTGGCTGTATGTAAGTGTCTGTATGTAAGTATCTGTATGTAAGTGTCTGTATGTAAGTTTCTGTATGTAAGTGTATGTTTGTAAGTGTCGGTATGTAAGTGTCTGTATGTAAGTGCCTGTTTGTAAGTGTCTGTATGTAAGTGTCTGTATATAAGTGCCTGTATGTAAGTGTCTGTATGTAAGTGTCTCAGTGTCTGTATGTAAGTGTCTGTATGTAAGCTTCTGTATGTAAGTGTCTGTAAGTAGTGTCTCTATGTAAGTGTCTCAGTGTCTGTATGTAAGTTTCTGTATGTAAGTGTCTCAATGTAAGTGTCTGTATGTAAGTTTCTGTATGTCAGTGTCACAGTGTCTGATGTAAGTGTCTGTATGTAAGTGTCTCAGTGTCTGTATGTAAATGTCTTTATGTAAGTGTCTGTATGTAAGTGTCTCAGTGTCTGTTTGTGTCAGTATGTAAGTGTCTGTATGTAAGTGTCTGTATGTAAGTGTCTATGTAAGTGTCTCAGTGTCTGTATGTAAGTGTCGGTATGTAAGTGTCTTTATGTAAGAGTCTGTATGTAAGTGTCTGTATGTAAGTGTCTCAGTGTCTGTTTGTGTCAGTATGTAAGTGTCTGTATGTAAGTGTCTATGTAAGTGTCTGTATGTAAGTGCCTGTATGTAAGTGTCTGATTGTAAGTGTGTGTATGTAAGTGTCTGTATGTAAGTGTCTGTATGTAAGTGTCTCAGTATCTGTATGTAAATGTCTTTATGTAAGTGTCTGTATGTAAGTGTCTGTATGTAAGTGTCTGTATGTAAGTGTCTCAGTGTCTGTATATAAGTGTCTGTATGTAAGCATCTGTATGTAAGTGTCTCAGTGTCTGTATGTAAGTGTCTGTATGTAAGTGTCTCAGTGTCTGTATGTAAGTGTCTGTATGTAAGCGTCTGTATGTAAGTGTCTATGTAAGTGTCTCAGTGTCTGTATGTAAGTGTCTGTATGTAAGTGTCTCAGTGTCTGTATGTAAGTGTCTGTATGTAAGTGTCTGTATGTAAGTGTCTGTATGTGAATATCTCAGTGTCTGTATGTAAGTGTCTGTATGTAAGTGTCTGTATGTAAGTGTCTGTATGTAAATGTCTCAGTGTCTGTATGTAAGTCTATGTAAGCGTCTGTATGTAAGTGTCTATGTAAGTGTCTCAGTGTCTGTATGTAAGTGTCTGTATGTAAGTGTCTGTATGTAAGTGTCTAAGTGTCTGTATGTAAGTGTCTTTATGTAAGAGTCTGTATGTAAGTGTCTGTATGTAAGTGTCTAAATGTGTGTATGTAAGGGTCTGTATGTAAGTGTTTGTATGTAAGTGTCTCAGTGTCTGTTTGTGTCAGTATGTAAGTGTCTGTATGTAAGTGCCTGTATGTAAATGTCTGTATGTAAGTGTCTGTATGTAAGTGTCTGTATGTAAGTGTGTGTATGTAAGTGTCTGTATGTAAGTGTCTGTATGTAAGTGTCTGTATGTAAGTCTCAGTGTCTGTATGTCAGTGTGTGTTTGTAAGTGTCTGTATGTAAGTGTCTGTATGCAAGTGTCTGTATTTAAGTGTCTCAGTGTCTGTAAGTAAGTGTCTAAGTAAGTGTCTGTATGTAAGTGTCTGTATGTAAGTGTCTGTATGTTAACTGTTTGTATGTAAGTGTCTGTATGTGAATATATCAGTGTCTGTATGTAAGTGGCTGTATGTAAGTGTCTGTATGTAAGTGTCTCAGTGTCTGTATGTAAGTGTCTGTATGTAAGTGTCTGTATGTAAGTGTCTGTATGTTAAGTGTCTGTATGTAAGTGTCTGTATGTAAGTATCTCAGTGTCTGTATGTAAGTTTCTGTATGTAAGTGTCTGTATGTAAGTGTCTCAGTGTCTGTATGTAAGTGTCTGTATGTAAGTGTCTGTATGTAAGTATCTGTATGTAAATGTCTGTGTGTAAGTGTCTGTATGTAAGTGTCTTAGTGTCTGTATGTAAGTGTCTGTATGTAAGTGACTGTATGTGTCTGTATGTAACTGTCTGTATGTAAGTGTCTGTATGTAAGTGTCTGTGTGTAAGTGGCTGTATGTAAGTGTCTGTTTGTAAGTATCTGTATGTAAGTGTCTGTATGTAAGTTTCTGTATGTAAGTGTATGTTTGTAAGTGTCGGTATGTAAGTGTCTGTATGTAAGTGCCTGTTTGTAAGTGTCTGTATGTAAGTGTCTGTATATAAGTGCCTGTATGTAAGTGTCTGTATGTAAGTGTCTCAGTGTCTGTATGTAAGTGTCTGTATGTAAGCTTCTGTATGTAAGTGTCTGTAAGTAGTGTCTCTATGTAAGTGTCTCAGTGTCTGTATGTAAGTTTCTGTATGTAAGTGTCTCAATGTAAGTGTCTGTATGTAAGTTTCTGTATGTCAGTGTCACAGTGTCTGATGTAATTGTCTGTATGTAAGTGTCTCAGTGTCTGTATGTAAATGTCTTTATGTAAGTGTCTGTATGTAAGTGTCTCAGTGTCTGTTTGTGTCAGTATGTAAGTGTCTGTATGTAAGTGTCTGTATGTAAGTGTCTATGTAAGTGTCTCAGTGTCTGTATGTAAGTGTCGGTATGTAAGTGTCTTTATGTAAGAGTCTGTATGTAAGTGTCTGTATGTAAGTGTCGAAGTGTCTGTATGTAAGTGTCTTTATGTAAGAGTCTGTATGTACGTGTCTAAGTGTGTGTATGTAAGGGTCTGTATGTAAGTGTCTGTATGTAAGTGTCTGTATGTAAGTGTCTGTATGTAAGTGTTTGTATGTAAGTGTCTGTATGTAAGTGTCTCAGTGTCTGTTTGTGTCAGTATGTAAGTGTCTGTATGTAAGTGTCTATGTAAGTGTCTGTATGTAAGTGCCTGTATGTAAGTGTCTGTATGTAAGTGTCTGTATGTAAGTGTCTGTATGTAAGTGTCTGTATGTAAGTGTCTGTATGTAAGTGTCTCAGTATCTGTATGTAAATGTCTTTATGTAAGTGTCTGTATGTAAGTGTCTGTATGTAAGTGTCTGTATGTAAGTCTCAGTGTCTGTATGTCAGTGTGTGTTTGTAAGTGTCTGTATGTAAGTGTCTGTATGTAAGTGTTTGTATTTAAGTGTCTCAGTGTCTGTAAGTAAGTGTCTAAGTAAGTGTCTGTATGTAAGTGTCTGTATGTAAGTGTCTGTATGTTAAGTGTTTGTATGTAAGTGTCTGTATGTGAATATATCAGTGTGTGTATGTAAGTGGCTGTATGTAAGTGTCTGTATGTAAGTGTCTCAGTGTCTGTATGTAAGTGTCTGTATGTAAGTGTCTGTATGTAAGTGTCTGTATGTAAGTGTCTGCATGTTAAATGTCTGTATGTAAGTGTCTGTATGTAAGTATCTCAGGGTCTGTATGTAAGTTTCTGTATGTAAGTGTCTGTATGTAAGTATCTGTATATAAATGTCTGTGTGTAAGTGTCTGTATGTAAGTGTCTTAGTGTCTGTATGTAAGTGTCTGTATGTAAGTGTCTGTATGTGTCCGTATGTAAGTGTCTGTATGTAAGTGTCTGTATGTAAGTGTCTGTATGTAAGTGGCTGTATGTAAGTGTCTGTAAGTGTCTGTATGTAAGTATCTGTATGTAAGTGTCTGTATGTAAGTTTCTGTATGTAAGTGTATGTTTGTAAGTGTCTGTATGTAAGTGTCTGTATGTAAGTGCCTGTTTGTAAGTGTCTGTATGTAAGTGTCTGTATATAAGTGCCTGTATGTAAGTGTCTGTATGTAAGTGTCTCAGTGTCTGTATGTAAGTGTCTGTATGTAAGCTTTTGTATGTAAGTGTCTGTAAGTAGTGTCTCTATGTAAGTGTCTCAGTGTCTGTATGTAAGTTTCTGTATGTAAGTGTCTCAATGTAAGTGTCTGTATGTAAGTTTCTGTATGTCAGTGTCACAGTGTCTGATGTAAGTGTCTGTATGTAAGTGTCTCAGTGTCTGTATGTAAGTGTCTGTATGTAAGCGTCTGTATGTGTCTATGTAAGTGTCTCAGCGTCTGTATTTAAGTGTCTGTATGTAAGTGTCTGTATGTAAGTGTCTCAGTGTCTGTATGTAAGTGTATGTAAGTGTCTGTATGTAAGTGTCTGTATGTAAGTGTCTCAGTGTCTGTATGTAAGTGTATGTAAGCGTCTGTATGTAAGTGTCTATGTAAGTGTCTCAGTGTCTGTATGTAAGTGTCTGTATGTAAGTGTCTGTATGTAAGTGTCTGTATGTAAGTGTTTGTATGTAAGTGTCTCAGTATCTGTATGTAAATGTCTTTATTTAAGTGTCTGTATGTAAGTGTCTCAGTGTCTGTTTATGTCAGTATGTAAGTGTCTGTATGTAAGTGTCTATGTAAGTGTCTCAGTGTCTGTATGTAAGTGTCTGTATGTAAGTGTCTGTATGTAAGTGTCTGTATGTAAGTGTTTGTATGTAAGTGTCTCAGTATCTCTATGTAAATGTCTTTATGTAAGTGTCTGTATGTAAGTGTCAGTGTCTGTATGTAAGTGTCTGTATGTAATTGTCTGTATGTAAGCGTCTTTATGTAAGAGTCTGTATGTAAGTGTCTGTATGTAAGTGTCTAAGTGTCTGTATGTAAGTGTCTTTATGTAAGAGTCTGTATGTAAGTGTCTGTATGTAAGTGTCTAAGTGTGTGTATGTAAGGGTCTGTATGTAAGTGTCTGTATGTAAGTGTCTGTATGTAAGTGTCTGTATGTAAGTGTCTGTATGTAAGTGTCTGTATGTAAGTGTCTCAGTGTCTGTTTGTGTCAGTATGTAAGTGTCTGTAAGTGTCTATGTAAGTGTCTGTATGTAAGTGCCTGTATGTAAGTGTCTGTATGTAAGTGTCTGTATGTAAGTGTCTGTATGTAAGTGTGTGTATGTAAGTGTCTGTATGTAAGTGTCTGTATGTAAGTGTCTCACTATCTGTATGTAAATGTCTTTATGTAAGTGTCTGTATGTGTCTGTATGTAAGTCTCAGTGTCTGTATGTCAGTGTGTGTTTGTAAGTGTCTGTATGTAAGTATCTGTATGTAAGTGTCTGTATTTAAGTGTCTCAATGTCTGTAAGTAAATGTCTAAGTAAGTGTCTGTATGTAAGTGCCTGTATGTAAGTGTCTGTATGTAAGTGTCTCAGTGTCTGTATATAAGTGTCTGTATGTAAGAATCTGTATGTAAGTGTCTCAATGTCTGTATGTAAGTGTCTGTATGTAAGTGTCTGTATGTAAGTGTCTCAGTGTCTGTATGTAAGTGTCCGTATGTAAGCGTCTGTATGTAAGTGTCTATGTAAGTGTCTCAGTGTCTTTATGTAAGTGTCTGTATGTAAGTGTCTCAGTGTCTGTATGTAAGTGTCTCAGTGTCTGTATGTAAGTGTCTGTATGTAAGTGTATCAGTGTCTGTATGTAAGTGTCTGTATGTAAGTGGCTGTATGTAAGTGTCTGTATGTAAGTATCTGTATGTAAGTGTCTGTATGTAAGTTTCCGTATGTAAGTGTATGTTTGTAAGTGTCTGTATGTAAGTGTCTGTATGTAAGTGCCTGTTTGTAAGTGTCTGTATGTAAGTGTCTGTATATAAGTGCCTGTATGTAAGTGTCTGTATGTAAGTGTCTCAGTGTCTGTATGTAAGTGTCTGTATGTAAGCTTCTGTATGTAAGTGTCTGTAAATAGTGTCTCTATGTAAGTGTCTCAGTGTCTGTATGTAAGTTTCTGTATGTAAGTGTCTCAATGTAAGTGTCTGTATGTAAGTTTCTGTATGTCAGTGTCACAGTGTCTGATGTAAGTGTCTGTATGTAAGTGTCTCAGTGTCTGTATGTAAATGTCTTTATGTAAGGGTCTGTATGTAAGTGTCTCAGTGTCTGTTTGTGTCAGTGTGTAAGTGTCTGTATGTAAGTGTCTGTATGTAAGTGTCTATGTAAGTGTCTCAGTGTCTGTATGTAAGTGTCTGTATGTAAGTGTCTGTATGTAAGTGTCTTAGTGTCTGTATGTAAGTGTCTGTATGTAATTGTCTGTATGTAAGTGTCTTTATGTAAGAGTCTGTATGTAAGTGTCTGTATGTAAGTGTCTAAGTGTCTGTATGTAAGTGTGTTTATGTAAGAGTCTGTATGTAAGTGTCTGTATGTAAGTGTCTAAGTGTGTGTATGTAAGGGTCTGTATGTAAGTGTCTGTAGATAAGTGTCTGTATGTAAGTGTCTGTATGTAAGTGTTTGTATGTAAGTGTCTGTATGTAAGTGTCTCAGTGTCTGTTTGTGTCAGTATGTAAGTGTCTGTATGTAAGTGTCTATGTAAGTGTCTGTATGTAAGTGCCTGTATGTAAGTGTCTGTATGTAAGTGTCTGTATGTAAGTGTCTGTATGTAAGTGTGTGTATGTAAGTGTCTGTATGTAAGTGTCTGTATGTAAGTGTCTCAGTATCTGTATGTAAATGTCTTTATGTAAGTGTCTGTATGTAAGTGTCTGTATGTAAGTGTCTGTATGTAAGTCTCAGTGTCTGTATGTCAGTGTGTGTTTGTAAGTGTCTGTATGTAAGTGTCTGTATGTAAGTGTCTGTATTTAAGTGTCTCAGTGTCTGTAAGTAAGTGTCTAAGTAAGTGTCTGTATGTAAGTGTCTGTATGTAAGTGTCTGTATGTTAAGTGTCTGTATGTTAAGTGTCTGTATGTAAGTGTCTGTATGTAAGTATCTCAGGGACTGTATGTAAGTTTCTGTATGTAAGTGTCTGTATGTAAGTGTCTGTATGTAAGTGTCTCAGTGTCTGTTTGTGTCAGTATGTAAGTGTCTGTAAGTGTCTATGTAAGTGCCTGTATGTAAGTGTCTGTATGTAAGTGTCTGTATGTAAGTGTCTGTATGTAAGTGTGTGTATGTAAGTGTCTGTATGTAAGTGTCTGTATGTAAGTGTCTCACTATCTGTATGTAAATGTCTTTATGTAAGTGTCTGTATGTGTCTGTATGTAAGTCTCAGTGTCTGTATGTCAGTGTGTGTTTGTAAGTGTCTGTATGTAAGTATCTGTATGTAAGTGTCTGTATTTAAGTGTCTCAATGTCTGTAAGTAAGTGTCTAAGTAAGTGTCTGTATGTAAGTGCCTGTATGTAAGTGTCTGTATGTAAGTGTCTCAGTGTCTGTATATAAGTGTCTGTATGTAAGAATCTGTATGTAAGTGTCTCAATGTCTGTATGTAAGTGTCTGTATGTAAGTGTCTGTATGTAAGTGTCTCAGTGTCTGTATGTAAGTGTCCGTATGTAAGCGTCTGTATGTAAGTGTCTATGTAAGTGTCTCAGTGTCTTTATGTAAGTGTCTGTATGTAAGTGTCTCAGTGTCTGTATGTAAGTGTCTCAGTGTCTGTATGTAAGTGTCTGTATGTAAGTGTATCAGTGTCTGTATGTAAGTGTCTGTATGTAAGTGGCTGTATGTAAGTGTCTGTATGTAAGTATCTGTATGTAAGTGTCTGTATGTAAGTTTCCGTATGTAAGTGTATGTTTGTAAGTGTCTGTATGTAAGTGTCTGTATGTAAGTGCCTGTTTGTAAGTGTCTGTATGTAAGTGTCTCAGTGTCTGTATGTAAGTGTCTGTATGTAAGCTTCTGTATGTAAGTGTCTGTAAGTAGTGTCTCTATGTAAGTGTCTCAGTGTCTGTATGTAAGTTTCTGTATGTAAGTGTCTCAATGTAAGTGTCTGTATAAAAGTTTCTGTATGTCAGTGTCACAGTGTCTGATGTAAGTGTCTGTATGTAAGTGTCTCAGTGTCTGTATGTAAATGTCTTTATGTAAGGGTCTGTATGCAAGTGTCTCAGTGTCTGTTTGTGTCAGTGTGTAAGTGTCTGTATGTAAGTGTCTGTATGTAAGTGTCTATGTAAGTGTCTCAGTGTCTGTATGTAAGTGTCTGTATGTAAGTGTCTGTATGTAAGTGTCTTAGTGTCTGTATGTAAGTGTCTGTATGTAATTGTCTGTATGTAAGTGTCTTTATGTAAGAGTCTGTATGTAAGTGTCTGTATGTAAGTGTCTAAGTGTCTGTATGTAAGTGTGTTTATGTAAGAGTCTGTATGTAAGTGTCTGTATGTAAGTGTCTAAGTGTGTGTATGTAAGGGTCTGTATGTAAGTGTCTGTAGATAAGTGTCTGTATGTAAGTGTCTGTATGTAAGTGTTTGTATGTAAGTGTCTGTATGTAAGTGTCTCAGTGTCTGTTTGTGTCAGTATGTAAGTGTCTGTATGTAAGTGTCTATGTAAGTGTCTGTATGTAAGTGCCTGTATGTAAGTGTCTGTATGTAAGTGTCTGTATGTAAGTGTCTGTATGTAAGTGTGTGTATGTAAGTGTCTGTATGTAAGTGTCTGTATGTAAGTGTCTCAGTATCTGTATGTAAATGTCTTTATGTAAGTGTCTGTATGTAAGTGTCTGTATGTAAGTGTCTGTATGTAAGTCTCAGTGTCTGTATGTCAGTGTGTGTTTGTAAGTGTCTGTATGTAAGTGTCTGTATGTAAGTGTCTGTATTTAAGTGTCTCAGTGTCTGTAAGTAAGTGTCTAAGTAAGTGTCTGTA
Source organism: Petromyzon marinus (assembly GCF_048934315.1). Lineage (NCBI taxonomy): Eukaryota > Metazoa > Chordata > Hyperoartia > Petromyzontiformes > Petromyzontidae > Petromyzon > Petromyzon marinus. Next base: position 519,540 of record NW_027423053.1, on the reverse strand, counting down.
TGTAAGTGTCTGTATGTAAGTGTCTGTATGTTAAGTGTCTGTATGTTAAGTGTCTGTATGTAAGTGTCTGTATGTAAGTATCTCAGGGACTGTATGTAAGTTTCTGTATGTAAGTGTCTGTATGTAAGTGTCTCAGTGTCTGTATGTAAGTGTCTGTATGTAAGTGTCTCAGTGTCTGTATGTAAATGTCTTTATGTAAGGGTCTGTATGTAAGTGTCTCAGTGTCTGTTTGTGTCAGTGTGTAAGTGTCTGTATGTAAGTGTCTGTATGTAAGTGTCTATGTAAGTGTCTCAGTGTCTGTATGTAAGTGTCTGTATGTAAGTGTCTGTATGTAAGTGTCTTAGTGTCTGTATGTAAGTGTCTGTATGTAATTGTCTGTATGTAAGTGTCTTTATGTAAGAGTCTGTATGTAAGTGTCTGTATGTAAGTGTCTAAGTGTCTGTATGTAAGTGTGTTTATGTAAGAGTCTGTATGTAAGTGTCTGTATGTAAGTGTCTAAGTGTGTGTATGTAAGGGTCTGTATGTAAGTGTCTGTAGATAAGTGTCTGTATGTAAGTGTCTGTATGTAAGTGTTTGTATGTAAGTGTCTGTATGTAAGTGTCTCAGTGTCTGTTTGTGTCAGTATGTAAGTGTCTGTATGTAAGTGTCTATGTAAGTGTCTGTATGTAAGTGCCTGTATGTAAGTGTCTGTATGTAAGTGTATGTATGTAAGTGTCTGTATGTAAGTGTGTGTATGTAAGTGTCTGTATGTAAGTGTCTGTATGTAAGTGTCTCAGTATCTGTATGTAAATGTCTTTATGTAAGTGTCTGTATGTAAGTGTCTGTATGTAAGTGTCTGTATGTAAGTCTCAGTGTCTGTATGTCAGTGTGTGTTTGTAAGTGTCTGTATGTAAGTGTCTGTATGTAAGTGTCTGTATTTAAGTGTCTCAGTGTCTGTAAGTAAGTGTCTAAGTAAGTGTCTGTATGTAAGTGTCTGTATGTAAGTGTCTGTATGTTAAGTGTCTGTATGTTAAGTGTCTGTATGTAAGTGTCTGTATGTAAGTATCTCAGGGACTGTATGTAAGTTTCTGTATGTAAGTGTCTGTATGTAAGTGTCTCAGTGTCTGTATGTAAGTGTCTGTATGTAAGTGTCTGTATGTAAGTATCTGTATGTAAATGTCTGTGTGTAAGTGTCTGTATGTAAGTGTCTTAGTGTCTGTATGTAAGTGTCTGTATATAAGTGTCTGTATGTGTCTGTATGTAAGTGTCTGTATGTAAGTGTCTGTATGTAAGTGTCTGTATGTAAGTTGCTGTATGTAAGTGTCTGTAAGTGTCTGTATGTAAGTATCTGTATGTAAGTGTCTGTATGTAAGTTTCTGTATGTAAGTGTATGTTTGTAAGTGTCTGTATGTAAGTGTCTGTATGTAAGTGCCTGTTTGTAAGTGTCTGTATTTAAGTGTCTGTATATAAGTGCCTGTATGTAAGTGTCTGTATGTAAGTGTCTCAGTGTCTGTATGTAAGTGTCTGTATGTAAGCTTCTGTATGTAAGTGTCTGTAAGTAGTGTCTCTATGTAAGTGTCTCAGTGTCTGTATGTAAGTTTCTGTATGTAAGTGTCTCAATGTAAGTGTCTGTATGTAAGTTTCTGTATGTCAGTGTCACAGTGTCTGATGTAAGTGTCTGTATGTAAGTGTCTCAGTGTCTGTATGTAAGTGTCTGTATGTAAGCGTCTGTATGTGTCTATGTAAGTGTCTCAGTGTCTGTATTTAAGTGTCTGTATGTAAGTGTCTGTATGTAAGTGTCTCAGTGTCTGTATGTAAGTGTATGTAAGTGTCTGTATGTAAGTGTCTGTATGTAAGTGTCTCAGTGTCTGTATGTAAGTGTATGTAAGCGTCTGTATGTAAGTGTCTATGTTAGTGTCTCAGTGTCTGTATGTAAGTGTCTGTATGTAAGTGTCTGTATGTAAGTGTCTGTATGTAAGTGTTTGTATCAAGTGTCTCAGTATCTGTATGTAAATGTCTTTATTTAAGTGTCTGTATGTAAGTGTCTCAGTGTCTGTTTGTGTCAGTATGTAAGTGTCTGTATGTAAGTGTCTGTATGTAAGTGTCTATGTAAGTGTCTCAGTGTCTGTATGTAAGTGTCTGTATGTAAGTGTCTGTATGTAAGTGTCTCAGTGTCTGTATGTAAGTGTCTGTATGTAAGTGTATCAGTGTCTGTATGTAAGTGTCTGTATGTAAGTGGCTGTATGTAAGTGTCTGTATGTAAGTATCTGTATGTAAGTGTCTGTATGTAAGTTTCCGTATGTAAGTGTATGTTTGTAAGTGTCTGTATGTAAGTGTCTGTATGTAAGTGCCTGTTTGTAAGTGTCTGTATGTAAGTGTCTCAGTGTCTGTATGTAAGTGTCTGTATGTAAGCTTCTGTATGTAAGTGTCTGTAAGTAGTGTCTCTATGTAAGTGTCTCAGTGTCTGTATGTAAGTTTCTGTATGTAAGTGTCTCAATGTAAGTGTCTGTATGAAAGTTTCTGTATGTCAGTGTCACAGTGTCTGATGTAAGTGTCTGTATGTAAGTGTCTCAGTGTCTGTATGTAAATGTCTTTATGTAAGGGTCTGTATGCAAGTGTCTCAGTGTCTGTTTGTGTCAGTGTGTAAGTGTCTGTATGTAAGTGTCTGTATGTAAGTGTCTATGTAAGTGTCTCAGTGTCTGTATGTAAGTGTCTGTATGTAAGTGTCTGTATGTAAGTGTCTTAGTGTCTGTATGTAAGTGTCTGTATGTAATTGTCTGTATGTAAGTGTCTTTATGTAAGAGTCTGTATGTAAGTGTCTGTATGTAAGTGTCTAAGTGTCTGTATGTAAGTGTGTTTATGTAAGAGTCTGTATGTAAGTGTCTGTATGTAAGTGTCTAAGTGTGTGTATGTAAGGGTCTGTATGTAAGTGTCTGTAGATAAGTGTCTGTATGTAAGTGTCTGTATGTAAGTGTTTGTATGTAAGTGTCTGTATGTAAGTGTCTGTATGTAAGTCTCAGTGTCTGTATGTCAGTGTGTGTTTGTAAGTGTCTGTATGTAAGTGTCTGTATGTAAGTGTCTGTATTTAAGTGTCTCAGTGTCTGTAAGTAAGTGTCTAAGTAAGTGTCTGTATGTAAGTGTCTGTATGTAAGTGTCTGTATGTTAAGTGTCTGTATGTTAAGTGTCTGTATGTAAGTGTCTGTATGTAAGTATCTCAGGGACTGTATGTAAGTTTCTGTATGTAAGTGTCTGTATGTAAGTGTCTCAGTGTCTGTATGTAAGTGTCTGTATGTAAGTGTCTGTATGTAAGTATCTGTATGTAAATGTCTGTGTGTAAGTGTCTGTATGTAAGTGTCTTAGTGTCTGTATGTAAGTGTCTGTATATAAGTGTCTGTATGTGTCTGTATGTAAGTGTCTGTATGTAAGTGTCTGTATGTAAGTGTCTGTATGTAAGTTGCTGTATGTAAGTGTCTGTAAGTGTCTGTATGTAAGTATCTGTATGTAAGTGTCTGTATGTAAGTTTCTGTATGTAAGTGTATGTTTGTAAGTGTCTGTATGTAAGTGTCTGTATGTAAGTGCCTGTTTGTAAGTGTCTGTATTTAAGTGTCTGTATATAAGTGCCTGTATGTAAGTGTCTGTATGTAAGTGTCTCAGTGTCTGTATGTAAGTGTCTGTATGTAAGCTTCTGTATGTAAGTGGCTGTAAGTAGTGTCTCTATGTAAGTGTCTCAGTGTCTGTATGTAAGTTTCTGTATGTAAGTGTCTCAATGTAAGTGTCTGTATGTAAGTTTCTGTATGTCAGTGTCACAGTGTCTGATGTAAGTGTCTGTATGTAAGTGTCTCAGTGTCTGTATGTAAGTGTCTGTATGTAAGCGTCTGTATGTGTCTATGTAAGTGTCTCAGTGTCTGTATTTAAGTGTCTGTATGTAAGTGTCTGTATGTAAGTGTCTCAGTGTCTGTATGTAAGTGTATGTAAGTGTCTGTATGTAAGTGTCTGTATGTAAGTGTCTCAGTGTCTGTATGTAAGTGTATGTAAGCGTCTGTATGTAAGTGTCTATGTTAGTGTCTCAGTGTCTGTATGTAAGTGTCTGTATGTAAGTGTCTGTATGTAAGTGTCTGTATGTAAGTGTTTGTATCAAGTGTCTCAGTATCTGTATGTAAATGTCTTTATTTAAGTGTCTGTATGTAAGTGTCTCAGTGTCTGTTTGTGTCAGTATGTAAGTGTCTGTATGTAAGTGTCTGTATGTAAGTGTCTATGTAAGTGTCTCAGTGTCTGTATGTAAGTGTCTGTATGTAAGTGTCTGTATGTAAGTGTCTCAGTGTCTGTATGTAAGTGTCTGTATGTAAGTGTATCAGTGTCTGTATGTAAGTGTCTGTATGTAAGTGGCTGTATGTAAGTGTCTGTATGTAAGTATCTGTATGTAAGTGTCTGTATGTAAGTTTCCGTATGTAAGTGTATGTTTGTAAGTGTCTGTATGTAAGTGTCTGTATGTAAGTGCCTGTTTGTAAGTGTCTGTATGTAAGTGTCTCAGTGTCTGTATGTAAGTGTCTGTATGTAAGCTTCTGTATGTAAGTGTCTGTAAGTAGTGTCTCTATGTAAGTGTCTCAGTGTCTGTATGTAAGTTTCTGTATGTAAGTGTCTCAATGTAAGTGTCTGTATGAAAGTTTCTGTATGTCAGTGTCACAGTGTCTGATGTAAGTGTCTGTATGTAAGTGTCTCAGTGTCTGTATGTAAATGTCTTTATGTAAGGGTCTGTATGCAAGTGTCTCAGTGTCTGTTTGTGTCAGTGTGTAAGTGTCTGTATGTAAGTGTCTGTATGTAAGTGTCTATGTAAGTGTCTCAGTGTCTGTATGTAAGTGTCTGTATGTAAGTGTCTGTATGTAAGTGTCTTAGTGTCTGTATGTAAGTGTCTGTATGTAATTGTCTGTATGTAAGTGTCTTTATGTAAGAGTCTGTATGTAAGTGTCTGTATGTAAGTGTCTAAGTGTCTGTATGTAAGTGTGTTTATGTAAGAGTCTGTATGTAAGTGTCTGTATGTAAGTGTCTAAGTGTGTGTATGTAAGGGTCTGTATGTAAGTGTCTGTAGATAAGTGTCTGTATGTAAGTGTCTGTATGTAAGTGTTTGTATGTAAGTGTCTGTATGTAAGTGTCTCAGTGTCTGTTTGTGTCAGTATGTAAGTGTCTGTATGTAAGTGTCTATGTAAGTGTCTGTATGTAAGTGCCTGTATGTAAGTGTCTGTATGTAAGTGTCTGTATGTAAGTGTCTGTATGTAAGTGTGTGTATGTAAGTGTCTGTATGTAAGTGTCTGTATGTAAGTGTCTCAGTATCTGTATGTAAATGTCTTTATGTAAGTGTCTGTATGTAAGTGTCTGTATGTAAGTGTCTGTATGTAAGTCTCAGTGTCTGTATGTCAGTGTGTGTTTGTAAGTGTCTGTATGTAAGTGTCTGTATGTAAGTGTCTGTATTTAAGTGTCTCAGTGTCTGTAAGTAAGTGTCTAAGTAAGTGTCTGTATGTAAGTGTCTGTATGTAAGTGTCTGTATGTTAAGTGTCTGTATGTTAAGTGTCTGTATGTAAGTGTCTGTATGTAAGTATCTCAGGGACTGTATGTAAGTTTCTGTATGTAAGTGTCTGTATGTAAGTGTCTCAGTGTCTGTATGTAAGTGTCTGTATGTAAGTGTCTCAGTGTCTGTATGTAAATGTCTTTATGTAAGGGTCTGTATGTAAGTGTCTCAGTGTCTGTTTGTGTCAGTGTGTAAGTGTCTGTATGTAAGTGTCTGTATGTAAGTGTCTATGTAAGTGTCTCAGTGTCTGTATGTAAGTGTCTGTATGTAAGTGTCTGTATGTAAGTGTCTTAGTGTCTGTATGTAAGTGTCTGTATGTAATTGTCTGTATGTAAGTGTCTTTATGTAAGAGTCTGTATGTAAGTGTCTGTATGTAAGTGTCTAAGTGTCTGTATGTAAGTGTGTTTATGTAAGAGTCTGTATGTAAGTGTCTGTATGTAAGTGTCTAAGTGTGTGTATGTAAGGGTCTGTATGTAAGTGTCTGTAGATAAGTGTCTGTATGTAAGTGTCTGTATGTAAGTGTTTGTATGTAAGTGTCTGTATGTAAGTGTCTCAGTGTCTGTTTGTGTCAGTATGTAAGTGTCTGTATGTAAGTGTCTATGTAAGTGTCTGTATGTAAGTGCCTGTATGTAAGTGTCTGTATGTAAGTGTATGTATGTAAGTGTCTGTATGTAAGTGTGTGTATGTAAGTGTCTGTATGTAAGTGTCTGTATGTAAGTGTCTCAGTATCTGTATGTAAATGTCTTTATGTAAGTGTCTGTATGTAAGTGTCTGTATGTAAGTGTCTGTATGTAAGTCTCAGTGTCTGTATGTCAGTGTGTGTTTGTAAGTGTCTGTATGTAAGTGTCTGTATGTAAGTGTCTGTATTTAAGTGTCTCAGTGTCTGTAAGTAAGTGTCTAAGTAAGTGTCTGTATGTAAGTGTCTGTATGTAAGTGTCTGTATGTTAAGTGTCTGTATGTTAAGTGTCTGTATGTAAGTGTCTGTATGTAAGTATCTCAGGGACTGTATGTAAGTTTCTGTATGTAAGTGTCTGTATGTAAGTGTCTCAGTGTCTGTATGTAAGTGTCTGTATGTAAGTGTCTGTATGTAAGTATCTGTATGTAAATGTCTGTGTGTAAGTGTCTGTATGTAAGTGTCTTAGTGTCTGTATGTAAGTGTCTGTATATAAGTGTCTGTATGTGTCTGTATGTAAGTGTCTGTATGTAAGTGTCTGTATGTAAGTGTCTGTATGTAAGTTGCTGTATGTAAGTGTCTGTAAGTGTCTGTATGTAAGTATCTGTATGTAAGTGTCTGTATGTAAGTTTCTGTATGTAAGTGTATGTTTGTAAGTGTCTGTATGTAAGTGTCTGTATGTAAGTGCCTGTTTGTAAGTGTCTGTATTTAAGTGTCTGTATATAAGTGCCTGTATGTAAGTGTCTGTATGTAAGTGTCTCAGTGTCTGTATGTAAGTGTCTGTATGTAAGCTTCTGTATGTAAGTGTCTGTAAGTAGTGTCTCTATGTAAGTGTCTCAGTGTCTGTATGTAAGTTTCTGTATGTAAGTGTCTCAATGTAAGTGTCTGTATGTAAGTTTCTGTATGTCAGTGTCACAGTGTCTGATGTAAGTGTCTGTATGTAAGTGTCTCAGTGTCTGTATGTAAGTGTCTGTATGTAAGCGTCTGTATGTGTCTATGTAAGTGTCTCAGTGTCTGTATTTAAGTGTCTGTATGTAAGTGTCTGTATGTAAGTGTCTCAGTGTCTGTATGTAAGTGTATGTAAGTGTCTGTATGTAAGTGTCTGTATGTAAGTGTCTCAGTGTCTGTATGTAAGTGTATGTAAGCGTCTGTATGTAAGTGTCTATGTTAGTGTCTCAGTGTCTGTATGTAAGTGTCTGTATGTAAGTGTCTGTATGTAAGTGTCTGTATGTAAGTGTTTGTATCAAGTGTCTCAGTATCTGTATGTAAATGTCTTTATTTAAGTGTCTGTATGTAAGTGTCTCAGTGTCTGTTTGTGTCAGTATGTAAGTGTCTGTATGTAAGTGTCTGTATGTAAGTGTCTATGTAAGTGTCTCAGTGTCTGTATGTAAGTGTCTGTATGTAAGTGTCTGTATGTAAGTGTATGTATGTAAGTGTTTGTATGTAAGTGTCTCAGTATCTGTATGTAAATGTCTTTATGTAAGTGTCTGTATGTAAGTGTCTCAGTGTCTGTTTGTGTCAGTATGTAAGTGTCTGTATGTAAGTGTCTGTATGTAAGTGTATATGTAAGTGTCTCAGTGTCTGTATGTAAGTGTCTGTATGTAAGTGTCTTTATGTAAGAGTCTGTATGTAAGTGTCTGTATGTAAGTGTCTAAGTGTCTGTATGTAAGTGTCTTTATGTAAGAGTCTGTATGTAAATGTCTGTATGTAAGTGTCTAAGTGTGTGTATGTAAGGGTCTGTATGTAAGTGTCTGTATGTAAGTGTCTGTATGTAAGTGTCTGTATGTAAGTGTTTGTATGTAAGTGTCTGTATGTAAGTGTCTCAGTGTCTGTTTGTGTCAGTATGTAAGTGTCTGTAAGTGTCTATGTAAGTGTCTGTATGTAAGTGCCTGTATGTAAGTGTCTGTATGTAAGTGTCTGTATGTAAGTGTCTGTATGTAAGTGTGTATGTAAGTGTCTCAGTGTCTGTATGTAAGTGTCCGTATGTAAGCGTCTGTATGTAAGTGTCTATGTAAGTGTCTCAGTGTCTTTATGTAAGTGTCTGTATGTAAGTGTCTCAGTGTCTGTATGTAAGTGTCTCAGTGTCTGTATGTAAGTGTCTGTATGTAAGTGTATCAGTGTCTGTATGTAAGTGTCTGTATGTAAGTGGCTGTATGTAAGTGTCTGTATGTAAGTATCTGTATGTAAGTGTCTGTATGTAAGTTTCCGTATGTAAGTGTATGTTTGTAAGTGTCTGTATGTAAGTGTCTGTATGTAAGTGCCTGTTTGTAAGTGTCTGTATGTAAGTGTCTGTATATAAGTGCCTGTATGTAAGTGTCTGTATGTAAGTGTCTCAGTGTCTGTATGTAAGTGTCTGTATGTAAGCTTCTGTATGTAAGTGTCTGTAAGTAGTGTCTCTATGTAAGTGTCTCAGTGTCTGTATGTAAGTTTCTGTATGTAAGTGTCTCAATGTAAGTGTCTGTATGTAAGTTTCTGTATGTCAGTGTCACAGTGTCTGATGTAAGTGTCTGTATGTAAGTGTCTCAGTGTCTGTATGTAAATGTCTTTATGTAAGGGTCTGTATGTAAGTGTCTCAGTGTCTGTTTGTGTCAGTATGTAAGTGTCTGTATGTAAGTGTCTGTATGTAAGTGTCTATGTAAGTGTCTCAGTGTCTGTATGTAAGTGTATCTATGTAAGTGTCTGTATGTAAGTGTCTTAGTGTCTGTATGTAAGTGTCTGTATGTAATTGTCTGTATGTAAGTGTCTTTATGTAAGAGTCTGTATGTAAGTGTCTGTATGTAAGTGTCTAAGTGTCTGTATGTAAGTGTCTTTATGTAAGAGTCTGTATGTAAGTGTCTGTATGTAAGTGTCTAAGTGTGTGTATGTAAGGGTCTGTATGTAAGTGTCTGTAGATAAGTGTCTGTATGTAAGTGTCTGTATGTAAGTGTTTGTATGTAAGTGTCTGTATGTAAGTGTCTCAGTGTCTGTTTGTGTCAGTATGTAAGTGTCTGTATGTAAGTGTCTATGTAAGTGTCTGTATGTAAGTGCCTGTATGTAAGTGTCTGTATGTAAGTGTCTGTAGGTAAGTGTCTGTATGTAAGTGTGTGTATGTAAGTGTCTGTATGTAAGTGTCTGTATGTAAGTGTCTCAGTATCTGTATGTAAATGTCTTTATGTAAGTGTCTGTATGTAAGTGTCTGTATGTAAGTGTCTGTATGTAAGTCTCAGTGTCTGTATGTCAGTGTGTGTTTGTAAGTGTCTGTATGTAAGTGTCTGTATGTAAGTGTCTGTATTTAAGTGTCTCAGTGTCTGTAAGTAAGTGTCTAAGTAAGTGTCTGTATGTAAGTGTCTGTATGTAAGTGTCTGTATGTTAAGTGTCTGTATGTTAAGTGTCTGTATGTAAGTGTCTGTATGTAAGTATCTCAGGGACTGTATGTAAGTTTCTGTTTGTAAGTGTCTGTATGTAAGTGTCTCAGTGTCTGTATGTAAGTTTCTGTATGTCAGTGTCACAGTGTCTGATGTAAGTGTCTGTATGTAAGTGTCTCAGTGTCTGTATGTAAGTGTCTGTATGTAAGCGTCTGTATGTGTCTATGTAAGTGTCTCAGTGTCTGTATTTAAGTGTCTGTATGTAAGTGTCTGTATGTAAGTGTCTCAGTGTCTGTATGTAAGTGTATGTAAGTGTCTGTATGTAAGTGTCTGTATGTAAGTGTCTCAGTGTCTGTATGTAAGTGTATGTAAGCGTCTGTATGTAAGTGTCTATGTTAGTGTCTCAGTGTCTGTATGTAAGTGTCTGTATGTAAGTGTCTGTATGTAAGTGTCTGTATGTAAGTGTTTGTATCAAGTGTCTCAGTATCTGTATGTAAATGTCTTTATTTAAGTGTCTGTATGTAAGTGTCTCAGTGTCTGTTTGTGTCAGTATGTAAGTGTCTGTATGTAAGTGTCTGTATGTAAGTGTCTATGTAAGTGTCTCAGTGTCTGTATGTAAGTGTCTGTATGTAAGTGTCTGTATGTAAGTGTATGTATGTAAGTGTTTGTATGTAAGTGTCTCAGTATCTGTATGTAAATGTCTTTATGTAAGTGTCTGTATGTAAGTGTCTCAGTGTCTGTTTGTGTCAGTATGTAAGTGTCTGTATGTAAGTGTCTGTATGTAAGTGTATATGTAAGTGTCTCAGTGTCTGTATGTAAGTGTCTGTATGTAAGTGTCTTTATGTAAGAGTCTGTATGTAAGTGTCTGTATGTAAGTGTCTAAGTGTCTGTATGTAAGTGTCTTTATGTAAGAGTCTGTATGTAAATGTCTGTATGTAAGTGTCTAAGTGTGTGTATGTAAGGGTCTGTATGTAAGTGTCTGTATGTAAGTGTCTGTATGTAAGTGTCTGTATGTAAGTGTTTGTATGTAAGTGTCTGTATGTAAGTGTCTCAGTGTCTGTTTGTGTCAGTATGTAAGTGTCTGTAAGTGTCTATGTAAGTGTCTGTATGTAAGTGCCTGTATGTAAGTGTCTGTATGTAAGTGTCTGTATGTAAGTGTCTGTATGTAAGTGTGTATGTAAGTGTCTCAGTGTCTGTATGTAAGTGTCCGTATGTAAGCGTCTGTATGTAAGTGTCTATGTAAGTGTCTCAGTGTCTTTATGTAAGTGTCTGTATGTAAGTGTCTCAGTGTCTGTATGTAAGTGTCTCAGTGTCTGTATGTAAGTGTCTGTATGTAAGTGTATCAGTGTCTGTATGTAAGTGTCTGTATGTAAGTGGCTGTATGTAAGTGTCTGTATGTAAGTATCTGTATGTAAGTGTCTGTATGTAAGTTTCTGTATGTAAGTGTATGTTTGTAAGTGTCTGTATGTAAGTGTCTGTATGTAAGTGCCTGTTTGTAAGTGTCTGTATGTAAGCTTCTGTATGTAAGTGTCTGTAAGTAGAGTCTCTATGTAAGTGTCTCAGTGTCTGTATGTAAGTTTCTGTATGTAAGTGTCTCAATGTAAGTGGCTGTATGTAAGTTTCTGTATGTCAGTGTCACAGTGTCTGATGTAAGTGTCTGTATGTAAGTGTCTCAGTGTCTGTATGTAAATGTCTTTATGTAAGGGTCTGTATGTAAGTGTCTCAGTGTCTGTTTGTGTCAGTATGTAAGTGTCTGTATGTAAGTGTCTGTATGTAAGTGTCTATGTAAGTGTCTCAGTGTCTGTATGTAAGTGTATCTATGTAAGTGTCTGTATGTAAGTGTCTTAGTGTCTGTATGTAAGTGTCTGTATGTAATTGTCTGTATGTAAGTGTCTTTATGTAAGAGTCTGTATGTAAGTGTCTGTATGTAAGTGTCTAAGTGTCTGTATGTAAGTGTCTTTATGTAAGAGTCTGTATGTAAGTGTCTGTATGTAAGTGTCTAAGTGTGTGTATGTAAGGGTCTGTATGTAAGTGTCTGTAGATAAGTGTCTGTATGTAAGTGTCTGTATGTAAGTGTTTGTATGTAAGTGTCTGTATGTAAGTGTCTCAGTGTCTGTTTGTGTCAGTATGTAAGTGTCTGTATGTAAGTGTCTATGTAAGTGTCTGTATGTAAGTGCCTGTATGTAAGTGTCTGTATGTAAGTGTCTGTAGGTAAGTGTCTGTATGTAAGTGTGTGTATGTAAGTGTCTGTATGTAAGTGTCTGTATGTAAGTGTCTCAGTATCTGTATGTAAATGTCTTTATGTAAGTGTCTGTATGTAAGTGTCTGTATGTAAGTGTCTGTATGTAAGTCTCAGTGTCTGTATGTCAGTGTGTGTTTGTAAGTGTCTGTATGTAAGTGTCTGTATGTAAGTGTCTGTATTTAAGTGTCTCAGTGTCTGTAAGTAAGTGTCTAAGTAAGTGTCTGTATGTAAGTGTCTGTATGTAAGTGTCTGTATGTTAAGTGTCTGTATGTTAAGTGTCTGTATGTAAGTGTCTGTATGTAAGTATCTCAGGGACTGTATGTAAGTTTCTGTATGTAAGTGTCTGTATGTAAGTGTCTCAGTGTCTGTATGTAAGTGTCTGTATGTAAGTGTCTGTATGTAAGTATCTGTATGTAAATGTCTGTGTGTAAGTGTCTGTATGTAAGTGTCTTAGTGTCTGTATGTAAGTGTCTGTATGTAAGTGTGTGTATGTGTCTGTATGTAAGTGTCTGTATGTAAGTGTCTGTATGTAAGTGTCTGTATGTAAGTGGCTGTATGTAAGTGTCTGTAAGTGTCTGTATGTAAGTATCTGTATGTAAGTGTCTGTATGTAAGTTTCTGTATGTAAGTGTATGTTTGTAAGTGTCTGTATGTAAGTGTCTGTATGTAAGTGCCTGTTTGTAAGTGTCTGTATGTAAGTGTCTGTATATAAGTGCCTGTATGTAAGTGTCTGTATGTAAGTGTCTCAGTGTCTGTATGTAAGTGTCTGTATGTAAGCTTCTGTATGTAAGTGTCTGTAAGTAGTGTCTCTATGTAAGTGTCTCAGTGTCTGTATGTCAGTTTCTGTATGTAAGTGTCTCAATGTAAGTGTCTGTATGTAAGTTTCTGTATGTCAGTGTCACAGTGTCTGATGTAAGTGTCTGTATGTAAGTGTCTCAGTGTCTGTATGTAAGTGTCTGTATGTAAGCGTCTGTATGTGTCTATGTAAGTGTCTCAGTGTCTGTATTTAAGTGTCTGTATGTAAGTGTCTGTATGTAAGTGTCTCAGTGTCTGTATGTAAGTGTATGTAAGTGTCTGTATGTAAGTGTCTGTTTGTAAGTGTCTCAGTGTCTGTATGTAAGTGTATGTAAGCGTCTGTATGTAAATGTCTATGTTAGTGTCTCAGTGTCTGTATGTAAATGTCTGTATGTAAGTGTCTGTATGTAAGTGTCTGTATGTAAGTGTTTGTATGTAAGTGTCTCAGTATCTGTATGTAAATGTCTTTATTTAAGTGTCTGTATGTAAGTGTCTCAGTGTCTGTTTGTGTCAGTATGTAAGTGTCTGTATGTAAGTGTCTGTATGTAAGTGTCTATGTAAGTGTCTCAGTGTCTGTATGTAAGTGTCTGTATGTAAGTGTCTGTATGTAAGTGTATGTATGTAAGTGTTTGTATGTAAGTGTCTCAGTATCTGTATGTAAATGTCTTTATGTAAGTGTCTGTATGTAAGTGTCTCAGTGTCTGTTTGTGTCAGTATGTAAGTGTCTGTATGTAAGTGTCTGTATGTAAGTGTATATGTAAGTGTCTCAGTGTCTGTATGTAAGTGTCTGTATGTAAGTGTCTTTATGTAAGAGTCTGTATGTAAGTGTCTGTATGTAAGTGTCTAAGTGTCTGTATGTAAGTGTCTTTATGTAAGAGTCTGTATGTAAGTGTCTGTATGTAAGTGTCTAAGTGTGTGTATGTAAGGGTCTGTATGTAAGTGTCTGTATGTAAGTGTCTGTATGTAAGTGTCTGTATGTAAGTGTTTGTATGTAAGTGTCTGTATGTAAGTGTCTCAGTGTCTGTTTGTGTCAGTATGTAAGTGTCTGTAAGTGTCTATGTAAGTGTCTGTATGTAAGTGCCTGTATGTAAGTGTCTGTATGTAAGTGTCTGTATGTAAGTGTCTGTATGTAAGTGTGTATGTAAGTGTCTCAGTGTCTGTATGTAAGTGTCCGTATGTAAGCGTCTGTATGTAAGTGTCTATGTAAGTGACTCAGTGTCTTTATGTAAGTGTCTGTATGTAAGTGTCTCAGTGTCTGTATGTAAGTGTCTCAGTGTCTGTATGTAAGTGTCTGTATGTAAGTGTATCAGTGTCTGTATGTAAGTGTCTGTATGTAAGTGGCTGTATGTAAGTGTCTGTATGTAAGTATCTGTATGTAAGTGTCTGTATGTAAGTTTCTGTATGTAAGTGTATGTTTGTAAGTGTCTGTATGTAAGTGTCTGTATGTAAGTGCCTGTTTGTAAGTGTCTGTATGTAAGTGTCTGTATATAAGTGCCTGTATGTAAGTGTCTGTATGTAAGTGTCTCAGTGTCTGTATGTAAGTGTCTGTATGTAAGCTTCTGTATGTAAGTGTCTGTAAGTAGTGTCTCTATGTAAGTGTCTCAGTGTCTGTATGTAAGTTTCTGTATGTAAGTGTCTCAATGTAAGTGTCTGTATGTAAGTTTCTGTATGTCAGTGTCACAGTGTCTGATGTAAGTGTCTGTATGTAAGTGTCTCAGTGTCTGTATGTAAATGTCTTTATGTAAGGGTCTGTATGTAAGTGTCTCAGTGTCTGTTTGTGTCAGTATGTAAGTGTCTGTATGTAAGTGTCTGTATGTAAGTGTCTATGTAAGTGTCTCAGTGTCTGTATGTAAGTGTCTCTATGTAAGTGTCTGTATGTAAGTGTCTTAGTGTCTGTATGTAAGTGTCTGTATGTACTTGTCTGTATGTAAGTGTCTTTATGTAAGAGTCTGTATGTAAGTGTCTGTATGTAAGTGTCTAAGTGTCTGTATGTAAGTGTCTTTATGTAAGAGTCTGTATGTAAGTGTCTGTATGTAAGTGTCTAAGTGTGTGTATGTAAGGGTCTGTATGTAAGTGTCTGTAGATAAGTGTCTGTATGTAAGTGTCTGTATGTAAGTGTTTGTATGTAAGTGTCTGTATGTAAGTGTCTCAGTGTCTGTTTGTGTCAGTATGTAAGTGTCTGTATGTAAGTGTCTATGTAAGTGTCTGTATGTAAGTGTCTGTATGTAAGTGTGTGTATGTAAGTGTCTGTATGTAAGTGTCTGTATGTAAGAGTCTCAGTATCTGTATGTAAATGTCTTTATGTAAGTGTCTGTATGTAAGTGTCTGTATGTAAGTGTCTGTATGTAAGTCTCAGTGTCTGTATGTCAGTGTGTGTTTGTAAGTGTCTGTATGTAAGTGTCTGTATGTAAGTGTCTGTATTTAAGTGTCTCAGTGTCTGTAAGTAAGTGTCTAAGTAAGTGTCTGTATGTAAGTGTCTGTATGTAAGTGTCTGTATGTTAAGTGTCTGTATGTTAAGTGTCTGTATGTAAGTGTCTGTATGTAAGTATCTCAGGGACTGTATGTAAGTTTCTGTATGTAAGTGTCTGTATGTAAGTGTCTCAGTATCTGTATGTAAGTGTCTGTATGTAAGTGTCTGTATGTAAGTATCTGTATGTAAATGTCTGTGTGTAAGTGTCTGTATGTAAGTGTCTTAGTGTCTGTATGTAAGTGTCTGTATGTAAGTGTCTGTATGTGTCTGTATGTAAGTGTCTGTATGTAAGTGTCTGTATGTAAGTGTCTGTATGTAAGTGGCTGTATGTAAGTGTCTGTAAGTGTCTGTATGTAAGTATCTGTATGTAAGTGTCTGTATGTAAGTTTCTGTATGTAAGTGTATGTTTGTAAGTGTCTGTATGTAAGTGTCTGTATGTAAGTGCCTGTTTGTAAGTGTCTGTATGTAAGTGTCTGTATATAAGTGCCTGTATGTAAGTGTCTGTATGTAAGTGTCTCAGTGTCTGTATGTAAGTGTCTGTATGTAAGCTTCTGTATGTAAGTGTCTGTAAGTAGTGTCTCTATGTAAGTGTCTCAGTGTCTGTATGTCAGTTTCTGTATGTAAGTGTCTCAATGTAAGTGTCTGTATGTAAGTTTCTGTATGTCAGTGTCACAGTGTCTGATGTAAGTGTCTGTATGTAAGTGTCTCAGTGTCTGTATGTAAGTGTCTGTATGTAAGCGTCTGTATGTGTCTATGTAAGTGTCTCAGTGTCTGTATTTAAGTGTCTGTATGTAAGTGTCTGTATGTAAGTGTCTCAGTGTCTGTATGTAAGTGTATGTAAGCGTCTGTATGTAAGTGTCTATGTTAGTGTCTCAGTGTCTGTATGTAAGTGTCTGTATGTAAGTGTCTGTATGTAAGTGTTTGTATGTAAGTGTCTCAGTATCTGTATGTAAATGTCTTTATTTAAGTGTCTGTATGTAAGTGTCTCAGTGTCTGTTTGTGTCAGTATGTAAGTGTCTGTATGTAAGTGTCTGTATGTAAGTGTCTATGTAAGTGTCTCAGTGTCTGTATGTAAGTGTCTGTATGTAAGTGTCTGTATGTAAGTGTATGTATGTAAGTGTTTGTATGTAAGTGTCTCAGTATCTGTATGTAAATGTCTTTATGTAAGTGTCTGTATGTAAGTGTCTCAGTGTCTGTTTGTGTCAGTATGTAAGTGTCTGTATGTAAGTGTATATGTAAGTGTCTCAGTGTCTGTATGTAAGTGTCTGTATGTAAGTGTCTGTATGTAAGTGTCTTAGTGTCTGTATGTAAGTGTCTGTATGTAATTGTCTGTATGTAAGTGTCTTTATGTAAGAGTCTGTATGTAAGTGTCTGTATGTAAGTGTCTAAGTGTCTGTATGTAAGTGTCTTTATGTAAGAGTCTGTATGTAAGTGTCTGTATGTAAGTGTCTAAGTGTGTGTATGTAAGGGTCTGTATGTAAGTGCCTGTATGTAAGTGTCTGTATGTAAGTGTCTGTATGTAAGTGTTTGTATGTAAGTGTCTGTATGTAAGTGTCTCAGTGTCTGTTTGTGTCAGTATGTAAGTGTCTGTAAGTGTCTATGTAAGTGTCTGTATGTAAGTGCCTGTATGTAAGTGTCTGTATGTAAGTGTCTGTATGTAAGTGTCTGTATGTAAGTGTGTGTATGTTAGTGTCTGTATGTAAGTGTCTGTATGTAAGTGTCTCACTATCTGTATGTAAATGTCTTTATGTAAGTGTCTGTATGTAAGTGTCTGTGTGTAAGTGTCTCTATGTAAGTCTCAGTGTCTGTATGTCAGTGTGTGTTTGTAAGTGTCTGTATGTAAGTATCTGTATGTAAGTGTCTGTATTTAAGTGTCTCAGTGTCTGTAAGTAAGTGTCTAAGTAAGTGTCTGTATGTAGGTGCCTGTATGTAAGTGTCTGTATGTAAGTGTCTCAGTGTCTGTATATAAGTGTCTGTATGTAAGAATCTGTATGTAAGTGTCTCAGTGTCTGTATGTAAGTGTCTGTATGTAAGTGTCTGTATGTAAGTGTCTCAGTGTCTGTATGTAAGTGTCCGTATGTAAGCATCTGTATGTAAGTGTCTATGTAAGTGTCTCAGTGTCTTTATGTAAGTGTCTGTATGTAAGTGTCTCAGTGTCTGTATGTAAGTGTCTCAGTGTCTGTATGTAAGTGTCTGTATGTAAGTGTATCAGTGTCTGTATGTAAGTGTCTGTATGTAAGTGTCTCAGTGTCTGTATGTAAGTGTCTGTATGTTAGTGTCTCAGTGTCTGTATGTAAGTGTCTGTATGTAAGTGTCTGTATGTAAGTGTCTGTATGTAAATGTCTCAGTGTCTGTATGTAAGTGTATGTAAGCGTCTGTATGTAAGTGTCTATGTAAGTGTCTCAGTGTCTGTATGTAAGTGTCTGTATGTAAGTGTCTGTATGTAAGTGTCTTAGTGTCTGTATGTAAGTGTCTGTATGTAACTGTCTGTATGTAAGTGTCTTTATGTAAGAGTCTGTATGTAAGTGTCTGTATGTAAGTGTCTAAGTGTCTGTATGTAAGTGTCTTTATGTAAGAGTCTGTATGTAAGTGTCTGTATGAAAGTGTCTAAGTGTGTGTATGTAAGTGTCTGTATGAAAGTGTCTAAGTGTGTGTATGTAAGTGTCTGTATGTAAGTGTCTGTATGTAAGTGTGTGTATGTAAGTGTCTGTATGTAAGTGTCTGTATGTAAGTGTCTCAGTATCTGTATGTAAATGTCTTTATGTAAGTGTCTGTATGTAAGTGTCTGTATGTAAGTGTCTGTATGTAAGTCTCAGTGTCTGTATGTCAGTGTGTGTTTGTAAGTGTCTGTATGTAAGTGTCTGTATGTAAGTGTCTGTATGTTAAGTGTTTGTATGTAAGTGTCTGTATGTAAATATCTCAGTGTCTGTATGTAAGTGTCTGTATGTAAGTGTCTGTATGTAAGTGTCTCAGTGTCTGTATGTAAGTGTCTGTATGTAAGTGTCTGTATTTGTCTGTATGTACGTGTATGTATGTAAGTGTCTGTATGTAAGTCTCTGTATGTAAGTGGCTGTATGTAAGTGTCTGTAAGTGTCTGTATCTAAGTATCTGTATGTAAGTGTCTGTGTGTAAGTTTCTGCATGTAAGTGTCTGTTTGTAAGTGTCTGTATGTAAGTGTCTGTTTGTAAGTGCCTGATTGTAAGTGTCTGTATGTAAGTGTCTGTATATAAGTGCCTGTATGTAAGTGTCTGTATGTAAGTGTCTCAGTGTCTGTATGTAAATGTCTGTATGTAAGTGTCTCAGTGTCTGTATGTAAGTGTCTGTATGTAAGCTTCTGTATGTAAGTGTCTGTTAGTAGTGTCTTTATCTAAGTGTCTCAGTGCCTGTATGTAAGTGTCTGTATGTAAGTGTCTCAATATAAGTGTCTGTATGTAAGTGTCTGTATGTCAGTGTCACAGTGTCTGAAGGTAAGTGTCTGTATGTAAGTGTCTCAGTGTCTGTATGTAAGCGTCTGTATGTGTCTATGTAAGTGTCTCAGTGTCTGTATTTAAGTGTCTGTATGTAAGCTTCTGTATGTCAGTGTCACAGTGTCTGATGTAAGTGTCTGTATGTAAGTGTCTCAGTGTCTGTATGTAAGTGTCTGTATGTAAGCATCTGTATGTGTCTATGTAAGTGTCTCAGTGTCTGTATTTAAGTGTCTGTATGTAAGTGTCTGTATGTAAGTGTCTCAGTGTCTGTATGTAAGTGTATGTAAGTATCTGTATGTAAGTGTCTGTATGTAAGTGTCTCAGTGTCTGTATGTAAGTGTATGTAAGCGTCTGTATGTAAGTGTCTATGTTAGTGTCTCAGTGTCTGTATGTAAGTGTCTGTATGTAAGTGTCTGTATGTAAGTGTTTGTATGTAAGTGTCTCAGTATCTGTATGTAAATGTCTTTATTTAAGTGTCTGTATGTAAGTGTCTCAGTGTCTGTTTGTGTCAGTATGTAAGTGTCTGTATGTAAGTGTCTATGTAAGTGTCTCAGTGTCTGTATGTAAGTGTCTGTATGTAAGTGTCTGTATGTAAGTGTATGTATGTAAGTGTTTGTATGTAAGTGTCTCAGTATCAGTATGTAAATGTCTTTATGTAAGTGTCTGTATGTAAGTGTCTCAGTGTCTGTTTGTGTCAGTATCTAAGTGTCTGTATGTAAGTGTCTGTATGTAAGTGTATATGTAAGTGTCTCAGTGTCTGTATGTAAGTGTCTGTATGTAAGTGTCTGTATGTAAGTGTCTTAGTGTCTGTTTGTAAGTGCCTGATTGTAAGTGTCTGTATGTAAGTGTCTGTATATAAGTGCCTGTATGTAAGTGTCTGTATGTAAGTGTCTCAGTGTCTGTATGTAAATGTCTGTATGTAAGTGTCTCAGTGTCTGTATGTAAGTGTCTGTATGTAAGCTTCTGTATGTAAGTGTCTGTTAGTAGTGTCTTTATCTAAGTGTCTCAGTGCCTGTATGTAAGTGTCTGTATGTAAGTGTCTCAATATAAGTGTCTGTATGTAAGTGTCTGTATGTCAGTGTCACAGTGTCTGAAGGTAAGTGTCTGTATGTAAGTGTCTCAGTGTCTGTATGTAAGCGTCTGTATGTGTCTATGTAAGTGTCTCAGTGTCTGTATTTAAGTGTCTGTATGTAAGCTTCTGTATGTCAGTGTCACAGTGTCTGATGTAAGTGTCTGTATGTAAGTGTCTCAGTGTCTGTATGTAAGTGTCTGTATGTAAGCATCTGTATGTGTCTATGTAAGTGTCTCAGTGTCTGTATTTAAGTGTCTGTATGTAAGTGTCTGTATGTAAGTGTCTCAGTGTCTGTATGTAAGTGTATGTAAGTATCTGTATGTAAGTGTCTGTATGTAAGTGTCTCAGTGTCTGTATGTAAGTGTATGTAAGCGTCTGTATGTAAGTGTCTATGTTAGTGTCTCAGTGTCTGTATGTAAGTGTCTGTATGTAAGTGTCTGTATGTAAGTGTCTGTATGTAAGTGTTTGTATGTAAGTGTCTCAGTATCTGTATGTAAATGTCTTTATTTAAGTGTCTGTATGTAAGTGTCTCAGTGTCTGTTTGTGTCAGTATGTAAGTGTCTGTATGTAAGTGTCTATGTAAGTGTCTCAGTGTCTGTATGTAAGTGTCTGTATGTAAGTGTCTGTATGTAAGTGTATGTATGTAAGTGTTTGTATGTAAGTGTCTCAGTATCTGTATGTAAATGTCTTTATGTAAGTGTCTGTATGTAAGTGTCTCAGTGTCTGTTTGTGTCAGTATGTAAGTGTCTGTATGTAAGTGTCTGTATGTAAGTGTATATGTAAGTGTCTCAGTGTCTGTATGTAAGTGTCTGTATGTAAGTGTCTGTATGTAAGTGTCTTAGTGTCTGTATGTAAGTGTCTGTATGTAATTGTCTGTATGTAAGTGTCTTTATGTAAGAGTCTGTATGTAAGTGTCTGTATGTAAGTGTCTAAGTGTCTGTATGTAAGTGTCTTTATGTAAGAGTCTGTATGTAAGTGTCTGTATGTAAGTGTCTAAGTGTGTGTATGTAAGGGTCTGTATGTAAGTGTCTGTATGTAAGTGTCTGTATGTAAGTGTCTGTATGTAAGTGTTTGTATGTAAGTGTCTGTATGTAAGTGTCTCAGTGTCTGTTTGTGTCAGTATGTAAGTGTCTGTAAGTGTCTATGTAAGTGTCTGTATGTAAGTGCCTGTATGTAAGTGTCTGTATGTAAGTGTCTGTATGTAAGTGTCTGTATGTAAGTGTGTGTATGTAAGTGTCTGTATGTAAGTGTCTGTATGTAAGTGTCTCACTATCTGTATGTAAATGTCTTTATGTAAGTGTCTGTATGTAAGTGTCTGTGTGTAAGTGTCTCTATGTAAGTCTCAGTGTCTGTATGTCAGTGTGTGTTTGTAAGTGTCTGTATGTAAGTATCTGTATGTAAGTGTCTGTATTTAAGTGTCTCAGTGTCTGTAAGTAAGTGTCTAAGTAAGTGTCTGTATGTAGGTGCCTGTATGTAAGTGTCTGTATGTAAGTGTCTCAGTGTCTGTATATAAGTGTCTGTATGTAAGAATCTGTATGTAAGTGTCTCAGTGTCTGTATGTAAGTGTCTGTATGTAAGTGTCTCAGTGTCTGTATGTAAGTGTCCGTATGTAAGCATCTGTATGTAAGTGTCTATGTAAGTGTCTCAGTGTCTTTATGTAAGTGTCTGTATGTAAGTGTCTCAGTGTCTGTATGTAAGTGTCTCAGTGTCTGTATGTAAATGTCTGTATGTAAGTGTATCAGTGTCTGTATGTAAGTGTCTGTATGTAAGTGTCTGTATGTAAGTGTCTGTATGTAAGTGTCTCAGTGTCTGTATGTAAGTGTCTGTATGTTAGTGTCTCAGTGTCTGTATGTAAGTGTCTGTATGTAAGTGTCTGTATGTAAGTGTCTGTATGTAAATGTCTCAGTGTCTGTATGTAAGTGTATGTAAGCGTCTGTATGTAAGTGTCTATGTAAGTCTCTCAGTGTCTGTATGTAAGTGTCTGTATGTAAGTGTCTGTATGTAAGTGTCTTAGTGTCTGTATGTAAGTGTCTGTATGTAACTGTCTGTATGTAAGTGTCTTTATGTAAGAGTCTGTATGTAAGTGTCTGTATGTAAGTGTCTAAGTGTCTGTATGTAAGTGTCTTTATGTAAGAGTCTGTATGTAAGTGTCTGTATGAAAGTGTCTAAGTGTGTGTATGTAAGTGTCTGTATGAAAGTGTCTAAGTGTGTGTATGTAAGTGTCTGTATGTAAGTGTGTGTATGTAAGTGTCTGTATGTAAGTGTCTGTATGTAAGTGTCTCAGTATCTGTATGTAAATGTCTTTATGTAAGTGTCTGTATGTAAGTGTCTGTATGTAAGTGTCTGTATGTAAGTCTCAGTGTCTGTATGTCAGTGTGTGTTTGTAAGTGTCTGTATGTAAGTGTCTGTATGTAAGTGTCTGTATGTTAAGTGTTTGTATGTAAGTGTCTGTATGTAAATATCTCAGTGTCTGTATGTAAGTGTCTGTATGTAAGTGTCTGTATGTAAGTGTCTCAGTGTCTGTATGTAAGTGTCTGTATGTAAGTGTCTTAGTGTCTGTATGTAAGTGTCTGTATGTAATTGTCTGTATGTAAGTGTCTTTATGTAAGAGTCTGTATGTAAGTGTCTGTATGTAAGTGTCTCAGTGTCTGTATGTAAGTGTCTTTATGTAAGAGTCTGTATGTAAGTGTCTGTATGTAAGTGTCTAAGTGTGTGTATGTAAGGGTCTGTATGTAAGTGTCTGTATGTAAGTGTCTGTATGTAAGTGTCTGTATGTAAGTGTTTGTATGTAAGTGTCTGTATGTAAGTGTCTCAGTGTCTGTTTGTGTCAGTATGTAAGTGTCTGTAAGTGTCTATGTAAGTGTCTGTATGTAAGTGCCTGTATGTAAGTGTCTGTATGTAAGTGTGTGTATGTAAGTGTCTGTATGTAAGTGTCTGTATGTAAGTGTCTCACTATCTGTATGTAAATGTCTTTATGTAAGTGTCTGTATGTAAGTGTCTGTGCGTAAGTGTCTCTATGTAAGTCTCAGTGTCTGTATGTCAGTGTGTGTTTGTAAGTGTCTGTATGTAAGTATCTGTATGTAAGTGTCTGTATTTAAGTGTCTCAGTGTCTGTAAGTAAGTGTCTAAGTAAGTGTCTGTATGTAGGTGCCTGTATGTAAGTGTCTGTATGTAAGTGTCTCAGTGTCTGTATATAAGTGTCTGTATGTAAGAATCTGTATGTAAGTGTCTCAGTGTCTGTATGTAAGTGTCTGTATGTAAGTGTCTGTATGTAAGTGTCTCAGTGTCTGTATGTAAGTGTCCGTATGTAAGCATCTGTATGTAAGTGTCTATGTAAGTGTCTCAGTGTCTTTATGTAAGTGTCTGTATGTAAGTGTCTCAGTGTCTGTATGTAAGTGTCTCAGTGTCTGTATGTAAATGTCTGTATGTAAGTGTATCAGTGTCTGTATGTAAGTGTCTGTATGTAAGTGTCTGTATGTAAGTGTCTGTATGTAAGTGTCTCAGTGTCTGTATGTAAGTGTCTGTATGTTAGTGTCTCAGTGTCTGTATGTAAGTGTCTGTATGTAAGTGTCTGTATGTAAGTGTCTGTATGTAAATGTCTCAGTGTCTGTATGTAAGTGTATGTAAGCGTCTGTATGTAAGTGTCTATGTAAGTGTCTCAGTGTCTGTATGTAAGTGTCTGTATGTAAGTGTCTGTATGTAAGTGTCTTAGTGTCTGTATGTAAGTGTCTGTATGTAACTGTCTGTATGTAAGTGTCTTTATGTAAGAGTCTGTATGTAAGTGTCTGTATGTAAGTGTCTAAGTGTCTGTATGTAAGTGTCTTTATGTAAGAGTCTGTATGTAAGTGTCTGTATGAAAGTGTCTAAGTGTGTGTATGTAAGTGTCTGTATGAAAGTGTCTAAGTGTGTGTATGTAAGTGTCTGTATGTAAGTGTCTGTATGTAAGTGTGTGTATGTAAGTGTCTGTATGTAAGTGTCTGTATGTAAGTGTCTCAGTATCTGTATGTAAATGTCTTTATGTAAGTGTCTGTATGTAAGTGTCTGTATGTAAGTGTCTGTATGTAAGTCTCAGTGTCTGTATGTCAGTGTGTGTTTGTAAGTGTCTGTATGTAAGTGTCTGTATGTAAGTGTCTGTATGTTAAGTGTTTGTATGTAAGTGTCTGTATGTAAATATCTCAGTGTCTGTATGTAAGTGTCTGTATGTAAGTGTCTGTATGTAAGTGTCTCAGTGTCTGTATGTAAGTGTATGTATGTAAGTGTCTGTATTTGTCTGTATGTACGTGTATGTATGTAAGTGTCTGTATGTAAGTCTCTGTATGTAAGTGTCTGTGTGTAAGTTTCTGCATGTAAGTGTCTGTTTGTAAGTGTCTGTATGTAAGTGTCTGTTTGTAAGTGCCTGATTGTAAGTGTCTGTATGTAAGTGTCTGTATATAAGTGCCTGTATGTAAGTGTCTGTATGTAAGTGTCTCAGTGTCTGTATGTAAATGTCTGTATGTAAGTGTCTCAGTGTCTGTATGTAAGTGTCTGTATGTAAGCTTCTGTATGTAAGTGTCTGTAAGTAGTGTCTTTATCTAAGTGTCTCAGTGCCTGTATGTAAGTGTCTGTATGTAAGTGTCTCAATATAAGTGTCTGTATGTAAGTGTCTGTATGTCAGTGTCACAGTGTCTGAAGGTAAGTGTCTGTATGTAAGTGTCTCAGTGTCTGTATGTAAGCGTCTGTATGTGTCTATGTAAGTGTCTCAGTGTCTGTATTTAAGTGTCTGTATGTAAGCTTCTGTATGTAAGTGTCTGTAAGTAGTGTCTCTATGTAAGTGTCTCAGTGTCTGTATGTAAGTGTCTGTATGTAAGTGTCTCAATGTAAGTGTCTGTATGTAAGTGTCTGTATGTCAGTGTCACAGTGTCTGTATGTAAGTGTCTGTATGTAAGTGTCTCAGTGTCTGTATGTAAGTGTCTGTATGTAAGCGTCTGTATGTGTCTATGTAAGTGTCTCAGTGTCTGTATTTAAGTGTCTGTATGTAAGTGTATGTATGTAAGTGTCTCAGTGTCTGTATGTAAGTGTATGTAAGTGTCTGTGTGTAAGTGTCTGTATGTAAGTGTCTCAGTGTCTGTATGTAAGTGTATGTAAGCGTCTGTATGTAAGTGTCTATGTAAGTGTCTCAGTGTCTGTATGTAAGTGTCTGTATGTAAGTGTCTGTATGTAAGTGTCTCAGTGTCTGTATGTAAGTGTCTGTATGTAATTGTCTGTATGTAACTGTCTTTATGTAAGAGTCTGTATGTAAGTGTCTGTATGTAAGTGTCTAAGTGTCTGTATGTAAGTGTCTCTATGTAAGAGTCTGTATGTAAGTGTCTGTATGTAAGTGTCTAAGTGTCTGTATGTAAGGGTCTGTATGTAAGTGTCTGTATGTAAGTGTCTGTATGTAAGTGTATGTATATAAGTGTCTGTATGTAAGTGTCTGTATGTAAGTGTTTGTATGTAAGTGTCTGTATGTAAGTGTCTCAGTGTCTGTTTGTAAGTGTCAGTATGTAAGTGTCTGTATGTAAGTGTCTATGTAAGTGTCTGTATGTAAGTGCCTGTATGTAAGTGTCTGTATGTAAGTGTCTGTATGTAAGTGTCTGTATGTAAGTGACTGTATGTAAGTGTGTGTATGTAAGTGCCTGTATGTAAGTGTCTGTATGTAAGTGTCTCAGTATCTGTATGTAAGTGTCTGTATGTAAGTGTCTGTATGTAAGTCTCAGTGTCTCTATGTCAGTGTGTGTTTGTAAGTGTCTGTATGTAAGTGTCTGTATGTAAGTGTCTGTATTTAAGTGTCTCAGTGTCTGTAAGTAAGTGTCTAAGTAAGTGTCTGTATCTAAGTGTCTGTATGTAAGTGTCTGTATATAAGTGTCTGTATGTAAGTGTCTGTATGTTAAGTGTTTGTATGTAAGTGTCTGTATGTGAATATCTCAGTGTCTGTATGTAAGTGTCTGTATGTAAGTGTCTGTATGTAAGTGTCTGAATGTAAGTGTCTGTATGTAAGTATCTGTATGTAAGTGTCTGTATGTAAGTGTCTGTATGTAAGTGTCTTAGTGTCTGTATGTAAGTGTCTGTATGTAAGTGTCTGTATGTAAGTGTCTCAGCGTCTGTATGTGTCTGTATGTAAGTGTCTATATGTAAGTGTCTGTATGTAAGTGGTTGTATGTAAGTGGCTGTATGTAAGTGTCTGTATGTAAGTGTCTGTATGTAAGTGTCTGTATGTGTCTGTATGTAAGTGTCTATGTAAGTGTTTGTATGTAAGTGTCTGTATGTAAGTGTCTATGTAAGTGTATGTATGTAAGTGCCTGTATGTAAGTGTCTGTATGTAAGTGTCTGTATGTAAGTGTCTGTATGTAACAGTACACACACACACAGCACACACACACACAGTACACACACACACAGTACACACACACGGTGCACACACACACGCACAGTACACACACACACAGTACACACACACACAGTACACACACACAGCACACACACAGTACACACACACGGTGCACACACGCGCACGACACACACGCACAGTACACACACACAGTACACACACACACAGTACACACACACACAGTACACACACATGGTGCACACACACGCACGACACACGCGCACAGTACACACATACACGCACAGTACACACGCACGGCACGCACACACACACGCACAGTACACACACACGCACAGTACACACACACACGCACGACACACACGCACGGTACACACACACACGCACAGTACACACACACGCACAGTATACACACACGCACAGTACACACACACGCACAGTACACACACACACATACTCACAGTACACACACATGCACGGCACACACACACACGCACGGTACACACACACACGCACGGTACACACGTACGCACGGTACACACACACACGCACGGTACACACACACGCACAGTACACACACACGGTACACAGACACACAGTACACACACACACAAGGTACACACATGGTACACACACGTACGCACGGCACGCCCACACTCCTTCAGTCACGTTACTAAGGTTGATGCGCCGCCCCGTCTCCCGAGGTGACCTCTTGGTTCTCTCGTCTCTCCTCGACACGTAGATTCATTTCTTACTCTTACCTAGAAACGTCATTGTCTGTCTGTCTGTGTCTGTGGACGCAACTTGCGAGGAATTGTACTCACAAACTGTGGGGTTTGCGTTTCAAATAAAGTGCCCAGATACCACGCGATAAGCCCCGTGGTGAGACAGTGCTATTCCTATTTCAAATCAGTCAACTTGAAAGTAGTTAAATTAACAATTTATTACTAATCTCCATATATACCAAAGGCAAAGTTGTGAATGTGTGCGTCTGTTCAAAATGTTTAGCGTACTTCTTGACACGCACAAAACTTGAAATTTGCCATGTGGGAAATTTCCAGACTGTACACCGTGCAAACATTATAAAAATAGACTTTTGTATATTTTTTGGGGGGGCGCGCAATAATGTATATGCATGAAAACACCACGATACATAGGACTTACTTTGATTAGAATCTTGGAATTGATTGTGTACATGTTGAAATTGTTAAATGAGCATTTTGAGCACACTGCTGTTTTACTAAATGTTCATGATTCTGAGAATATAAGTGTAATTCTGAGCATCATAATGACCATATTGGAATTGTCATCATGAATGGCGGTACAATGATTTTTTTATAACAATAGGAATGCAGTTTTGAGCATGACTATTCATATTTCGTACTCATTTATGACGATAGATTCACGATTAAATTGCGATTTTGTTTTGCTCATCAGGATACTGTTAATGATGCGCATGCACATAAATTGTTGAAATTACTAGAAATGCAAGTTGTGTATACTCTCCAACCCCATTCCTCTACCTACCCATTCCCTTGACGGGCTCCGTGCCCACTTAAACCCCATGACGATGGCGGTGACGATTCCACCTCTCGCTGTAACAATCAAAGCACCTCCAACTTCTGAATGCAAAGGTGCTGCTTGGTGTAACGCCAAAACACATCGTCAACGCCGCTCCCAAGCCCGCCCTACGTTAGTTACATCGTTAGGATCAACAAAATAAAAAGTTCCAGAGGAAACTAAAATGACATTACGCAATCCCCAAAGTCGCACGCGGTAGGCTACACGACTCGGAGAACAACGTCAGACTTCAAGACTTGCATCGCCATCATCATCATTCTTCCTCTCCACAAGTCATCGCACGTCAATATTCAACAAGCTGCACACACGTGCAAGTCACCTCTCGACCCCCACCACCTTCACGGTTAACGCGATCAGACCCGGGGGTCAAATTAAAATTGTGTCGTCTTTGGTGACGTATTACAATCGGTGTAATTTTAATGATGTACGTACAGCAACTGCTGTACAGCAATTGCTGTACGTACATCGAATTATATCATTGACAACGGGGTCCGCTTTTGCGATGTCTGCATGCGGTATTTTAATTATATAGATACGTAGTCAGTTCATTAGTATGGGGTTCCTCTATAAGGAATTGTAATTGTAAAATGTATTACTTAATAATACGCTTCCAGGCCGCACTTAGCTTGTAGCAGTCAGAGCAGTTAAAATGACTGTACATGTGTAGGTATGAAATAAAATAAATTTAATTTAAATGAAATACATTTTAGTTATTAAAACATTTAATTTAACGTAGGTATAAAATAAAATTAATTTAAATAAATGTCATTAATAAAAAAAAAATTAAACGTAGGTATTAAATAAAATAAATGTAATTAAAATAAATTTATAAAAAAATTCAATTTAATTTAACGTAGGTATGAAATAAAATTAATTTAAATAACATTTAAATTATACAAAAAATCCTCATTCACTTAGAAAAAAAATACGTAGGTATAAAATTATTTTTTATTAAATTAATTAAAAACATTAATGAAATGTAGGTATAAAATTAAATAAAAACATAAATTAAATAAATTGTATTTTCTACCTCCGTGACTTTACCGAAAGAATCAAAGAGTGTGGACCCACGTGACATCAAGGCTGTCCTAGTCTAGGCAAGGCCTCAGGGTGTACCGGGCCTTTCACAACAGCAGCAGCAACAATAACGGTTCTCTTGAAAAAATGCTTAAAAAAATAAAGTCAACGTAGCTTACCTTGACACTCGCAAACTTTAATGATTAAAATAATTAAAACAAAACTAAACACTCACACGCACATGGGCGCGCGGCGTTCGGCGTGTAGGGAATTAAAAATGGTAGCGTCCTCCCGCGATCTGATTGGTCGCCGCGTGCCAAAGTGGGGAGGGGGGAGGGCCAGCGATCCGATTGGTCGAGAGGCAAATCTGGGCGCGTCTCCGGCGATGGTGCGCTGCGATTGGTCAACGGTTGCCCTATGCTAATTTTGGTATGCTAATTAATTTTAATCTGTATGCTAATGCAGTATATTTATCCATACTCATTAAGTTGAATGTTTATCCTAAATTAGTTAAAAATGTATGCTCGTTTAGTTAACATTCTATGATAGTATCGTAATATTTTTATGCTATAATTACAGCAGGCATACTGACCGTAATGGTACCTGCTATAATTACAGCAGTACATACTGACTGTAGTGGGACCTGCTAAGGTTACAGCAGTGCATATTGTGGTGGTTACCTACTTCCACCACAGCAGTGCATACTGCTGTGGTGGTACCTGCTATGATAACAGCAGGCATACTGACTAGTGGTACCTGCTATAATTACATCAGTGCATACTGTGGTGGTACCTGCTTTCACTACAGCAGTACATACTGACTGTGGTGGTACCTGCTAAGGTTACAGCAGTGCATACTGTTTAAATGCTTTATCATGTGTCGTGAATGTGATAGTTTCATCCCAGAAATGATGTCCTTGACCGGCCCAGAGCAGACATTTAACTTTGCCTTCGAACCTGAGGTGGCACAGCATTAGCAATTCCAAGTTCTTTATGTGACCAATAGCAACGAATTGTGGCAAGCATTTGAAATGAGTGGGTTATGACGTACTGTACTTCACTCTTATCGACCATTTACATAAGTCTGTGTTACTGGCGTTGTGCTGCCTCGGCTGGTACCAACTTCTTCTTTGACCACGTGGACCATGGGGATGAATGGTCTATGCGAGTCAAGCGACCGATGGAGAAGACCTATGGGGGCACGCGGCGGGAGACTCTCAGGCGAAATCGTGGAAGTCGCGTGACAGAGGCCACGCGTGGAGGATAGACGCATGCTGGCGAGATGTCGTCTTCAGTTTAATTTAAGTTTCATGTGTTAGGTGTGGCGCCCTGTGAGCCGTGTGGCTCTTGACTCGGGTGCAACCGCAACAAAACAAAAACGTGAACAAGAAACATCTTAAAGTGACTACGCGCAAACAGAAAAATCCAGGAAAAAAACAGCAGAGTCTTCCAAAAAAACCAACCGTATTTCAACGCTGTGTGCAGAAATCCCAGTGGGATGCAAGTCAAACAATAACCATAAGACAATTGAGATTAAAGTTATCAGGATAACTCTGTACTACAATAAACGTTTTCAAAATCACCAAAACAAAGCTACAAAACACAATGTAACAGTGATCGACATAGGCGAGGCCATAACCGATTCAGACAATCGTCACCGGTCTTTGCCGTGAGCGGGGAATCCAACTGGTTGGCCGACTTCGTGGCGAAGCATGTTCATCACGACACTACCGCTTCCCACATTTACACACTCACGCAAAGACAAATATCCCGCAGCACCTGCCCCGAGCACCTTAACAGACTGTTGGGGCAGGTGCTGTTAGCGGGCACCTGCCCCGAGCACCTTAACAGACTGTTGGGGCAGGTGCTGTTAGCGAGCACCTGCCCCGAGCACCTTAACAGACTGTTGGGGCAAGTGCTGTTAGCGAGCACCTGTGGTCAGCACGGCTTGGTGAATGAGTTATTGTGTGTGAGAACTTGAGAGGGTGGGTAGGTGGTTTTGTGATTGATTGGTATAAATAAATATTCTGATGAATTTGCAACTTGGTATCTGAATTCAATATTTTGACGGCAGAACGTGTATTTACCTGCATATTCATGCGTGTCATGTATGAAGTGTATTTGTTGGGGTGTGTGTGTGCGCACCTTCTACCAACAGTCTGTTCATAAGGGTGCGCGAGGCGCGTGCTAGTGCTTCGTGTGCTGGGCTCCTCTCCGATTCGTGCGCCACGGAGCACGTGACGTGCCGTGCCGTCAGTCAAATAGCCGCGTTCTTGCGGTGCTCAAGATTCCCAAAGAATGACCTCGTACGAGAAGATTGCACAGAAAGACATTGACATGGCGAGTGGAGCGAGTGTGGCTGTGTGTGTGTAGATTCCCGTGTGGGGAGTAGGCAGAGCTGTTGCGTCGCTAGAAGAATAGCGCGAATTTATATTCCAGTTGTTGAGTTCTTTTTTTTTAAGTCATGGGCCTCCTCTACATCCACTCAGACTCGAAACGATGACAGCATCTGATTCAACGTGTTAAAACATTACCAATGTGGAGACCTCCCCTTGAAGGCATCAGCATAGGGGAGACAAAGGTGGCCAGGCGTGGTGTGCCGTGCTGGTCTTCAGCACGGCTCCGGCCCAAGGCTACCAGGGGGGGATCTTCGTCTCTGCAGCTGTACGTGAGGAGCGTGCTTAGCGGCACGTTTCACAATTTTTTTCCTCCGCCCCCGGTTCCCTCCCTTTTGACTCCGGATTCTGAGAAGCCTGCGAGGTCCTCATCCACAGCCGCTTGGGCCGAAGCGGTCGCGGTCTACGAGGCGAACCAAGGGTACTGAACATCTGTGAGAACGAGCTTTATAGTTCATCGTATTCCTCCAGTGTGAATATTGGTCGAGATTCTGATTCTGACCAAAGGCAAGGACAGAAACCCCCCCCCCCCGTGTAGCCGTAACAGACTTGGGGCAGGTGCTCATCGCGAGTAACCAATGAACACCCACCACTCACTTGCTTCCGTGGGAAACAACTTTGACGTGCCCGCCCTTGCTCGACACTAAACAATGATTTAATAGCGACGACGAGTACATTCATACGTAGAGTGACGCACCTTGAATGACAACATTCAAGGTGCGTCACTCTTCGGCCTGTGGCCGCATCTCCCAGCAATTTGCCTCTTTGGTTTTTCCTCTTAAACACCTGGCGAGTTGCTATCTCTTAAACAAGTAATTTGGCAAGGATAGTCTCAGTAACAATAAGTAAATCAATGGTAAACGAGCGCTAATTTAACGGTGGCTTTCAGACAGCATGCATTAATTTTTCGTCTCCCCCCTTCTCTTTTCCGAACATACATGGACTCGTCCATCTAAACCAGGGGTTTCCAAACTACGGACCGCGGGCCAACTGTGGCCCGTGGTCCAGTTTTTATTGGCCCCCAGCAAATTCTGAAAATATAATAGAATATGGCCCGCACAAGAAGCTTGAGCTCAACTCTGTTGCACTTCTCAGTTTCAACACTAGATGGAGCCAGCCACGGAAAACCGTGCTTCTCTACTAAACAAAATTAAGCAAAGAAAAACTTTTACCGCGAGTCACCAGAAATGGCAGCACCGAAGAAACGCAAAATAGCAAGTGAGAGTAGAAGATTTCAAACACGGTGGGAAAATGAATATTTTTTCAAAGAAATCAACGGAAAGTGTGTCTGTTTGATTTGCAATGAAGATGTTGCTGTGATGAAAGAGTATAATGTCCGTCGGCACTATGAGACCAAACATCAGAGCTACACATCGTACACCGGTGCCGAACGAACACAGAAAGTCAAGCAAATGGCGGCTAGCCTGCAAGCTCAACAACAATTTTTTTCGTGCTAACAAAATACAGGAAAATGCCACAACAGCAAGCTATGAAGTCACTAAACTTATTGCCCAGCACGGCAAACCGTTCTCAGACGGGGATTTCATAAAGCAGTGCCTCATCAAAGTCACAGAAATAATGTGCCCGGAAAAAGTGCAGGATTTCAACAGCGTGAGCTTATCCAGAAATACAGTGGTGCGGAGAATCGAGGACTTGTCAGCTAACTTGAAACTTCAGCTGAGAGACAAAGCTTGTGCTTTTGATTTTTATTCGATAGCATGCGACGAGAGCACAGATGCCACAGACACCGCGCAGCTGTTAATTGTTTTGCGGGGAGTAGATGATAATTTTTGCTGTACAGAGGAACTGCTTGATATGATGAGCCTAAAAGGCACAACGACGGGTAGAGATATTTTTAAAGCTGTGTCAGAGGCAGTTGAAAAGATGGGGCTTAAATGGGACAAGCTCTGTGGAGTAACAACGGATGGAGCTCCGGCCATGACGGCCGAGCGCAAAGGAATGGCATCGATGGTGTGCGCCAAGGTAAAAGAGAGCGGAGGTGAGGCTGTTAGGATGCACTGTATAATCCACCAAGAAGCACTGTGTGCCAAGACTGTCCAGCTGGGCGATGTGATGAACACTGTTGTAAAAACTGTCAACATAATTCGAGCTAGAGGACTGTACCACAGAGAATTTCAAGCTTTCCTATCTGATGTGGATGCTGAATACGGGGATGGACTCTACCACTCTGATGTGCGCTGGCTCAGCCGCGGCTCTCTGCTGCAGCGGTTTTATTCGCTGAGATCAAAAATCGACCAGTTTTTGAAAGAGAAGGGCCGACCTCTTCATGAACTGAGTGACCCTCTGTGGCTGGCAGACCTGGCATTTTTAGTTGATCTTACTCATCATCTGAATACACTGAACAAGAACCTACAAGGCAAAGAACAGCTGGTGCCACACCTGCATGCGCACATGAAAGCCTTCTGTGTAAAGCTACGCCTGTTTGAGACACAACTACGAAGCTTTAATGCTGCACACTTCCCTGCGCTGTCTGAAATCAAGTCTGCTTTTCCAAAGGCCGACCTTTCTGCTAAAAAGGAGAAATGTGTCTGTGATTGTACCTCTCGTGACAGAATTCAACCAGCGTTTCCAATATTTTTCTGTCATTGAAAAACAAATCAAGCTGTTCTCGACCCCCTTCCTGGTGGATGCAGAAGTGGAAGAGAGTCTGCAGTTAGAACTGATTGAAATGCAATGTGATGATTCTCTGAAGAGTCAACATCAGCTTCTCTCCCTCCCTGACTTCTATGAGAGTTTGGATAATGCCAAGTTTCCTCTGATGAGACCCCATGCAAAAAGAATGAGCCTGTTCGGCTCAACATACATATGTGAACAAACATTTTCTCTGTTAAATCAGAACAAAGCAGACTGAGAACCAGAATGACTGATAGCCATCTCTGTGAAGTCCTTCGTGTCTCAACCACCAAACTTTCTCCTGACATGTCAGCCATCCTTCAATCCAACGGACACCATCACTGCTCCCACTGAGTGCAATGTTCTTCACATTATGGGTGAGTTAGAAATACACACAGTATTCATGTGTCAATATGTCACCTCTAGTGTGTGGCCCGGCCTTTTGTTTATTTTTCTGTATTTGGCCCTCACTAAAAAAACTTTGGACACCCCTGGTGTAGTGTATAGTAGTGTAGTGTATAGTGGAGTGTATAGTGTAGTGTATAGTTTAGTATACTAGTTATCACGTGACTAGTGTAGCTAGCCAGGTGGTGACCACACTCGTGCGTGCATCTCCACTCATCCGTGTTTACAAGTAAGCGCTCGTGTGTGTATGTGCACCCGCGTGTTTGTTCGTGTCTGTATGTACGCACACTGTTGCACATGGTTCGCTCGTGTGGGTGTGTAGTGGAACGCACTGCTCATGAAAACGTTGCCTCGTTACGCGGTAAATGATGCGGCACAACAGGAGGGAACTGCAGGGATGAGGCTCTCCGCTCTTGGTGCCGTGAATTAAAACAGCGCCAGGGTGGAGCGTCCCGTCCCTACAGCTCGTAGCTGTGACGGAGCGAGAGTGATCAGCGGACAGCCACCATGGTTGCCAGGTAAGCGGAGACTTCACCCGGAACTCGCCTCCACACGTGTTCCCCTTGAACGTTGTCGCAATAAACGTACGATCAGGAATGTTTAAAATATCAGACCTTTGTTGTTCCGCAAGAATATTAACGCTCAAACTCGTATCGAACTCTTCATGAATTCACTTGGTCAAACAGTTCAGGTACTCGGCAAAGCATTTCACCACCCGGTATGCAACAGTTAAACAATCTACTCCAAATCAACACCGAAATGTCAAATTATCATCCACCATTGATTTCCACATCGATGGAAGCCATTTGCCATGACGTCCAAGCCATTAAACACCGGAACAACGAACGTGCCATTCAAGTACATCTTGAAACATTATCTGAAGTACTTTGTATTAAACAATAACTAAATAAAAGAAACACTTTTACAATATTGAGCGAAGTTATAGTCACGGACTTTTTCCAACTTTAGCTCAACAGGAACACAAAAGCTCAGATATGTGGTTCATAATAAATGAATCAATCTGATTGAAATCATCAACTGGCCAAACACTTTTCGATTTCAACATCACCTTATAAAAGAATAACATTTTAAATATGTTGTTTTATTTTTTACCTACTTGACTTTACCTACGTGACTTTACCGAATAGAACCAAAGAGTATGGATCCTTGCAGTCACGAAAGCTTCAAATCTAGAAATAAGCGTGCAACTTTATCTGTGATGAGCGCTGCACTTTCCATTGTTTTCATGCAGGGGGCGCTGCAAACCTACGCACCCCCTGCATGGACAACGGAGGCGCAGGGACAGACGTTCGATTACGTTGGAATCGATCTGCAGACGGCGGTCTTCTCGCACGGCCAGCTCCGTGTCGCCTTATCTCGATCCCGCAATCCCAAACAGGTGAAGGGCCGCATCGAACCGAACCCCCGGCAAGGCCGTCTACTTAACGTTGAGAGAAAATTCACTCGGAATGTCCTTTTCAATGAAGTCTTCCAGATGTAAATTGATACAAGCTTTTAATGAAGAAATAAAATAATCTAATTCAAAACACAACACAATTCAAAGATGTTTCATTTTATAACTTCAAAACGGAGCATGGGGTGCTTGCGTGAATGCGTCCTTTGTGTGCAAATGTTGTGACTTTCCTGGCCTGAAGGCCGTCAATGTGTTGGACCATTAATTGGTGCACAGCGTCTCAACAACAGCAGTGGGGTTTCCTTCGAACATCCAGACGTGAATCAGCAAGGAGCATTTCTAGTCCTAGTTAGACAAAATCTACGTCAACACGTAAGACAAAACTACAATTCGTGTTGTAGAGAATGTACCTCCTACTATACGTGTAATTTTCAAGTGGTATGCCTTGTAACTGATGAATGATCCGAGTGTGCTACCTATTTCAAAGACAATGAGTTGCTCCAGATGCTTCGTGGAACACAAAAACACCGTTTGACCTGTATCACAAGAACAACGGGTCTCACCTGAGTTCTCTGTACAGGTTACTTCCAAACAGACACACTTTGTCCTAACATCACTTATTCAATGTTTGACCCTTACAGATCAAATGTTACAAGTATGCACAAAATCAGACAAGTATTCATTCTAAATGATTGACAGGCATATTAACAAAATTGGATTACTGCAGTGAAATATACTGCATCACGTTACATCGTATTAACAAGAAGCTTTTAAAAAAAGTTGCACAGTCTGCTTCCTAGTGTATGTAAAACATACTATTGTGTCATTCAAAACGAGTAGGCCATTGCATGCTGGCGTCTGAGTGAAAATGTAGCAAATTCTAAACATTACCTACAAACTACACAACTGAGATGACACATCAATCATTGCCCCCTACTGACAGGCTCTTGTCCACATGCAGGCCGGTGCAGGGCCACCACCTTGTGCCACACTGGGGCAGCTGCTACTTGGGGATGCTCTTCGAGTGTTTCAGACGAGGTACGACACAAAACTCCGAGTTGCTGAGGCGGTTAAGCAAGCACCGTGTAAATGCAATTATTATAACATAGTGAATGCTTGGGAGCTTATTGGCTCTTGCTCCTGGATAGAGATCTACCCAACCCACGGGCCCACAAAGACTGGCCGCCCTTACTCTGCAGGATGAACCTAGAAACTGAGTGTTCAACTTCACATTCTAGTCATTAAAGGCCTGTCACAAAGGTGCATCTATTGTAGCGACATCGTCTCTGGCTTACACATCTACCGGGTCTCTACTTGACTTTCTATTGCCTAGGAGCAAGTCCACCCACACCTCCACTTCCACAAACTGCTGGGAGTTGCCTCACTCTGCCTCAGTCAGAATTCTCCTCCTGCTTTACGATGTGAAGCTCCCATTTTGGAGTTGAATCTTCATCTTCACAGTTCACCTTCACTTCTTCGCTCATCACTTCTTCACATTTCACCATCACCTCTTCATATTTCACCTCGATACCTTTAAAAGTGTCCAAGCTGGGATTTTCGTCCGGTTCTTGTTTCACGAGGGATGGGCTCATTGCGGCACTTTGACTTTCACAAGCTGATTTCAGACTCCGACTCCGCTCCTTGTGGATCTTCTGATGCTTTTGTGTTCTCTGGTGTCTTCGAAGAGCTGATGAATCTGCAAACGGCTTCCCGCACAGAGTACACTTGAAGGGTTTCTCTCCCGTGTGTGTTCTCTGGTGTTTTACAAGATCAGATGAATGTGCAAACTTCTTCCCACAAACACTGCACTTGAAGGGTTTCTCTCCCGTGTGTGTTCTCTGGTGTACTTTAAGATGTGATGACTGTGCAAACGCCATCCCGCACACAGTGCACTTATACGGTTTCTCTCCCGTGTGTGTTCTCTGGTGTGTTACAAGATGCCATGAATCTGAAAACGCCTTGCTGCACAGAGTACACTTGAAGGGTTTCTCTCCTGTGTGTGTTCTCTGGTGTTTTACAAGATCAGATGACTTTGCAAACGCCTTCACGCACACACTGCACTTGAAGGGTTTCTCTCCCGTGTGTGTTCTGTTGTGTACTTTAAGATTTGATGAATGTGCAAACGCCTTCCCGCACAGAGTGCACCTGAAGGGTTTCTCTCCCGTGTGTGTTCTCTGGTGTGTTACAAGATGACATGAATCTGAAAACGCCTTCCCGCACAGAGTACACTTGAAGGGTTTCTCTCCTGTGTGTGTTCTCTGGTGTTGTTTAAGAGCAGATGACCATGAAAATGCCTTCCCACAAACACTGCACTTGAAGGGTTTCTCTCCCGTGTGTGTTCTCTGGTGTATTACGAGATTATATGACTGTGTAAACGCCATCCCGCACATCGTGCACGTGAAGGGTTTCTCTCCCGTGTGTGTTCTCTGGTGTATTACAAGATGACATGAATCTGAAAACACCTTGGCGCACAGAGTACACTTGAAGGGTTTCTCTCCTGTGTGTGTTCTCTGGTGGGTCTCAAGAACTGATGGCCATGCAAATGCCTTGTCACACACAGTGCACTTAAAGGGTTTCTCTCCTGTGTGAGTTCTCTGGTGCTGTGTCAAGTTTCCAGTCCGGTCCGTGCTGTATGCACGCTGGTCGCATTGTTGACTTGTCGTACCGAGCTGCTGCCTTTGCTCCATGAAACCAATTCTGCAGAGGAAGCGTCAGAGGAAGCGTCAGCTGCAGACAAAAAATAAGAATATCCACGCTATTTACAAGTCAGTTTCGAGGCACAGAGGAATGCATATATACACAGTGACTTACACATCTATACTTATTACTATATTCATTATGTAGTGAAAACGTTTCCCAAATTCATCACAATGAGAAGGGAAATGTCATAAATATGCCTGGAAGCCCTCAATATCTGCAAAATGAATGTTAACCCAATACTCCGAGCACACAATTTCGGCTGTCTGACTACAAAGGAATATTTATGAAAGCTAAATTCGGCTGACATAGCAAAGGGTGTTGAAAACAATACTATTTGTGTTATGCAGAAATGCATAAATCAATGTTCAATCACAAATTAGAGGTGTGAATCCAGGCTCAGATGTCCTTGGACGCTGGGATGAACAGATCCGAATTCAGCTGCATGTGTGTGCTGTGTTCACCTCATGTTTCCATTCTTACAAAGAGTTCCAGAGGAAAACAAAAATGAACTATTGTTTTGATACAACCTCCGTGTTCAACAGAGTTAATAGACTTTACTGCAAACACAAACTTGACACTGTCACACACTGCCATGAGTAAACAGGTGGTGGTGTGACCAGAACCATGCCTTGCCACCTTCATCTGCTCAGCATTAATTCTTCCTCACTCCACCAAGTAATTAATCGAGGATCATCAACATAGCTGAGGCTATCCGTGTCTCTGTCTCTCTCTCTCCCTGTGGTGAAGGTGTTCCCCTCCACACATTCAGAGTCAACAGCGGCACGCGCTTAGCGTCTTTGACCGATAGATACATTGACGCACGTATTGTTGGTTCTTTCAGTAAAGTCACGTAGATAGAAAATAAAAATAACTGATTAAATTTAATAAGATAAAGACCACTTGTGTTGCGATCGAAACGTCGTGGGTTTTTTGCTTCATTTTCAATTTTTTTTTATTTTATTGTCATTTTATTTTCTATCTATGTGACTTTACCGAATAAACCATGAATATTAATTCCTGCAGTCACCAAAGTTTTAAGTCAAAACATTCACACACGTTGACAAAGCCTCACCTTCTTCACATTTCACCTTCACCTCTTCATATTTCACCTTGATACCTTTAAAAGTGTCCAAGCTGGGATTTTCGTCCGGTTCTTGTTTCATGAGGGATGGGCTCATTGCGGCACTTTGACTTTCACAAGCTGATTTCAGACTCCGACTCGGCTCCTTGTGATGCTTTTGTGTTCTCTGGTGTCTTCGAAGATTTGATGAATCTGCAAAAGGCTTCCCGCACAGAGCACACTTGAAGGGTTTCTCTCCTGTGTGTGTTCTCTAGTGTTTTACAAGATCAGATGACTGTGCAAATGCCTTCACGCACACACTGCACTTGAAGGGTTTCTCTCCTGTGTGTGTTCTCTGGTGTTTTCCAAGATCAGATGAATGTGCAAATGCCTTCACGCACACACTGCACTTGAAGGGTTTCTCTCCCGTGTGTGTTCTCTGGTGTGTTACAAGATGACATGAATCTGACAACGCCTTCCGGTACAGAGTACACTTGAAGAGTTTCTCTCCCGTGTGTGTTCTCTGGTGTTTTTTAAGAGCAGATGACGATGAAAATGCCTTCCTACAAACACTGCACTTGAAGGGTTTCTCTCCCGTGTGTGTTCTCTGGTGTATTACAAGATGACATGAATCTGAAAACGCCTTGCCGCACAGAGTACACTTGAAGGGTTTCTCTCCCGTGTGTGTTCTCTGGTGTTTTTTAAGAGCAGATGACCATGAAAATGCCTTCCCACAAACACTGCACTTGAAGGGTTTCTCTCCCATGTGTGTTCTCTGGTGTGTTTTAAGAGCAAATGAACCTGAAAATGTCTTTCCACAAACACTGCACTTGAAGGGTTTCTCTCCCGTGTGTGTTCTCTGGTGTGTTTTAAGAGCAGATGACCATGAAAATGCCTTCCCACAAACACTGCACTTGAAGGGTTTCTCTCCCGTGTGTGTTCTCTGGTGTACTTTAAGATTTGATGAATGTGCAAACGCCTTCCCACATAGAGTGCACCTGAAGGGTTTCTCTCCCGTGTGTGTTCTCTGGTGTACTTTAAGATTTGATGAATCTGAAAACGCCTTCCCGCACAGAGTACACTTGAAGGGTTTCTCTGTGTGTGTTCTCTGGTGCCGTGTCAAATTTCCAGTCGGATCCGTGCTGTATGCACGCTGGTCGCATTGTTGACTTATCGTTCCGAGCTGCGCTGAGTGCCTTTGTTCCATCAGACCAATTCTGCAGAGGAAGCGTCAGCTGCAGACAGAAAAAAAGAATATCGACACCATCTACACGTCAGGCACAGAGGAATGCACACGTGACTTACATATATTAATATATTAATATATTCATGATGTAATGAAAAGTTTCTCAAATTCATCAGATTTGATGAACGTGCAAACGCCTTCCCGCACAGAGTGCACCTGAAGGGTTTCTCTCCACAGGCTGTTATGGCACACAGTGAGAGGGCAAATGTCATGAATATACCTGGAAGCCTTCATATGTTCAAGATGAATGTTAACTCAAAACTCTAAGCACACAATGTCGGCTGTCTGACTACAAATGGAATATTTATGAAAGCTAAATTCAGCTGACATAGCAAAGGGTGTTGAAAACAATACTATTTGTGTTATGCATTAATTAACGTTCAATCGCAACTCAGGTGTGAATGCAGGCTATGTCCTTGAATGCTGGGGATGAACAGTTCCGACTTCAGCTGAATGTGTGTGCTGTGTTAACTTCCTGTTTCCATTTGTATAAAGAGTTCCAGAGGAAAACAAAAATAAACTATTGTTTT
This sequence comes from Petromyzon marinus, assembly GCF_048934315.1. Taxonomy (NCBI): domain Eukaryota; kingdom Metazoa; phylum Chordata; class Hyperoartia; order Petromyzontiformes; family Petromyzontidae; genus Petromyzon; species Petromyzon marinus. Next base: position 478,591 of record NW_027423053.1, on the reverse strand, counting down.
TATATATCCTCGTGTTCAACAGAGTTAATAGACTTTACTGCAAATACAAACTTGACACTGTCACACACTGCCATGAGTAAACAGGTGGCAGTGTGACCAGAACCATGCCTTGCCACCTTCATCTGCTCAGCATTAATTCTTCCTCACTCCACCAAGTAATTAATCGAGGATCATCAACATAGCTGAGGCTATCCGTGTCTCTGTCTCTCTCTCCCTGTGGTGAAGGTGTTCCCCTCCACACATTCAGAGTCAACAGCGGCACGCGCTTAGCGTCTTTGACCGATAGATACATTGACGCACGTATTGTTGGTTCTTTCAGTAAAGTCACGTAGATAGAAAATAAAAATAACTGATTAAATTTAATAAGATAAAGACCACTTGTGTTGCGATGGAAACGTCGTGGGTTTTTTGCTTCATTTTCAATTTTTTTTTATTTTATTGTCATTTTATTTTCTATCTACGTGACTTTACCGAATAAACCATGAATATTAATTCCTGCAGTCACCAAAGTTTTAAGTCAAAACATTCACACACGTTGACAAAGCCTCACCTTGTGTTGTTGTGGGCAGGTCGCTTCTGATAACAAGAGCGGTATAGCAGCTCAAGCGGGCTTGGCCTGCTAACAAAAGAAAATAAAAACTGCGTGAATAATTACAATAAAACAAAGTTACAAAGTGGCGAGCCGGGTGAAGACAAATTAAACTTAAGCGAGATAATTAAAGTGAATGCAATCAGGCGAGGGCAGGAGGCAAGGCCCCGCGTGGCTAGGCCCCGCCTTGTAAAGTTCCAACCTGGACATCGATTCCCATGCTCGCTGCTACTCAACTGACATCCCTATGAGAGAGAGAGAGGCTCTACCTTGGTAAACAACAACAACAACCACCACCATGAGAATTTCTCACCTCGGATATCAGTGCAAGCGCGGATCGGCAGCCTCCTGTTACCTCGCGACGTCACGCGGGAAAGCAGGTAACATGACGTCACTTCCAGGGTAAGAGACACGCCCCTCCCATAATAAGCGGCTCTGTAACTGAATAAATTATACTCTTTGGTTCTATTGGGTAAAGTCACGTAGGTAAAAAATCAAAATTAACAAAAATCACGACGTTTCGGCCACAACACAAGCGGCCTTCATCAGGTGAAGGGACGAGACTGTCTGGAGGACAGCGCACAGTACACGCACAGTACACACACACGGTACACTCACACAGTACACACACACAGTAGACACACACACAGTTCACACACGTACGCACGGCACGCCCACACTCCTTCAGTCACGTGACTAAGGTTGACGCGCCGCCCCGTCTCCCGAGGTGACCTCTTGGCTCTCTCGTCTCTCCTCGACACATAGATTCATTTCTTACTCTTACCTAGAAACGTCATTGTCTGTCTGTCTGTCTCTGTGGACGCAACTTGCGAGGAATTGTACCCACAAACTGTGGGGTTTACGTTTCAAATAAAGTGCCCAGATACCACGCGATACGCCCCGTGGTGAGCCAGTGCTATTCCTATTTCCAATCCGTCAACATGAAAGTAGTTAAATTAACAATTTATTACTAATCTCCATATATCAAAGGCAAAGTTGTGAATGTATGTCTGTTCAAAATATTTAGCGTACTTCCCGACACGCACCAAGCTTGAAATTTGCCATGTGAGTAATTTCCAGACTGTACACCATGCAAACATAAAAATACACTTTTGTATATTTTTTTGGGGGGGGCGCGCAATAATGGATAAGCATGAAAACACCACGATACATAGGACTTACTTTGATTAGAATCTTGGAATTGATTGTGTACATGTTGCAATTGTTAAATGAGCATTTTGAGCACACTGCTGTTTTAATAAATGTTCATGATTCTGAGAATATAAGTGTAATTCTGAGCATCATAATGACCACATTGGAATTGTCATCATGAATGGGGGGTACAATTATTTTTATAACAATAGGAATGCGGTTTTGAGCATGACTATTGATATTTTGGACTCATTTATGACAATAGATTCACGATTGAATTGCGATTTTGTTTTGCTCATCAATCAGGACACTGTTAATGATGCGCATGCCCATAAATTGTTGAAATGACTAGAAATGCAAGTTGTGTATACTCTCCAACCCCATTACTCTACCTACCCATTCCCTTGACGGGCTCCGTGCCCACTTGACAATCAAAGCACCTCCAACTTCTGAATGCAAAGGTGCTGGTTGGTGTAACGCCAAAACACATCGTCAACGCCGCTCCCAAGCCCGCCCTACGTTAGTTACATCGTTAGGATCAACAAAATAAAAAGTTCCACAGAGGAAACTAAAATGACATTACGCAATCCCCAAAGTGGCACGCGGTAGGCTACACGACTCAGAGAACAGCGTCAGACTTCAAGACTTGCATTGCCATCATCATCGTTCTTCCTCTCCACAAGTCATCGCACGTCAATATTCAACAAACTGCACACACGTGCAAGTCACCTCTCGACCCGCCACCTGCACAGTTAACGCGATCAGGCCCGGGGGTCAAATTAAAATTGTGTCGTCTTTGGTGACGTATTGCAATCGGTGTAATTTTAATGATGTACGTACAGCAATGACAACGGGGTCCACTTTTGCGACGTCTGTGTGCGGTCTTTTAATTATATAGATACGTAGTCAGTTCATTAGTATGGGGTTCCTCTATAAGGAATTGTAATTGTAGAATGTATTACTTAATAATACGATTCCAGGCCGCACTTAGCTTGTAGCAGTCAGAGCAGTTAAAATGACTGTACATGTGTAGGTATTAAATAAAATAAATTTAATTTAAATAAAATACATTTTAGTTATTAAAACATTTAATTTAACGTAGATATAAAATAAATTTAAATTAAATAAATGTACTAAAAAATGTAATTTAACATAGGTATAAAATAAATGTAAATAAATGTAATTAAAAAAATATTTAACGTAGGTATAAAAGAAATGTAATTTAAATAAATGTAATTTATTAAAAATTTAATTTAACGTAGGTATAAAAGAAATGTAATTTAAATAAATGTAATTTATTAAAAATTTAAATTAAACGTAGGTATAAAAGAAATTTAATTTATACAAAAATTCAATTTAATTTAACGTATGTATGAAATCAAATGTAATTTATTACACATTTAAATTAAATTTAACGTAGGTATAAAATAAAATGAATTTAAATTATAAAAAAATATTCATTTATAAAAACAATTACGTAGGTATAAAATACATTTCATTTAAATAAACATTTTAAATTAAATTTAACGTAGGTATAAAATAAAATGTAATTAAATTAAATAATAAATACATTTTATTTTCTACCTCCGTGACTTTACCGAAAGACGCAAAGAGTGTGGACCCACGTGACATCAAGGCTGTCCTAGTCTAGGCAAGGCCTCAGGGTGTACCGGGCCTTTCACAACAACAGCCGCAGCAACAGCAACAACGGTTCTCTTGAGAAAATGCTTTAAAAAAGTCAACGTAGCTTACCTTGACACTCGCGAACTTTAATGATTAAAATAATTAAAACAAAACTAAACACTCACACGCACATGGGCGCGCGGCGTTCAGCGTGTAGGGCATTAAAAATGGTAGCGACCTCCCGCGATCTGATTGGTCGCCGCGTGCCAAAGTGGGGAGGGGGGCAGGGCCAGCGATCCGATTGGTCGAGAGGCAAACCTGGGCGCGTCTCCGGCGATGGTGCGCAGCGATTGGTCAACGGTTATCCTATGCTAATTTTGGTATGCTAATTAATTTTAATCTGTGTGTGGGATGAGATCATCTCGGGAGCACGTGGACTCGTGATGAGCACGCCGTGATGAGTAATTTGACAAACAACAAGATCTATAAAAGGGCCCTCCGCTGACACTGCGGGGGTGTGGATTCCACTGCCTGCCTGCCCGCCTGCCTACCTGCCCGCCCGCCTGCCTGCCTGCCTACCCGCCTGCCTGCCTGCCCCACCTGCCTGCCTGCCTGCCTACCCGCCTGCCTGCCTGCCCCACCTGCCTGCCCTGCCTTCCTGCCTGCCTGCCAGCCTACCTACCTGCCTGCCAGGCTGTGTACCTGCCTGTGCACCTGCCAGGTGAGACTGCCGACGACGGGGAAACTCGTCCACGGCCCGTGGAGCACGTCCCAAAGTGTCGCACCGTTTGCAATCGGCGTCTATTTAATTCGGAATGGCGCCACATTGCGGGCGAGTTTTTTTTCGTCTTCACGCGAAAGGATTTCGCTCCTTAGTCGCTTCGCCCCGAAGGGAGCGAGCGAGTGGTCAAACTTCCGACCTTAAAAATATAAATCTGACGAACGTAGGTGGGGTCAATTCTTGACCCGATTTCAGTTCCCTCGCTCACGGCCAACGCCAGTGACGATTATCTGAACCGGTCCTGGGCCTCCCCTAGGTATACTCGGCCTCAAATGAGCACACCTGGTGCGATGGGTAGACCTCGCCACAGGGGAGACAAAGGCGGCCGAGCGTGGCGCCGCTACTCACTAACGGCACTTGCCTCGACGGTCTAAGGCTTGCACGGGGGACCTTTGTCTTTGTGTGTGTGTGTGCAAGTGTTTCACGGTGGGGAGCATGAAACTCCCCGGCCCATCGCGCTCTTCAGACGATACCGGGGAGACTCATCATCCTCACATGCCCTCACCCCCCTCCACCAGCAGCCACGCTCCATTGAGACTACCGTAGTTTCAAGCATGTAACCCGCAGAAATTCAGATAGCCCGCACCTCCATATACCCCGCATGCATTCATAGATTTAACGTCGTTACCGCAGCTTAATTCCATCGTACGAATAGGAAGTTTACATTTGTAATACATTCCACTGTCAATTGTTAACATTAAAATCGTAACGTGCACAAAGACGACAAACTAACCGCAAACGAGTGAACTTTAAACGGTAAACAAGTAACAAAAGTAAATATCCAATAAATAAGTAACACATAACTGGTAGATAAGCAAGTACAGTTATTTGTGATAGCCACGTCGCTTGTGAACAAAAACATCTCTAGCTCTGTGGGCCTTGCCTGGTAAAAACTCTAAAGTTTATATTCTTGGTTCTTTCGGTAAAGTCACCACGTAGAAGGGAAACAATTAAATAATAAAAATATAAAACAAAATTCTCACGACATTTCGACTGCAACACAAGAAGCAATCATCACCAAGAATGTGAATCCCTGCAGTCACGAAAGCTTGAAATCAAACTATAAAGTTTTTATCTTTAGAGGGTGATATCTGAAGCACGCCTGTTTCACCTCCCCACGTTTATGAACAAGCACTGACCAGCGTGGTGAAGTATGGTCAAACAACCTCTGACTGACGCAACATGGGGGAGGGAGGCCTTCATCCGTTGTGTGTGCTGCTCACTCTGCAAGTCGATGTTCTTACAAAGCGCCCTCTTTAAAAAAGACATTAACTGTACTGTGTATTAACCTAATCGCATTTTGTTTATTATTAACAACGCTCACGAACGGTGCTGGATGGCATCTGGTTATACATTTACAAATGTGAACGCGGTGAAATGTAACCATGTATTAGTGTCGGCAAGACATGTGCTGAAACATTGAGATATTTAATTTTAAAAATGTAAAAAATATTCATGTTAACGTATTTTGCATGTGCCTGCCTTTTGAAATACTAATTTGACTTGACATAGAATTTCTTCAAAAGTCGTTCTGTTCTATGAAAATCCAATGCTATCGAGAAAATGTAATTTTAATAAAATAAATGCGACAAAGATGTGTGTGTGGGGTATCATCTTACAAGGTTATATTTGGCAATCGGATGTTTCACTCTATTAACAATGATTTAACAATATGCTGCACAGAGTTATTACATTATATATAAACACATTATCATGCCGTAATAGACTAAAGCGCAGCCCCAACGATGACTACATTGCATTTTATAAAAACTCCTTGATATACGAATGCGTTGAACGTACTTGATCGCCATCGTTGTGTTTGATGAAACAATTTAAATTACGATCACGTGGTCATTTACCTACAAGCATCTTGGCAACACTAATCGGGGGGGGGGGGGGGGGATATATTCAATGTAATGGACCTGGAAACACTGCTTCCAATCTGAGTAAAGTGCAATTGCTTTGCACCAAGGGCTCCTTCATGCACTGTCGAGGCTTGCAAGGCGTGTGCTCGTGTGTGCTCGCCCGCCACTTACGGGGTTTGAGAGTTAATTGGCCACCAATAAAGGAAATCATCTTTCCCACCCTCACCCCTGGCTGAGAATGAGACGCCTCTGGATGAGCAGTTTGGACACAAAAAAACATCATCCAGTATGAAACGGGCAAGACATTTGAATAAAATCCCACAAATGTAATCGGAGGAGTCCAAAAATGTTTACCACCCAGGAAAAGATCCCCAGAGCTAAGAAAAAGGATGTTCAATGACTTGGGCAGCAGACATCACAGCATTCCACAATTACAGATTTTAAAAAACAACAACACTCATGTTGCACACTCATCTGCTGCAGAATTGCAGTGATGGGTCACTTGCAAAATGCGTCCTCAGCCCTGCCGTCGCAATCTGAGCGAGCGTTTTAGCGTTTTGGAATGTCATGGATACAAAAAATAAATGTTACTTTTCCATTTTACCTCGCAAAGATTGAGACACCGCAGGGGATTTACCGACTGACTGCACGCAGCCCTCTCGTTGACCCTTACCTCTGTGACCTTTAAACGGGTCACTCCTCTTCCTCCTCCTCCTCCTCCCTCTTCCGTTCATTCCTCCGCATGCCTTCTGACACCAACCCCTCCCAAACCCCATCTCAGACTCTCTCGCAAATCCCACAAGCAGATAAAACGGCAGCAGCAGCACAGCCATGCAGACCGTTTGGGATTTGCAGGGTTAAGACGGATTGTTTGAGAACTGAGGTTTTTTTTTTAAGCCCCCCACCTGGTATATAACACATTGTCAATGTGTGTATAACACTTTCTGTGTGTGTATATATAACACTTTGTGTGTGTGTGTATATAACACTTTGTGTGTGTATAACACTTTGTGTGTGTGTATATATATAACACTTTGTGTGTGTGTATAACACTTTGTCTGTGTGTGTATAACACTTTGTGTGTGTATAACACTTTGTGTGTGTAACATTGTGTGTAACACTTTGTGTGTGTAACATTGGGTATAACACTTTGTGTGTGTATAACACTTTGTCTGTGTGTGTAACACATTGCCGGTGTTGCAGGCAGGAGGGGTCTCTACCCGACTGGATACATTCACTGCACGACGTGGTTATGAGGTTGGTCGGCTGCAGAGCCCACCAGAGTGACGGCAGTCGAGTTGGTCACGATCACGGTGGCTAGGAGATGTTAACTCCCTCGCCTGGTACGCAAGCGGTCGTGGGTTCGATCATCTCCCAGCCACCGTGGTGATGATGATGATGAGCGAGACGTGAAAACTCAAAACATACGGCAGCGGGCATCGTCAGGGTCTAACCCACGACCTCTTGCGTACCAGGCGAGGGAGTTAACATCGTCACCACCGGGCCGCTTCTCTTCTGCGCAGCGCCGCTGACCACGAGGATTGCGATGGGTCCCCTGCGACGTGTGGGCTGGTTCCCGCTGGGGCTCTGCGCCTTGGCACAGCTGTGGGCAGTCGCCAGCGCCTCTTTGTGGTGACCGCAAGCCGCCGCCACCGCCGCTGTCTTCGTCCTCACTGCTGCGATGAGAGCTCACAAGTTTCGACGTCGATTTGAGCAACCTTCTTACCTTGCCTCTATTTTGCACACCCCATACGGTTGTTGTACGGGATTTTTTTTTATCGTGTGCGTGTATATACATCACATATACAGTATCTAGCGCGGTATATTGGTGCACCATGGCGGCTAGGAGATGTTGACGACCTCGGCTGTTATGCAGGAGGTCGTGGGTTCAATCGCGACCTTGACACATGCCGTATATTTGGAGTTGCTATGTTTTCCCCGTGGTCGTCTTAAGAATTTTTATTCCGGGGTCCTCCGATTATTCCCTCCACATTTAGAAGCACGCGTTGAGAGTGTTTGCCTACTGCTGTAAGTGTCAGCGTGATGATCGCCAGGTCGCCGCTGAGGAAAGAGCCACTTGGCTCGGCCGGGGTCTTGCGCGCTAAAAGACAATCGCTTGTTTCCCATCCTGCGCCCATGTAGCATCCTCCTCCGGCGTGCGGCACGCACACGCACAGTCGGAGACGATGCAGTCGCAGGAGGCACCGTCTCTTATTTCCGTTACACCAACTCCGGCCTCTCTCTCTCTCTCGACCACGCTGCCGTACAGCCGCGGCCCAGACACGACCCTGAACCGCGTTGCGTCGACCGAGACGACCAACCGCTGTCCGGCCGCACAATTACCGGTGAAGGCGACAATGAGAAGAAGAGTCCATTCCCAGTACCGGCAGCCCGGAGCGCTCTCACCGCTGCTTTTATATTGCCCCTTGCCCCGCCCTGGCCCCGTCCCTGGCCTCACCTCCCTTCTCAAACCAACCAGAGGGTTCCAGGGGCCTCCCTCCCTGTGAGGTCTTCCATGACCCTTGCCCCGGTTCCTCCGCCCTGCCGGCACGCAGCGGCCGTGTGTAGACTCTCGACGGCGTGAGTGCACTCGCTGTCCACAGCAGTTGCCGCCGCTGGACAGCGGTCGGCGCTGTGTCACTACACAACTTCAGAGAAGAATAACTCGTGTGTGTGTGTACATCGCGTAATATTCAAATTTACAAACCTGTAGAAATTCCACAGATATTTGCTCTATTTAACTTTTTATCATGTAGCACTTTTTCAGGAGAGGCCTGGCTATCGCACTTTATAGCTCAAGCAAGTGGCCGATATCATCATCACGTGGTGATTTATAGCAGCAGCCAAATCACTCCAAACGCGTAGAGACGTTGATTCTAAAACCAGAGGGACCTGGAGATAAATCCACGCAACCACGGGGAGAGACATGCAAACTCCAAACGTACATGCAGCAGTAGGCATTTTTAAGGGGTTGGGATCGAACCCACAACTGCCTGCGTACCAGGCGAGGTAGTCAACATCCCCCGTCCACCGTGACTTCCGCCCCCATCCCTCTGCAGGTCGCTCGCACTGTGGGCCCCCAACTTTGACCCCTCCGAGTATCGGCCGCTGTGCATTTGGGTGCCGGGGCTGTCCCCCGCACAGCGCAGAATATGCCTGCGGCACCGGGACCACATGGCGCACGTGGCCGAGGGCGTCCACCTGGCGCTGTCCGAGTGCCGGCACCAGTTCCAGGGCAAACGGTGGAACTGCACCGTGCCTGGCGCGGAGGACGCGCTGGACCCCGTGGCCAAGTCGGGTAAGGGGTCAGAGCGAGCCCGCCACATCCACTCGCACTTAAGGTCCCCGACCGGTTCCCCGAGACACGCACACAGAAGCTTCTTTGGGGGGGGGAAAGGGGGGGGTCGCCCACCTCCCTCCCCTACGCGACTCTGCTTCGGAGTTCCCGCGTTCCTCCTCCAGGGGTTTCCCCCTCCCCTACGCGACTCTGCTTCACAGAGTTCCCGTCCTCGGGCAGCGGGAGATGTCCGCGGGCGGCCCAAGCGGCCGCCCCGTTAACCCGATGACAACCGCCTTCGCTCTGGGCCAGTGCCAGGCTGCGGCTCGCTCGCTTCACTGCTCTTGACGCTCCTGGCACGCCTCTTGGGGGTCCCAGACGTCCCACCGGCCCTGGTTCGCTCCCCAGGTCGGCCGCTATAAACGCAGCAATCGTAATACCCGTCACCTGATCGTTTCCCTGTCCCGAGATCTATTCCGCGGAGTTGGAGACGGCGCTCGGCTCCTACCCGCGGCGACGATCCCCCTGGTGTCGGTCCTTGAGGGTGGGAGCTCTCCCCAGCCGCTCGTGCTGCTGCCGCTTCTGAGCTGCGCGCCCCCACGCCGCCGATTCGGGGGCTCTCCTTTCGCAGGGCCGCGGAGCCCATTGTTCGGTCCCCGGGCAAATCCCGTGAGAGGGGTCTGTCTCTAAATAGGCGACGTTTTCCCTACCACCTGCTTGGCGTGTTCTCCCCCAAAACCCCTTCCCACACCGGTCTGGCCACACCGTCTCCAGCTGACGGGGCGGGCTTCACGCACGACGCCCCCCCGGGAGTCTCCTCAGGCTCGCGCGAGGCCGCGTTCGTCTCCGCCGTCACCGCCGCCGGAGTGGCCCACGCAGTGGCGCGCGCCTGCCGCCAGGGGGCCCTGCAGGGCGGTTGCTCCTGGGTCGTTCCCCACGCCATGAAGCTACCGCCGGGTGCTCGGCGGGGCGGCTCCGGAGACGACGTCGAATACGGATACCAATTCGCCAAGTGGTTCGTGGATGCGGGCGATCGCAATCGTGGCAGCGGGCAAGGAGGGGAGTCTTTGGCGTTGAATTTGCACAACAACGAGGCCGGCCGGCTGGTGAGTGGGTGAACGGGTGGGTTGTGCATGTGTGTGTATTGTCATTAAAAAAACAAATGTAATGGAAAAAAGTTATTTTATGCGATCAATGCAAATTAGGTTCGGCTTTGTCGGCTCGGGTTGTATTACCAATCTTGATTGATGCAATGATTCTCGCTTTAACTTTCACCGGTTATATTCTTGGTTCTTTCGGTGAAGTCACGTAGAAGGGAAACAATAAAATAATAAAAAAAAATAATATGAACATTAAAATTCTCATGACGTTTCGACTGCAACACAAACAATCATCATCAAAATTTGAAGAAAAAAAAACCACACCTGATGATTGCTTGTGTTGCAGTCAAAACGTCGTGAAAATTTTATAGGTTTATATATATTTTTTTATTGTTTCCCTTCTACGTGACTTTACCGAAAGAACCAAGAATATGAATCCCTGCAATCACGAAAGCTTTAAATCAAAATTTTACCGGTTTATGTTTCAAGTACAATAACGTCTGGTCGCAGGATACAGTTCTTACATTTAAGATTATTGTTATGCATGAATCTTGATTTGAAGCTTTCGCGACTGCAGGAATCCACACCCCTTTGGGTTCTTTCGGTAAAGTCGTCACGGAGGGAGAAAAAATAAAACGTCCATGCCGTTTTGATCGCAACACCACAAAGCGGTCGTCTTTAGGGCGAAAAAACATAACCCAGCAGTTGAACTGCTGGAGCAGCGAGAGAGCCGTTACACACAGCAAGAGGTGATGTTTGTGGCGAAGGGCACGCTGGGTCTGAGCTGGAAAGGAATTCCATCCCCGGACGCAGGCACAGGTGCCGTCGTGACGTCACCGCCACTTGTTAGCGAACGGCGGTTGGTAGTGGCGATTATGATGGTGGCGGTGAGTGTGGTGGTGGTGGTGACGATGATGACGGTGGTGGTGGTGGTGCTGCAGGCGGTGTACAATCTGGCGTACATGGACTGCAAGTGCCACGTGTTATTTGGCACCTGCATGCTGAAAATCTGCTGGCAGCAGCTCGCCGACTTTCGCAGCGTTGGGAACTTTCTGAAGGTGAGCTCACGGCTGCAGGTGATGAGACTGCACCCAGAGGAGGTGAGTGTGGGGTGGGAGTGATGAGGATGAAGCCTTCTAGATTTGAAGTTTCATGACCGCAAGGATCTTTCGGTAAAGTCACGGAGGTAAAGAAAATAAAAAATAAAAATATTTTAAAAATCACGACGTTTCGATTGCAACACAAGCAATCATCATCAGGTGTGACAACCACAGCAAGAAATTTTACTGAAGTGGGAAAGAAGCCGGAGTCAAGGGGTTTATACTGGGCATGGTGGGGGTGGGGGAGCCATCACGTCACCATACATAGCAGGCGTTACCAAAAAGATTTCCAAAATCTTAAAAACAAGCACAAGATCCAGGTCCGATTCAGTACAGTACACAATCCCTGATCTAATCCCATCTGTGAAGGATGTCATTCCTGACATGCAATACCCTGGAGTTTACAAACTGAGTTGCATTTGTTTCGATTGTTACATTGGGGAAACGAAATGTCATGTCTCAGACCGTATCCGCGAGATTTGAAACACGGCAGGACTAACTTTTCCGCCGTGGCTGATCACTGCTACAACGCCGTGGGCTCCCATGATATTGTTTTCTCCGAGACCAAAGTGCTCTGCAAGCCGTCTGGCTACCATCAAAGATTTGTTCATGAAGCCATCCAGATATACAAACACAGACATAACTTCAACCCAGAGGACAGATACAAACTGAGCAATCATTAAAATGTGTTATTAACCAAGTAAAATTTAACAGTCCATAGTTGTTCCCTCTTATTTACTGGATACTAGTTTATTTTACAGAGTTAATTACATCGTCAGCGCTTGGCAGTGCGGCTATTTTGTTGCGAGTGCCACCATCCGTGTTGGCAGCAATCGTTGTAGATGCGTGGCTCTCTCTCCACTGGCCCCTCCTCCCGCACCTACAGCCCCGCCCACTCCCCCCCCCTACCATGGCCAGTATAAACCCCTTGACTCCGGTTTCTCTCCCACTTCAGTAAAATGTTCTTGCTGTGGTTGTCACACCTGATGATGATTGTTTGTGTTGCAATCGAAACGTCGTGATTACATTTTTTGATCTTTTATTTTCTTTACCTACGTGACTTTACCGAAAGAACCAAGAGTGAGGATGAATCCATAGGAGGGTTACAGACGGGGGTGGGGGGTGGGGGAGGGGGGGGACCCTCACAGCTAAGGGAGCTCCCCGCATTCACTCAACAACCACCACATCCCCTGATGACGACGATGATGGTTGCCGCAGGAAAAGTACGACAGAAGTTCCGCCGTGCAGCTGGTGAGCCACAACGGTGGGGGCGGTGCCGGAGGCGCCAACGGCGGCAGGGGCGGCGCCGCCCGCTGGCCCCGCCGGCGTCTGGAGGCAGTGAACGAGCGGTTGACGGCGCCCACGGCGAGCGACCTGGTTCACGTGAACGCCAGCCCGGAGTATTGCGAGCGCAACGAGACTCACGGCGTCCCCGCCACGGTGGGGCCGCAGTGCAGCGTCACCTCGGAGGGGGCCACCGAGGGACGCTGTGTCACGTGCTGTGACAGAGGATACGACACCTCTCAAGGTGCGCACCTCACCACACCCACCCCCCCCCCTCCCCTCCCCGAAAATAAACTAAAACTATTCATTAATAAGCGGCAACTATTTCATATTACACAAAATCCGTGATCTAATCCCATCTGTGAAGGATGTCATTCCTGACCTGCAATACCCTGGAGTCTACAAACGAAGTTGCACATGTGGTGATTGTTACGTTGGGTAAACGAAACGTCACGTCTCTGACCAGATCCGCGAGCACAAGGCCGATCTGAAACGCTCCAAACATACAGCAGCAGTCATTGTCAGAGTTGGGATTGAACCCACGACCCCTGCATATCAGGCGAGATAGTTAACATCTACTAGCCACCGTGATGATGATGAGACGCAGACTCCAAATATGCAGCAGCAGGGGCCGGCATCGAACCCACAACCTCTGCTGTCTCTCTCTCTACATGTGTGTCACATTTCAGTGAAAGGACATTTTGTGAATTTTTCTAATCTGGTATCGAGCAAAAATGTACAACTCAAACATAGCAGCTTTATTGTTGAAATTACGGACGGCCGAAACACAGAATTGGGAGCCCGCGATCTGAAACAGAGTCAGCCACTCGGCTTTCCACAAATAAACCATGGTAAAAAAAATGATCTCGTCCAGGAGTGTGAACCGTTGGAACAAACTCCGGTCATCTTGGTAGCAGCGGCTTTTTGGCTCGGCCATCGAACAAAGACGGTGGTCACCGCATCATTGTGCAGCGCTCTCGGATGTGCTTCTGCGGCCGTCTGGAATGCTCTTCCGATATTAGAAGGCGCTTAGATTTAAAGCTCTTCTTTAGAAGCACTTTTAGTGTTTGTCCTTCCCCCGCACCTCCTGAGCATGGTTAACTATGTACCGTGTGAAGAAGTTCAGCACGCACACTATACACTGCAATGCACGACTACACTATACATCACACACTATACACTATGCTGCATGCTACACTATACAACTATACACCACTCTACACTATTCTACACTACTGTAATGTCCCTCGGAAAACTTGCCTTCGTTCTTTTTTTGATTAGGGCGCATCGTGCAGATAACATACTTTCATATCCTATGGTACTTCGCAATGACCAGCATATACAGCGCTTGGGCTAGGATAGAAACAAAAACTTGGGCTAGGATAGAAACAAAAACATGGGCTAGGATAGAAACAAAAACTTGGGCTAGGAGAGAAACAAAAACTTGGGCTAGGATAGAAACAAAAACTTGGGCTAGGATAGAATCAAAAACTTGGGCTAGGACAGCGACCCAAGCAACGCCGGCACGGAGACGGCGACGTCAACGGCGATCGCAAAATTGCGATGAAAAAAATCTCGAGGTCAAAACGACGACGGTTCTCGCGTTCGTTTCGCACTCTCGCCCCGTGCCGTCCCCCCCCCCCCCCAGTCACGGTGGAGAAGCAATGCGGATGCAAGGAACAACTCCACTGGAACGTCGATTGCAAGCTGTGCCCATGGACCGATCAATTCTTGTGCAAGTAGCCTCAAGCCGCAGTCAAGGGGTGGCCTCGGCTGAAATCGGACTCCATCTGGTTTCAGCCCTGGGTCCTGCGGGTGTTTGGTGACCCCCACGAAGTTTGTTTGGGGCACCACGGCATCCAGCATGCCCATCGCTACGAGCCACGTTACACTATACATTACACTACTACAAACGCTACACTTTGATACGCTACACTTCACTACCCTGCTATACACTTGCCAACATCCGCACGTGGTGAATTTCCACAATGCAGAAGCACCGTTGTTTTTGACCATCACCACTTTAATGGGGTTAGTGACTAAGTGGCCTTGTTGTTCCTTTTAACTCCGTTCTTGTTAACGCCGCGTTTTGCCAAATGTTAGAAACATTCACTCGGCACACTGAGGATTCACAGTGTGGTTCGGTGACCCCTACAAAGTTGTTTAGGGAGCCGCCCCTGCAGCATCCGTCATACCCTTCACTGAGCCGCGTTGCACTGTATACACTTCACGCTACACTTGTAGACAACCTTGCCTATAAAAGTAATTTTCTGTGTGTCTATCTGTGTGTGTGTGTGGACGTCGGGGATGCGTTCCTGAGTATCGAAACGGCGTTATACCGAAGCGATTGATAGTGTGATGGTGGTGGTGGTAGTGGTAGTAGTAGGTGGTGGTGGTAGTGGTGGTAGTAATAAGTGGTGATGGTGGTAGTAGGTGGTGGTGGTGGAGGCGAAGGGGCTGAGAGGCGATGGATAACGAGAGAGGACGAACGGTTATGCTGTCAGCGACGTGAGTGTGGGGGTTGAGGCGACGCAAATCGGGTGGCGATGTTAATAAAGTGACCACCTAATTTGCGAAGCGACGTTAAATCAGAGTATCACGGTAATTTCTGTGCGTTTTGGGTCTCGATTAAGTCGGCTGTAGTGTTCATGATGGCGTATAGTGGTGCACTAGTTCTGCATCGATTGCAAATGATAACCAAACGGGGGGGGTAGGGAGTGGGCGTACTCATGGATCCCGTAACGCTCTCCAGCAACGCCTTATCCCACTGGAACAGTTTCATTATCGATAAACTAGAATCGCGCAACATTCGCGAGTTTCCCCTCCGTCTGTGCACACGTGCAGGGGCGGAGCCAGGATTTTGAGCTTGGGGGGTTGTTGACTTCAACATTCTGAGATATCCAGTTTATGTTTTCCAATGGGCGCCACACATGTATGAAACAAATTTTATTGGATTTGAACGCGGAGTTTATTAATAGGCCGGAGCCGCTGACGTGGCCGATAAGTTCGATAAGTTCGAAAGGCTGCTGCTCAAGCAGCCTGCAGGGCAGCACACAAGGTGGCAGCCTGCAGGGCAGCACACAAGGTGGCAGCCTGCAGGGCAGCACAAGGTGGCAGCCTGCAGCATTTTGCAGCAGCCGCATATCCGGTTACCCCGATGACCGACTTTCCCAAACTTTCAGGGGGGGCTAGGCCCTCCCAGCCCCCCCCCTGTGGCTCTGCCCCTGCACGCGCGTGATGCCTCCCAAAATCGGTACGTCAGACGACAGCAAAAAAAACCCAACTGGGTGCGGAGTGTAAATGATGATAATTTCATTATCCAGGAAGTTACGCAGTGTCACGGGGACTCTCCACTTAGTAGGGCACCTTCGACATTTGGGTTTTTCATTTATTTTTAATCGCAGGATATTGTCAGCCAATGAATGAGTCGTGTGAACAAGCGTAGGAGGAAACCTGAGCACCCGGAGAAAAGCCGCTCCTTGCGCGAGGGGGGAAACACTCCACCCACGCCTCTGATTTTGCACGGTTGGCTACGTACGGTGCGATCAAAAGCTCAACGCGCGCAGCATTTTTATACGAACGGACAGCAGCCAAAAGGCATGGCGGTTAATCCACGATTGCTGCACCGCCTTCTGCTGGCGAGCCAGGGGTTATGGGCGCCTCCTCGGCGCTCACGGGCGAGGGAGTTTCGCAGCGTTCGTGCGGTGATCCACCTCCCCATCGCTGCCGCCCGCACGTGGCCCGCATCGCGGGTCACGTGCACATCGGTCGCCGCCGAACGATCGTGAAAGCGCTCGCACACGTGACACCTGCGTCTGTGTGGCTGTGGGTGGGGGGGTTTTTACGATGGCAATTTTGAAGGGTTCATCGTCATGAAGTGACCTCGCCCAAACATCGATTATGCATCATCATCGTTAACTCATCATCGTCGTCGTCGGCAGCAGCAGCAGAAACGGCAACTTTAACTCTCAATGCCCATCGTTATCACGGACACCGATTGTGCTCACTTGTTTTGACTTGGGTCGTAGGTCGTAGGTCAGATATAGCCCATCAATAGTACCGGTCAGAATGTGCCCTTACTCGGCTCTGTACGACCAACATGACGACCAACACTGACTCGCAGACACACGGGCAATCAAAGCTACCAATGATGTCGTGTAAAATTATGCCCACAATGATGAGGTCGAGTTGCCCATGGCTGGAATGTGAACTCACGAATGATTGATTGATTCGGAGACACGCAGCTCAAACGGCCAAGTTGAGGCCCTAGCCCCGGTGAGAGTGAGCGGTGTATCTTGTTGACTCCTGTCCATTTTAATTGATCCAAATACGACACGGTTCCTAATCTCTCTGGCTTGCGTGCCACCACGGGAGATGGAAAATTCGGATTTAGTAGGACTCTCCTCCTCCCTCCCACTCCCCCTCCTACCCTCCCTGCCTCCCTTGATTTTCCTGCCATGGACAGTTCTGAAGTCAGAATAATAAATTGGTTCCCGAGTAAAGGTCATTGAGCTATACTCTTTGGTTTTTTCGGTAAAGTCACGTACGTACAAAATAAATAAAATAAATGAAAACTACATTTAGTTTTCAAATAAATAAAATAAAATAAATGAAAACTACATTTAGTTTTCTTTTATTTTATTTATTTTGAAATTAAAACTAAATTTAGTTTTCATTTATTTTATTTATTTTTTCACCTACGTGACTTTACCGACAAAACCAAAGAGTATGAATCCTTTCAGTCACGACAGCTTCAAATCTGAAGAGTCATTGAGCTAATTTGTTTTTAAGGGTGCTGCGACTCTGCCCGCAGGCAACATCAAATCCATTTCAAGGTTACATACACAACATTTAAATAAACACAATTCAACATCACGCGCCTTGTCCTCTGATGACGAGAGATGTAACAATAAGCTATTAAGCGATGTTGTGTTATGGGTTTATGTTATTTGCCAGTGCGGTAGGGGGGGAGGGACCCTGCATGCATTACCGTCCAGTCGACCTTCCTGGCAAGGGGGCTGCCCAGTGGAGAGAGAAAAACGCCGCGGGATTTCCACCCCCGGGGGCTCCGCAAGCCTCGCGTCCTCGGGGAGATGGAACGCGAAAATTGGCAACAAACTCCCAGAGCCCCCCCCCCCACTGTCCCCCCCCCCGTGGTGGGGGGACCACTGCCACTTTGCGAGCACCAAATAGTGGCGGTGGAGCCTGCAGAGAAGACCTCGGTGAGTCCCAGGACCGGTTACACAGAAACACAGAGACACACAGAGACACTACACACACAGACAGAGACACACACCACACAGAGACACTACACACACACCACACACACACAGACACGCCACACACACCACACGCACTACACAGACACTACACACACACAGACACGCCACACACACTACACACACACAGACACGCCACACACACCACACACACCACACACAGATACAACAACAACAACAACCGCCATTCGCCACTAAGTGGCGGTGACGTCACCACGACGCTTGTGCCAGGCTATGTGCACCCTGAGGCCACGTGAAGTGTCGAACGCCCGCTGGCAGGAGGTCACGGGGCAGACCCAGGTGCCACGGGTCGACTGACTGAGATGACTGGCTGATGCACCACCTGTACCCCCTACTGTGCCAACCTGCTGTGCTTTAGCCACCCGGCGCTCCGCTCGTTGTTGTGAGCGTCGCTCCTCCGCCCTCCGTTGTTGTTGGAGGGCGACTGCCTCCAACTGCCCAGTAGCATCCTTCACGAGCCTCCTCCACAGAGGCCGATCTTGACACCGCTGGTACCAGTCATCGGCAAGTCCACTCAGCTCCACGTCCTCCTGTACCACATCACTCCATCTCTTCTCTAGCCCGTGCCGCGCCCGCTTAGCCCCCTCAATCCGGCCAAACAAAAACTGTTTCGGCATGCGGTGGCTGGGCATGCGGGCTACATGACCCAGCCATCGCAGCCTTGCCTGCCGGAGGAGCTCACCGATGGGACCCTGCCCAGATCTTTCAAGGATTTGTGAGCTCCTCACACAATCCAGTCTGGTTAAACCCAGGATGGATCGTAGGCAGGCCAGCCTAAATGTTTCTAACCGGCGAAGATGTTCCATTAGGGGGGTCCACGTTTCGCAAGCGTAGAGAAGGGAGGGAATGACCGTGGCCGAGAAGACCTGAAGCTTAGTGCGGAGCGACAGACCAGGTAGCTTCCACACAGCGTTACGCAACCGATGAAAAGATATTGCCGCTCGACTGATTCGGAGTGAGACCTCTGCTGTTAAACTGGAGCCAGTCATAAGCACACTGCCCAGGTATGGGAAACTCTCCACTCTCTCCACAACTGCCCCATCACCGATTGGGAGTTGTGGGGGTGGAGTGTCCGATGGTACAAAATACCCAGGCAGGTGCTTAGTTTTGGTGGGGCTGATGGTAAGGCCCCACCTCTTAGTGGCACGCTCCAGTCTCAGCAGCAGCGTCTCCAACTCCTCCTCTGACTGAGCAGCTATTACCAAGTCATCAGCATACATAACGTGGTTGAGCAATCGGGAGCCATCCCTTGACCGCACCCGGGCATCGATTAGCCTCCCATTATATCTGTACCATATGGAGATTCCCCCGGTACAGCTATTGAAGGCTTCACGAACTACGTGGTCAAAATAGATGTTAAATAATGTGGGAGCCAGAGGACATCCCTGTCGCACCCCAAGGTGTACAGGGAATGGCTCTGACTCCCGGCCACGTAGTTTTACCCGGGCCCGCTCACCATCATGAAGGTCCTTAATGATCGTGAGCAGAGGGTCAGGGACTCCAAAAGCACGAAGAACGACCCAGAGCCCAGGCCTACTGATGGTATCATAGGCCTTGACCAGGTCAATAAAGCAGAGATGTAGGTCTTGTTGGAATTCGCTACACCTCTGCTGTAGCAGACGGACAGAAAATATGGCATCTGTGCAGGACCGCCCTTTCCTGAAACCGCATTGGGGCTCCGCAAGCCTCTCCTCAGCGTGCCTGGCAAGGCGATGCTGAATAATCCTTGCCAGGATCTTTCCCGGCATACTGAGGAGTGAGATGCCCCTGTAGTTGTTACAGTCTGTGCGGTCCCCCTTCTTAAAAAGGGGGACCACCAGGGCATCCTTCCAATCCTGCGGAACCCGTCCAGCGGTCCAGACTGTTGTTATGATGTCATATAGGGCAGTCTGTGCACAAACGCCACCCTCCCTCAGCATTTCGCTTGGGAGATCATCTCTGCCCGCTGCCTTTCCTGGTCTCAGACTCTGGATCGCCTTCAATACTTCCTCAGCAGATGGCACCTCAGCCAGCCACTCACAGGGGGTGACTTCATCCAATATTTGAGGCACCGCAGCCTCAGCAGGGTCATCCTCACTTTGTGCCACAATGTTTTCCTGGCTGAGGGATATTCCCTTCCCCAGGACCTCACAGAAATGCTCAGCAAATCTGCGAACCTGTTCCTGGGGGTCGGAAATTGGATCACCGTTTTTTCCCCTATTGATGGTAACAGGTGTGGTGCTGCAGGTTACTTTTTTGATGGAGTTAAATAGAGATTTGTGATCACGGGCCACTGAGGCAGACTCCATCTCCTCAGCAACCCGCGACCACCACCCATCCTTGCAGCGCCTCACGGCTCTCCGAACCTCCGAGCGAAGGCTGCGGTGAGCCTCCTCATTCTCTGACGTGGGATTCTGTAGCCGATGACAGTGGGCCTGTCGCTTTTTCTCAACCATCCTGAACAACTCCTCTGTCATCCAGGGTGTCTGGGGAGGTCTGGACCGCGTACCCAAAGCAGCCATTGCAGCTGCATGAGTCACAGTCCTAAACCTCGCCCATTTACCCTCGACATCAGGAGGAGTCGGGGACGATGCCAATCCCAGCCGCAAGCGATGATGAAATTCTCGCTTGCAACTTTCATCAGATAACTGAGACCAGGCCACTTTAGGTTGGAATGGGGTCCTGGGTGTACACCCACCACCGGAGTGGAAGAATGGCAGGCGCATCTTACAGATGACTAGTCGATGGTCAGAGGGCAGATCAGCTCCACGGTAGGTCCTGGTGTCAAGGACATGGGCTCGCATTCGCTGGTCCGTCACTATGTAGTCCAGCAGATGTTCTTGCTTGGACCCGGCATGCATCCATGATGTTGTGTGGATGCGCCGATGCCGGAACAGCGTGTTGGTAATTACAAGCCCATGGGCTGCACAAAAATCTAGCAGCCTCCTACCGTTGTTATTGAGCTGATCTGGCCCATGCCCTCCAATCACTCCAGACCAGGTGCCAGTATCATGACCAACTCGGGCATTGAAGTCACCCAACATGATGACTCTATCCCGAGGGGCCACTTTAGCCAGCACCTGTGACAGGAGGTCATAGAAGGCATCTGACTCATCGGCTTTGCCTGCATCCCTCCACGGATGTTCATCTTCGGTGGGGGCATAAGTAACCACGACCACCATTCCTCGCCTCCGGTTGATGGGAAGGCGAGCCCAAAGTAGCCTGGGGCTTACAGCTTCCCACACCTCACCGCCACCCTCCCACGCCCCCTTCATTCTTTTGTTCAAAAGAAGACCCACACCCTGTTGTTTGGCAGTCTGCTGCCCCGAGTAGAGGACTGTCCACCCCTCATGGTGGCAGGAGCCAGAGCCGGTCCACCGGACCTCCTGAATGCCGCATAGATCCAGGCGATACCGGTCCAGCTCCCGACAGAGGAGTGGCAGCCTCTCCTCTGCAGTGAGCGTTCGAACATTCCACGTGGCCACCCGTAGTGGCTTTTCGTTGTTTCTGGAGTAGCCCCGAGGGTAGGTATTCAATCTCCTGGCTCCGCCAATTGGGGTTTGGCCAGGAGACGTCATAGACGCCTGGCCCCCCGGGGCCTCCGGCACAAGCTTAGTTGTTACATATTTCAGTTTAATTCGTGGTTTCGTGGTAATTAATTGAAGGTGGAGGGGTTACCAGCCCCTCGCACCCGTCTAGAGCCCCCGTTTAGCCCCTGTGGTGGACACATATGCCATGAGGGGAGGAGCCAATCAAAATTGGATCTCCCCCCACAGCGCTGTCCACGACAGAGTTGCCCGTCCGGCACCGCGAGGAGGTAGGGGGTTGTTTTGCCGGACCACACACAGATACACACAGACACACAGATACACACACCACACACACAGAGACACTACACACCACACACACACAGACAAGCCACACACACCACACACAGACACGCCACACACTACACACAGAGACACTACACACACACAGACACGCCACATGCACTACACACACCACACACAGACACACCACACACACACAGACACGCCACAAACACCCCACACACAGACACACAGATACACACACAGATACAGACACACACACAGACACAACAACAACAACCGCCATTCGCCACTAAGTGGCGGTGACGTCAGCACGACGCTTGTGCCAGACCATGTGCACCTTGAGGCCACGTGAAGTGTCGTACGCCCGCGGGCAGGAGGTCACGGGGCAGACCCAGGTGCCACGGGTCGACTGACTGAGATGAATGGCTGGTGCACCACCTGTGCCCCCTACTGTGCCAACCTGCTGTGCTTCAGCCACCCGGCGCTCCGCTCGTTGTTGTGAGCATCGCTCCTCCGCCCTCCGTTGTTGTTGGAGGGGGACTGCCTCCAACTGCCCAATAGCGTCCTTCACGAGCCTCCTCCACAGAGGCCGATCTTGACACCGCTCGTACCAGTCATCGGCAAGTCCACTCAACTCCACGTCCTCCTGTACCACATCACTCCATCTCTTCTCTAGCCCGTGCCGCGCCCGTTTAGCCGAACAAAAGCTGTTTCGGCATGCGGTGGCTGGGCATGCGGGCTACATTACCCAGCCAACGTTGCCTTGCCTGCCAGAGGAGCTCACCGATGGGACCTTGCCCAGATCTTTCAAGGATTTTTGAGCTCCTCACACAATCCAGCCTGGTTAAACCCAGGATGGATCGTAGGCAGGCCAGCCTAAATGTTTCCATCCAGCGAAGATGCTCCATTAAGGGGATCCACGTTTCGCAAGCGTAGAGAAGGGAGGGAATGACCGTGGCCGAGAAGACCTGAAGCTTAGTGCGGAGTGACAGACCAGGTAGATTCCACACAGTGTTACGCAACCGATGAAAAGAGATTGCCGCTCGACTGATTCGGAGTGAGACCTCTGCTGTTAAACTGGAGCCTGTCATTAGCACACTGCCCAGGTATGGGAAACTCTCCACTCTCTCCACAACTGCCCCATCACCGAATGGGAGTTGTGGGGGTGGAGTGTCCGATGGTACAAAATATCCAGGCAGGTGCTTAGTTTTGGTGGGGCTGATGGTAAAGTCTCAGCAGCAGCGTCTCCAACTCCTCCTCTGAATGAGCAGCTATTACCAAATCATCAGCATACATAACGTGGTTGAGCAATAGGGAGCCATCACTTGACCGCACCCGGGCATCAATCAGCCTCCATTATATCTGTACCAAATGGAGATTCCCCGGTACAGCTATTGAAGGCTTCATGAACTACGTGGTCAAAATAGATGTTAAATAATGTGGGAGCCAGAGGACATCCCTGTCGCACCCCAAGGTGTACAGGGAATGGCTCTGACTCCCGGCTATGTAGTTTTTTTACCCGGGCCCGCTCACCATCATGAAGGTCCTTAATGATCGTGAGCAGAGGGTCAGGGACTCCAAAAGCACGAAGAACAACCCAGAGCCCAGGCCTACTGATGGTATCATAGACCTTGACCAGGTCAATAAAGCAGAGATGTAGGTCTTGTTGGAATTCCCTACATCTCTGCTGTAGCAGACGGACAGAAAATATGACATCTGTGCAGGACCGCCCTTTCCTGAAACCGCATTGGGGCTCCGCAAGCCTCTCCTCAGCGTGCCTGGCAAGGCGATGTTGAATAATCCTTGCCAGGACCTTTCCTGGCACACTGAGGAGTGAGATGCCCCTGTAGTTGTTACAGTCTGTGCGGCCCCCTTCTTAAAGAGGGGGACCACCAGGGCATCCTTCCAATCCTGCGGAACCCGTCCAGTGGTCCAGATTGTTGTTATGATGTCATATAGGGCAGTCTGTGCACAAACGCCACCCTCACACACACAGACACAGGCACACACACACAGAGACACAGGCACACACACACAGAGACACAGTGTATACACACAGTGTACACACACACACAGTGTATACACATAGTGTATACACACACAGTGTACACACACACACAGTGTATACACAATAATGTCCACGTTGTTGTAGCTGAGCCCACGCACCCAAGGGAGGGAGCAATGGAAAATTAATCTAAATCAACATAAAACTCCATCCCCGCTCTGTGACGTCACCACTCAGCATGACCTCATCGGCGTGAAACGCCAGGGGGAGGTGTGCCTTGTTAGTGACGTCATGCCACCAAGGCATTCACCCCACCCCCGTCCACCGCGCCCTTGAGCGTGACGTCACTGAAGTAGGCGCCTAGTTCAGTTTCTTCTTCTTGCTGCTGTGCTTGTCCCACCTGATGACGATTGCTTGTGTTGCGATCTAAACGCCGTGATCTATTATTTGTAGCGTAATATTTAGAATTTGCTACATTTTGACCCAGACGCCAGCATGCAACGGCCTACTCGTTTTGAATGACGCAACAATAGTACGGTGTACATACACTGTTAAGCAGACGGTGCGTATTTGTAAAATAACTTCTTGTTGTTACGATGTAACCTGTTGCAGGATATTTCACTGCAGTAATTCAATGTTGTTAATATGCCCGTCAATAATTTAAAGTGAATACTTGTCTGATTGTGCGCGTGCATGTAACATTTTGTCTGAGGGTCAAACATTGAATAAGTGATGTTAGGACAAAGTGTGTGTGTGTGTGTTTGAAAGTAACCTGTACAGAGAACTCAGGTGAGACCCGTTGTTCTTGTGATACAGGTCAAACGGTGTTTTGTGTTCCATGAAGCATCTGGAGCAACTCATTGTCTTTGAAATAGGGAGCACGCTCGGATCATTCATCAGTTACAAGGCATACCACTTGAAAGTTACACGTATAGGAGGAGGTACATTCTCTACAACACGAATTGTAATTTTGTCTTACGTGTTGAAGTAGATTTTGTCGAACTTGGACTAGAAATGCTCCTTGCTGATTAAGGTCTGGATGTTCACAACCATGGCTTGAAGCAAGCCCCGCTGCTGTTGAGACATTGTCCACCAAAACCGGTCCACAGTTGGCTTGCACACACAGTGTACACACACACAGTGTACACACACACACAGTGTACACACACATAGTGTACACACACACAGTGTACACACAGTGTACACACACAGTGTACACACAGTGTACACACACACAGTGTACACACACACAGTGTACACACAGTGTATATACATAGTGTACACACACATAGTGTACACACACAGTGTACACACACACAGTGTACACACAGTGTATATACACAGTGTACACAGACATAGTGTACACACACAGTGTACACACACACAGTGTACACACACACAGTGTACACACAGTGTATATACACAGTGTACACACACACACATAGTGTACACACACAGTGTACACACATAGTGTACACACACAGTGTACACACACAGTGTACACACACAGTGTCCACCAAAACCGGTCCACAGTTGGCTTGCACTGAAGCAATGCTGCAGTAATTATGGACTCGCACGAAGGCCGTGGGATTTATATTTCGTGTTAAACATTCCTTTGTTTCGTGGAGAGACCGATTAAATTAAAGACGTCTTGTCTGCTGATCTTGTTCATATCTGTGTACATCGATATCCCACATTGCTTGCACGTACACACCACACGCAATTAAATCAATAAAAATAAGAACGACTTCCAGGCATTGCGAAGATCGAGGAATCTCTTTCAATGGAGCGAGTTCAGTGTGTTCGATTCAACATCTCTCTGTCTCTGTCCGTCTGTGTCGTCTGTTTGCCTCTGTGTTTCTCTCTGCCTGTGTCTCTCTGTCGTCTCTGTGTTCCTCTTGTCTGTGTCTGTCCACCTGTCTTGTCTGTGTGTGTGTCTATCAGCGTCTATCCAACCGTATTCAACGACTGTCAGTAGCAACACGCGCCTGTTCAACTTCCACGGCCCGCGACTCAAACTCGTTTATCTGTAACTTTCGCACCGTACGTAGCAAACTGTGTTAACCCATGGGTCTCTGTGTGTGTATATAACTTCTTTCGCACCATACCTAGCCAACCGTGATAATCTATGGGTCTGTGTGAGTCTCTGTGTGTGTATCTGGAACTTATTTCGCACCGTATGTAGGCAACCGTGATAATCTATGGGTCTCTGTGTGAGTATGTGTGTGTGTATCTGTGTGAGTCTCTGTGTGTGTATTTGTGTGTGTCTCTGTGTGAGTCTCTGTGTGTGTATCTGTGTGTGTATCTGTGTGTGTATCTGTGTGTGTCTCTGTGTGTGTATCTGTGTGAGTCTCTGTGTGTGTCTCTGTGTGAGTCTGTGTGTGTGTATCTGTGTGTGTCTCTGTGTGAGTCTCTGTGTGTGTCTCTGTGTGAGTCTCTGTGTGTGTATCTGTGTGAGTCTCTGTGTGAGTCTCTGTGTGAGTCTCTGTGTATCTGGAACTTATTTCTCACCGTACGTAACCGAACCTGCCCAGGAGGAGCGGCTGGCATCTGTGGAGCTGTGGGCTGGGTAAATCTGTGAGCAGGAGCGAGAGACAATTAAGATCCCAAGCATTCACTACGTTATAAACAACATATTTGCACTCATAAGTCGCTTGCCTAATTGCACTCAGCAACTCGATGTTTCGTATCGAACCTCATCTCAAACAATGGAAGGGCGCCCCCTAGCGGCAGCTGCCCCTGTGTGGCACAAGGTGACCCTGCACCGACCTGCACGTGGCATGAGTCTGTCGGTAGGGGGCGATCATTACTGGAATTGCCACAATTTTGACCGTGACACCAACATGCAATGTGCGTTGTGAGTGACACAGTGGTTTGTTTGACATCCGCTGTTAAGCAGACTGCGCATGTTGTTGTGAATGTTACTGGAGTAGCCAGATGTGCCTGTCGGATTTGAACTTTGAACCTCAGCAATAAATAGAGAATGCACTACCATATTCCTGGTTCTTTAGGTAAAGTCACGTAGATAGAAAAATAAAAGATAAAAATAATAAATTAACATTTTAATAATAAAAAAATAATAAATAAAAATAATAAATTGAAAAAAAATTGATGAAAAGATGCCATGGGTCGACTGACTGAGATGACTGGCCAATGCACCACCTGTGCCCCCCACTACACACACAGAGTGTACACACACACAGTGTACACACACAGTGTACACACACACACAGTGTACACACACACAGTGTAAACACACACACAGTGTATACACACACAGTGTACACACACAGTGTATACAAATAATGTCCACGTTGTTGTTGTAGCTGAGCCCACACACCCAAGGGAGGGAGCAATGGAAAATGAATATAAATCAACTTAAACTCCAATCCCGCTCTGTGACGTCACCACTCAGCATTACTTCATCGGCGTGAAACGCCAGGGGGAGGTGTACCTCGCTAGTGACGTCATGTCACCAAGGTATTCCACCGCGATCTTGAGCGTGACGTCACCTCCGCTTGGGTCACTGCCGATTGCGTTCCAGTGCCAAGCCTTATTTGGGCAAAGCTACGCCCAGTGACGGCAACTCATTAACATAATGTGTTCGCTAAAGCCGTCGCGAGTTTATTGCGACGAGTTCATTGCCCACGACAAATGGGACGAGTGACATTAACATAATTTATTTATTCTCTAATTTATTCAGTTACGGAGCCGCTCATTGTGGGAGGAGCGTGTCTCGTACCCCGGATGTGACGTCGTGGCACCTGCTGCTGCGTGACGTCACGAGGTAACAGGAAGCTATCGCTTCCTGCACTGAAATCCGAGGTGAGAAATTCTCATTGCGATTGTTGTGGTTGTGGTGGTGGTTGTGGTTGTTGTTGTTTACCAAGGTAGAGCCTCTCTCTCTCGTAGGGATGTCAATTGAGTAGCAGCGAGCATAGGAATCGATGTCCAGGTTGGAACTTTACAACGCGGGGCCTAGCCACGCGGGGCCTTGCCTCCTGCCCTCGCCTGATTGCGTTCACTTTAATTATCTCGCTTAAGCTTAATTTGTCTTCACCCGGCTCGCCACTTTGTAACTTTGTTTTATTGCAAATATTCACGCAGTTTGTATTTTCTTTTGTTAGCAGGCCAAGCCCGCTTGAGCTGCTATACCGCTCTTGTTATCAGAAGCGACCTGCCCACAACAACACAAGGTGAGGCTTTGTCAACGTGTGTGAATGTTTTGACTTAAAACTTTGGTGACTGCAGGAATTAATATTCTTGGTTCTTTCGGTAAAGTCACGTAGATAGAAAATAAAATAAAAACAGATTATCATTTTTCTTTTTTAAATGAAGCAAAAAACCCCACAACGTTTCTATGGCAACATTAATGTTGAAGATGCTAGAGCTTACAGGAATATTTGACATTTGCCCTCATTGCGTGCCATGACAGTGCTGTTTGCACAGTCACACAGAGTCACTGTAAGATGATTTTCTTGGTCGTGTTTTTGTTTTGTCGCTTGTTGTGGTTGCACCCGATTCAAGAGCCGAATGGCTCACGGGACTATAACCAAAATAAATCAAACTGAAAATCAAAAAACTGAAACCGCGTGATGAATTTTGGGAAAGTTTTTCACTGCATCTCCAAATATAAAAGGCAAAGTTGTGATTGTGTGTGTTGTCTGTTCAAAATGTTTAGCGTACTTCCCGACATGCAACAAACTGTAAATTTGCCATGTGGGTGCTTTACAGACTGTACACCGTACAAACATTATACAAATACACTTTTGTGTTTTTGTTGGGGGGGGGGGAGCTCAATAATGCATAGATTTTTTGCACGGCAAGTGAGCTGTGACGTCAAATCTGTCACGTGACCCTCGCATGTGGAAGCATCACGCATTGTAGTGTAGTGGTTAGCGTTGTCTGTGTGTGTGTGTCTGTGTGTGTGTGCCTGTGTGTGTGTGTCTGTGTGTCTGTGTGTGTGTCTGTGTGTGTGTCTGTGTGTGTTTGTGTGTCTGTGTGTGTGTGTCTGTGTGTGTGTGTCTGTGTGTGTGTCTGTGTGTGTATCTGTGTGTGTGTCTGTCTGTGTCTGTGTGTATGTATCTGTGTGTGTCTGTGTGTGTGTCTGTGTGTGTGTGTATCTGTGTGTGTATCTGTGTGTGTGTGTCTGTGTGTGTGTGTCTGTGTGTGTGTGTCTGTGTCTGTCTGTGTGTGGAAGCGTAACGCATTGTAGTGTATCGGTTAGCGCTACGCCGCGCTACGAACCCGGCGACCCGAGTTTGATTCCCGTTCACGGCCACCACCGGTGATTATTAATTCAACCGCTTCTGGGCCTCCCCTAGGTCGACTCAGCCTTAAACGAGTAACTGTTGTGGTGTGAACATCGCCACTGGGGAGACAAAGGCGGCCGGATGTGGTGGATCCAAGTCCCGGGCGAAGCCGGGTAGTACAGCTAGTCGTGAATCCATGAATGAATATAGACGTGTAAGTCATGTGTGACTGTATATATTCATTCCTCCATGGCTCGTTACTGACGTGTAGATGGTGTGGATATTCTTATTTTCTGTCTGCAGCTGACGCTGGTCTGATGGAGCAAAGGCCCTCAGCACAGCATCTCGGTACGACAAGTCAACAATGCGACCAGCGTGCATACAGCACGGATCGGACTGGAAATTTGACACAGCACCAGAGAACTCGCACAGGAGAGAAACCCTTCAAGTGCACTGTGTGTGACAAGGCATTTGCATGGCCATCAGTTCTTCAGACCCACCAGAGAACTCACACAGGAGAGAAACCCTTCAAGTGCACTGTGTGTGAAGGCATTTTCACGGTCATCTGCTCTTAAAACACACCAGAGAACACACACGGGAGAGAAACCCTTCAAGTGCAGTGTGTGTGGGAAGACATTTTCAGATTCATTTGCTCTTAAAACACACCAGAGAACACACACGGGAGAGAAACCCTTCATGTGCAGTGTGTGTGGGAAGGCATTTCCAGATTCATCTAATCTTAAAACACACCAGAGAACACACACGGGAGAGAAACCCTTCAAGTGCAGTGTGTGTGTGAAGGCATTTTCACGGTCATCTGCTCTTAAAACACATCAGAGAACACACACGGGAGAGAAATCCTTGTGCAGTGTGTGTGGGAAGACATTTTCTGATTCTGCTCTTAAAAAACACCAGAGAACACACACGGGAGAGAAACCCTTCAGGTGCAGTGTGTGTGGGAAGACATTTTCAGATTCATCTACTCTTAAAACACACCAGAGAACACACACGGGAGAGAAACCCTTCATGTGCAGTGTGTGTGGGAAGGCATTTCCAGATTCATCTAATATTAAAAAACACCAGAGAACACACACGGGAGAGAAACCCTTCAAGTGCAGTGTGTGTGGGAAGGCATTTTCGCGGTCATCTGCTCTTAAAACACACCAGAGAACACACACGGGAGAGAAACCCTTCAGGTGCAGTGTGTGTGGGAAGACATTTTCAGATTCATCTACTCTTAAAAAACACCACATAACACACATGGGAGAGAAATCCTTCTTGTGCAGTGTGTGTGGGAAGACATTTTCTGATTCATCTGCTCTTAAAACACACGAGAAAACACACACGGGAGAGAAATCCTTGTGCAGTGTGTGTGGGAAGGCATTTTCTGATTCTGCTCTTAAAAAACACCAGAGAACACACACGGGAGAGAAACCCTTCAGGTGCAGTGTGTGTGGGAAGACATTTTCAGATTCATCTACTCTTAAAACACACCAGAGAACACACACGGGAGAGAAACCCTTCAAGTGCAGTGTGTGTGTGAAGGCATTTTCGCGGTCATCTGCTCTTAAAACACACCAGAGAACACACACGGGAGAGAAACCCTTCAGGTGCAGTGTGTGTGGGAAGACATTTTCAGATTCATCTACTCTTAAAAAACACCACAGAACACACATGGGAGAGAAATCCTTCTTGTGCAGTGTGTGTGGGAAGACATTTTCTGATTCATCTGCTCTTAAAACACACCAGAGAACACACACGGGAGAGAAACCCTTCAAGTGCAGTGTGTGTGTGAAGGCATTTTCACGGTCATCTGCTCTTAAAACACACCAGAGAACACACACGGGAGAGAAATCCTTGTGCAGTGTGTGTGGGAAGACATTTTCTGATTCTGCTCTTAAAAAACACCAGAGAACACACACGGGAGAGAAACCCTTCAGGTGCAGTGTGTGTGGGAAGACATTTTCAGATTCATCTACTCTTAAAACACACCAGAGAACACACACGGGAGAGAAACCCTTCAAGTGCAGTGTTTGTGTGAAGGCATTTTCGCGGTCATCTGCTCTTAAAACACACCAGAGAACACACACGGGAGAGAAACCCTTCAAGTGCAGTGTGTGTGGGAAGGCATTTTCACAGTCATCTGGTCTTAAATCACACCAGAGAACACACACGGGAGAGAAACCCTTCAAGTGTAGTGTGTGTGGGTAGGCATTTTCACAGTCATCTGCTCTTAAAAAACACCAGAGTACACACGGGAGAGAAACCTTTCAAGTGCAGTGTTTGCGGGAAGGCATTTGCACACTCATCAAATCTTCAAGTACACCGGAGAACACAGAAGCATCAGAAGATCCACAAGGAGTGGAGTCTGAAATCAGCTTGTGAAAGTCAAAGTGCTGCAATGAGCCCATCCCTCATGAAACACGAACCAGAAGAAAATCCCAGCTTGGACACTTTTAAAGGTATCGAGGTGAAATGTGAAGAGGTGATGGTGAAGAGGGAAGAGGTGATGGTGAAATGTGAAGAGGTGATGGTGAAGAGCGAAGAAGTGAAGGTAAAATGTGAAGGTGAAGATTCAACTCCAAAATGGGACCTTCACATCGTGAAGCAGGAGGAGAATTATGACTGAGGCAGAGTGAGGCAACTCCCAGCAGTTTGTGGAAGTGGAGGTGTGGGTGGACTTCCTCTGAGACAATACAAAGTCAAGTGGAGACCCGGTAGATGTGTAAGCTTGATATAATGTTGCTCCAATAGATGCACCTTTGTCACAGGCCTTTAATGACAATAATGTGAAATTGGACACTCACTTCCTAGTTCAACCTGCAGAGTAAGAGCAGCCAGTCTTTGTGGGCCCGTGGTTTGGGTAGATCTCTAACCAGGAGCGAGAGCTAATAAGCTCCCAAGCATTCACGATGTTCTCATGATAATTGCATTTACACGGTGCTTGCTTAACCGCCTCAGCAACTCGGAGTTTCGTGTCGTACCTCGTCTGAATCACTCGAAGAGCATCCCCAAGTAGCAGCTGCCCCTGTGTGGCACAGGGTGGTGGCCCTGCACCGGCCTGCATGTGGACAAGAGCCTGTCAGTAGGGGGCGATGATTGATGCGTCATCTCAGTTGTGTAGTTTGTAGGTAATCTTGATTCGAAGCTGTTGTGACTGCAGGAATCCACACTCTTGAGTTATTTCGGTAAAGTCACCACGTGGGTATAAACATAACAGATCATGGCGTTTAGATCACAACACAAGCAATCGTCAGGTGGGACAACCACAGCAAGAGAAACTGCTGAAGTAGTAGGCGCCTACTCCAGCAGTTTCTTCTTCTTGCTGTGCTTGTCCCACCTGATGACGATTGCTTGTGTTGCCATCGAAGCGCCGTGATCTATTATTTGTAGCGTATTTAGAATTTGCTACATTTGACCCAGACGCCAGCATGCAACGGCCTACTCGTTTTGAATGACGCAACAATAGTACGTTGTACATACACTGTTAAGCAGACGGTGCGTATTTTTCTTGTTAATAAGATGTAACGTGATGCAGTCAATTTCGCTGCAGTAATTCAATTTTGTTAATATGCCCGTCAATAATTTAGAATGAATACTTGTCTGATTGTGTGCGTGCATGTAACATTTTGTCTGAGGGTCACACATTGAATAAGTGATGTTAGGACAAAGTGTGTGTGTTTTGGAAGTAACCTGTACAGATAACTCGGGTGAGACCCGTTGTTCTTGTGATACAGGTCAAAGGGTACTTTTGTGTTTCACGAAGCGTCTGCCTCTGGAGCAACTCATCGTCTTTGAAATAGGGAGCACGCTCGGATCATTCATGAGTTACAAGGCATACCACTTGAAAGTTACACGTATAGGAGGAGGTACATTCTCTACAACACAAATTGTAGTTTTGTCTTACGTGTTGACGTAGATTTTGTCTACTGGGACTAGAAATGCGCCTTGTTGATTGACGTCTGGATGTTCGTTACCTATCGGTTGAAGCAAACCCCACTGCTGTTGTTGAGATGCTGTGCACCTTTGGTTCTATTGGGTAAAGTCACGTAGGTGAAAATAAAATAACAAAAAATCACGACGTTTCGGCCACAACACAAGCGGCCTTCATCAGGTGAAGGGACGAGCCTGTCTGGAGGACAGCGCTGGAGTGGAAGAAGCCACGCTTAGATCACAACATTTAAGCTTGTCAAGGGGCACCTCTGCGGATGTGTATACTTTAACTTAGCTATTTCAATGAGCCATTTCAATGCTAAATTATATGCTAATTCCTTTGTCAAAGCCCGTGGTCTTCTTCTCACACAGCTTAAATGTCGTGATCTAAGCGTGGCTTCTTCCACTCCAGTGCTGTCCTCCAGACAAGCTCGTCCCTTCACCTGATGAAGGCCGCTTGTGTTGTGGCCGAAACATCGTGATTTTTTGTTATTTTATTTTCACCTACGTGACTTTACCCAATAGAACCAAAGAGTATGGATCCTAGCAGTCACGAAAGCTTTAAATCTAGAAATGCTGTGCACCATTTAATGGTCCAACACATTGACGGCCTTCAGGCCAGGAAAGTCACAACATTTGCACACGAAGGACGCATTCACGCAAGTACCCCATGCTCCGTTTTGAAGTTTTAAAATGAAACATCTTTGAATTGTGTTGTGTTTTGAATTAGATGATTTTATTTCTTCATTGAAAGCTTGTATCAATTTACATCTTGGAGACTTCATTGAAAAGGACATTTCGTGTGAATTTTCTCTCGTCATTAAGTAGATGGCCTTGCCGGGGGTTTGGTTCAATGCGGACACAAACAGTGTACACACACACAGTGTACACACACATAGTGTACACACAGTGTACACACACACACAGTGTACACACAGTGTACACACAGTGTACACACACAGTGTACACACACACAGTGTATACACTTAGTGTACACACACACAGTGTACACACACAGTGACACAGTGTATACACACAGTGCACACAGACACAGTGTACACACACACAGTCCACGTTGTTGCTGAGCTCACACACCCAAGGGAGGGAGCAATGGAAAATGAATCTAAATCAACTTAAACTCCAACCCCGCTCTGTGATGTCACCACTCTGCATTACCTCATCGGCGTGAAACGCCATGGGGACGTGTACCTCGATAGTGACGTCATGTCACCAAGGTATTCACCCGTCCACCGTGCTCTTGAACGTGACGTCACCTCCGCTTGGGTCGCTGCCGACGTCTTTCCAGTGGCAATCCTTATTTGGGCAAAGCTACGCCCAGTGACTGGTGGCTCATTAACATAATGTGTCCGTTAAAGCCGTCGCGAGTTTATTGCGACGGGTTCAGCGCCTACGACCCTATCCCTCGACATATGGGCCTACCTTATTAACATAATTTATTCAATTTTGATTTAAAGCTTTCGTGACTGCAGTAATTCTTATTCTTAGTTTTTTCGGTAAAGTCACGTTGAAGAGAAACAACAAAATAACAAAATATATATAAAACAATAAAAAATTCTCACGACGTTTCGACCATAACTCAAACGGTCATCATCAGGTGTTCATGATGACCGTTTGAGTTATGGTCGAAACGTCGTGAGAATTTTTTATTGTTTTATATATATTTTGTTGTTTCTCTTCAACGTGACTTTACCGAAAAAACTAAGAATATAATTTATTCAGTTAGAGAGCCGCTCGTGGGGGGGAAGTGACGTCATACTACTTCCTGCTGTCGCGAGGCAACAGGAAGCTGCCGTGTGCGCGCTTGCACTGAAATCCGAGGTGAGAAATTCTCGTGGTGGTGGTTGTGGTGGTGGTGGTTGTTGTTGTTTACCAAGGTAGAGCCTCTCTCGTAGGGATGTCAGTTGAGTAGCAGCGAGCATGGGAATCGATGTCCCGGTTGGAACTTTACAACGCGGGGCCTAGCCACGCGTGGCCTTGCCTCCTGCCCTCGCCTGATTGCGTTCACTTTAATTATCTCGCTTAAGTTTAATTTGTCTTCACCCGGCTCGCCACTTTGTAACTTTGTTTTATTGTAAATATTCACGCAGTTTTTATTTTCTTTTGTTACCAGGCCAAGCCCGCTTGAGCTGCTATACCGCTCTTGTTATCAGAAGCCACCTGCCCACAACAACACAAGGTGAGGCTTTGTCAACGTGTGTGAATGTTTTGACTTAAAACTTTGGTGACTGCAGGAATTCATTTTCTTGGTTCTTTCGGTAAAGTCACGTAGATAGAAAATAAAATAAAAATAACAGATAATAATTTTTCTTTTTTTTAAATGAAGCAAAAAACCCCACAACGTTTCTATGGCAACATTAATGTTGAAGATGCGAGGGCTTACAGGAATATTTATGACATTTGCCCTCTCATTGCGTGCCATGACAGTGCTGTTTGCACAGTCACACATAGTCACTGTAAGATTATTTTCTTGGTCGTGTTTTTGTTTTGTTGCTTGTTGTGGTTGCACCCGATTCAAGAGCCGAATGGCTCACGGGACTATAACCAAAATAAATCAAACTGAAAATCAAAAATACTGAAACCGCGTGATGAATTTGGGAAAGTTTTTCACTGCATCTCCAAATATATAAAAGGCAAAGTTGTGATTGTGTGTGTCTGTTCAAAATGTTTAGCGTACTTCTCGACATGCAACAAACTGGAAATTTGCCATGTGGGTACTTTACAGACTGTACACCGTGCAGACATTATACAAATACACTTTTGTGTTTTTGTTGGGGGGGGGGGAGCTCAATAATGTATAGATTTTTTGCACGGCAAGTGAGCTGTGACGTCAAATCTGTCACGTGACCCTCGCATGTGGAAGAGGAACGCATTGTAGTGTAGCGGTTAGCATTGTCTGTGTGTTTGTGTGTCTGTGTGTGTGTGTATGTGTGTGTGTATGTGTGTGTGTCTGTGTGTGTGTGTGTCTGTGTGTATCTGTCTGTGTGTGTCTGTGTGTGTATCTGTGTGTGTCTGTATCTGTGTGTGTGTATGTGTGTCTGTGTGTGTGTGTCTGTGTGTCTGTGTATCTGTGTGTGTGTGTGGAAGAGTAACTCATTGTAGTGTAGCGGTTAGCGCTACGCTGCGCAACGAACCCGGCGACCCGAGTTCGATTCCCGCTCACGGCCACCACCGGTAATGATTATTTGAACCGCTTCTGGGCCTCCCCTAGGTCGACTCAGCCTCAAACGAGTAACTGCTGTGGTGGTGTGAACATCGCCACTGGGGAGACAAAGGCGGCCGGACGTGGTGGATCCAAGTCCCGGGCGAAGCCGGGTAGTACAGCTAGTCATGAATACATGAATGAATATAGACGTGTAAGTCACGTGTGACTGTATATATTAATTCCTCCATGGCTCGATACTGACGTGTAGATGGTGTGGATATTCTTATTTTCTGTCTGCAGCTGACGCTGGTCTGATGGAGCAAATGCACTCAGCACAGCAACTCGGTACGACAAGTCAACAATGCGACCAGCGTGCATACGGCACGGATCGGACTGGAAATTTGACACAGCACCAGAGAACTCACACAGGAGAGAAACCCTTCAAGTGCACTGTGTGTGACAAGGCATTTTCAGATTCATCGACTCTTACAAAACACCAGAGAACACACACGGGAGAGAAACCCTTCAAGTGCACTGTGTGTGGGAAGGCATTTTCAGATTCATCGACTCTTAAAAAACACCAGAGAACACACACGGGAGAGAAACCCTTCAAGTGCACTGTGTGTGGGAAGGCATTTTCACAGTCATCTGCTCTTAAAATTCACCAGAGAACACACACGGGAGAGAAACCCTTCAAGTGCAGTGTGTGTGGGAAGACATTTTCTGATTCATCTGCTCTTAAAAAACACCAGAGAACACACACGGGAGAGAAACCCTTCAAGTGCAGTGTGTGTGGGAAGACATTTTCAGATTCATCTACTCTTAAAAAACACCAGAGAACACACACGGGAGAGAAACCCTTCAAGTGCAGTGTTTGTGGGAAGACATTTTCACGGTCATCTGCTCTTAAAACACACCAGAGAACACACACGGAAGAGAAACCCTTCTTGTGCAGTGTGTGTGGGAAGACATTTTCTGATTCATCTGCTCTTAAAATACACCAGAGAACACACACAGGAGAGAAACCCTTCAAGTGCAGTGTGTGTGGGAAGGCATTTTCAGATTCATTTGCTCTTAAAACACACCAGAGAACACACACGGGAGAGAAACCCTTCAAGTGCAGTGTGTGTGGGACGGCATTTTCAGATTCATCTACTCTTAAAAAACACCAGAGAACACACACGGGAGAGAAACCCTTCAAGTGCAGTGTGTGTGGGAAGGCATTTTCAGATTCGTTTGCTCTTAAAACACACCAGAGAACACACACGGGAGAGAAACCCTTCAAGTGCACTGCGTGTGGGACGGCATTTTCAGATTCATCTACTCTTAAAAAACACCAGAGAACACACACGGGAGAGAAACCCTTCAAGTGCAGTGTGTGTGGGAAGACATTTTCAGATTCATCTACTCTTAAAAAACACCAGAGAACACACACGGGAGAGAAACCCTTCAAGTGCAGTGTGTGTGGGAGGACATTTTCATATTCATCTAATCTTAAAAAACACCAGAGAACACACACGGGAGAGAAACCCTTCAGGTGCAGTGTGTGTGGGAAGACATTTTCATGGTCATCTGCTCTTAAAACACACCAGAGAACACACACGGAAGAGAAACCCTTCAAGTGCACTGTGTGTGGGAAGGCATTTTCAGATTCATCGACTCTTAAAAAACACCAGAGAACACACACGGGAGAGAAACCCTTCAAGTGCACTGTGTGTGGGAAGGCATTTTCACAGTCATCTGCTCTTAAAATTCACCAGAGAACACACACGGGAGAGAAACCCTTCAAGTGCAGTGTGTGTGGGAAGACATTTTCTGATTCATCTGCTCTTAAAAAACACCAGAGAACACACACGGGAGAGAAACCCTTCAAGTGCAGTGTGTGTGGGAAGACATTTTCTGATTCATCTGCTCTTAAAAAACACCAGAGAACACACACGGGAGAGAAACCCTTCAAGTGCAGTGTGTGTGGGACGGCATTTTCAGATTCATCTACTCTTAAAAAACACCAGAGAACACACACGGGAGAGAAACCCTTCAAGTGCAGTGTGTGTGGGAAGACATTTTCATGGTCATCTGCTCTTAAAACACACCAGAGAACACACACGGAAGAGAAACCCTTCAAGTGCACTGTGTGTGGGAAGGCATTTTCAGATTCATCGACTCTTAAAAAACACCAGAGAACACGCACGGGAGAGAAACCCTTCAAGTGCACTGTGTGTGGGAAGGCATTTTCACAGTCATCTGCTCTTAAAATTCACCAGAGAACACACACGGGAGAGAAACCCTTCAAGTGCAGTGTGTGTGGGAAGACATTTTCTGATTCATCTGCTCTTAAAAAACACCAGAGAACACACACGGGAGAGAAACCCTTCAAGTGCAGTGTGTGTGGGAAGACATTTTCTGATTCATCTGCTCTTAAAAAACACCAGAGAACACACACGGGAGAGAAACCCTTCAAGTGCAGTGTGTGTGGGACGGCATTTTCAGATTCATCTACTCTTAAAAAACACCAGAGAACACACACGGGAGAGAAACCCTTCAAGTGCAGTGTGTGTGGGAAGGCATTTTCAGATTCGTTTGCTCTTAAAACACACCAGAGAACACACACGAGAGAGAAACCCTTCAAGTGCAGTGTGTGTGGGAAGACATTTTCAGATTCATCTACTCTTAAAAAACACCAGAGAACACACACGGGAGAGAAACCCTTCAAGTGCAGTGTGTGTGGGAGGACATTTTCATATTCATCTAATCTTAAAAAACACCAGAGAACACACACGGGAGAGAAACCCTTCAGGTGCAGTGTGTGTGGGAAGACATTTTCATGGTCATCTGCTCTTAAAACACACCAGAGAACACACACGGAAGAGAAACCCTTCAAGTGCAGTGTGTGTGTGAAGACATTTTCAGATTCATTTGCTCTTAAAGCACACCAGAGAACACACACGGGAGAGAAACCCTTCAAGTGCAGTGTGTGTGTGAAGGCATTTTCACGGTCATCTGCTCTTAAAACACACCAGAGAACACACACGGGAGAGAAACCCTTCTTGTGCAGTGTGTGTGGGAAAACATTTTCTGATTCATCTGCTCTTAAAAAACACCTGAGAACACACACGGGAGAGAAACCCTCCAGGTGCAGTGTGTGTGGGAAGACATTTTCAGATTCATCTACTCTTAAAATTTAAAACACCAGAGAACACACACGGGAGAGAAACCCTTTAAGTGCAGTGTTTGTGGGACGGCATTTTCAGATTCATCTACTCTTAAAAAACACCAGAGAACACACACGGGAGAGAAACCCTTCAAGTGCAGTGTGTGTGGGAAGGCATTTTCAGATTCGTTTGCTCTTAAAACACACCAGAGAACACACACGGGAGAGAAACCCTTCAAGTGCAGTGTGTGTGGGACGGCATTTTCAGATTCATCTACTCTTAAAAAACACCAGAGAACACACACGGGAGAGAAACCCTTCAAGTGCAGTGTGTGTGGGAGGACATTTTCATATTCATCTAATCTTAAAAAAACACCAGAGAACACACACGGGAGAGAAACCCTTCAGGTGCAGTGTGTGTGGGAAGACATTTTCATGGTCATCTGCTCTTAAAACACACCAGAGAACACACACGGAAGAGAAACCCTTCAAGTGCAGTGTGTGTGTGAAGACATTTTCAGATTCATTTGCTCTTAAAGCACACCAGAGAACACACACGGGAGAGAAACCCTTCAAGTGCAGTGTGTGTGTGAAGGCATTTTCACGGTCATCTGCTCTTAAAACACACCAGAGAACACACACGGGAGAGAAACCCTTCTTGTGCAGTGTGTGTGGGAAAACATTTTCTGATTCATCTGCTCTTAAAAAACACCTGAGAACACACACGGGAGAGAAACCCTCCAGGTGCAGTGTGTGTGGGAAGACATTTTCAGATTCATCTACTCTTAAAATTTAAAACACCAGAGAACACACACGGGAGAGAAACCCTTTAAGTGCAGTGTTTGTGGGACGGCATTTTCAGATTCATCTACTCTTAAAAAACACCAGAGAACACACACGGGAGAGAAACCCTTCAAGTGCAGTGTGTGTGGGAAGGCATTTTCAGATTCGTTTGCTCTTAAAACACACCAGAGAACACACACGGGAGAGAAACCCTTCAAGTGCAGTGTGTGTGGGACGGCATTTTCAGATTCATCTACTCTTAAAAAACACCAGAGAACACACACGGGAGAGAAACCCTTCAAGTGCAGTGTGTGTGGGAGGACATTTTCATATTCATCTAATCTTAAAAAAACACCAGAGAACACACACGGGAGAGAAACCCTTCAGGTGCAGTGTGTGTGGGAAGACATTTTCATGGTCATCTGCTCTTAAAACACACCAGAGAACACACACGGGAGAGAAACCCTTCAAGTGCAGTGTGTGTGAAGACATTTTCTGATTCATCTACTCTTAAAAGACACCAGAGAACACACACGGGAGAGAACCCCTTCAAGTGCAGTGTGTGTGGGAAAACATTTTCTGATTCATCTGCTCTTAAAAAACACCAGAGAACACACACGGGAGAGAAACCCTCCAGGTGCAGTGTGTGTGGGAAGACATTTTCAGATTCATCTACTCTTAAAAAACACCAGAGAACACACACGGGAGAGAAACCCTTCAAGTGCAGTGTTTGTGGGAAGACATTTTCACGGTCATCTGCTCTTAAAACACACCAGAGAACACACACGGGAGAGAAACCCTTCTTGTGCAGTGTGTGTGGGAAGACATTTTCTGATTCATCTGCTCTTAAAAAACACCAGAGAACACACACGGGAGAGAAACCCTTCAGGTGCAGTGTGTGTGGGAAGACATTTTCAGATTCATCTATTCTTAAAAATCACCAGAGAACACACACGGGAGAGAAACCCTTCAAGTGCAGTGTTTGTGGGATGGCATTTTCAGATTCATCTACTCTTAAAAAACACCAGAGAACACACACGGGAGAGAAACCCTTCAAGTGCAGTGTGTGTGGGAAGGCATTTTCAGATTCGTTTGCTCTTAAAACACACCAGAGAACACACACGGGAGAGAAACCCTTCAAGTGCAGTGTGTGTGGGACGGCATTTTCAGATTCATCTACTCTTAAAAAACACCAGAGAACACACACGGGAGAGAAACCCTTCAAGTGCAGTGTGTGTGGGAGGACATTTTCATATTCATCTAATCTTAAAAAACACCAGAGAACACACACGGGAGAGAAACCCTTCAGGTGCAGTGTGTGTGGGAAGACATTTTCATGGTCATCTGCTCTTAAAACACACCAGAGAACACACACGGGAGAGAAACCCTTCAAGTGCAGTGTGTGTGAAGACATTTTCTGATTCATCTACTCTTAAAAGACACCAGAGAACACACACGGGAGAGAACCCCTTCAAGTGCAGTGTGTGTGGGAAAACATTTTCTGATTCATCTGCTCTTAAAAAACACCAGAGAACACACACGGGAGAGAAACCCTCCAGGTGCAGTGTGTGTGGGAAGACATTTTCAGATTCATCTACTCTTAAAAAACACCAGAGAACACACACGGGAGAGAAACCCTTCAAGTGCAGTGTTTGTGGGAAGACATTTTCACGGTCATCTGCTCTTAAA
This sequence comes from Petromyzon marinus, assembly GCF_048934315.1. Lineage (NCBI taxonomy): Eukaryota > Metazoa > Chordata > Hyperoartia > Petromyzontiformes > Petromyzontidae > Petromyzon > Petromyzon marinus. Next base: position 436,732 of record NW_027423053.1, on the reverse strand, counting down.
ACACACCAGAGAACACACACGGGAGAGAACCCCTTCTTGTGCAGTGTGTGTGGGAAGACATTTTCTGATTCATCTGCTCTTAAAAAACACCAGAGAACACACACGGGAGAGAAACCCTTCAGGTGCAGTGTGTGTGGGAAGACATTTTCAGATTCATCTATTCTTAAAAATCACCAGAGAACACACACGGGAGAGAAACCCTTCAAGTGCAGTGTTTGTGGGAAGACATTTTCACGGTCATCTGCTCTTAAAAAACACCAGAGAACACACGGGAGAGAAACCCTTCAAGTGCAGTGTGTGCGGGAAGGCATTTGCACATTAATCAAATCTTCAAGTACACCAGAAAAGACACAGGAGAGAAACCCTTGAGGTATACTCTGTGTGGGATGATGTTTGCACAGTCATCACATCTTAAAGTACACCAGAGAACACACACGGGAGAGAAACCCTTCAGGTGCACTCTGCGGGAAGGCATTTGCACATTCATAAAATCTTCAAGTACACCAGAGAACACGGAAGCATCAGAAGATCTGCAAGGAGTGGAATCTGAAATCAGCTTGTGAAAGTCAAAGTGCCACAATAAGCCCATCCCTTATGAAACAAGAACCGGACGAAAATCCCAGCTTGGACACTTTTAAAGGTATCGAGGTGAAATATGAAGAGGTGATGGTGAAGAGGGAAGAAGTGATGGTGAAGAGGGAAGAAGTGAAGGTGAAATGTGAAGATGAAGATTCAACTCCAAAATGGGACCTTCACATCGATGGAGGCAACGTGAAGCAGGAGGAGAATTCTGACTGTGATGCAGAGCGAGGCAACTCCCAGCAGTTTGTGGAAGTGTAGATTTGAGTGGACTTCCTCCGAGACAATCCAAAGTCAGGTGGAGACCCGGTAGATGTGTAAGCCAGAGACGGTGTCACTACAATAGATGCACCTTTGTCACAGGCCTTTAATCACAAGAATGTGAAGTTGAACACTTTGTGGGCCCGTGGGTTGGGTAGATCTCTAACCAGGAGCAAGAGCCAATAAGCTCCCAAGCATTCACTATGTTATAATAATTGCTTTTACACGGTGCTTGCTTAATCGCCTCAGCAACTTGGAGTTTTGTGTCGTAACTCGCCTGAAACACTCAAAGAGCATCCCCAAGTAGCAGCTGCCCCTGTGTGGCACAAGATGGTGGCCCTGCACCAGCCTGCATGTGGACAAGAGCCTGTCAGTAGGAGGCGATGATTGATGTGTCATCTCAGTTGTGTAGTTTGTAGGTAATGTTTAGAATTTGCTACATTTTCACTCAGATGCCAGCATGCAATGGCCTACTCGTTTTGAATGACACAATAGTATGTTTTACATACACGGTGAAGCAGACTGCAACTTTTTTAAAAAGCTTGTTAATACGATGTAACGTGATGCAGTATATTTCACTGCAGTAATCCAATTTTGTTAATATGCCTGTCAATAATTTAGAATGTATACTTGTCTGGTTTTGTGCATACTTGTAACATTTGATCTATAAGGGTCAAACATTGAATAAGTGATGTTAGGACAAAGTGTGTCTGTTTGAAAGTAACCTGTACAGAGAACTCAGGTGAGACCCGTTGTTCTTGTGATACAGGTGAAAGGGTACTTTTGTGTTTCACGAAGCATCTGGAGCAACTCATTGTCTTTGACATAGGGAGCACGCTTAGATCATTCATCAGTTACAAGGCATACCACTTGAAAGTTACACGTATAGGAGGAGGTACATTCTCTACAACACGAATTGTAGTTTTGTCTTACGTGTTGACGTAGATTTTGTCTAACTGGGACTAGAAATGCTCCTTGCTGATTCACGTCTGGATGTTCGTAACCATCGGTTGAAGCAAACCCCACTGCTGTTGTTGAGATGCTGTGCACCAATAAGGGTCCAACACAGTGACGGCCTTCAGGCCAGGAAAGTCACAACATTTGCACACGAAGGACGCATTCACGCAAGTACCCCATGCTCCGTTTTGAAGTTTTAAAAGGAAACATCTTTGAATTGTGTTGTGTTTTGAATGAGATGATTTTATTTCCTCATTAAAAGCTTGTATCAATTTACATCTGGAAGACTTCATTGAAAAGGACATTTCGTGTGATTTTTTTCTCGTCGTTAAGTAGATGGCCTTGCCGGGGGTTCGGTTCAATGCAGACACAAACAGTGTACACACACAGTGTACACACAATGTACACACACTGTACACACAGTGTACACACTACACAGTGTACACACAGTGTACACACATTGTGTACACACAGTGTACACACTCACAGTGTACACACACAGTATACACACAGTGTACACACACAGTGTATATACACAGTGTACACACACATTGTACACACATAGTGTACACACACACAGTGTACACACACGGTTTATACACACTGTACACAGTGTATACACAGTGTACACAAACAGTACACAGTGTACACACAGTGTACATACAGTATATACACACAGTGTACACACACACAGGGTACACACACAGTGTATATATACACACAGTGTACACACACGGTGTACACACACTATATATACACACACAGTGTACACACACACAGTGACACAGCGACACACAGTGACACAGTGTATACACATAGTGTACACACACAGTGTACACACACTGACACACACACAGTGACACACATAGTATACACAGTGACAACAACAACCGTCATTCGCCACTAAGTGGCGGTGACGTCACCACGACGCTTGTGCCAGGCACAGTGACACACAGTGACACAGTGACACACAGCGACACACAGTGACACACACACAGTGTACACATAGTGTACACACACACAAGTGTACATACAGTGTATACACACAGTGTACACACACACAGTGACACACAGTAACACACAGTGTGCACACAGTGACACACACAGTGACACACAGCGACACAGTGTACACACAATGTACACACACTGTATACACGCAGTTTATACACAGTGTACACACACAGTGTACACACACAGTGTATACACATAGTGTACACACACACAGTGTACACACACACAGTGTACACACAGTGTACACACAGTGTGCACACACACAATGTACACACACAGTGTACATACACACTGTACACACACAGTGTACACACACACAGTGTACACACATACAGTGTAGACACAGTGTACACACACAATGTACACACACAGTGTACACACACAGTGTACACATAGTGTACAGTGTACAAACAGTGGACACGGGGTATACACAGTGTATATATACACACACACAGTGTACACACACACACAGTGACACACAGTGACACAGTGTGTATACACTATGTGTATACACACAGTGTACACACACACAAGGTGTATACACACAGTGCACACACACACAGTGACACAGCGACACACAGTGACAGTGACAGTGTATACACATAGTGTACACACACAGTGTACACACACACATTGTGTACACACACACAGTGCACACACACACAGTGTACACACTCACACAGTGTACACACATGCACAGTGTATACACATAGTGTGCACACACATTGTACACACACACACAGCGTACACACACAGACACAGTGTACACACACACATTGTGTACACACAGTGTACACACACACAGTGTATACACATAGTGTACACACACAGTGTACACACACACCGTGTACACACACACACAGTGTACACACACACACAGTGTATACACAATAATGTCCACGTTGTTGTAGCTGAGCCCACGCACCCAAGGGAGGGAGCAATGGAAAATGAATCTAAATCAACTTAAACTCCAATCCCGCTCTGTGACGTCACCACTCAGCATTACTTCATCGGCGTGAAACGCCAGGGGGAGGTGTACCTCGCTAGTGACGTCATGTCACCAAGGTATTCCACCGCGCTCTTGAGCGTGACGTCACCTCCGCTTGGGTCACTGCCGATTGCGTTCCAGTGCCAATCCTTATTTGGGCAAAGCTACGCCCAGTGACTGGCGGCTCATTAACATAATGTATCGTTAAAGCCGCGAGTTTATTGCGACGAGTTCATTGCCCACGACATATGGGACGAGTTACATTAACATAATTTATTTATTCTCTAATTTATTTAGTTACGGAGCCGCTCATTGTGGGAGGAGCGTGTCTCGTACTCCGGAAGTGATGTCATGTCACCTGCTGCTGCGTGACGTCACGAGGTAACAGGAAGCTATCGCTTCCTGCACTGAAATCCGAGGTGAGAAATTCTCATTGCGATTGTGGTTGTTGTGGTGGTGGTTGTGGTGGTGGTTGTTGTTGTTTGCCAAGGTAGAGCCTCGCTCTCTCTCTCGTAGGGATGTCAGTTGAGTAGCAGCGAGCATGGGAATCGATGTCCAGGTTGGAACTTTACAACGCGGGGCCTAGCCACGCGGGGCCTTGCCTCCTGCCCTCACCTGATTGCGTTTACTTTAATTATCTCGCTTAAGTTTAATTTGTCTTCACCCGGCTCGCCACTTTGTAACTTTGTTTTATTGTCAATATTCACGCAGTTTTTATTTTCTTTTGTTAGCAGGCCAAGCCCGCTTGAGCTGCTATACCGCTCTTGTTATCAGAAGCGACCTGCCCACAACAACACAAGGTGAGGCTTTGTCAACGTGTGTGAATGTTTTGACTTAAAACTTTGGTGACTGCAGGAATTAATATTCTTGGTTCTTTCGGTAAAGTTACGTAGATAGAAAATAAAATAGAAATAACATAATAAACATAAAAATAGTAAATAAAGCAAAAAAACCCACGTTTTGATTGCAACACAAGTGGTCTTTATTTAATGTAATTGTATTATCTGTTAATGTTATTTTCTGTCTACGTTACTTTACAGAAAGAACCAAGAATACGTGTGTCAATGTCTGTCGGTCAAAGACGCTAAACGGAGTGACGCGCAAACTCCAAATATACAGCAGGCGTCAGCGTCGGGATCGAACCCACGACTTCCTGTATACCAGGTGAGGTAGTTAACATCTCACCACGGAGAGAGACACGCAAACTCAAGTTAGCCTCGGCTATGTTCGTTGATCCTCAATTACTTGGTGGAGTGAGGAAGCATTCATGCCAAGCAGATGAAGGTGGCCAGGCGTGATTCTAGACACGCCACCGCCTGTTTACCCAGTGACAGTGTACAGTTTGTGTTTGCAGTAAAGTCTATTAACTCTGTTGAACACGGAGGTTATATCATAACAGTGGTTTACTTTTGTTTTCCTCTGGAACTCTTTGTAAGAATGGAAACAGGAGGTGAACACAGCACACACATTCAGCTGAAGTCGGAACTGTTCATCCCAGCATTTAAGGACATCTGAGCCTGGATTCACACCTCTAAGTTGCGATTGAACATTAATTTATGCATTTCTGCCTAACACAAATAGTATTGTTTTCAACACCCTTTGCTATGTCAGCTGAATTTAGCTCTCATAAATATTCCTTTTGTAGCCAGACAGCCGAAATTGTGTGCTCGGAGTTTTGGGTGAACATTCATTTTGAAGATACGAGGGCTTCCTGGCATGTTTATGACCATTTGCCCTCTCATTGTGTGCCATAACAGCCCTGTGATGAATTTGGGAAACTTTTCCACTACATCATGAATATATGAATAAGTATAGACGTGTAAGTCACGTGTTACTGTGTATATTTGCTTTCCTCTGTGCATCGATACTGACGTGTAGATGGTGTGGATATTTTTTTCTGTCTGCAGCTGACGCTTCCTCTGACGCTTCCTCTGCAGAATTGGTCTGATGGAGCAAAGGCAGTCAGCGCAGCTCGGTACGACAAGTCAACAATGCGACCAGCGTGCATACATCACGTATCGGACTGGAAATTTGACACAGCACCAGAGAACACACACAGGAGAGAAACTCTTCAAGTGCAGTGTGTGTAACAAGGCATTTGCACGGTCATTTTCTCTTAAAACACACCAGAGAACACACACGGGAGAGAAACCCTTCAAGTGCACTGTGTGTGGGAAGGCGTTTGCACGTTCATCTACTCTTGTAATACACCAGAGAACACACACGGGAGAGAAACCCTTCAAGTGCAGTGTGTGTGGGAAGGCGTTTCCACATTCATCTACTCTTGTAGAACACCAGAGAACACACACGGGAGAGAAACCCTTCAAGTGCAGTGTGTGCGTGAAGGCGTTTGCACAGTCATCTGCTCTTGTAAAACACCAGAGAACACACACAGGAGAGAAATCCTTCAAGTGTACTCTGTGTGGGAAGCCGTTTGCAGATTCATCAAATCTTCAAGTACACCAGAGAACACAGAAGCATCAGAAAATCCACAAGGAGTGGAGTCTGAAATCAGCTTGTGAAAGTCAAAGTGCCGCAATGAGCCCATCCCTCATGAAACACGAACCGGAAGAAAATCCCAGCTTGGACACTTTTAAAGGTATCGAGGTGAAATATGAAGAGGTGATGGTGAAATATGAAGAAGTGATGGTGAAATGCGAAGAGGTGAAGGTAAAATATGAAGATGAAGATTCAACTCCAAAATGGGACCTTCACAACGTGAAGCAGGAGGAGAATTCTGACTGTGAGGCAGAGCGAGGCAACTCCCAGCAGTTTGTGGAACTGGAGGTGTGGGTGAACTTGCTCCTAGACAATACAAAGTCAAGTGGAGACCCGGTAGATGTGTAAGCCAGAGACGATGTCGCTACAATAGATGTACCTTTGTCACAGGCCTTTAATGACAGGAATGCGAAGTTGAACACTCAATTCCTAGGTTCAACCTGCAGAGTAAGAGCGAGCGGCCAGTCTTTGTGGACCTGTGGATTGGACAGATCTCTGACCAGGAGCGAGAGCCAAGAAGCCTCCAAGCATTCACTATGTTATAATTGCATTTACTCAGTGCATTTACTTTAATCGCCTCGGCAACTCGGAGTTTTGTATCTTGTCTGAAACACTCGAAGAGCATCCCCAAGTAGCAGCTGCCCCTGTGTGGCACAGGGTGGTGGCCCTGCACCGGCCTTCATTTATTTTGTTTTTCGCCTGAGGATGACCGCTTGTGTTACGATCGAAACGTCGTGATATATTATTATTTTTTCTACCTACGTGACTTTACTGAAAGAATCAAAGAGTATGTGAACAAGAGGCTGTCAGTAGGGGGCGATGATTGATGTTTCATCTCAGTTGTGTAATTTGTCGCTAATGTTTAGAATTCGCCAGCATGCAATGGCTTACTCGTTTTGAATGACACAATAGTATGTTTTACATCCACTGTTAAGCAGACGGTGCATATTTTTTAAAATAGCTTTTTAATCAGATGTTATCTGTTGCAGTAGATTTCACTGCAGTAATTATTTTTTGTTAAAATTCCTGTCAATAATTTAGAATGAACATCTTCTTTGGTTCTTTCGGTAAAGTCACCACGTAGAATGAGAATAAAAGAATAAATTAATAAAATAAAATAACAATCAAATTCTCACGACGTTTCGGCCACAACACAAGTGGCCTTCAGGTGAAAGGAACAAACCTGTCGGGACGACAGAGCTACAATGAACGTTGTTAAGATTCGTAGCGTCTTTTAAGCTGGTTTAGAGAAGTGAGGCACCTTGACAAAGGGGTTTACATATAAAACAGGAGAATTTAGCATTGAAATAGCTGAGTGATTAGCTTGTGACTGGTCATATAAATAGACTGGTCATATAAATTGCTTTATTGTGTTATTTTATTAATTTATTAATTTATTCTCATTCTACGTGACTTAAGATGAATCCTTGCAGTCACGGAAGCTTTAAATCGAAATTTAGAATGAACACTTGTCTGATTTTGTGTGTACATGCATCACTTTATTTTTTATAATGGTCAAACATTGAATAAGTGATGTTAGGACAAAGTGCGTGTGTTTTTGGAAGTAACCTGTACAGATAACTCAGGTGAGACCCGTTGTTCTTGTGATACAGGTCAAAGGGTACTTTTGTGTTTCAGGAAGCATCTGGAGCAACTCATTGTCTTTGAAATAGGAAGCACACTCGGATCAGTCATCAGTTACAAGGCATACCACCTTAAAGTTACACGTAGAGGAGATACATTCTCTACAACACGAATTATAATTTTGTCTTACGTGTTGACGTAGATTTTGTCGAACTTGGACTAGAAATGCTCCTTGCTGATTAACGTCTGGATGTTCACAACCATGGCTTGAAGCAAGCCCCACTGCTGTTGATACATTGTCCACCAAAACAAGTCCACAGTTGGCTTGCACACACAGTGTACACACACACAGTGTACACACACAGTGTATACACACACACAGTGTACACACACACATAGTGTACACACACATTGTGTATACATACACACATAGTGTACACACACAGTGTCCACCAAAACCGGTCCACAGTTGGCTTGCACTGAATCAATGCTGCAGTAATTATGGACTCGCACGAAGGCCGTGGGATTTATATTTCGTGTTCAACATTCCTTTGTTTAGTGGAGAGACCGACTAAATTAAAGACGTCTTGTCTGCTGATCTTGTTCATATCTGTGTACATCGATATCCCACATTGCTTGCACGTACACACCACACGCAATTAAATCAATAAAATAAGAACGACTTCCGGGCATTGCGAAGATCGAGGAATCTCTTTCAATGGAGCGAGTTCAGTGTGTTCGATTCAACATCTCTCTGTCTCTGTCCGTCTGTGTCATCTGTTTGCCTCTGTGTTTCTCTCTGCCTGTGTCTCTCTGTCGTCTCTGTGTTCCTCTTACCTGTGTCTGTCCGCCTGTCTTGTCTGTGTGTGTGTCTCTCTATCAGCGTCTATCCAACCGTCTTCAACAACTGCCAGTAGCAACATGCGCCCGGTCAACTTGCACGGCCCGTGACTCAAACTTGCTCAAAGGAGTGTTTATCTGTAATTTATTTCGCGCCGTACGTAGCCAACCGTGATAATCTATGGGTCTCTGTGTGAGTCTCTGTGTGTGTGTATCTGTGTTAGTCTCTGTGTGTGTATCTGTGTGAGTCTCTGTGTGTGTATCTGTGAGTCTCTGTGTGTGTATCTGTGTGAGTCTCTGTGTGTGTATCTGTGTGAGTCTCTGTGTGTATCTGGAACTTATTTCGCACCGTACGTAACCGAACCTGCCCAGGAGGAGCGGCTGGTATCTGTGGAGCTGTGGACTGGGTATATCTGTGAGCAGGAGCGAGAGACAATTAAGCTCCCAAGCATTCACTACGTTATAAACAACATATTTGCACTCATAAGTCGCTTGCCTAATTGCCTCAGCAACTCGGTGTTTCGTATCGAACCTCATCTCAAACAATCGAAGGTCGCCCCCTAGTGGCAGCTGCCCCTGTGTGGCACAAGGTGGCCCTGCACCGGCCTGCACGTGGACATGAGTGTCGGTAGGGGGCGATCATTGACGCGTCATCTCCCTGTGGAGTTTCTGGATAGTGTTACTGGAATTGCCACAATTTTGACCGTGACACCAACATGCAATGTGCGTTGTGAGTGACACAGTGGCTTGTTTGACATCCGCTGTTAAGCAGACTGCGCATGTTGTGGTGAATGTTACTGGGGTAGCCAGATATCCCTGTCGGATTTGAACCTTGAACCTCTGCAATAAATAGAGAATGCGCTACCATATTCCTGGTTCTTTCGGTAAAGTCACGTAGATAGAACAATAAAAGATAAAAATAATAAGTAAACATTTTAATAATAAAATAATAACAAATTAAAATAATAAATTGAAAATAAATTGATGAAAAGATGCCATGGGTCGACTGACTGAGATGACTCGCGAATGCACCACCTGTGCCCCCCACTACACACACTGTGTACACACACACAGAGTGCACACACACACAGTGTACACACAGACACAGCGTACACACACACACAGTGTACACACACACAGTGTATACACACACAGTGTACACACACACACAGTGTACACACACAGTGTACACACAGTGTACACACAGACACAGTGTACACACACACAGTGTATACACACACAGTGTACACACACACAGTGTGCACACACAGTGTATACACACACACAGTGTACACACACAGTGTATACACAATAATGTCCACGTTGTTGCAGCTGAGCCCACACACCCAAGGGAGGGAGCAATGAAAATGAATCTAAATCAACTTAAACTCCAATCCCGCTCTGTGACGTCAACTCTCAGCATTACTTCATCGGCATGAAACGCCAGGGGGAGGTGTACCTCGCTAGTGACGTCATGTCACCAAGGTATTCACCCCTCCCCCGTCCACCGCGCTCTTGAGCGTGACGTCACCTCCGCTTGGGTCACTGCCGATATCGGTCCAGTGGCAATCCTTATTTGGGCAAAGCTACGCCCAGTGACGGCAACTCGATAACATAATTTATTCGTTAAAGCCGTCGCGAGTTTATTGCGACGGGTTCAGCACTCACGACATATGAGACAAGTTACATTAACATAATTTATTCACTCTCTAATTTATTTACCTACGGAGCCGCTCATTGTGGGAGGAGCGTGTCTCGTACCCCGGATTTGACGTCATGTCACCTGCTGCTGCGTGACGTCACGAGGTAACAGGAAGCTATCGCTTCCTGCACTGAAATCCGAGGTGAGAAATTCTCATTGCAATTGTGGTTGTTGTGGTGGTGGTGGTGGTTGTTGTTGTTTACCAAGGTAGAGCCTCGCTCTCTCTCGTAGGGATGTCAGTTGAGTAGCAGCGAGCATGGGAATCGATGTCCAGGTTGGAACTTTACAACGCTGGGCCTAGCCACGCGGGGCCTTGCCTCCTGCCCTCGCCTGATTGCGTTTACTTTAATAATCTCGCTTAAGTTTAATTTTTCTTCACCCGGCTCGCCACTTTGTAACTTTGTTTTATTGTCAACATTCACGCAGTTTTTATTTTCTTTTGTTAGCAGGCCAAGCCCGCTTGAGCTGCTATACCGCTCTTGTTATCAGAAGCGACCTGCCCACAACAACACAAGGTGAGGCTTTGTCAACGTGTGTGAATGTTTTGACTTAAAACTTTGGTGACTGCAGGAATTAATATTCTTGGTTCTTTCGGTAAAGTCACGTAGATAGAAAATAAAATAACAATAACATAATAAACAAAAAATATTAAATAAAGCAAAAAAAACCCCCGCGTTTTGATCGCAACACAAGTGGTATTTATTTAATGTAATTGTATTATCTGTTATTGTTATTTTCTATCTACGTAACTTTACTGAAAGAAACAAGAATACGTGTGTCAATGTCTATCGGTCAAAGACGCTAAACGGAGATACGCGCAAACATATACAGCAGGCGTCAGGGTCGGGATCGAACCCACGACTTCCTGTATACCAGGTGAGGTAGTTAACATCTCACCACGGAGAGAGACACGCAAACTCCAGTTAGCCTCGGATATGTTCGTTGATCCTCGATTAATTACTTGGTGTAGTGAGGAAGCATTCATGTCAAGCAGATGAAGGTGGCCAGGCATGATTCTGGACACGCCACCGCCAGTGTGTGACAGTGTCAAGTTTGTATTTGCAGTGAAGTCTATCAACTCTATTGAACACGCAGGTTCTATCAAAACAATAGTTTATTTTTGTTTTCCTCTGGAACTCCTTATAAGAATGGAAACAGGAGGTGAACACAGCACACACATGCAGCTGAAGTCGGAACTGTTCATCCCAGCATTCAAGGACATCTGAGTTGCGATTGAACATTAATTCATGCATTTCTGTATAACACAAATAGCATTGTTTTCAACACCCTTTGCTATGTCAGCTGAATTTAGCTCTCATAAATATTCCTTTTGTAGCCAGACAGCCGAAATTGTGTGCTCAGAGTTTTGGGTGAACATTCATTTTGAAGATACGAGGGCTTCCAGGCATGTTTATAACCATTTGCCCTCTCATTGTGTGCCATAACAGCCCGTGTGATGAATTTGGGACACTTTTCCACTACATCATGAATATATGAATAAGTATAGACGTGTAAACCACGTGTTACTGTGTATATATGCTTTCCTCTGTGCCTCGATACTGACGTGTAGATGGTGTGGATATTATTTTTTTTCTGTCTGCAGCTGACGCTTCCTCTGACGCTTCCTCCGCAGAATTGGTCTGATGGAGCAAATGCACTCAGCGCAGCTCGGTAGGACAAGTCAACAATGCGACTGGTGTGCATACAGCACAGATCGTACTGGAGATTTGACACGGCACGAGAGAACTCACACAGGAGAGAAACCCTTCAAGTGCAGTGTGTGTGGGAAGGCATTTGCACATTCATGTACTCTTGTAATACACCAGAGAACACACACGGGAGAGAAACCCTTCAAGTGCAGTGTGTGTGGAAAGGCGTTTGCACAGTCATCTGCTCTTGTAATACACCAGAGAACACACACAGGAGAGAAACCCTTCAGGTGCAGTGTGTGCGTGAAGGCGTTTGCACATTCATCAAATCTTCAAGTACACCAGAGAACACAGAAGCATCGGAAGATCCACAAGGAGTGGAGTCTGAAATCAGCTTGTGAAAGTGAAAGTGCCACCATGAGCCCATCCCTCATGAAACACGAACCCGGAAGAAAATCCCAGCTTGGACACTTTTAAAGTTATCGAGGTGAAACATGAAGAGGTGATGGTGAAGAGGGAAGAAGTGATGGTGAAGAGGGAAGAAGTGATGGTGAAATGTGAATAAGTGATGGTGAAGAGCGAAGAAGTGAAGGTGAAATGTGAAGATGAAGATTCAACTCCAAAATTGGACCTTCACATCGACGGAGGCAACGTAAAGCAGGAGGAGAATTCTTACTGTGAGGCAGAGCGAGGCAACTCCCAGCAGTTTGTGGAAGTGGAGGTGTGGGTGGACTTCCTCCGAGACAATACAAAGTCAAGTGGAGACCCGGTAGATGTGTAACTTTGCGTTTTAATAATTGTGTTTTTTTTATTTTATTTTGGGCACCTTTATAATACATGCCACAGGACCCGCACGAGCTTAATCCGGCACTGTCCGGGATACCGTTCCAGTGCCCAACCAGGCTGTTGAAAACACCGCGGGTGGAGTTGAGGGGGGTCGGTGGAGGGCGCGAAGGGGGCGAGTGATGCCGATGGGCGGCGAGGTGGTCATCCGAGAGGATGCCCAGTGGGGAGATGAAGCAATGAAATCGCTCCACGTGTCAGGCGCTGGATGGATCATCGCACAGCGGCATCGTGGGAGGTGGCGACGGCACGTGGAGGTCTCTACCCGCTAGTGGATTGACCGTGGCTGATGGTGACGACGACGACGATGGATGTTGCTCACTCAACTCTGCGACGTACGAAATGCCGGAGACGCACGGCGATGTGCGGGGTGTTCAGCGGCACGGTGGAGCCGATGGCCTCCTTGCTGCCGCTGTACAGCTGACGCACGACGTGGAGCAGGGCAGGGAGCACGCTGTCCACTATGTCCTGGCAACTGCCGCTCAGCTGACCCATAGCCTGCGGTAGGGCAGGGAGCACGCTGTCCACTATGTCCTGGCAGCCGCTGTACAGCTGACCCATAGCCTGCAGTAGGGCAGGGAGCGAGCTGTCCACAATGTCCTCACTGTGGCTACTGCACAGCTGACCCATAGCCTGCACTAGGGCAGGGAGCACGCTGTCCACTATGTCCTCACTGTGGCTACTGCACAGCTGACCCGCAGCATGCAGGAGAGGAGTCGGCGCGCTGTCCATGAGCCAGGACATCCCAGGGGGGCCAGGCTGGGCCGTCCCTCTCCTGTCCGTCTGCGTGGCCGCTGGTGAACATCGGTCCCCAGGTGGCGACCGCTGCCGGTGGAGAGACGTCCTTCATGAGTCCCGAGTAGTTGTTTATCGTGATGGTGGTAGTGGTGGCGTTGGAGCCGTTGATGTTCGAACCCCCACGCCGAGATCCTCTGAGGAGTTCCACCACCGGCTGCGTAAGCAGCAAAACCACAGTGAGCACAGCCGTGAAGATCGCCACACTGGTGGTGGTGGTGGCGAAGTTCTCCGCAGACCTCGAAGTGGAGGAGCGGCGTGGGGCGAGGTGGTTGCCTCTCCCGGAGCCGACTCCACTCTGGTCGCTCCAATGGATGCACCTTTGTCACAGGCCTTTAATGACAAGAATGTGAAGTTGAACACTCAGTTCCTAGATGCAACCTGCATGGTTAGAGTGGCCAGTCTTTGTGGACCTGTGGGTTGGGTTAATCTCTAACCAGGAGCAAGAGCCAATAAGCTCCCAAGCATTCACTCGGTTTTAATAATTCCATTCTAGATTTGAAGCTTTCGTGACTGCAAGGATCCATACTCTTTGGTTCTATTCGGTAAAGTCACGTAGGTAAAAGATAAAATAACAATAATCACGACGTTTCGGCCACAACACAAGTGGCCTTCATCATGACAGCACGGTCCCTTCACCTGATGAAGGCCACTTGTGTTGTGGCCGAAACGTCGTGATTTTTGTTATTTAATTATTCCACTTATATGGTGCTTGCTTAATCGCCTCTGGCAATTCGGAGTTTTTCTATCTCGTCTCAGACACTCGAAGAGCATCCCCAAGTAGCAGCTGCCCCTGTGTGGCACAAGGTGGTGGCCCTGCACCGGCCTGCATGTGGACAAGAGCCTGTCAGTAGGGGGCAATGGTTGATTTGGCATCTTAGTTGTGGAGTTTGTAGGCAATGTTTGGAATTTGATAAATTTTGACCCAGACGCCAGCATGCAACGGCCTACTCGTTCTGAATGACACTACAATAGTATGTTGTACATACACTGTTAAGCAGACGGTGCGTATTTTTAAAATAGCTTCTTGTTAATGCGATGTAACCTGATGCAGTATATTTCACTGCAGTAATTCAATTTTGTTAATATGCCTGTCAATAATTTGGAATTAATACTTGTCTGATTGTGTGCGTACATGTAACATTTTGTCTATAAGGGTCAAACATTGAATAAGTGATGTTAGGACAAAGTGTGTGTGTGTTTGGAAGTAACCTGTATAGAGAACTCAGGTGAGACTCATTGTTCTTGTGATACAGGTCAAAGGGTATTTTTTGCGTTTTCAGGAAGCATCTCCCTCTGCAGCAACTCATCGTCTTTGAAATAGTGAGCACACTCGGATCATTATTCAGTTACATGGCACACCACTCAGAGGTTACACGTAGAGGAGGTTCATTCTCTGCAACACGAATTGTAGTTTTGTCTTACGTGTTGACGTAGATTTTGCCGAACTAGGACGTGAAATGGTCCTTGCTGATTCACGTCTGGATGTTCACGACCAAGGGTTGAAGCAAGCCTGACCGCCTGCGGTGCCCCTCACACATTGTGTACACACACACAGTGTACACACAGTGTACACACACACAGTGTACACACCCACAGTGTACGTACACACAGTGTGTACACAATAATTTCAGTTTATATATTTTGGTATAGCCCTGTGAGCCATTCGGCTCTTGAATCAAGTGCAACCACAACAAACACAAACAAGAAACACATCTTAAAGTGACTACTTTGTGTGACTCTGCAAACAGAAAATCCATGAAAAAAACAGCAAAATGTTCCTGAAAAAAGCACGGTACACCAACGCTGTGTGATAAAAATCCCAGTGGGATGCAATGTCCACGTTTTTGTTGCTGAGTTCAAGGGAGGGAGCAATGGAAAATGAATCTAAATCAACTCCAATCCCGCTCTGTGACGTCACTACTCAGAGTCACATCGGCGTGAAACGCCAGGGGGAGGTGTCCCTCGCTAGTGACGTCATGTCACCAAGGTATTCACCCCTCTCCGTCCACCGCGCTATTGAACATGACGTCACCTCTGCTTGTATCACTGTCGATTTCCTTCCAGTGCGAATCCTTATTTGGGCAAAGCTACGCCCAGGACTGGCGGCTCATTAACATAATGTATTCGTCAAAGCCGTCGCGAGTTTTTTTCGACGGGTTCAGCACCCCACGACATATGGGACGGGTAACAGTAGCATAATTGATTCATTCCATAAGTTATTTATTTACGGAGCAGCTCATTGTGGGAGGAGCGTGTCTCGTACCCCGGATGTGGCGTCACGTTACCTGCTTACCCGCGTGACGTCACGAGGTAACAGGAAGCTATCGCTTCCTGCACTGAAATCCGAGGTGAGAAATTCTCATTGCGATTGTGGTTGTGGTGGTTGTTGTTTACCAAGGTAGAGCCTCGCTCTCTCTCGTAGGGATGTCAGTTGAGTAGCAGCGAGCATGGGAATCGATGTCCAGGTTGGAACTTTACAACGCGGGGCCTAGGCCACGCGGGGCCTTGCCTCCTGCCCTCGCCTGATTGCGTTTACTTTAATTATCTCGCTTAAGTTTAATTTGTCTTCACCCGGCTCGCCACTTTGTAACTTTGTTTTATTGTCAATATTCACGCAGTTTTTGTTTTTTTCACCAGGCCAAGCCCACTTGAGCTGCTATACCGCTCTTGTTATCAGAAGCGACCTGCCCACAACAACACAAGGTGAGGCTTTGTCAACGTGTGTGAATGTTTTGACTTAAAACTTTGGTGACTGCAGGAATTAATATTCTTGGTTCTTTCGGTAAAGTCACGTAGATAGGAAATTAAATAAAAATAACAGATGATAATTTTTCTTTTTTACAATGAAGCAAAAAACCCCACAACGTTTCTATGGCAACATTAATGTTGAAGATGTGAGGGCTTACAGGAATATTTATGACATTTGCCCTCTCATTGCGTGCCATGACAGTGCTGTTTGCACAGTCACACATAGTCACTGTAAGATGTTTTTCTTGGTCGTGTTTTTGTTTTGTTGCTTGTTGTGGTTGCACCCGATTCAAGAGCCGAATGGCTCACAGGACTATAACCAAAATAAATCAAACTGAAAATCAAAAAACTGAAACCGTGTGATGAATTTGGGAAAGTTTTTCACTGCATCTCCAAATATATATAAAAGGCAAAGTTGTGATTGTGTTGTCTGTTCAAAATGTTTAGCATACTTCCCGACATGCAACAAACTGGAAATTTGCCATGTGGGTACTTTGCAGACTGTACACCGTGCAAACATACAAATACACTTTTGTTTCTGGGGGGGGGGGAGCTCAATAATGTATAGATTTTTTGCACGGCAAGTGACCTGTGACGTCAAATCTGTCACGTGACCCTCGCATGTGGAAGAGTAACGCATTGTAGTGTAGCGGTTAGCGTTGTCTGTGTTTGTGTCTGTGTGTGTATCTGTGTGTGTGTCTGTGTGTGTGTGGAAGCTCATCACTTCTTCACACGCTGCTGCTGAGACTGGAGCGTGCCACTAAGAGGTGGGGCCTTACTATCAGCCCCACCAAAACTAAGCACCTGCCTGGGTATTTTGTACCATCGGACACTCCACCCCCACAACTCCCAATCGGTGATGGGGCAGTTGTGGAGAGAGTAGAGAGTTTCCCATACCTGGGCAGTGTGCTTATGACTGGCTCCAGTTTAACAGCAGAGGTCTCACTCCGATTCAGTCGAGCGGCAACATCTTTTCATCGGTTGCGTAACGCTGTGTGGAAGCTACCTGGTCTGTCGCTCCGCACTAAGCTTCAGGTCTTCTCGGCCACGGTCATTCCCTCCCTTCTCTACGCTTGCGAAACGTGGACCCCCCTAATGGAACATCTTCGCCGGTTAGAAACATTTATGCTGGCCTGCCTACGATCCATCCTGGGATTAACCAGACTGGATTGTGTGAGGAGCTCACAAATCCTTGACAGATCTGGGCAGGGTCCCATCGGTGAGCTCCTCCGGCAGGCAAGGCTGCGATGGCTGGGTCATGTAGCCCGCATGCCCAGCCACCGCATGCCGAAACAGCTTTTGTTTGGCCGGATTGAGGGGGCTAAGCGGGCGCGGCACGGGCTAGAGAAGAGATGGAGTAATGTGGTACAGGAGGACGTGGAGCTGAGTGGACTTGCCGATGACTGGTACCAGCGGTGTCAAGATCGGCCTCTGTGGAGGAGGCTCGTGAAGGATGCTACTGGGCAGTTGGAGGCAGTCGCCCTCCAACAACAACGGAGGGCGGAGGAGCGACGCTCAGAACAACGAGCGGAGCGCCGGGTGGCTAAAGCACAGCAGGTTGGCACAGTAGGGGGCACAGGTGGTGCATCAGCCAGTCATCTCAGTCAGTCGACCCGTGGCACCTGGGTCTGCCCAGTGACCTGCCAGCGGGCGTTCGACACTTCACGTGGCCTCACGGTGCACATAGCCTGGCACAAGCGTCGTGGTGACGTCACCGCCACTTAGTGGCGAATGGCGGTTGTTGTTGTGTGGAAGCGTCACACATTGTAGTGTAGCGGTTAGCGTTGTCTGTGTGTGTGTCTGTGTGTGTGTAAGCGTAACGCATTGCAGTGTAGCGGTTAGCACTACGCCGCGCTACGAACCCGGCGACCCGAGTTCAATTCCCGCTCATGGCCACCACCGGCGACGATTATTTGAACCGCTTCTGGGCCTCCCCTAGGTCGACTCAGCCTCAAACGAGTAACTGCTGCGGTGTGAACATCGCCACTGGGGAGACAAAGGCGGCCGGACGTGGTGGATCCAAGTCCCGGGCGAAGCCGGGTAGTACAGCTAGTCGTGAATACATGAATGAATATAGACGTGTAAGTCACGTGTGACTGTATATATTAATTCCTCCATGGCTCGATACTGACGTGTAGATGGTGTGGATATTCTTATTTTCTGTCTGCAGCTGACGCTGGTCTGATGGAGCAAAGGCACTCAGCACAGCAAGCCGGTACGACAATTCAACAATGTGACCAGCATGCATACAGCACGGATCGGACTGGAAATTTGACACAGCAGCAGAGAACTCGCACAGGAGGGAAACCCTTCAAATGTACTGTGTGTGACAAGGCATTTGCATGGCCATCAGTTCTTGAGACCCACCAGAGAACACACACAGGAGAGAAACCCTTCAAGTGCGCTGTGTGTGGGAAGGCATTTTCATGGTCATCTGCTCTTAAAACACACCAGAGAACACACACGGGAGAGAAACCCTTCAGGTGCAGTGTGTGTGGGAAGACATTTTCAGATTTATCTACTCTTAAAAAACACCAGAGAACACACACGGGAGAGAAACCCTTCAGGTGCTGTGTGTGTGGGAAGACATTTTCAGGTTCATTTGCTTTTAAAACACACCAGAGAACACACACGGGAGAGAAACCCTTCAAATGCACTGTGTGTGGGAAGGCATTTTCAGATTCATCTACTCTTAAAACACCAGAGAACACACATGGGAGAGAAACCCTTCAGGTGCACTGTGTGTGGGAAGACATTTTCAGGTTCATTTGCTCTTAAAACACACCAGAGAACACACACAGGAGAGAAACCCTTCAAGTGCAGTGTGTGTGGGAAGGCATTTTCACAGTCATCTGCTTTTAAAAAACACCAGAGAACACACACGGGAGAGAAACCCTTCAAGTGCAGTGTGTGTGTGAAGGCATTTTCACAGTCATATGCTCTTAAAACACACCTGAGAACACACACGGGAGAGAAACCCTTCAGGTGCAGTGTGTGTGGGAAGACATTTTCAGATTCATCTACTCTTAAAAAACACCAGAGAACACACACGGGAGAGAAACCCTTCAAGTGTAGTGTGTGTGGGAAGGCATTTCCAGATTCATATCATGTTAAAACACACCAGAGAACACACACGGGAGAGAAACCCTTCAAGTGCACTGTGTGTGGGAAGGCATTTTCAGATTCATCTAATCTTCAAGGACACCAGAAAACACACACAGGAGAGAAACCCTTCAAGTGCAGCGTTTGTGGGAAGGCATTTTCACGGTCATCTGCTCTTAAAACACACCAGAGAACACACACGGGAGAGAAACCCTGCAGGTGCACTGTGTGTGGGAAGACATTTTCAGATTCATCAAATCTTAAAATGCACCAGAGAACACAGAAGCATCAGAAGATCCACAAGGAGTACAGTCTGAAATCAGCGTGTGAAAGTCAAAGTGCCGCAATGAGCCCATCCCTCATGAAACACGAACCAGAAGAAAATCCCAGCTTGGACACTTTTAAAGGTATCGAGGTGAAATGTGAAGAGGTGATGGTGAAATGTGAAGAAGTGATGGTGAAGAGGGAAGAAGTGATGGTGAAGAGCGAAGAAGTGAAGGTAAAATGTGAAGATGAAGATTCAACTCCAAAATGGGACCTTCACATCGATGGAGGCAACGTGAAGCAGGAGGAGAATTCTGACTGTGAGGCAGAGCGACGCAACTCCCAGCAGTTTGTGGAAGTGGAGGTGTGGGTGGACTTCCTCCGAGACAATACAAAGTCAAGTGGAGACCCGTTAGATGTGTAAGCTTGAGATGATGTCGCTCCAATAGATGCACCTTTGTCAAAGGCCTTCAATGACAAGAATGTGAAGTTGGACACTCAGTTGCTAGGTTCAACCTGCAGAGTAAGGGCGGCCAGTCTTTGTGGACCTGTGGGTTGGGTAGATCTTTAACCAGGAGCGAGAGACAGTAAGCTCCCAAGCATTCACTATGTTATAATAATTGCATTTACACAGTGCTTGTTTAATCGCCTCAGCAACTCGGAGTTTTGTGTCGTACCTCGTCTGAAACACTCGAAGAGCATCCCCAAGTAGCAGCTGCCCCTGTGCGGCACAAGGTGGTGGCCCTGCACCAGCCTGCATGTGGACAAGAGCCTGTCAGTAGGGGGCGATGATTGATGCGTCATCTCAGTTGTGTAGTTTGTAGGCAATCTTGATTCGAAGCTTTCGTGACTGCAGGAATCCACACTCTTGAGTTATTTCGGTAAAGTCATCACGTGGGTAGAAACATAACAGACCACGGCGTTTAGATCGCAAGACAAGCAATCGTCATGAGGTGGGACAACCACAGCAAGAGAAACTGCTGAAGTAGTAGGCGCCTACTCCAGCAGTTTCTTCTTCTTGCTGCTGTGCTTGTCCCACCTGATGACGATTGCTTGTGTTGCCATCGAAACTCCGTGATCTATTATTTGTAGCGTAATGTTTAGAATTTGCTACATTTTGACGCAGACGCCAGCATGCAACGGCCTACTCGTTTTGAATGACGCAACAATAGTACGTTGTACATACACTCTTAAGCAGACGGTGCGTATTTGTAAAATAGCTTCTTGTTAATACGATGTAACGTGATGCAGTCAATTTCGCTGCAGTAATTCAATGTTGTTAATATGCCCGTCAATGATTTAGAATGCATACTTGTCTGATTGTGCGTGTGCATGTAACATTTTGTCTGAGGGTCAAACATTGAATAAGTGATGGTAGGACAAAGTGCGTGTGTGTTTTGGAAGTAACCTGTACAGAGAACTCGGGTGAAACCCGTTGTTCTTGTGATACAGGTCAAAGGGTACTTTTGTGTTTCACGAAGCGTTTGCCTCTGAAGCAACTCATCGTCTTTGAAATAGGGAGCACGCTCGGATCATTCATCAGTTACAAGGCATACCACTTGAAAGTTACACGTTTAGGAGGAGGTACATTCTCTACAACACGAATTGTAGTTTTGTCTTATGTGTTGATGTAGATTTTGTCTAACTGGGACTAGAAATGCTCCTTGCTGATTCACGTCTGGATGTTCGTACCTATCGGTTGAAGCAAACCCCACTGCTGTTGTTGAGACGCTGTGCACCAATAAGGGTCCAACACATTGACGGCCTTCAGGCCAGGAAAGTCACAACATTTGCACATGAAGGACGCATTCACGCAAGTACCCCATGCTCCGTTTTGAAGTTTTAAAATGAAACATCTTTGAATTGTGTTGTGTTTTGAATTAGATGATTTTATTTCTTCATTAAAAGCTTGTATCAATTTACATGTGGAAGACTTCATTGAAAAGGACATTTCGTGTGAATTTTCTCTCGTCATTAAGTAGATGGCCTTGCCGGGGGGTTCGGTTCAATGCGGACACAAACAGTGTACACACACACAGTGTACACACACACAGTGTACACACAGCGTACACACACAGTGTATACACACAGTGTACACATACACAGTGTACACACACAGTGTACACACACACAGTGTACACACAGTGTATACACAGTGTACACACACAGTGTACATACAGTGTGCACACAATGTACACACACATTGTACACACACAGTGTACACACACATTGTACATACAGTATATACACAGTGCACACACACGGTACACACACAGTGTATATATACACACACAGTGTACACACACACAGTGACACAGTGGCACACAGTGTAGACACACAGTGACACACATTGTATACACATAGTGTACATACACACAGTGCACACACACACAGTGTATACACAATACTGTCCACGTTGTTGTAGCTGAGCTCACACACCCAAGGGAGGGAGCAATGGAAAATGAATCTAAATCAACTTAAACTCCAACTCTGTGACGTCACCATTCTGCATTACCTCATCGGCGTGAAACGCCAGGGGGAGGTTTCCCTCCGTAGTGACGTCATGTCACCAAGGTATTCATCAGTCCACCGCGTTCTTGAGCGTGACGTCACCTCCACCTGGGTCGCTGCCGATATCGTTCCAGTGGCAATCCTCATTTGGGCAAAACTACGCCCAGTGACTGGTGGCTCATTAACATAATGTATTCGTTAAAGCCGTCGCGAGTTTATTGCGACGGGTTCAGCGCCCACGCCCCCATCGCTCGACATATGGGACGGCCTCATTAACATAATGTATTCAGTTACAGAGCCGCTCGTGGGAGGGAAGTGACGTCATACTACTTCCTGCTGTCGCTAGGCAACAGGAAGCTGCCGTGTGCGCGCTTGCACTGAAATCCGAGGTGAGAAATTCTCATCGTTGTGGTGGTGGTTGTTGTTGTTTACCAAGGTAGAGCCTCGCTCTCTCTCTCAGGGATGTCAGTTGAGTAGCAGCGAGCATGGGAATCGATGTCCAGGTTGGAACTTTACAACGCGGGGCCTAGCCACGCGGGGCCTTGCCTCCTGCCCTCGCCTGATTGCGTTCACTTTAATTATCTCGCTTAAGTTTAATTTGTCTTCACCCGGCTCGCCACTTTGTAACTTTGTTTTATTGTAAATATTCACGCAGTTTTTATTTTCTTTTGTTGCAGGCCAAGCCCGCTTGAGCTGCTATACCGCTCTTGTTATCAGAAGCGACCTGCCCACAACAACACAAGGTGGGGCTTTGTCAACGTGTGTGAATGTTTTGACTTAAAACTTTGGTGACTGCAGGAATTATTATTCTTGGTTCTTTCGGTAAAGTCACGTAGATAGAAAATAAAATAAAAATAACAAAATAAAAAATAGTAAATAAAGCAAAAAAAACCCACGTTTTGATTGCAACACAAGTAGTCTTTATTAAATTTAATTGTATTATCTGTTATTGTTATTATCTGTTATTGTTATTTCCTATCTACGTAACTTTACCAAAAGAACCAAGAATACGTGTGTCAATGTTTATCGGTCAAAGACGATAGACGGAGAGACGCACAAACTCCAAATATACAGCAGGCATCAGGGTCGGGATCGAACCCACGACTTCCTGTATACCAGGTGAGGTAGTTAACATCTCACCACGGAGAGAGACACGCAAACTCCAGTTAGCCTCGGCTATGTTAATTGATCCTCGATTAATTATTTGGTGGAGTGAGGAAGCATTCATGCCAAACAGATTAAGATGGCCAGGCGTGATTCTAGACACGCCACCGCCTGTTTACCCAGTGACGGTGTACAGTTTGTGTTTGCAGTAACGTCTATTAACTCTGTTGAACACGGAGGTTATAGCATAACAGTAGTTTACTTTTGTTTTCCTCTGGAACTCTTTATAAGAATGGAAACTGGAGGTGAACACAGCACACACATTCAGCTGAAGTCGGAACTGTTCATCCCAGCATTCAAGGACATCTGACCCTGGATTCACACCTCTAAGTTGTGATTGAACATTAATTTATGAATTTCTGCATAACACAAATAGTATTGTTTTCAACACCCTTTGCTATGTCAGCTGAATTTAGCTCTCATAAATATTCCTTTTGTAGCCAGACAGCCGAAATTGTGTGCTCGGGGTTTTGGGTGAACATTCATTTTGAAGAATCGAGGGCTTCCATGCATGTTTATGACCATTTGCCCTCTCATTGTGTGCCATAACAGCCCTGTGATGAATTTGGGAAAGTTTTTACTGCATCATGAATATATGAATAAGTATAGACGTGTAAGTCACATGTGACTATATATGCATTCTTCTGTGCCTCGATACTGTCGTGTAGATGGTGTGGATATTATTTTTTTCTGTCTGCAGCTGACCTGCAGAATTGGTCTGATGGAGCAAAGGCGCTCGGCGCAGCTCGGTATGACGAGTCAACAATGCGACCAGTGTGCATACAGCACGGATCGTACTGGAGATTTCACACGGCACCAGAGAACTCACACGGGAGAGAAACCCTTCAAGTGCAATGTGTGTGGGAAGGCGTTTCCACGTTCATCTGCTCTTGTAATACACCAGAGAACACACACGGGAGAGAAACCCTTCAGGTGCAGTGTGTGTGGAAAGGCGTTTGCACAGTCATCTGCTCTTGTAATACACCAAAGGACACACACAGGAGAGAAACCCTTCAAGTGCAGTGTGTGCGTGAAGGCATTTGCACATTCATCTGCTCTTAAAAAACACCAGAGAACACACACGGGAGAGAAACCCTTCTGGTGCACTCCGTGCAGGAAGGCGTTTTCACAGCAACAACATCTTCAAGTACACCAGAGAACACAGAAGCATCAGAAGATCCACAAGGAGTGGAGTTTGAAATCAGCTTGTGAAAGTCAAAGTGCCACAATAAGCCCATCCCTCATTATACCAGAACCGGAGGAAAATCCCAGCTTTGACACTGAAAAGGAACCGAGGTGAAATATGAAGAGGTGAAGGTGAAGAGGGAAGAAGTGATGGTGAAGAGCAAAGAAGTGAAGGTGAAATGTGAAGATGAAGATTCAACTCCAAAATGGGACCTTCATATTGATGGAGGCAACGTGAAGCAGGAGGAGAATTCTGACTGTGAGGCAGAGCGAGGCAACTCCCAGCAGTTTTAGATTTGAAGCTTTCGTGACTGAAAGGATCTATACTATTTGGTTCTAATCGGTAAAGTCACGTAGGTAAAAAATAAAACAACAAAAAAGGCCACTTGTGTTGTGGCCGAAACGTCGTGATTTTTTTTTATTTTTTACCTACGTGACTTTAGCGAATGGAACCAAAGAGCATGGATCCCAGCAGTTTGTGGAAGTGTGGGTGGACTTACTCCTAGACAATACAACATCAAGTGGAGACCCGGTAGATGTGTAAGCCAGAGACGATGTCGCTACAATAGATGCACCTTTGTCAAAGGCCTTTAATGACAAGAATGTGAAGTTGAACACTCAGTCCCTAGGTTCAACCTGCAGGGTGAGAGCGAGCGGCCAGTCTTTGTGGACCTGTGGGTTGGGTTGATCTCTATCCAGGAGCGAGAGCCAATAAGCTCCCAAGCATTCACTATTTTATCAATTGCATTTATATGGTGCCTGCTTAATCGCCTCTACGTGACTTTACCGAAAGAACCAAGGAGTATGGATCCCTGCAGTCACAAACTTCAAATCTAGATTGTCTCAGCAACTCGGAGTTTTGTATCCCGTTTCAAACACTCGAAGAGCACCCCCAAGTAGCAGCTGCCCCTGTGTGGCACAAGGTGGTGGCCCTGCACCGGCCTGCATGTTGGCAAGAGCCTGTCAGTAGGGGGCATTGGTTCATGTGGCATCTTAGTTGTAGAGTTTGTAGGTAATTTTTCGATTTAAAGCTTTCGTGACTGCAGGGATTCATCTTCTTGGTTCTTTCGGTAACGTCACGTAGAAGGGAAATAATAAGGTAATAAAAATAAAACATGAAATAAAATTCTCACGACGTTTTGGCTACTTGCGAACGTCGTGAGAATTTATTTGATTATTATTATTCTCTTATTATTTCCCTTCTACGTGACTTTGTAGGTAATGTTTATAATGTTATTAATTTTTACCGAGACGCCAGCGTGCAAATGGCAATAGTACGTTGTACATACACTGTTAAGTAGACGGTGCATATTTTTAAAAAAATAGCTTCTTGTTAATACGATGTAACCTGATGCAGTATATTTCACTGCAGTAATTAAATTTTGTTAAAATGCCTGTCAATTTAGAATGAATGCTTGTCTGATTGTGCGTGTGCATGTAACATTTTGTCTGAGGGCTAAACATTGAATAAGTGATGTTAGGACAAAGTGTGTCTGTTTGGAAGTAACCTGTACAGAGAACTCAGGTGAGACCCGTTGTTCTTGTGATATGGGTCAAAGGGTACTTTTGTGTTTCACGAAGCATCGGCCTCTGGAGTAACTCATCGTCTTTGAAATAAGGAGCACGCTCGGATCATTCATCAGTTACAAGGCATACCACTTAAAAGTTACACGTATAGGAGGAGGTACATTCTCTACAACACGAATTGCAGTTTTGTGTTACGTGTTGACGTCGATTTGTCTAACTAGGACTAGAAATGCACCTTGCTGATTCACGTCTGGATGTTCGTACCTTTCGCTTGAAGCAAGCCCTACTTCTGCAGTTGAGACGCTGTGCACCAATAAGGGTCCAAGCATTTTCGGGCCTTCGGCCAGGAAAGTCACAACATTTACGGCACACGAAGGACGCATTCACGCCAGCGCCCCGTGCTCCGTTTTGAAGTTTTAAAATGAAACATCTTTGAATCGTGTTGTGTTTTGAATTAGATGATTTTATTTCTTCATTAAAAGCTTATTTCATTTTACATCCGGAAGGCTTCGTTGAAAAGGACATTTCGCGTGAATTTTCTCTCCTCGTTAAGTAGACGGCCTTGCCTGGGGTTCGGTTCGTTGCGGACTTTCACCTGGTTGTCATTGCGGGATCGAGATAAGGTGACACGGAGCTGCTGGCCGTCTGCAGATCGATTCCAACGTAATTGAACGTCTGTCCCTGTGCCTCCGTCGGTACAGGGGGTGCTGGATAATGTTTGGAATTACCCCAATTTTGACCGTGACACCAACATGCGTTGTGAATGACGCAACGTTATGTTTTACATCTGCCGTTTAGCAGACTGCGCATATTGTTTTGAATGTTACCGGGGTAGCCAGGTGTGCCCGTCCGTCGTTCGCATGCAGGGGGTGCGTGTAGGTTTACAGCACCCCATGCGTGAAAACGACGGAAAGTGCAGCGTTCATCACGGATAAAGTTGTGCGCTTATGTTTTAAATGTTATTCTTTTATAAGGTGATGTTAATATCGAAAACTGACACATAGCTGGCATGCCATAAATAGGAAATTAACTCTGCTTATTCGAATCAATGTATTCATATATGTTGATAAACTGTTTTCAAGCAGATTGTCTCTAACGGCGACTACAGGGACCACGTGATTGTTTAAAAATGTCTTTGATTATAACTATAATTGCCTACAATTCGTCATGTGTAGCTTATTTAGACTAATTTATTCACTACCCAAAATGTATTTACTTGAAAACATAGAGCTGATATTTATTCTTGGTTCTTTCGGTAAAGTCACGTAGAAGGGAAACAAAATAACAATTAAATTCTCACGACGTTTCGACTGCAACACAAGCAATCATCATCAGGTGTCACACACAGGCACACACACAGAGACAGGCACACAAAGATACAGGCACACACAGTGTGTACACACACACATAGTGTACACACACAGTGTACACACATAGTGTACACACACACAGTGTAGACAGTGTATACACAGTGTACACACAGTGTATACACATAGTGTACACACAGTGTGTACACACAGAAACAGTGTGTACACACAGTAATGTCCACGTTGTAGTTCCTGAGCTCACGCACCCAAGGGGTCTCTGTTCAAGAGATGGAGCAATGGAAAATGAATCTAAATCAACTTAAACTCCATTCCCGCTCTGTGACGTCACCACTCAGCATGACCTCATCGCTGTGAAACGCCAGGGGGAGGTGTGCCTCGCTAGGGACGTCATGTCTCCAAGGTATTCACCCCACCCCGTCCACCGCGCCACTTGAGCGTGACGTCACCTCTGCTTGGTCACTGGCGATATCTGTTCCGGTACAATCCTAATTTGGGCAAAGCGACGCTCAGTGACTGGCGGCTCATTAACATAATGAGTTCGTGAAAGCCGTCGCGAGTTTATTGCGACGGGTTCAGCACCCACGCCACCATCCCTCGACATATGGCCCAGGCTCATTAACATAATTTATTCAGTTAGCCGCTCGTGGGAGGAGAGTGTCTTGTACCCCGGACTGACGTCATGTCACCTGCTGCTGCCGCGTGACGTCACGAGGTAACAGGAAGCGATCGCTTCGCTCTTGCACTGAAATCCGAGGTGAGAAATTTTCATCGTGTTGGTGGTGGTCGTTGTGGTGGTGGTTGTTGTTGTTGTTTACCAAGGTAGAGCCTCTCGCTCTCTCTCGTGGGGATGTCAGTTGAGTAGCAGCGAGCATTGGAATCGATGTCCAGGTTGGAACTTTACAACGCGGGGCCTAGCCACGCGGGGCCTTGCCTCCTGCCCTCGACTGATTGCATTCACTTTAATAATCTCGCTTAAGTTTAATTTGTCTTCACCCGGCTCGCCACTTTGTAACTTTGTTTTATTGTAAATATTCACGCAGTTTTTATTTTCTTTTGTTACCAGGCCAAGCCCGCTTGAGCTGCTATACCGCTCTTGTTATCAGAAGCGACCTGCCCACAACAACACAAGGTGAGGCTTTGTCAACGTGTGTGAATGTTTTGACTTAAAACTTTGGTGACTGCAGGAATTAATATTCTTGGTTCTTTCGGTAAAGTCACGTAGATAGAAAATAAAATGAAAATAAATGGAAAAAAATGTAAATAAAGCAAAAAACTCACGTCGTTTTGATCGCAACACAAGTGGTCTTTATTTAATGTAATTGTATAATCTGTTATTGTTATTTTCTATCTACGTAACTTTACCGAAAGAAACAAGAATACGTGTGTCAATGTCTATCGGTCAAAGACGCTCAGCGGAGAGAGGCGCAAACTCCAAATATACAGCAGGCGTCAGGGTCGGGATCGAACCCACGACTTCCTGTATACCAGGTGAGGTAGTTAACATCTCACCACGGAGAGAGACACGCAAACTCCTGTTAGCCTCGGCTATGTTCGTTGATCCTCAATTAATTACTTGGTGGAGTGAGGAAGCATTCATGCCAAGCAGATGAAGGTGGCCAGGCATGCATGATTCTAGACACACCACCGCCTGTTTACCCAGTGACAGTGTACAGTTTGCAGTAACGCCTATTAACTCTCTTGAACACGGAGGTTATATCATAACAGTAGTTTACTTTTGTTTTCCTCTGGAACTCTTTGTAAGAATGGAAACATGAAGTTAACACAGCACACACATTCAGCTGAAGTCGGAACTGTTCATCCCAGCATTTAAGGACATCTGAGCCTGGATTCACACCTCTAAGTTGCGATTGAACATTAATTTATGCATTTCTGCCTAACACAAATAGTATTGTTTTCAACACCCTCTGCTAGGTCAGCTGATTTTAGCTCTCATAAATATTCCTTTTGTAGCCAGACAGCCGAAATTGTGTGCTCGGAGTTTTGGGTTAACATTCATCTTGAAGATACGAGGGCTTCCAGGCATGTTTATAACCATTTGCCCTCTCATTGTGTGCCATGACAGCCCGTGTGAGGAATTTGGGAAACTTTTTTACTACATCATGAATATATGAATAAGTATAGACGTGTAAGTCACATGTGACTATATATGCATTCCTCTGTGCCTCGATACTGACGTGTAGATGGTGTGGATATTTTTTTCTGTCTGCAGCTGATGCTGGTCTGATGGAGCAAAGGCAGTCAGCACAGCAGCTCGGTACGACAAGTCAACAATGCGACCAGCGTGCATACAGCACGGATCGGACTGGAAATTTGACACAGTACCAGAGAACTCACACAGGAGAGAAACCCTTCAAGTGCACTGTGTGTGGGAAGGCATTTGCTTGGCCATCTGTTCTTCAGACCCACCAGAGAACACACACAGGAGAGAAACCCTTCAAGTGCACTGTGTGTGGGATCGCGTTTGCACAGTCCCCACATCTTCTAGTACACCAGAGAACACACACGGGAGAGAAACCCTTCAAGTGCAGTGCGTGTGGGAAGGCATTTGCACAGTCATCTCCTCTTGTAGCACACCAGAGAACACACACAGGAGAAAAACCCTTCAAGTGCAGTGTGTGTGGGAAGGAGTTTGCACATTCATCTGCTCTGGTAACACACCAGAGAACACACACGGGAGAGAAACCCTTCAAGTGCAGTGTGTGTGGGAAGGCGTTTGCACAGTCATATGCTCTGGCAACACACCAGAGAACACACACGGGAGAGAAACCCTTCAAGTGCACTCTGTGCGGGAAGCCGTTTGCACTTTCATCACATCTTCAAGTACACCAGAGAACACACACGGGAGAGAAACCCTTCAGGTGCACTCCATGCGGGATAACGTTTGCGCAGCAACCACATCTTCAAGTACACCAGAGAACACAGAAGCATCAGAAGGTCCACAAGGAGTGGAGTCTGAAATCGGCTTGTGAAAGTCAAAGTGCCACAATAAGCCCATCCCTCATGAAACACGAACCGGAAGAAAATCCCAGCTTGGACACTTAAAGGTATCGAGGTGAAATATGAAGAAGTGATGGTGAAGAGCGAAGAAGTGAAGGTTAAATGTGAAGATGAAGATTCAACTCCAAAATCGGACCTTCACATCGATGGAGGCAACGTGAAGCAGGAGGAGAATTCTGACTGTGAGGCAGAGCGAGGCAACTCCCAGCAGTTTGTGGAAGTGGAGGTGTGGGTGGACTTCCTCCGAGACAATCCAAAGTCAAATGGAGACCCGGTAGATGTGTAAGCCAGAGACGATGTCGCTACAATAGATGCACCTTTGTCACAGGCCTTTAATGAAAAGAATGCGAAGTTGAACACTCAGTTCCTAGGTTCAACCTGCAGAGTAAGAGCGAGCGGCCGGTCTTTGTGGACCTGTGGATTGGGGAGATCTCTGACCAGGAGTGAGAGCCAAGAAGCCCCCAAGCATTCACTATGTTATAATAATTGCATTTACTCGGTGCTTGCTTAATCGCCTCGGCAACTCGGAGTTTCGTATCTCGTCTGAAACACTCGAAGAGCATCCACAAATAGCAGCTGCCCCTGTGTGGCACAGGGTGGTGGCCCTGCACCGGCCTGCATTTATTATTTTTTCCGCCTGAGGACGACCGCTTGTGTTACGATCGAAACGTCGTGATCTATTATTATTTTGTCTACCTACGTGACTTTACTGAAAGAACCAAAGAGAATGTGAACAAGAAGCTGTCAGTAGAGGGCAATGATTGATGTTTCATCTCAGTTTTGTAATTTGTCGCTAATGTTTAGAATTCGCCAGCATGCAATGGCCTACTCGTTTTGAATGACACTACAATAGTATGTTTTACATCCACTGTTAAGCAGACTGTGCGTATTTTTTAAATAGCTTCTTGTTAATACGATGTAACCTGATGCAGAATATTTCACTGCAGTAATTCATTTTTGTTAATATGCCTGTCAATAATTAAAAATGAATACTTGTCTGATTGTGCGTGTACATGTAACATTTTGTCTATGAGGGTCAAACATTGATTAAGTGTTCAAATCTAGATTGATTAAGTGATGTTAGGACAAAGTGCGTGTGTGTGTTTTGGAAGTAACCTGTACAGATAACTTGGGTGAGACCCGTTCTTCTTGTGATACAGGTCAAAGGGTAATTTTGTGTTTCACGAAGCGTCGGCCTCTGCAGCAACTCATCGTCTTTGAAATAGGGAGCACGCTCGGATCATTAATCAGTTACAAGGCATACCGCTTAAAAGTTACACGTATAGGAGGAGGTACATTCCCTACAACACGAATTGTAGTTTTGTCTTACGTGTTGACGTAGATTTTGTCTAGCTAGGACATGAAATGCTCCTTGCTGATTCACGTCTGGATGTTCACGACCAAGGGTTGAAGCAAGCCTGACCGCCAGCGGCGCCCCTCATAACCATTTGCGGCCTTGGGCCAGGAAAGTCACGAAAGAAATTGCACGCGAACAACGCCTCCACGCAAGCTCCCGATGCTCCGTCTTGAAGTGTGAAAATGAAACAGCTTTTAATTGTATTATGTCTTGAATTGTATAATTGTATTTCTTCATTAAAAGCTTATTCATTGAAAACGATATTTGGCGTGAATTTTCTCTCGTCGTTAAGTTAGACGATGGCCTTGCCGGGGGTTCGGTTCGATGCGGACTTTCACCTGGTAGGGGATTGCGGGATCGAGATAAGGCGACACGGAGCTGCTGGCCGTCTGCAGATCGATTCCAACGTAATCGAGCGTCTGTCCCTGCGCCTCCGTCGTTGGTACAGGGGGTGCGTGTCTCCGTTGTGGAGTTTCTGGGTAATGTTTGTAATTGCCACAATTTTGACCGTGACACCAACATGCAATGACCTGTGCGTTGTGAATGACACAACGTTATGTTTTACATCTGCCGTTTAGCAGACTGCGCATATTGTGGTGAATTACTGGGGTAGCCAGGTGTGCCTGTCGGATTTGAACCTCGGCAACGGATAGAGAATGCGCTACCATATTCCTGGTTCTCTCGGTAAAGTCACGTAGATAGAAAAATAAAAGATAAAATAATAAATTAAAATTTCCATAATAAAATAATAACAAATAAAAATAATTAATTGAAAATAAATTGATGAAAAGATGCCATGGGTCGACTGAGATGACTGGCCTATGCACCACCTGTGCCCCCCACTACACACAGTGTACACACACACAGTGTACACACACAGTGTACACACACACAGTGTGCACACAGTGTACACACACACATTGTACACACACAGTGTACACACACACAGAGTACACACACAGTGTACACACACAGTGTGCACAGTGTACACACACACACAGTGTACACACACACAGTGTACACACACACACAGAGTACACACACACAAACATAGTGTACACACACAGTGTACACAGTGTACACACACACACAGTGTACACACAGTGTACACACACACACACAGTGTACACACACAGTGTACGCACACATTGTGTACACACACATTGTACACACACAGTGTACACACACAGTGTACACACACACAGTGTACACACAGTGTACACACAGTGTATATACAATAATGTCCACGTTGTTGTTGTAGCTGAGCCCACGCACCCAAGGGAGGGAGCAATGAAGATTAATCTAAATCAACTTAAACTCCAATCCCGCTCTGTGACGTCACCACTCAGCATTACTTCATCGGAGTGAAACGCCAGGGGGAGGTGTACCTCGCTAGTGACGTCATGTCACCAAGGTATTCCACCGCGCTCTTGATCGTGACGTCACCTCTGCTTGGGTCACTGCCGATTGAGTTCCAGTGCCATTCCTTATTTGGGCAAAGCTACGCCCAGTGACGGCAACTCATTAACATAATGTGTTCGTTAAAGCCGTCGCGAGTTTATTGCGATGAGTTCATTGCTCACGACATATGGGACGAGTTACATTAACATAATTTATTTATTCTGTAATTTATTTAGTTACGGAGCCGCTCATTGTGGGAGGAGCGTGTCTCGTACCCCGGATGTGACGTCACGTCACCTGCTGCTGCGTGACGTCACGAGGTAACAGGAAGCTATCGCTTCCTGCACTGAAATCCGAGGTGAGAAATTCTCATTGCGATTGTTGTTGTTGTGGTGGTGGTGGTTGTGGTGGTTGTTGTTGTTTACCAAGGTAGAGCCTCGCTCTCTCTCGTAGGGATGTCAGTTGAGTAGCAACGAGCATGGGAATCGATGTCCAGGTTGGAACTTTACAACGCGGGGCCTAGCCACGCGGGGCCTTGCCTCCTGCCCTCGCCTGATTGCATTCACTTTAATTATCTCGCTTAAGTTTGATTTGTCTTCACCCGGCTCGCCACTTTGTAACTTTGTTTTATTGTAAATATTCACGCAGTTTTTATTTTCTTTTGTTAGCAGGCCAAGCCCGCTTGAGCTGCTATACCGCTCTTGTTATCAGAAGCGACCTGCCCACAACAACACAAGGTGAGGCTTTGTCAACGTGTGTGAATGTTTTGACTTAAAACTTTGGTGACTGCAGGAATTAATATTCCTGGTTCTTTCGGTAAAGTCACGTAGATAGAAAATAAAATAAGGATAAAATTAAATGAAAAATTGAAAATAAAGCAAAAAACCCACGAGGTTTCGATCGCAACACAAGTGGTCTTTATCTTATTAAATTTAATCTGTTATTTTTATTTTCTATCTACGTGACTTTACTGAAAGAACCAACAATACGTGTGTCAATGTATCTATCGGTCAAAGACGCTAAGCGCGTGCCGCTGTTGACTCTGAATGTGTGGAGGGGAACACCTTCACCACGGGGAGAGAGAGACAGAGACACGGATAGCCTCCGCTATGTTGATTGATCCTCGATTCATTACTTGGTGGAGTGAGGAAGAATTAATGCTGAGCAGATGAAGGTGGCCAGGCATGGTGCTGGTCACACCACAACCTGTTTACTCATGCCAGTGTGTGACAGTGTCAAGTTCGTGTTTGCAGTAAAGTCTATTAACTCTGTTGAACACGGAGGTTATATCAAAACAATAGTTTATTTTTGTTTTCCTCTGGAACTCTTACTAAGAATGGAAACAGGAGGTGAACACAGCACACACATGCAGCTGAATTCGGAACTGTTCATCCCAGCATTCAAGGACATCTGAGCCTGGATTCACACCTCTAAGTTGCGATTGAACATTAATTCATGCATTTCTGCAAAACACAAATAGTATTGTTTTCAACACCCTTTGCTATGTCAGCTGAATTTAGCTTTCAGAAATATTCCTTTTGTAGTCAGACAGCCAAATTTGTGTGCTTAGAGTTTTGGGTTAACATTCATCTTGATGATATGAAGGCTTCCAGGCATATTAATGACATTTTCCCTCTCATTGTGTGCCCTAACAGCCCGTGGAGAGAAACCCTTCAGGTGCACTCTCTACGTGAAGGCGTTAGCACGTTCATCAAATCTGATGAATTTGAGAAACTTTTCATTACATCATGAATATATTAATAAGTATAGACGTGTAAGTCACGTGTGCATTCCTCTGTGCCTGACGTGTAGATGGTGTGGATATTCTTTTTTTCTGTCTGCAGCTGACGCTTCCTCTGCAGAATTGGTCTGATGGAGCAAAGGCACTCAGCGCAGCTCGGTACGACAAGTCAACAATGCGACCAGCGTGCATACAGCACGGACCGGACTGGAAATCTGACACGGCACCAGAGAAGTCACACAGGAGAGAAACCCTTCAAATGTACTGTGTGTGGGAAGGCATTTTCATGGTCATCTGCTCTTAAAAAACACCAGAGAACACACACAGGAGAGAAACCCTTCAAGTGTACTCTGTGCGGCAAGGCATTTTCAGATTCGTCTAATCTTAAAACACACCAGAGAACACACACGGGAGAGAAACCCTTCATGTGCAGTGTGTGTGGGAAGGCATTTTCAGATTCATCTGCTCTTATAAAACACCAGCGAACTCACACAGGAGAGAAACCCTTCAAATGTACTGTATGTAACAAGGCATTTGCATGGCCATCAGTTCTTGAGACCCACCAGAGAACACACACAGGAGAGAAACCCTTCAGGTGCAGTGTTTGTGGGAAGGCATTTTCACGGTCATCTTCTCTTAAAAAACACCAGAGAACACACACGGGAGAGAAACCCTTCAAGTGCAGTGTGTGTGGGAAGACATTTTCAGATTCATATAATCTTGTAACACACGAGAGAACACACACGGGAGAGAAACCCTTCAGGTGCACTCTGTGCGAGAAGGCGTTTGCACAGTCACCACATCTTAATATACACCAGAGAACACACACGGGAGAGAAACCCTTCAAGTGCAGTGTGTGCGTGAAGGCGTTTGCACATTCATCTACTCTTGTAATACACCAGAGAACACATACAGGAGAGAAACCCTTCAAGTGTACTCTGTGCGGGAAGCCGTTTGCAGATTCATCAACTCTTCGAAGACACCAGAGAACACAAAAGCATCAGAAGATCCACAAGGAGCGGCGTCGGAGTCTGAAATCAGCTTGTGAAAGTCAAAGTGCCGCAATAATCCCATCCCTCATGAAACAAGAACCAGACGAAAATCTCAGCTTGGACACTTTTAAAGGTATAAAGGTGAAATATGAAGAGGTGATGGTGAAATGTGAAGAAGTGATGAGCGAAGAAGTGAAGGTAAAAAGTGAAGATGAAGATTCAACTCCAAAATGAGACCTTTACATCGTAAAGCAGGAGGAGAATTCTGACTGTGAATCAGAGTGAGGCAACTCCCAGCAGTTTGTGGAAGTGGAGGTGTGGGTGGACTTGCTCCTAGACAATACAAAGTCAAGTGGAGACCCGGTAGATGTGTAAGCCAGAGACGATGTCGCTACAATAGATGCACCTTTGTCACAGGCCTTTAATGACAAGAACGTGAAGTTGGACACTCAATTCCTAGGTTCAACCTGCAGAGTAAGAGCGGCCAGCCTTTGTGGGCCCGTGGGTTGGGTAGACCTCTAACCAGGAGCAAGAGCGAATAAGCTCCCAAACATTCACTATGTAATAATAATTGCTTTTACACGGTGCTTGCCGAATCGCCTCAGCAACTCGGAGTTTTGTATCTCATCTCAAACGCTCGAAGAGCATCCCCAAGTAGCAGCTGCCCCTGTGTGGTACAAGGTGGTGGCCCTGCACCGGCCTGCATGTGGACAAGAGCCTGTCATCTTCTTTGGTTCTTTCGGTAAAGTCACGTAGAATGATAATAAAGTAATAAAATAACACAAAAAATTCTCACGACGTTTCGGCCACAACACAAGTGGCCTTCAGGTGAAAGGAACAAACCTGTCGGGACGACAGACCTACAATGAACGCTGCTAAGATTCTACGTGACTTTACCGAAAGAACCAAAGAAGATGAATCCTTGCAGTCACGAAAGCTTTAAATCGAAAAAAAGAGCCTGTCAGTAGGGGGCGATGATTGATGTATCATCTCAGTTGTGTAGTTTGTAGGTAATGTTTAGAATTTGCTACATTTTCACTCAGATGCCAGCATGCAATGGCCTACTCGTTTGAATGACACAATAGTATGTTTTACATACACTGTGAAGCAGACTGCAACTTTTTTTAAAAGCTTCTTGTTAATACGATGTAACGTGATGCAGTATATTTCACTGCAGTAATCGAATTTTGTTAATATGCCTGTCAAGAATTTAGAATGTATACTTGTCTGGTTTTGTGCATACTTGTAACATTTGATCTGTAAGGGTCAAACATTGAACAAGTGATGTTAGGACAAAGTGTGTGTGTGTGTGTGTTTGAAAGTAACCTGTACAGAGAACTCAGGTGAGACCCGTCGTTCTTGTGATACAGGTCAAACGGTGTTTTTGTGTTCCACGAAGCATCTGGAGCAACTCATTGTCTTTGAAATAGGGAGCACGCTCGGATCATTCATCAGTTACAAGGCATACCACTTGAAAGTTACACGTATAGGAGGAGGTACATTCTCTACAACACGAATTGTAGTTTTGTCTTACGTGTTGACGTAGATTTTGTCTAACTAGGACTAGAAATGCTCCTTGCTGATTCACGTCTGGATGTTCGTAACCATCGGTTGAAGCAAACCCCACTGCTGTTGTTGAGACGCTGTGCACCAATAATGGTCCATCACATTGACGGCCTTCAGGCCAGGGAAGTCACAACATTTGCACACGAAGGACGCATTCACGCAAGTACCCCATGCTCCGTTTTGAAGTTTTAAAATGAAACATCTTTGAATTGTGTTGTGTTTTGAATTAGATTATTTTATTTCTTCATTAAAAGCTTGTATCAATTTACATATGGAAGACTTCATTAAAAAGGACATTTCGTGTGAATTTTCTGTCAAGTAGATGGCCTTGCCGGGGGTTCGGTTCGATGCGGACTTTCAACTGTTTGGGATAGCAGGATCGAGATAAGGCGACACGGAGCTGGCCGTGCGAGAAGACCGCCGTCTGCAGATCGATTCCAACGTAATCGAACGTCTGTCCCTGCGCCTCCGTCGTCCATGCAGGGGGTGCGTAGGTTTGCAGCGCCCCCTGCATGAAAACAACGGAAAGTGCAGCGTTCATCACAGATAGATAAAGTTGTGCGCTTATATTTAAAATGTTATTCTTTTATAAGGTGATGTTGAAATCGGAAAGTGTTTAGCCAGTTGATGATTTCAATCAGATTGATTCATTTATTATTTATTATGCACCACATATCTGAGCTTTTGTGGTCCTGTTGAGCTAAAGTTGGAAAGAGTCCGTGACTATAACTTCGCTCAATATTGTAAACGTGTTTCTATTATTTAGTTATTGTTTAATACAAAGTACTTCAGATAAATGTTTCAAGATGTACTTGAATGGCACGTTCGTTCTTCCGGCGTTTAATGGCTTGGACGTCGTGGCAAATGGCTTCCATCGATGTGGAAGTCAATGGTGGATGATGATTTGACATTTCGGTGTTGATTTGGAGTAGATTGTTTAACTGTTGCATACCAGGTGGTGAAATGCTTTGCCAAGCACCTGAACTGTTTGACCTAGTGAATTCATGAGGAGTTCGATACGAGTTTGAGCATTAATATTCTTGCGGAACGACAAAGGTCGCATATAAATTTTGATTTAAAGCTTTCGTGACTGCAGTAATTCATATTCTTAGTTTTTTCGGTAAAGTCACGTTGAAGAGAAACAACAAAATAATAAAATATATATAAAACAATAAAAAATTCTCACGACATTTCGACCATAACTCAAACGGTCATCTTCAGGTGTGTTGGTTTGCATAAATTTATTTTTAAACAGCGCATTTTTTTTTTATATATATAAAAAACGTTAGCGTCACGCACAGCGATTTGGCAGTTTACCCAGGACTAGTCCATCTATATTTTGAAAAGAGGAGGGGGGAGACGATTTTTTTTATAATGTATGCTGTCTGAAAGCCACTATAAGCGTGAACAATCAATTAAGAACTGAAATGGTTTATCAAATCTTTCCAATGATTGCTAAGATAGAATCCATCTTCTCGGTTGAAATTGTCTCTGTGCTTGTATATGTGGATAGCCTCATGAACGAATCTCTCATGGAAGCCAGATGGCTTACAAAGAACCTCTGTCTTGGAAAAGTCAATGGCATGTGAGCCTACTGAATTAGAACAATGATCTGCTACGGCCGAGGTGTTGGTCCTACCGTGTTTAAGGTCTGCTTTGTGTTCACGAATGCGGTCCGAGACATGGCGTTTGGTTTCTCCAATGTAACTACTACCACAGAGGCAACTTAGTTTGTAGACCAATTCTTCGACCACATCAATTCCATACACCCAGCCATCAGATTTACCATGGAAGTCGAAATAGATGGCAAGATACCTTTTTTGGATGTCCTAATTAAAAAGAGACCTGATGGTCTCTTTGTTAACAACACGCTTGCGTAATGGATTAATATTCTGCTGGGGTTTTTTTTTGTCCTCCCTCCTTTACCAGCCCAGCCAACTCACTCTTTCTCTCTTCCCTTATGTGGCAACTTCTAATTTATACAATTATACTTCCAAATGTGCATATCTTGTCTCCCGCTTTTTTTTCATGTGTTCCAAATAAAGACCAATTACAGTTGGAAAAAAGGAGCGAATGAAGGAGGTGGTGAGGGAATGATGAGCAGAATGAAGAGTCTTGTGATGAGTAGTGGTGGTAGTGTGAGTAGTGGTGGTGGTAGTGTGAGTAGTGGTGGTGGTAGTGTGAGTAGCAGTGGTAGTGTGAGTAGTAGTAGTGTGAGTAGTAGTATTAGTAGTGTGAGTAGTAGTAGTATTAGTAGTGTGAGTAGCAGTGGTAGTGTGAGTAGTAGTGGTGGTAGTGTGAGTAGTGGTGGTGGTAGTGTGATTAGTAGTGGTGGTGGTAGTGTGAGTAGTGGTGGTGGTAGTGTGACTAGTGGTAGTGTGAGTAGTAGTAGTGTGAGTAGTAGTAGTATTAGTAGTGTGAGTAGTGGTAGTGTGATTAGTAGTGGTGGTGGTGGTAGTGTGAGTAGTTGTGGTAGTGTGAGTAGCAGTGGTGGTGGTAGTGTGAGTAGTGGTGGTGGTGTGAGTAGTGGTGGTGATAGTGTGATGAGTAGTAGTGGTGGTAGTGTGATTAGTGGTGGTGGTAGTGTGATTAGTGGTGGTGGTGGTGGTGGTAGTGTGAGTAGTGGTGGTGGTAGTGTGATTAGTAGTAGTGGTGGTGGTAGTGTGATTAGTAGTGGTGGTGGTAGTGTGAGTAGTGGTGGTAGTGTGATTAGTAGTAGTGGTGGTGGTTGTGTGAGTAGTGGTGGTGGTAGTAGTGGTGGTAGTAGTGGTAGTACTAGTGGTAGTAGTGGTAGTAGTAGTGGTAGTAGTAGTGGTATTAGTGGTGGTAGTCGTGGTGGTAGTAGTGGTGGTAGTAGTGTGAGTAGTGGTGTGAGGCGGCCTGTGGTGATAGTCCACGGACTGAGAGATGGACCTGGCAACTACCAGACCCTGGCACGGAGGGTGAGGGAGGTGAGTGGTGGTGGTGAGTGTGGCGAGTGTGGGGTGAGGGTGGTGAGTGTGTGGTCAGTGAGTGGTGTGTGTGCTGTGTGTGGTCTGTGTGGTGAGTGTGTGCTGGGTTTATGGATCTCTGTGTGATGAGTCTATGGGTCTCTGTGTGATGAGTCTGTGGGTCTCTGTGTGGTGAGTCTGTGGGTCTCTGTGTGATGAGTCTATGAGTCTCTGTGTGGTGAGTCTATGGGTCTCTGTGTGGTGAGTCTATGGGTCTCTGTGTGGTGAATCTATGAGTCTCTGTGTGGTGAGTCTATGGGTCTCTGTGATGAGTCTGTGGGTCTCTGTGATGAGTCTGTGGGTCTCTGTGATGAGTCTGTGGGTCTCTATGTGGTGAGTTTATGGGTCTCTGTGATGAGTCTATGTGTCTTCGTGTGACGATTCTATGGGTCTCTGTGTGATTATTCTATGGATCTTTGTGTGATGAATCTATGGCCACTAAAGCTAATTAACACTGGGACTCACCCCTTACCAAGATGGCCTCTACAAACTCATAGTTCATAGTTCATTTATTTGGTATAGCCCTGTCCCTGTAAGCCATTCGGCTCTTGAATCGGGTGCAACCGCAACAAACAAAAAACATGAACAAGAAAACATCTTAAAGTGATTTTGTGACTGTGCAAACAGAAAATACAGGAAAAAAAATCAAAATATTCCTGAAATAGCACCGTACACCAACGCTGTGTGCAAAAATCCCAGTGGGATGCAAGTCAAACAACAACAACCACAAGACAACTAAGATTAAGGCCATCAGTCTTACTCCGTACTACAATAAACAAAAACATGGTCAAAACAAAAACACTTTTCGAAATCACCAAAATAAAAGCCATAAATGCAATGTAACAGTGATCATAGGGACTGTGACCGAATTTTTAACAATAAACTACATAAATAAATTATAACACCAAAATCTAGGGCCATAATTTAGGCCACTGAATAGCAGTGGCAGCTAGGGTTGTACAACTCCTCTAGAGCAGTTTTGAGTGAAGATCTCATAGGTAGTGATTCAAGTTGCAGTTTATTGGCAATAGCATTCCAGACCCTGAGGGCATCAATAGCAAAAGCTCTTCCTCCAGTTTTTGTAAGGCAATAGGGAATGTGAAGCTGGTAAATGAGCGAAGACCTGAGGTCAAATTTGTTCTTTGAAACAGAGAGGAGATCCAGTAGGTAGTCTGCGGAATTTTTTGTAAGTACATCGTGAATAAATAAGATCTGGTGCACAAGCCGTCGAACATTAAGAGATGTTAAGTTTGACCCAATGTAGAGATCACAGTGGTGAGTCCTATATGGGCAGTTCAATGCAAATCTTAAGGCCGAGTGATAGATGGAATCAAGCTTCTTCAGTACAGTACTTGGGGCTGATTTATACACGATGTCACAGTAGTCAAGTAGAGGCAGTATGGTAGCTTTTATCAATTCCAAACGGAACATTCGGGGGAAGCAGTGCTTGTGTCGATACAGAAAACCAATTTTTATTTTTGTCTTTTTACCAATATAGTCAATGTGATCTTCAAAACTAAGTTTTGAATCCAGGATGACCCCAAGATACTTATAGATCTTGACTTGCACATTAACATTGGGACTCACGCCTTACCAAGATGGTCTCTACAAGCTAATTAACATTGGGAATCACCCCTTACCAAGATGGCATCTACAAAGCTATTAACATTGGGACTCACCCCTTACTAAGATGGCCTCTCCAAGCTAATTAACATTGTGATTCACCAGGATGGCCTCTACAAGCTAATTAACATTGGGAATCACCCCTTACCAAGATTGCCTCTACAAACTCATTAACATTGGGACTCACCCCTTACTAAGATGGCCTCTCCAGGCTAATTAACATTGTGATTCACCAGGATGGCCTCTACAAGCTAATTAACATTGGGAATCACCCCTTACCAAGATGGCCTCTACAAACTAATTAACATTGGGACTCACCCCTTACCAAGATGGACTCTCCAAGCTAATTAACATTGTGATTCACCAGGATGGCCTCTGCAAGGTAATTAACATTGGGACTCACTCCTTACCAAGATGGCTTCGTGACGTTAAACAGCCAGCAGCGGCACCTCCCCTACTACCTAGAATGACGTCACGGCCGTCCACACATTGAGTCGGGATTAACGACGTCACGACTCTCCGAGCATTGACGCCTCCCCTACTAAACATGACGTCATGATCCGTATCAATAAACATTGAGACTCCCTCTACTAAAGATGACGTCATGACGCCCGTAAATAAACATTGACCCCAACCCTTCCGAGCGCGGATTAATGACGTCATACAATTACTATCGACAACCCCACCCTCCGGCTCGAGTGTTAATGACGTCATACAATGAACATCGACAGCCCTGCTCGAGTGTTAATGACGTCATACAATTCCTATCGTTACCCCCCTCCGGCTCGAGTGTTAATGACGTCATACAATGAACATCAACAGCCCTGCTCGAGTGTTAATGACGTCATACAATTCCTATCGTTACCCCCCTCCGGCTCGAGTGTTAATGACGTCATACAATGAACATCAACAGCCCTGCTCGAGTGTTAATGACGTCATACAATTACTATCGATACCCCCCTCCGGCTCGAGTGTTAATGACGTCATACAATGACCATCGACAGCCCCGCCCCACCTGGAGTCGACTTCCGCGGTTTGTTTTTTTGACAGCGGCCGCCTCGCTCCGCCTGGATAATTTATCTTTCATTCTTAGCGAGTCGACGGGGGAACGAAAGCAGGAGGGAAGGAGGGAGAGGGGAAGGAGGGAGGGAACGAAAGAAGGAGGAACGAGGGAAGGAGGGGGGACGAGGGAACGAAGGAGGGAGGGAGGGGGAAGGAGGGAGGGGGAAGGAAACAAGGAGGAACGAGGCAAGGAATGAAATGGAGAGAACGTCAGGGGCCAGAGTGGTG
The DNA here is from genome assembly GCF_048934315.1 of Petromyzon marinus. Taxonomy (NCBI): domain Eukaryota; kingdom Metazoa; phylum Chordata; class Hyperoartia; order Petromyzontiformes; family Petromyzontidae; genus Petromyzon; species Petromyzon marinus. The sequence continues at coordinate 393,214 of NW_027423053.1, read as the reverse complement.
GTGGTGGCTGCGTTGTTGTTGTTGTTGCTTCCGTTCGTTCCTTGGCTCGCAGCGGTGGCGAGGGAAGGAGGAGGAGCGAATGAAGGTGGTGAGGGAATGATGAGTAGAATGAAGAGTCTTGTGATGAGTAGTGGTGGTAGTGGTGGTAGTAGTGGTGGTACTAGTGGTAGTAGTGGTGGTACTAGTAGTAGTGGTGGTAGTAGTGTGAGTAGTGGTGTGAGGCGGTCTGTGGTGATAGTCCACGGACTGAGAGATGGACCTGGCAACTACCAGACCCTGGCACGGAGGGTGAGGGAGGTGAGTGGTGGTGGTGAGTGTGGTGAGTGTGGGGTGAGGGTGGTGAGTGTGTGGTGAGTGGTGTGTGCTGTGTGTGGTGTGTGTGGTGACTGTGGTGAGTGAGTGAGTGGTGTGTGTGCTGGGTTTATGGGTCTCTGTGATGAGTCTATGGGTCTCTGTGTGATGAGTCTATGGGTCTCTGTGATGAGTCAATGGGTCTCTTTGATGAGTCTGTGGGTCTCTGTGTGATGAGTCTATGGGTCTCTGTGATGAGTCTATGGGTCTCTGTGTGGTGAGTCTATGGGTCTCTGTGTGATGAGTCTATGGGTCTCTGTGTGATGAGTCTATGGGTCTCTTTGTGGTGAGTCTATGGGTCTCTGTGTGATGAGTCTATGGGTCTCTTTGTGGTGAGTCTATGGGTCTCTGTGTGGTGAGGCTATGGGTCTCTGTGTGGTGAGTCTATGGGTCTCTGTGTTGTGAGTCTATGGGTCTCTGTGTGATGAGTCAATGGGTCTCTGTGTGATGAGTCTATGGGTCTCTTTGTGGTGAGTCTATGGGTCTCTGTGTGGTGAGTCTATGGGTCTCTGTGTGGTGAGTCTATGGGTCTCTGTGTGTGGTGAGTCTATGGGTCTCTGTGTGATGAGTCTGTGGGTCTCTGTGTGGTGAGTCTATGGGTCTCTGTGTGGTGAGTCTATGGGTCTCTGTGTGATGAGTCTATGGGTCTCTGTGTGGTGACTCTGTGGGTCTCTGTGTGATGAGTCTATGGGTCTCTGTGTGGTGAGTCTATGGGTCTCTGTGTGTGGTGAGTCTATGGGTCTCTGTGTAATGAGTCTGTGGGTCTCTGTGTGATGAGTCTGTGGCTCTCCGTGTGATGAGTCTATGGGTCTCTGTGTGATGAGTCTATGGGTCTCTGTGTGGTGAGTCTATGGGTGTCTGTGTGGTGAGTCTATGGGTCTCTGTGTGACGAGTCTGTGGGTCTCTGTGTGATGAGTCCATGGGTCTCTGTGTGGTGAGTCTGTGGGTCTCTGTGTGGTGAGTCTATGGGTGTCTGTGTGAGTGAGTCTGTGGGTGTCTGTGTGACGAGTCTGTGGGTCTCTGTGTGATGAGTCTATGGGTCTCTGTGTGATGAGTCTATGAGTCTCTGTGTGATGAGTCTATGGGTCTCTGTGTGATGAGTCTATGGGTCTCTGTGTGATGAGTCTATGGGTCTCTGTGTGTTGAGTCCATGGGTCTCTGTGTGGTGAGTCTGTGGGTCTCTGTGTGTTGAGTCCATGGGTCTTTGTGTGGTGAGTATGTGGGTCTCTGTGTGGTGAGTCTGTGGGTCTCTGTGTGGTGAGTCTATGGGTCTGTATGTGATGAGTCTATGGGTCTCTATGGGTCTCATCATGATGATGATACTACTGATGATGATACTACTGATGATGATGATGATACTACTGATGATGATACTACTGATGATGATGCTACTACTACTGATGATACTGATGATACTACTGATAATGATGATGATACTTCTGATGATGATGATACTACTGATGATGATGCTACTGCTACTAATGCTGCTGCTGCTGCTAGTGCAGGCCCTGCCTGGGACCCCAGTCGTGGTGCTTGGCGCCTTCAGCGATGACGTCAGCATCATGGCTCTCTGGAGGCAGCTCAGGTCTTTCTGGAGGGAGATGGAGCGAGTCAACTCCAGCCACGGACTCACCATCATCTGTGTATCGCAAGGTGGTGGTGGTGATGGTGATGGCAGTGGTGGTGGTGGTGATGGTGGTGATGGCAGTGGTGGTGGTGGTGATGGTGGTGGTGGGGGTGGTGATGGTGGTGATGGTGGTGGTGGGGGTGGTGGTGGTGATGGTGGTGGTGATGGTGGTGATGGTGGTGATGGGGGTGGTGGTAGTGATGGTGGTGGGGGTGGTGGTGGGGGTGGTGATGGTGTTGGTGGTGATGGTGGTGTTGGTGGTGATGGTGGTGGTGGTAGCAGTGGTGGTGGTGATGGTGGTGATGGTGATGGTGATGTCGGTGGTGATGGTGATGGTGGTGGTGATGGCAGTGGTGATGGTGGTGGGGGTGGTGGTGGTGATGGCAGTGGTGGTGGTGGTGATGGTGGTGGCAGGGGTGGTGTGGTGGTGATGGGGTGGTGGTGATGGTGGTGATGGTGATGGTGGTGATGATGTCGGTGGTGATGGTGGTGGGGGTGGCGGTGGTGGGGTGGTGGTGATGGTGGTGGTGGTGTCGGTGGTGATGTTGGTGATGGTGATGTCGGTGGTGATGGTGGTGGTGGTGGTGGTGATGGTGGTGGTGTTGGTGGTGGTGGAGATGGTGGTGGTGTTGGGGGTGATGGGGGTGGTGTTGATGGTGGTGTTGGTAGTGGGGGTGGTGGTGATGGTGGTGGTGGGGTGGTGATGGTGGGGGGGTGATGGTGATGTTGATGGTGATGTTGACGGTGATGTTGATGGTGTTGATGTAGGGGCGATGGTGTGTCGAGCTATCCTCTCCATGGTTCACCATCACAGAGTTCACACCTTCATCTCCCTGGGAGGTCCACTGATGGGAGTCTATGGAGGAGGTGCGGACACACAGACACACACACACAGACACACACACATACAGACACACACACACAGACACACACACAGACACACACACACATACAGACACACACATACATATACATACAGACACACACATATACAGACATACACACACACAGACACACACACATACAGACACAAACACATACATACATACAGACACTCACAGACACACACAAAGACACACACACAGACACACACACAGACACACACAGACACACACAAAGACACACACACAGAGACACAGACACACACATAGAAACACAGACACTCACATAGAGACACAGACACATAGCCACACACAGAGACACTCGCACATAGATACACAGACACACACACAGATAAACAGACAGACACACATACACTCGCACAGACACTCACACACACACAGATACAGACAAACACAGACACACAGACTCAGAGACACAGATTCACACACAGATACAGACAAACATACACAGCACTCACACATACACAGAGACACAGACAGACAGATTCACACACAGATACCCCGAGATATACTCATACAGAGAATTTGTGTCTCACCGTGTATCTGTGTCTCCCCGTGTCTCACCGTGTCTCCCTATGTCTTCCCGTGTCTCAACGTGTCTCCCCCTATCTCCGTGTGTCTCCCCGTGTCTCCACGCCTCTCCCCGTGTCTCCCTGAGTCTCACCGTGTCTCCCCGCGTTTTTCCGTGTCTCCCCATGTCTCCCTGTGTCTCCGTGTGTGTCTCACCCTTTCTCCCCGTGTCTCCCTGTCTTCCTGTGTCTCCCTGTGTCTCCGTGTGTGTCTCACCCTGTCTCCCCGTGTCTCCCCGTGTCTCCGTGTGTGTCTCACCCTGTCTCCCCGTGTCTCCCCGTGTGTCTCCGTGTGTGTCTCACCCTGTCTCCCCGTGTCTCCCTGTGTCTCCGTGTGTATCTCACCCCGTCTCCCCATGTCTCCCTGTGTCTCCGTGTGTGTCTCACCCTGTCTCCCCGTGTCTCCCTGTGTCTCCGTGTGTGTCTCACCCTGTCTCCCCGTGTCTCCCCGTGTGTCTCCGTGTGTGTCTCACCCCATCTCCCCGTGTCTCCCCGTGTCTCCGTGTGTGTCTCACACCGTCTCCCCGTGTCTCCCTGTGTCTCCGTGTGTCTCACCCCGTCTCCCCGTGTCTCCCTGTGTCTCCGTGTGTGTCTCACCCTGTCTCCCCGTGTCTCCCTGTCTCCGTGTGTGTCTCACCCTGTTTGCCCGTGTCTCCCTGTGTCTCCGTGTGTGTCTCACCCTGTCTCCCCGTGTCTCCCTGTGTCTCCGTGTGTGTCTCACCCTGTCTCCCCGTGTCTCCCTGTGTCTCCGTGTGTGTCTCACCCCGTCTCCCCGTGTCTCCCTGTGTCTCCGTGTGTGTCTCACCCTGTCTCCCCGTGTCTCCCTGTGTCTCCGTGTGTGTCTCACCCTGTCTCCCCGTGTGTCTCCGTGTGTGTCTCACCCTGTCTCCCCGTGTCTCCCCGTGTCTCACCCTGTCTCCCCGTGTCTCCCCGTGTCTCCGTGTGTGTCTCACCCCGTCTCCCCGTGTCTCCCTGTGTCTCCGTGTGTCTCACCCTGTCTCCCTGTGTTTTCGTGTGTCTCACCCTGTCTCACCCTGTCTCCCTGTGTCTCCGTGTGTGTCTCACCCCGTCTCCCCGTGTCTCCCTGTCTCCGTGTATGTCTCCCTGTGTCTCCCCGTGTCTCCCTGTGTGTCTCCGTGTGTGTCTCACCCTGTCTTCCCGTGTCTCCGTGTGTCTCCGTGTGTGTCTCACCCTGTCTCCCCGTGTCTCCCCGTGTGTCTCCGTGTGTGTCTCACCCTGTCTCCCCGTGTCTCCCTGTGTCTCCGTGTGTGTCTCACCCTGTCTCCCCGTGTCTCCCCGTGTGTCTCACCGTGTGTGTCTCACCCTGTCTCCCTGTGTCTCCGTGTGTGTCTCACCCCGTCTCCCCGTGTCTCCCTGTCTCTGTGTGTGTCTCACCCTGTCTCCCCGTGTCTCCGTGTGTGTCTCACCCTGTCTCCCCGTGTCTCCCTGTGTCTCCGTGTGTGTCTCACCCTGTCTCCCCGTGTCTCCCCGTGTGTCTCAGAGCCTCTGTGGGTTCAGAGCGCCTTCCCCTGGTTGCTGTCCGTGATCTCCGCCCTCTGCTACTGGCGTCTGGGACAGGAGGTGTCCGTTTGTAACTACTGGCACGGTACGCGTGGGGGGAGACTTGTGGGGGGGAGACTCGTGGGGGGGAGACGCGTGGGGGGAGACACCGGGGAGAGATGGGGAGACATGGGGAGACGCGTGGGGAGAGACACGGAGATACGGGGGAGACATGGGGAGACGCGTGGGGGGAGACACGGGGGAGAGATGGGGAGACATGGGGAGATGCGTGGGGGGAGACATGGGGGAGACGCTTGCAGACGCATTGGGGGAGACGCGTGGGGGGGAGATGCATGGGGGGAGACACCGTGAGGTGAGGGGGGAAGAGACACGGGGGAGATTCTGGGAGATGCGAGGAGACACGGGGGAGACACGGGGGAGACACGGGGGAGATGCTGGCAGATGCGTGGCGGGAGATGTGTTGGGGGGAGACGCAGGGGAGACGCGGGGAGATATGGGGAGACATGGGGGAGACACGGGGGAGACGCAGGGGAGACACGAGGGAGACACGGGGGAGACACAGGGGAGACGCGGGGAGATATGAGGAGACACGGGGAGACACGGGGAGATGTGGGGACACAGACCCAGTGATCCATGCTCATGTCTCTCTCCTCTCCCACCCCAGACCCAACCCAGCAGCAGCGTTACCTGCAGAAGAACCTGTTCCTGCCCATCATCAATAACGAGACGCCTCACCGCATGGCTCACGGTGATGGGCACACACACAGACGCCATCTTGCTTAGGGGACGGGCTGCCATCTTGGTCAGGGGATGGGCTGCCATCTTGCTCAGGGGACGGGCTGCCATCTTGCTCAGGGGATGGGCTGCCATTTTGCTCAGGGGACAGGCGGCCATTTTGCTCAGGGGACACGTGGCCATCTTGCATCGTGCTCAGGGGACGGGCTGCCATCTTTATAAGGGGCGGGTTGCCATCGTACTCGTCAGGATCGGGAGATCGAACCCACGACCTCTCGTGTACCAGGTGATGTAGTCAACATCTCCTAGCCACTGTGATGATGATGAGACAGAGATGCAGACTTGGTCTTGGATCGAACTCACATACCAGGCGAGGTAGTCAACATTTCACCACAAAGAGAGCGAGAGACGCAGACTCGGGGTCCGGGATCGAACCCACGAACCTCCCGCGTACCAGGCGAGGCAGTCAACATCCTCCCTCCTCCCTCTGCAGTGTTCAAGGGAAACTTTGTGCAGCTGAGGCGTCTCGTGCTGGTGGGAGGCTCGGGGGACGGGGAGCTGAGACCGTGGCAGACGAGGTGAGGTCCCTCTATGGGCTTTGTCCGCTGCTGGATTGAAGGCGCACCCGGTGCGGTGCCGGTACGGTGCCGGTGCGGTGCTGGTGCGGTGCCGGTGACAGTGCGGTGACAGTGCGGTTCGGTTGCTGATGTGGTAGTGGCGGTGGTGGTGGGTTCATTGTTAAAACGGTATGAATAGGCTGAAGATGATGGTTATGATGACGGTGGTGCTGATGATTCTGATGACGGTGGTGCTGATGATATTGATGATGATGTTGATGGTGGTGCTGATGATGATGGTGGTGGTGCTGATGATGCTGGTGGTGGTGCTGATGATGGTGGTGGTGCTGATGATGATGGTGGTGCTGATGATGGTGGTGCTGATGATGATGTTGATTATGATGATGTTGCTGCTGATGATTCTGATGACGGTGGTGCTGATGATATTGATGATGATGTTGATGGTGGTGCTGATGGTGGTGGTACTGATGATGATGGTGGTGCTGATGATGATGTTGATTATGATGATGTTGCTGCTGATGTAGATGATGATGTTGATGATGCTGGTGATGGTCCTGATTATGTTGATTATGATGTTGGTGATGTTGCTGTTGCAGTTTATTTGGATTCTTTGACAGCAACGCTTCTACAGTTATCGACATGGTCAATCAGCCTGTAAGAGACTCACACACACACTTACATACACAACAACAACCGCCATTCGCCATTACATACACACACACTCATACACTCATACACACACACTTACACAACAACAACAACCGCCATTTGCCACTAAGTGGCAGTGACGTCTCTACGACACTTATGCCAGGCTATGTGCACCTTGAGGCCACGTGAAGTGTCGAACGCCTGCTGGCAGGAGGTCACGGGGCAGACCCAGTTGCCACGGGTCGACTGACTGAGATGACTGGCTGATGCACCACCTGTGCCCCCTACTGTGCCAACTTGCTGTGCTTTTGCCACCCGGCGCTCCGCTCGTTGTTGTGAGCGTCGCTCCTCTCCCCTACGTTGTTGTTGGAGGGCGACTGCCTCCAACTGCCCAGTAGCGTCCTTCACGAGCCTCCTCCACAGAGGCCGATCTTCACACCGCTGGTACCAGTCATTGGCAAGTCCACTCAGCTCCACGTCCTCATGTACCACATCACTCCATCTCCTCTCTAGTCCGTCCCGCGCCCGTTTAGCCCCCTTTATCCGGCCGAACAAAAGCTGTTTCGGCATGCGGTGGCTGGGCATGCGGGCTACATGACCCAACCAACGCAGCCTTGCCTGCCAGAGGAGCTCACCGATGGGACCTTGCCCAGCTCTTTCAAGGATTTGTGAGCTCCTCACACAATCCAGCCTGGTTAAACCCAGGATGGATCGTAGGCAGGCCAGCTTAAATGTTTCTAACCGGTGAAGATGTTCCATTAGGGGGTTCCACGTTTCGCAAGCGTAGAGAAGGGAGGGAATGACTCTGGCCGAGAAGACCTGAAGCTTCGTGCGGAGCGACAGACCAAGTAGCTTCTACACAGCGTTACGCAACCGATGAAAAGATAATGCCGCTCGACTGATTCGGAGTGAGACCTCTGCTGTTAAACCTTAAAGAGGGGGACCACCAGGGCATCCTTCCAGTCCTGTGGAACCCGTCCAGTGGTCCAGACTGTTGTTATGATGTCATGTAGGGCAGTCTTTGCACAAACGCCACCCTCCCTCAGCATTTCGCTTGGGAGATCATCTCTGCCCAGTGCCTTTCCTGGTCTTAGACTCTGGATCGCCTTCAGTACTTCCTGAACAGATGGCACCTCAGACAGCCACTCACAGGGGGTGACTTCTTCCGATATTTGAGGCACCGCAGCCTTGGCTGGGTCATGCCCACTTTGTCCCATGGTATTATCCTGGCTGAGGGATGTCCCCTCCCCCAGGACCTCACAGCAATGCTCATGAAATCTGCAAACCTATTCCTGGGGGTCGGAGATTGGATCACTGTTCTTTCCTCTGATGGTAATAGTTGTGGCTCTGCAGGTTACTTTTTGATGGAATTAAAGAGCGATTTGTGATCGCGGGCCACTGAGGCAGACTCATCTCCTCAGCAACCCGCGACCACCACCCGTCCTTGCAGCGCCTCATGGCTCTCCGAACCTCTGAGCAAAGGCTGCGGTAAGCCTCCTCATTCTCCCGACGTGGGATGCTGTAGCCGATGAGAGTGGGCCTGTCGCTTTTTCTCAGCCAGCTTGAACACCTCCTCTGTCAGCCAGGGTCTCTGGGGAGGTCTGGACCGTGTACCCAAAGCAGCCATTGCAGCCTCATGAGTCACAGTTCTAAACCTCGCCCATTTACCCTCGACATCAGGAGGAGTGGGAAACGATGCCAACCCCAGCCTCAAGCGATGATGAAATTCTTGCTTGCAACTTTCAACAACTAGCTGAGACCATGCCACTAAGGGTTTGAATGGGGTCCTGGGTGAACCCCCACCACTAGAGTGGAAGAATGGCAGGCACATCTTACAGATGACAAGTCGATGGTCAGTGGGCAGATCAGCTCCACGGTAGGTCCTGGTGTAAAGGACATGGGCCCGCATCTGCTGTTCCGTCACGATGTAGTCCAGCAGATGTTCTTGCTTGGACCCGGCATGCATCCATGATGTTGTGTGAATGCGCCGATGCCGGAACAGCGTGTTGGTAATTACAAGACCATGAGCTGCACCAAAAAACTAGCAGCCTCCTGCCGTTATTGAGCTGATCTGGCCCATGCCTTCCAATCACTCCAGACCAGGTGCCAGCATCATGACCAACTCGGTCATTTAAGTTTCCCAACAAGATGACTCTATCCCGAGGGGCCACTTTAGCTAGCACCTGTGACAGGAGGTCATAGAAGGCATCTGACTCATCGGCCTTGCCTGCATCCCTCCACGGATGTTCGTCTTCAGTGGGGGCATAAGTAACCACGACCAACTCTGGTTGATGGGAAGGCGAGCCCAAAGTAGCCTGGGGATTACAGGTTCCCACACCTCACCGCCACGCTCCCACGCCCCCTTCATTCTTTTATTCAGAAGAAGAGCCACAACCTGTTGTTTGGCAGTCTCCTGCCCCGAGTAGAGGACTGTCCACCCTTCATGGTGGCATGAGCCAGAGCTGGTCCACCGGACCTCCTGAATACCACAGAGATCCAGACGGTACCGGTCCAGCTCCCAACAGAGGAGTGGCAGCCTCTCATTTGCAGTGAGCGTTCGAACATTCCATGTGGCCACACGTAGTGGCTTTTTGTTGTTTCTAGAGGAGCCCTGAGGGTAAATATTCAATCTCCTGGCTCCGCCAAATGGGGTTTGGCCAGGAGATGTCATAGACGCTTGTCCACCCGGGGCCTCCGGCACAAGCTTATTAATAAATAAATAAACACATAAATAAATCCCCCGTGGTTTAACGGTAATTAATTGAAGGTGGAGGGGTTACCAGCCCCTCGCACCCGTCCAGAGCCCCCATTTGGCCGCTGTGGTGGTCACAAATGCCATGAGGGGAGGAGCCAATCGGAATTGGCAGCGTTGCCCGTCCGGCACCACGAGGAGGTAAGGGGTTGATTTGCCAGACATACACACACACTTACACACTCATACACTCACTCACACACTCGCAGACCCACTCACACACTCACTAACTCTGTATCTTTGTGTATCTTTATCTGTGTGTATGTGTCTGTATATATAATATATCTGTGTGTCGCTGTATATGTGTGTCTGTGTGTGTATGTGTGTACCTGTGTGGGGAGCGATAGTGTAGCGGTTAGCGCTACGCTGCGCTATGAACCTGGCGACCCGGGTTCGATTCTCGCTCACAACCAACACCAGTGTCGATTATCTGAACCGGTCCTGGGCTTCCCCTAGATCGACTCAGCCTGAAATGAGTACCTGGTGCGGTGTGTAAACATTGCCACTAGGGAGACAAAGGCGGTCGGGCGTGGTGCTGGCCACCCACCCCGTGTACCGTTTCGGCCTTCATAGGTGCTCGCTAACAGCACTTGCCCCTACAGTCTGTTAAGGCTATATGGGGGATCTTTGTCTTTTATCTTTGTGTGTACGTGTGTGTATGTATGTGTGTATGCATCTGTATTTATAATATATCTGTTTGTATCTGTGTGTCTGTATGTGTCTTTGTATCTGTGTGTCCGTGTCTACGCATCTGCATATAATGTATCTTGCGTGTATGTGTGTATCTGTATATAATGTGTGTATCTGTGTGTGTCTCCATGTGTTGTGTGTGTCCGTGTGTACGCATCTGCGTATAATGTATCTTGTGTGCATATCTCCCAAGCGCCACTTGCCGCTGGTGGCCTGCTTACACTACCTGGGGTACCTTTACCTGTGCCCCCCTCTTCCAGGTCTACGTCCAGGATCTGTTTGGCCTGCGGACGCTGGACAGGAGGGGAGGTCTGGTCACCTGCTCCGTGCCAGGGGTGGTGCACAAGGCGTGGGTCCATAGCGAAACGGCCTTCGTGCGATGTATACAGCCTCACCTCACGTAGACAGAGACCCGGGGAGAGAGACACGGGCAAGCAGACGCGGGGAGAGGTAGACACGGGGAGAGGGAGACACGGGGAGAGAGAGAGACACGAGGAGAGAGAGACAAGGAGATATGGGGAGACACGGGGAGAGAGACACGGGGACAGAGACACAGAGACATGGGGAGAGAGACACGGGGAGACACAGCGAGAGAGAGACACAGAGAGAGAGAGAGACACGGGGAGGAAGACAGGGGTAGTATGTGTCTGTGTGTCTGTCTGCATGCCTGTCTGTGTGTGTCTGTGTGTCTGTCTGTGTGTCTGAGTGTCTGTGTGTGTCTGTGTGTCTGTCTCTGTGTGTGTCTGTGTGTATGTGTGTGTAGAGATAGGGGTAGGAGTAGAGCGTTCATTTTGCTTCAGATGTCTCAATGGGGTTGCTGTAAATTCCCCCCCTGGGTAGAATCCACGTCAGTTACTGTCACGTCACGGCCATTTTCATAACGTTACAGGAACGCACGCACACACATACACACCCACACACACGCACCACGCACACACACACGCACCACACACACACCACACACCCACACCCCTCACACACCCACACGCACCACACACCACACACACGCACCACACACACACCACACACACGCACCACACACACCCACACACACGCACCACACACCCACACACACACGCACCACACACACACACACGTACCACACACACGCACACACATACACACCCACACACCCCACACACACGCACCACACATACACACCCACACCCCTCACACACCCACACACACGCACCACACACACCCACACGCACCACACATACACACGCACCACACACACACACCACACATACCTAACCAGTCCGTGTGGCCGCGTGTAAGAGCCTGTCCTGCAATAAAGTTAACTATAAATACTTGCCGGTCCGTTTCATTTTTATCTAAAACGCTGCCCAGGTCACCAACGACTGCACAAAAACAAAACATTTGGGTCCACGTTAAGAATGACCTGCGTCACCGTCATGTAATCAATATTACTGGCCGCAGAGCGGGGGCTGAACAGTGCTGCCCTTGCCTCTTTGGACCAGAGGTCACTGCAAGGGATGTGTCAGAAGTAGCTCTGTGGTATCCAATTCCGTGGGCCAGCCAACGTGAAAACGAAAGGTTGCACTGCTTTGCGAGAGATTGGAATACTTAAAGTCTCAAGATACCGATCGAGATAAAATGACATTTCATCTAAAGCTGTGCTAGTTTTGAAAAAAAGAAAAAGATTTGCCAAACACAAATGAGGGACTCCTGAATTAGCTTCTTGTCATCCAACTGCCGTCTGTACCCTGTCTTTTGGAAGACCAGCAGGCACTTGCTGTTGCCTGGCAATTCCACCTGAATAGAACGGGGGTAAGAAAAAGTTAAAGTACATTTTTAAAGATGGACCTCGTTCATACTGGTCAGTGCACACACCACACCTGATGTATATAACCTATATTCGCATTCTAATGTTACATTTCAGATAAACGGAGCAAAGAAACGAACACCTGCAATACAAAGGTTTAAAAAGATAGTATGCTTTTGAAATTGAATCGGCGCCACAAATTGCAGCAACTGATCAAACTGCCCAAGGTGCAAGGGGTGGGTGAGTAGCTGAACTCGGACTCGCCATCCTCTGGAGACGCAAGCCATTGGCGAGCGCCAGCTGCTGGAGCATGCTGACATCCTGCAGTCCCCACTCCGGGTTCCTGGCACGACAACCACAGGGGCTAGCAATCCTCACCTGCCATCAACGCCCATCCACCCACCCCGCCAGCGATGTGGCCCGCGTGGAGCTAGCTCTGAACACAAGCGCCATGACCAGCTAGAAGGACGCCATGGGGCAACCACCAAGCACATCGCTACCGCCTCCAAACACATCACTCGCATGGATTGGTTAACTGTGTGGAAACGCCTATAGACTTCAGCAAACGAGGCTGCTAATCACGATGCGGTGGAACGTTTGACATTCATATATTTTATTCAATAACTATAGTAATTTAAAGCCACTGCTAGACGAAGCCATTGCCACAGTATGTGTATTATGGTTGTTTGCCCATCTTCACCACACTACTGGCCAGTGCGGGATTGACGGAGTGAGGCCCAGGACCGGTTCTGATATCACTTGCCACCGATGTTAGCCATGGCCTGGAATGGAACTCGGGTTGACGGTTCTAAACCGCAGTACGTCGACCGCCGTGCCATCAGTCCACCCGCCAATCGTGGAGTACAATTTTAACCCCGTTATTTCAACAAGGTCCATTCTGCATGCATACATTAAAATATTTAATAAAATATTCAATGGAGTACAGCCTAGGCGTGGCCAAGAGCCTTGGAAGACCACAGACGGTAGACAGTGGATATCAGCACCCATACCGGTCGCGTACTTGGCCAGAGGCGAGACAATGTGCTCCCTTATCAATCACCCACCAGCATGGTGAGGTATGGTCAAACAACAACAACAACAACCACCGTGTGACACTCCTCAACTACAACCCCCGGTACCCAGAAGCTCTGAACCCACCAGCCGTGGCGTTGGTCACGATGTTGATGGCTCTGCTGGATGAACGAAAGCTTTGCCGAACCGCGAGCAGAATCGGCGAGGGAATGCTGAGCTCACCTCTCGCGCAAGACGGCGTCAAGATCCGCGTTGCTCTGCGGGAAGACGATCCCGTTCACTTGCGTAAGGCTGCGTGAGGAGGAGTTCAAACAGCCGTGAGCGCCTCTGCTCTTGTTTAACCCGGTGAGAACTAAGGCTGCTGCGTGAGGAGTGAAAACCGCTGTTGGCAAGCGTCATTTTTATGAACCTGCTGAGAACACCAAGCGATCAGGATGAGTCTCGTCTGCACGGGTGACCTGCGGCAGAAGTCTGCCAGTGGACCAGTGCCCGCCACGCGTCATCCCGATTTGAGCAATTTGCCGGCGATTCTCTGATTTGCAGCGTGCGGCGAGCACGCGGCCCTACTCTTGTTTAGAACGACGTCACGGGATCTTTGCCTTCCACTGTGAAGCAGGCGGTGCACATCTATGGTCTATACACCCGCAGTATTAACCAGGGTGGCTGCGTGTAGGAGGGGAGGGGGGGGGAGTGGTTTAAACGATGGACCTCTGCAACAAAAACAGCAAATCCGTTAGCGCTCGGTCACGCTCGGTAGCGGACGTACCCCTTGCAGAGCCAGGAGGCCGCTGGGCTTGAGCAGAACACCAGCATTGCTGAACAGACCCTGGAGGAGCACGCAAAGACAAATATTCCCCATGTATGCTACACGGAGTGTTAAGGCAAGCGCTTGCTGGAGAACGGCAATGAAGGTGGGCACGGCGCATGGGGGTGGTGTTGTGGCCAGCGCCGCACGCACGTGTGCACACGTGTGCGTGTGCACACGCACGCATGCATGTACATGCATGGCACGCGCAGTGCGTACACACACACGCTTGTGCGTGCGTGCACACGCACGCGCACATACGCATGGCACGCGCAGTGCGCACATACACACGCTTGTGCGTGCGTGCATACGCACGTACATGCATGGCACGCGCAGTGCGCACATACACACGCTTGTGCGTGCGTGCATACGCACGTACATGCATGGCACGCGCAGTGCGCACATACACACGCTTGTGCGTACATGCACACGCACACATGCATGGCACGCGCAGTGCGCACATACACACGCTTGTGCGTGCATGCACACACACGCACAAGCATTTAACCAAATGAGAAATCACGAGTGCAGGACACAGTCTGCGTCACGAAAATTAACAAAAGCTAAAATAAAAAAAACTACAGCTTGGAAACAAATTTTAAAAAATCGGAGAGAAATTTACTTCCACATGAGAAATGGAACAAAAATTACACGCACATAAATATATAAGTAAAGTAATAAGTTGCAACATCAGTTGACTCGGGCAGATTAGACTTATAATTGTAGAATGACGCGCAAAGACCCCCCCCCCTTATAAGGTCTTTAGCAGCCTGTCGGGGCCAAGTGCTGTGAGCCAGCACCTACAGAGGTCAGCACTGCGCACGAGGGAGGAGTGGAACCAAGACCACGGCCGCCTTTGTCTTCCCAGTGCCGATGCCGACACAAAGGACGGCCAAGGCACCGCGCTCAAGGCCGAGTAGACCCGGGGGAGGCCTAGGACCACTTCAGGCGTTCCTCACCGATGTTGGCCATAAGCCACAGCCGTGTGTACGTAGGCACGGACACATTCTCCAATAGACACGCAATCAGAGCAGTGAGCAGGGTGGCCATTGCCAAACTAAACACTGGAGCTCCGTGGCACAGGGCAATTAACGTGAAAGTCACGCAAATGACGAGCTGATCATTTGGTCAAACCTAGAGTCGCCGTGACCTGGCGATGCTGCGATGTATCGCGACAATATAAGTTCCGTTTTCATGACGGTAGTCATTCGGTGATTATCTTTGCGCGTATATTTTGTTCTAAAACATCGCATTTCCTGACGAAACGTTTATGAAATAACAAACCCAATGGTTAATGAAGCAAGCAAACATTCTATTATCCGTGAAATTAATGCTGTGTAAAACGTTTTCATGGGTATATGACGTGGCGATTCAATTATGTAATCAACTTCCGTAGTTAATTTACCCCTTCTGTTACTGTCCGTGTAACTGTCAGCACGTGTTTGCAGCATTACGGCGGGCACAGGCTGAGCGAACTGTAGTTGAATAACTATTGTGCAATCTCTATTCGCACCGAGACCAAAACGAAGTTTTAAAAAGGCGCAAGATAAAAGCGAAGCTACGAGTAAAAGTGACGTTGCGAAAAAACTGTCATCGCAAAACGTGTCACGTGGCACTGCCATCTGTCCGCCACATTGAATCCGCAGCTGAATTAAGGCTTCCCTGCGATGTGTCTGCTGCACTCGTCGTGACAAAGAGCTCACAGCGAATTGCGGGGTGCAAGGCAGCTTGAGTGTCTTACGGATCTGAACACCTACGTAGTTCTAGATTTAAAGCTTTCGTGACTGCTAGGATCCATACTCTTTGGTTCTATTGGGTAAAGTCACGTAGGTGAAAATAAAATAACAAAAAATCACGACGTTTCGGCCACAACACAAGCGGCCTTCATCAGGTGAAGGGACGAGACTGTCTGGAGGACAGCGCTGGAGTGGGAGAAGCCACGCTTAGATCGCGACCTTTAAGCTGTGTGAGAAGAAAAACACAAAGCGCCTTGACAAAGGAATTAGCATATAATTTAGCATTGAAATGGCTCATTGAAATAGCTAAGTTAAAGTATACACATCCGCAGAGGCACCCCTTGACAAAGGAATTAGCATAGAATTTAGCATTGAAATGGCTCATTGAAATAGCTAAGTTAAAGTATACACATCCGCAGAGGTACCCCTTGACAAAGAAATTAGCATAGAATTTAGCATTGAAATAGCTCATTGAAATAGCTAAGTTAAAGTATTTATTTTCACCTTCGCGACTTTACCCAATAGAACCAAAGAGTGTGGATCCTAGCAGTCACGAAAGCTTTAAATCTAGAATCGCAAAACGTGTCACGTGGCACTGCCATCTGTCCGCCACATTCAATCCGCAGCTGAATGAAGGCTTCCCTGCGATGTGTCTGCTGCACTCGTCGTGACAAAGAGCTCACAGCGAATTGCGGGGTGCAAGGCAGCTTGAGTGTCTTACAGATCTGAACACCTACGTAGTTACTTTAACTTGACGCTTGTTTACCCAGGAGCGTGTAACTTGAGTGCGAATACTGTTTCAGGAAAGCCCTGCCAAACTCTTTGGTTCTATTCGGTAAAGTCACGTAGGTAAAAAATAAAACAACAACAAAAATCATATCCTTAGCTCTTTCGGTAAAGTCACGTTGAAGGGAAACAATAATATATAATATATTTTATTATTTTATTGTTTCCCTTCAACGTGACTTTACCAAAAGAGCTAAGAATATGAATTACTGCAGTCACGAAAGCTTTAAATCAAAACAAAAAAATCACGACGTTTCGGCCACAACACAAGTGGCCTTCATCAGGTGAAGGGACCGTGCTGTCATGAGGACAACGCTGTCCTTGTGACAGCGCAGTCCCTTCACCTGATGAAGGCCACTTGTGTTGTGGCCGAAACATCGTGTTTTTTTTGTTGTTTTATTTTTTACCTACGTGACTTTACCGAATAGAACCAAAGAGTGTGGATCCTTGCAGTCACGAAAGCTTCAAAGCCCTGCCAAGTTTCGCACAGTTGGAGTGCGATGCAATCATTGCGTGCGATTGAGTAATTTGCAGGCAATTTTGTAAAACTCGCAGGTATGTTTTTTAAGCATTCAGATGTTTGGCCAATTGAAGGTGGATGGTGGTGGAGAGACAGGATCGGAATCGCAATGTTCATTCTTCGCTGGAGGAATCCGATTGAGCTACAAAGCTCTTTTTTTCACAGATGTACGAGACGGGGCAGGTCAGAACGCTTCAACAATAGGCAATATAAAAACACATGATAGGAGTGCAAAGTGTAGGAAAGGTAAACAATAACTTACACAAATATAGACAAATACAGTAAAAACCTTGGATTGCGAGCATAATTCGTTCCCGAAACGTGTTTGTAATCCAAAGCACTACGTACATCAAAGCACTCGTAGTATATCAGTTGTGTGATCACGTGACGCTCGGCAGACAAAGCATCTACACGTGCTGCTCGTATTGCAAGACCCTCGCTCGTTTATCAAGTTAATATTTATTTATAAATTTTGCTCGTCTTGCAAAACACTCGCAGACCAAGTTACTCGCCATCCAAGGTTTTACTGTACAAGTTGTGTTTTTTCATCTTACCAGGTACGGCCCACTGAGCTATGAGCTTCCATTTCAGAAGCGACCTGGCCAGTCAGAGCAACCGCACGTAACGTCATCGTTGCCTTCTTCTCCTCTCACCAGCGACAGGTTCACGCTCATCTCTCACCGCCCCGATGCACAGACCACATTCTTAGCTACAAACGTGGCATTCCGTTTTGTGTTGCTTTTTCTTTCGTCTTGTCATTGGCTCAAGCCACACGATTCCCCAATAACTGACATTACGATGTTGCTTTAATATTTCTGCTGCTACAATGAGCCGGTTGGGCTATCATTCGTGGCCCAGATAAGTTAATAAATAGGCTTTACCTGGTAGGATGGGGATGGTTTGTATTTGTATGTTCATCATCAGGTGATTGCTTCTTGTGTCGCAGTCGAAACGTCGTGAGAATTGTATTGTTTTAATTTGTTTATTATTTTATTGTTTCCCTTCTACGTGGTGACTTTACCGAAAGAACCAAGAATATGAATCCCTGCAATCACGAAAGCTTTAAGTCAAAACATAGATGGACTCGTCCATCTGAACAACTGCCAAATCGCTCTCCGTGGTGCTGACGTCAAAAAAAACGCCACTTTTTTCAAATTTTCTTGCTGTGGTTTTCACACCTGATGATGATTGCTTCTTGTGTTGCTGTCGAAACATCGTGAGAATTGTATTGTTTTATATTTTTATTATTTTATCGTTTCCTTTCTACGTGGTGACTTTACCGAAAGAACCAAGAATATAATTCCGTGTTGTTAAGGTACTGCTCTGCGTGCGGGAGGGAGACGGAGTGACCCAGAGAAAAAAAAAAACTCGAGCGGACGAGGGGATTTCACTCTAAGTGGCACGCAGATCAATTAGCCAATTTGCTGCACTGCTTTCTCTTGGCCACCTTGCAGTCGGGCAGATTTGGGCATTTAACAAATCTGCGATCCACCAACCGTTGCTTCAAAACCACAGGGATGCGCCACAATGCCCGGTTGCTTAACGTGGCCTTAAAGTGCACGTAGCTTGGCACAAGAGTCGTGGTGACATCACCGCCGCGCAGTGGCGAATGGCGGGCGTAGTTGTTGGCAGCTTAATGCCTCAGCACGATTTCAGTTTTTCTTTCCTAACAAACTGTAACAGTGGAATAGGACTGTGGATGTCATTATTGTTTTGAATTCTGTACGTAACAAGCAATTGCTTTTTCACTCATACATACGCCATGGTGGAGCGGTGGGGCACTGGTTGACGTACTGAATTTTTTACCCGGTGACCAGACTCGGATTCGCTGCCACGGCTAACTGGTCCTCCGCCTTTACCAGCCCTTACTGACCATTGTGGTGAAGTATGGTCAAACACACCCCCAGAACTGTACGTACGTGTGATGAACTTCTATTCGCACCGTACGTAGCCAACCGCGCTAATCGAACACGCCATGGGGAGGCTTTCATCCATCAGGGAATTTACAGATGGCTGAAAATTATTATCATGGTTACATACTGCATGTTATTAGTTCTTGTAAATTATGCAGCCACTGTAAACTCCACATACACCACTGGCGCCAACTAAGACTTCAAGGATTACTTCTCATGCGAATTGCTGAACGTGTGAATGGCATCACTTCCCAACGCACGGCCTGGCGCTTGAACATATTCTTGAGACTCAAGGAGGTTTTCCTGAATGCATCAACATATTGCTGGGGGTGTAAACGATTCATCCATTAACGCGTGTGTGTGTGAAAATCGATTTTTTTAAATCACATTCGTTGTATGTCAGTTGGTCACGTGACCCCTGCTGCCACCAGAGGCGCGACATTCAGAGGCTTTAAAAAAAATGTGTTGAGTGCAATCGCAACCTCGAATCGCAAACAGGGCGAATGTTCATGTTCAAGGTGAATGCCCTGATGATGGCACGATTGTGGTGAGTAAAATCTTCCCCGATCTAAATGCGTGCTTCGGATCGAGTAGCAGGAGACCTCGTTGACAAAACACCGCAGTTTATTTCGGTTTTGCGCTCGATTTATCAAGATTGCAGCTCTTAAGAATGTAAATCTTCGGTTTGACTGCCATGCAACAATCCCATTGCAATGCATAGAAAGTGCGCCCCCTACTGTGTAAAGGTAAAAAGGGCACACGAAGGTTTCTTTGGTGAAAGTCCTGTAAAAATATCAATTCTGCAACTATTCTATGACACATGGGGTACACTGCTCTAACATTCTCTTACATGATCCTGTGTCTCAAGGCATTGCTGCCAATAGCACACAGGAAGAACGCTAAACTAAACTATTGTTTATTAAACAAGCAACGTGTCTTTGTTTATTTTACCAGGTGATTCCCACTGAGCTACGTAGCTCTTTTACAGAAGCAACCTGGCCACACATAACAGGTCGACGAAGTGGCTCCTCAGGTGGGAATTTATAGCGGCCAAATACTCTAAACGCGTGTTTCTAAATGCGGAGGCGAAAACCGGAGGGCCTGGTGAGAATTTCACGCGACCACGGGGAAAACATGCAAATTCTAAACATCCAAGTGTAGTGCATCAGGATTGGGATCGAACCCACGACCTCTGACATACCAGGCGAGGGGGTTAACATCTCTCCACCGTGGCAATACTGAGGGAGCAAGACCCAAACTGTGAACAAATAGAAACGTTCTTTGGTTCTATTCGGTAAAGTCATGTAGGTAAAAAATAAAACAATAAAAAATCACGACGTTTCGGCCACAACACAAGCGGCCTTCATCAGGTCCTCTGGACAGTCCGGTCCCTTCACCTGATGAAGGCCACTTGTGTTGTGGCCGAAACGTCGTGATTTTTTATTGTTTTATTTTTTACCCACGTGACTTTACCGAATAGAACCAAAGAGTGTGGATCCCTGCAGTCACGAAAGCTTCAAATCTCTTTAAAGAAACGTTTCTTGATTCCATGAGGTTGAACTCACGTGTGCATTTGGATGCCGTCTGTCAGCGAGTCGGGCAACCACATGTGTGCAGTGCGGCAGGTGCAGCGAGTGAGGGTCGAGCGAGGAGGAGGTGGGGGAGGAGGACTGTGGGGAGACCCTCGCATCCATCTCAGCTGACGGTCGTGTCACCCGCTAGGCCGTCCGCAGAGGCCTTGATTGCCAGGGTGAGACGCGCACACACACACACATGGCGGTATCGTGCGGCATGTGCGCGTGTGGAATTATCGCCGTCAGTTGAGCAACGGTCTTTTCAGTTGTGTTGTAACGCGCAGTTAAACCTAATGTCTAACACGCACACACACGCGCGCGTCAGATCTGACGAGGCTGAAGCGGGGAACGTAAGGATGAGGATGAGGCGCTCATTTGGAGGCTGGCTCGTGGAACCTGCGTCGACTTCCATCCTCAGGGTACGCATGCCTAATTGAATCCAGTTCAAATACTAAACTATTAATGAATTTTCTTACCACGCAAGGTCCACTGAGTGTGGAAATTTATAGCAGCCAAACACTCTTAAACAAGTGGTGACGTTGATCCCAAATGCGGAGGGAAAAACCAGAGGACCCGGAGAAAAATCCACGCAACCACGGGGAGAGAGAGAGAGAGACACCGCAAACTCCAAGCATACAGCAGCAGCAGGCATCATCAGGGTTGGGGTCCAACCCGCGACCGCTTGTGTACGAGGCGAGGCAGTTAACATCCTAGTGGTCATCATCACCACTGAGGCCACCGCGCCTCACCATCACTCTCCTCCTCATGCCGGTTATGCGACCGGACATGTCGTTGACGAGCCCTACCGTCGACGAATGCAAGCGAGGCAAGCGAGCGGCCCCCACATTGAAGCGTCTGCGTGTACGCGTGTACACGCACGGACGCACTCACCTGCGTGTACGCGTGTACACGCACGGACGTGCTCACCTGCGTGTCTGTGTGTACGCACAGACGCGCTCACCTGCGCGCGTTTATCTCTGCGTGCGCTCGCGCTCATGAGCGCACGTGCAAGGAGGTCGACGTGCACCTGGCCCGGGCACGGAGGAGGGCTCCGTCCACAGGTGCAGGTGCTCCTGCAGCGAGCGGCACCTGCGCAGCGGCTCCGCTCACCAGGTGAGGCATACGCCCCCACAACGCCACGCGCCGGGCTGCGCACGGCCACCATTTGCTGCGTCCGCTGCCATCTCTCACGTTCCAACGCTCTTTCCCTCGTTGCGCATTTCAACTTTTTTTTTGTTATCCGAAATATCCATTGGCTCACGATGTAAGTCACCTACGTGACTTTACCGAATAGAACCAAAGAGTGTGGATCCTTGCGGTCACGAAAGTTTCAAATCTAGAAGAGATGTAAAGCGCTTCAAGATATTTGATCTATTTATCCATTAATTTTAGTTTCGCGGAAAAGTAATCGTCAGTGACATCACGGTGCGCATTTTTTTGCTATCCGACATCGTATTTTATGGTGCGACGTCACAATGGTCATCGTCCTCCGTGCTCATCGTGTGCTATTCTCTACGCCGCGACTGCGCCCTTTGCCACCACATCAGAAACAGTCGAGGCAGAGGGTGCGCGTCACGACTGCTGTGTGTCACATTGCAAGCGAAACACCGATGTCGTTCTGGGTGGTGCCATGGCCCAGCGGTAACACGCTCGCTGCTCGGTGCAGAGGTTCGCGGTTCAAATCCAGCGGGGGCCACCCTGGTTATATTACTGTGGACGTATTATTACTACGCGCCATCGGCTACACCATGTCACGGTCAAATCCCGCGACATCATTCGCAAGAGGAGGCCATTGTGTCCCATTGGCGTCATGGCCCCGCAAATCACTCTGTCGGAATAGACGCAGCGATCATCGCCCCCTACGGCAAGAACTTGGCAAAGGAGGTCTAATGATGTAGATGCTCACCCCGAGCCCTCATTACTTTGATAGCGGCATTGTCTTTGAGCTGTGTGACGTCTTCTGGCGTCATCTGGTCGAGCACCAATTGGGTCGAGGCTCAAAAAGAAAGCCGTCACTTGGTGTGGACCAATCAGTTTCAAGGACAATGCATCATATATTATCATAGTGTGTTTTTTGTTTGCATTTTGACTGCAGGTATTGTGGTTAATGCAGTGACATGAATCCTTGTAAAAAGGTTTCAGTTTTGTTGCCAGAAAAAAGGGGAAAAACCCTCTTATTATTACAACTTGGCAGGATCTTCCTATGCAAGTCACACGGCACTCGGTGAACACAAGTGCAGCAGTAGTAGTAACAATAAAATGACGAGCTGAATTTCTACCGGGCCTGAAGCAATCAGACCCACGCCGTGCAGATCCGTTCCTGAGAAGGCCAAGCCCAGCTCAGGTTTCTACCCCGGGCCACTGGCTCGACCCCTCCCTTCCGCCCCCCTCCTCGCCATCACGGCGGAGAAGTGATCAGAATTGAAGGTTCAATGCATGTTTGGGGTTAGCCGGTGTTACCCCCGCCCCCCCCCCCCTCAAAGCTTTCGTTTTTTAGCTCTTTCGGTAAAGTCACGTTGAAGGGAAACAATAAAATATATAATATATATAAAACAATAAAAAATTCTCACGATGTTTCGACCATAACACAAACGGTCGTCATCACGTGTGTCGTTTGTGTTATGGTCGAAACGTCGTGAGAATTTTTATTGTTTTATGTATATTTTATTATTTTATTGTTTCCCTTCAACGTGACTTTACCGAAAGAGCTAAGAATATGAATTACTGCAGTACGAAAGCTTTAAATCAAAATTTCGTTTTTTTACGTCGCTTTCGAGATTTTTCCGCATTCACTTTTTTGAACGTTGAAAAACGCGGATCCGTGAGTCGACATAACCGACAGACGCCGTTAGCAAACGCGCATCTTTGCCGTGAAGCCACGAGGCTTTCCGAGGGTCGGGCCCCGCTCAGAGTGGCTGGAGCCCCCCGCCGTTGGCGAAGTGGGCCATGCGGCCCACGTGAAATGATGACGCCGAAAATTACTCGGGCAGAGCTCGCGGACTTTCGTGGGAATTTGTGATTTGCGACTGTGCGTTCGTGTCTGAACTTGCCTGCATTATCACCAGCTGTGGTCTCAACAGGGGTTTCCCCCTGGGTGTGTAATAAAGTAAACCTGTCAACCTAAAATAACCATTTGTCACGTTAGACGTGGCTTAAAAACGTGCGTTGACGGAGACAAACTTGTACGCACGCACGTTGAACTTCTTTAGCACCGTACGTAGCCAACCGCGCTAACCGGAGGCGCGGTCGGCTAAATCGCCACCCGACGTCCGTGCGGCACAGGGCCCAGTCTACCGCGTGCCGCGGCCTCCCTTCGAGCCGGGAATCTTCCCGAGCGGCTCCTCCGACGGGAGCGTGCGGCTGTGGGAGGGTGGACCACGACGTCCCCCCGTGCCCACCCTGCGGTGCGGCGGTCAGGCTGCGCTGGACGCCGCCTGGTCCCCCCACAGCTCCGCGCTCGCTTGTGGCCGCGCTCGCCGCGGAGGCTTCGCGCGCGCGGGAACTGTCCAGCGGCACGTGCGTCAGGCCGCGTGCACGCCGCAGTGGCCGGGGTGTTAACCACACCTCGCCCGTTATGCAGCTCGCGGTGCGATCCCGAGGCCTGCGTATTTGGAGTTTTGCAGGCCTCTCTCCCCGCGTGGTTGAGTGGATTTTTCCTCCGGCTCCTCCGGTTTTTCCCTCTGCACGTAGGAAACATCGCGTCGGTCAGCTTCACAGTGGAACAGACTTCAGCAGCAGGCCACGATGCCAAGGAGCGTGAAAGGCAGCAGCGGAGAGGCCGGTCGTCGCCGTGCCGGTTTTCTGTCGACGCTAGAAGCTAGCCGCTATGAGGGCGCTGAAGGCGACGGTCTGTCAGCAGCGGCCACGGCCGGTTCTGGATTCTGGCTCGTTCGGGAGGCAGTTACGGGTCGATGATTGGGGTCAAGTCTAGCGAGCAATGGCACGATCCATCGGCTTGGAGGTGGGCATCAAGCGGGACAGCCATGGCCGACAATTACCCCGATGGATTTAACCCTGTACGGTAATATACTGAACATGCATGGGCATACCAAGTACTTGCACCATATATTGATAGACGTTATGCTGTTTTAAAGCGTGGATTCTTGGGGACTTTTTTATGCGCCATCAGCCATCACGACAATTTCCGTCTGCTTATGACAGCGTAACGTGCCGACTTATCCCGAGATCCACAAACAAAAAATATTTTGCGATCCACCCATGAATCACGATCCACGCATTGGCCACCGCTGACCTGCTCGCGCAACAGAATTGTTAACCGGTATGAAGCAGGAGATGTTTTGTGGACCACTCAAAATCCAGGGCCCCGAACGGCAGCCCCGGCTGCCCCTGGCGATTGTTTACGTACAATCCTTTTCACTTCAGTCGTAAAATTAAAGATTTTTTGTTAAACAATGGGCAGTGCCACCCGTTCCCAAGTTTGGTGTTTCCCGACTCCAGGGCGGTGCGGAGCGATCCTGAGAGATGCTGACAGATGCTGAGACACGTACCGCGTCGCCCTCTACCCTGTCCGTGCATCAATCCTGAGAGACGCTGGCAGATGCTGAGACACGCACCGCGTCGCCCTCTACCCTGTCTGTGCATCGATCCTGAGAGACGCTGACAGATGCTGAGACACGCACCGCGTCGCCCTCTACCCTGACCGTGCATCGATCCTGAGAGACGCTGACAGATGCTGAGACACGCACCGCGTCGCCCTCTACCCTGTCCGTGCATGTCTCGACATCTTAAGGCGTGAAAATTATTTCTAGCCAAGGGGGGGGGGATGGTTTGGCACACAAAGTACGTAGATTTATTTATCCCACATATGCACAATGTCTTAACAGCTGCAAAAAAACTGTCAATTTGTAATGAACGCCTTTTCAAAGGAGAAGTTTTTCATCAGCAAAGAAATGTCCATAATACAGGTTAACTCTCCAATGAGTGACACTTTTTGACAATACATTCAATGTGTATGTATTATACAGTTTTTCAGTACAAACAATGTTAGAAATAACATTTTTTTTTGGCGTGACATCAAACGTGCAGTGTGCAAATGTGTGACCGTGTGCGTCTATGGATGTCCTTTGTGGTTTCACGTCACGTGGCCTCAACGTGCACATAGCCTGGCACAAGCGCCGTGGTGACGTCACCGCCACTTAGTGGCGAATGGCGGTTGTTGTGTTCTATGTTTGTACGCGTGGCTCTGGTTCTGTGTCTTTTGATGTCCTTGTCTGTGAGTGCAGAAATTGTGGCACTGTCGGATGTCATCGGTACCATAACGACCTCCCACAATGAGCAAACAGCAGCGATGGGGGAAACGTCGTGAACCAACCGCACTGCATCATCATACCTCGTGACGTTATGCCCTGTGGCAGCTTGTCATTACACTTTGGCTGGGGCCTAGACTTTGACTCAAAATTGACAGAAATTATTTACAATGCGTATTTTTATTCTTGGTTCTTTCGATAAAGTCACCACGTAGAAGGGAAACAATAAAATAATAAAAATATAAAACAATAAAATGTATCACGACGTTTAGACTGCAACATAAGCAATCATCATCAGGTGTGAAAACCACAGCAAGAAAATTTCAAATTGTTCTTGCTGTGGTTTTCACACCTGATGATGATTGCTTCTTGTGTTGCAGTCGAAACGTCGTGAGAATTGTATTGTTTTATATTTTTATCATTTTATTGTTTCCCTTCTACGTGGTGACTTTACCGAAAGAACCAAGAATATGAATCCCTGCAGTCACGAAAGCTTTAAATCAAAATTTAATGCATATTTTGTTTTTCTGAACAAAAATACGAGCGTGTTGTGTGTTGAATCCTAGGGTCAGAGTCTATGCCACACGTGCAGTCTCAAGTTACCTATTGACAACTTTTACTCAGCCTACCCTGTCAACTCCCATCGTTCACTTTACTGGACTTCACCCAAGCTCGACTGCCAAGGTCTACACAAGTCTCACAATTTATCGATTTAAAGCTTTCGTGACTGCAGGGATTCATCTTCTTGGATTATTTCGGTAAAGTCACCACGTAGAAGGGAAATAATAAAATAATAAAATAAAATAATATTTTATTATGTTTTATTTGTATTACTTATGTTTTATTTGTATTATTGATGTAGTGGAGTAGATAATGCGCATGGGAATTGGCCGTGTACAGTACATACAGACAGACAAGGAGAACGGGTCACACGAGGGCGAACAGGTGGTCGAGTCGCAAGTGCCGTAACCAAACCCAAGTAATTAAGAGAGTTGTGACACGAGGGCTGTGATTGGTCGAGAGGCTGTTAGCGTTAAGTGGTGGCGTTGGAATGTCTGATGAGGGGGACAGGTGCGGGCTGGCGGGAAACGGCCAGCGAGCCACGTGGCAATTAATTAAGGCTAATGCGAGAGGGGATAAAACGCGAGGTGGTTTGAACAGAGGGGGGTTGCTGTTGGGGAGTTACGGTTGGAGAGTTGCTGCTGGGAAGTTGTTGCTGGGCAGTTGTTGGCGAGAGGTGAAGAGATACGGAGAAGACAGCTGGAAATGTTCTGGAAGAATAGATAGAGAGCCGGATCCCAAAGACAGTAAATAGCGATAGGGAGAGTCAGCGTTAGCGGAGATAGATAGAGTCACTGTGTGTGGATAGATGGAAGTCACTGCGTGTGAAGAGATAGCAGCGATACTGTGTGTGAGGAGATAAAAGGTGAACCACTGTGTGTGGAAGAGATAGAAGACGAACCACTGTGTGTGGAAGGGAAGACACTGTGTGTGAAGAGATAGGCGAAGAAACACTGTGTGTGGAAGGAGATGCACGGACGATGCTGAAGTAAATCGGAGCGTCCGAGTTGGCGGAGCACGGAGAGAATTACTGTGTGTACGGAACGATGGAATAAAAGTGACGGCGGAAAAAGAGACGGTTGTCGTCCGGGTGAATTCACGGCACTACATTTGGTGTCAGAAAAAGTACGGAACACGCCACAATGTCAGGAAAGCGGCAAAGAAGAGAAATGTGCCAGTGGACTCGAGCGGCGACAGCGACAACAACGATTTGCAGCCCGGCCAGATGGCCGGCAGTACTCCGGACGGTGACAGCGGTTCGGGTGGTGCTGAAGGCCCGGGATCGCCGGAAGATTGGGTGAGTCCTCATGACCCAGTGGGAGGCCAGAATGGAGAAGTTGTTGGAGGAATTCCAGAACTTCTTGACGGAGAACCGCATTCAACTACCCGTACCGGGTCCACCGCCGGAGGTTGCCGCTCAGCCGGAGCGGTTGGAAGAATCTGACGACGAAGACGACCCGTCGGAGGGACCGCCACGACGGCTACACGTACAACGATTTGAGGCCAAGGTGGGAGATTGGACGGCCCCTGCCGGGGCTGCGAGCACGGTGGCGGTGGTGGTGGACGAGGCGCCGCCGATGGCAGCGGTGGCCGGGGTGTCGACCGGAGACCGACGGCGTCGTCCCGGGGCATATGGAGATGGCGTGCATCGGACATGCTACGAGTGCGGGCGGAGGGGTCATCTCGCCCGCGACTGCTGGAGATGAAGAGGTTGTCCTCCATGGGCGCCGAACTACTACAGCGGGCGGTTCCCCCAAGACCAAGGATCCCGGGTGAGTCGAGATGCATTCAATACAGGGCCGCCCTATCCACATCACTCATCCGCGTCATCTCACCCGTATTCATCGGGTTCGGATACAACGCATGGCCGGGATACGTGGGGCGCGTTGGTACATCGTGTGTTGGGGGCCGCGCCAGGATCGTTGGATGTGATGGGGCGTCGGCGACTCTCATTTCGTTGCAAACTTTTCGGTCGCTGCCGACGTCACCTGGCTCGTTAGCGCCAGTGGAAGGGCCATGCGTAGCGGCAATCGGGGGTAGTTTGGGCATTATGGGCTGCGTGGTTGCGACAATTCAAATTGGGGAGGTGATTGTGACGGGAAGTGTTTTGGTTTCAACGGCCTTGGCGGTACCGTGTTTGTTGGGCACAGATTTCTTGCAAAAGATGCCAATTAAGATTTCAGTGGAAAGAGGTTGTTTGGAATTACCGTCGGGGAGATGTATGAAATTTTTGGGGACACCTTCGAAATTTGCGGTGGCGAACGCTGTGGTGCAGGCCGTGGTGAGCCGCACCGTGCGTGTCCCACCTGCATCGCAAATATTGATACCTCTACGGTTAAAGAAGGAATTGCCTTGGGATGAGCTGCAGGAGGGATTGCTGTTAACACCCTCAAATGCTGTATCGAGAATGCCCACCGTGGTAGGGGCTTTGACCACAATGCCAACGTATTGCGATCCTTTCATTCAAATTGTAAACACGGGGCACGAAGAGGTTGTTATTCAAGAGGGCACTACGTTGGCGCACGCGATGGGTGCGCCGGGTCCAGAAACGAAAACATGCTTGCCTAGGGGACAGGATGAAATGTTGTCAAGGGAGGAAGACGATCCGGAATGGTTAAGGGATCTTTACAAACAAAACCCAGAGTTATTGCCTGTGCAGCAGTCGGGTTTGCATGCGTTGCTAGTGGAATTTAAAGATGTGTTCAGTTCAGGGAAATACGACGTGGGTCGAACGACGTTGTTGCAGCATCGTATTGACACGGGGAACGCACCCCCGATCAGGTTAAATTCGCATCGTGTAGGTCCTCTTGAGAAAGAATGTATTCGGCGATCTGTTGATGAAATGCTAGAGCACGATATTATCGCCCCATCGTCCAGCCCCTATTGTCCTCGTTAAAAAACGTGACTGAACCATGCGATTTTGTTTTGACTATCGGAAATTGAATAAAGTTTCGGTGGCGGAAGCGTACCCGCTTCCATGAATTGATGATTCGCTGGACGCCCTGTCCGGCGCCAGAATCTTTTCAACCCTCGATTTGTTGTAGGGCTTTTGGCAATTGCCCCTGGATAAAGAGTCAAAACCTAAAACGGCATTTCGGACACCACAAGGATTGTATCAATTTAACGTGCTCCCGATGGGACTCCACTCAGCGCCGGCGACCTTCCAGCGATTAATGGAACTCGTGTTGTCGGGCCTGCAGTGGGAGTCGTGCTTGATATATTTAGATGATGTGATTGTTTTCAGTAGGAATTTCGATGAACATTTGCAACGGCTGCGCGCCGTTTTTGGCAGAGTGCGGCGCGCTGGATTGAAATTTAAACCACAGAAGTGCCAATTGTTGAGAACATCGGTGAAGTATTTGGGGCACGTCGTTAGTGCGTCAGGAGTGGCCACTGATCCGGAAAAGACGAGTTGTGTGCGTACATGGCCAGTGCCGAAAACAGCAGGGGAAGTGCGTAGCTTTGTGGGCTTTGCATCGTATTATCGGCGGTTCGTTAAGGATTTTGCCACGATTGCTCGACCATTGCATACGCTGACCGGGAAAGGTGTAAAGTTTCAATGGGGGATTGCTGAACAAAAATCGTTTGAAGCGTTGCGGGCCGCACTGGCGGACGCACCGCCGTTGGGATACCCGGATTTTACGAAGCAATTTATACTTGACACGGATGCCTGTGATACGGGCATAGGCGCGGTTTTGTCACAAATGGTTGATGGCGTCGAGAGAGTGGTGCCATATGGCAGCCGGGTGTTATCGCTGGCAGAGCAAAAATACTGTGTGACGCGTAGGGAATTATTGGCGATTGTCCATTTTGTGTGCCAGTACCGACCGTATCTATACGGCAGGGAATTTTTGATCCGCACTGATCACGCGGCGCTACAGTACTCGCTGCGCATAGGTCAGCCATCGGGGCAAATGGCTCGCTGGATTGAGACCCTCCAGGAGTACTCTTTCACGATCCAGCATAGGAAAGGGACGCACCATGTAAACGCGGATGCTTTGTCGAGGTTGCCGCGACCGGCTGAGACGTGTCGGTGCAAAGAGGGCTCGCTGCGTTGCGGCCCGCCGCTGCAGGAGGTTCCGCAAACGGTCGCTGCAGCGGGTTCGGGGGTGCCAGGGATAATCCCTGGAGCAGAAATTGGACTGTTGGGGTTGTCATTGAAGCAGTGGAAGCAACTGCAGGTGGAAGATTCCTCGCTGACCAGGATGAGGCTGCGTGCCTCTCGTTCAAGGGAATCGGAGGATCG
Source organism: Petromyzon marinus (assembly GCF_048934315.1). Lineage (NCBI taxonomy): Eukaryota > Metazoa > Chordata > Hyperoartia > Petromyzontiformes > Petromyzontidae > Petromyzon > Petromyzon marinus. The sequence continues at coordinate 362,615 of NW_027423053.1, read as the reverse complement.
CCCATTTTTGATGTTAACGGAGGGGTTGCTTGTTTGCTGGGATGTGGAAGCACAAAAATTTTGTATTGTTGTCCCGAAGGTGTTGCGGGGGAAACTGATTAACGAGATACATGAGAAATTGATGCATCTGGGGGAGAAGAAGACCGCGTTGATGGTGGGGAGTGAATTTTACTGGCCGGGAATGTTTAACGATGTGAAACAGCATGTAAAAGCGTGCCAGGAATGTGCACGGAGGAAAGCGCCGGCACGGCCATATCGTGTCCCTTTGCAATCGATTCAAGTTTCGAAAGTGAACGAAATTGTGGCACTGGATATTTTTGGTCCGTTTCCCGTCACCTCTCGAGGGCACAGATATTTGCTCGTCGGGGTGGAATATTTAACTTGTTGGCCGATGGCATGGCCACTAGTAGACCAGTCAGCGACGTTGATCGCTGAGGCTTTCTTGAATGGATACATATTAGATAAGGGGGCCCCGGAACATTTGCTTCCTGACCAAGGCAGAAATTTTTCATCGAAATTGATTAAGGACGTGTGTGACTCGCTGGGGAGCAAAAAGATTCGGACGTCCCCGTACCACCCGCAGACTGACGGGATGGTCGAGCGGCGGCATAGGACGCTGACGTCCATGCTTTGTCACCAAGTAAACACCACTCAAGATGATTGGGATCTGCATGTTGCAGTGACGCTGGCCGCGTATAGATTGGCCCCGCATGCCTCAACGGGGTACTCGCCATTTTTTCTGATGTATGGACGGGAACCGGAATCGCCGGCTATTGTGAAATTGGGAATTCGAAAACGGGAGAAATCTACGACGGTGCCTGCTCCGATGCAGGTGGCTTTGGACCGTCTAAGAGAAGCCGAGAGGCTGCATTGAAAAATACGGCACGATGACAAGCCGCTAACGAAAGATTGTTCGGCAGGCAGTGGCCACGAGAGCCGTGGAGTGTTGGAGATAAAGCCTGGTTGCACTGCCCCATGGTGCCGGTGGGAACGTCCCCGAAATTTCACCGCCCCTGGCAGGGGCCCGTTGATATTGTGGAGGTTTTACGGGATCAGAGTGTGCGAATAAAATTCGGTCGTCGGACATGGTTTGTTCACCCGTCGCGCCTGAATAAATTTGTGTTACCATATGATGCGTCATCCCCCATCCGAGAGCGGCCTGTATTGGATGTGTCCGACGAACCTGTGGGGAGGTCACAAGTGCGCGTGTCCCAGAAATCTGCCCCCCGTATGCCTGCAGGATCGCCCTTTTTGGGCAGGGTTACCGACCGGACGCCGATTGAACGGCCACAGATCCGGACCAATGGCCGTCCCGACCATGAACGACGGACAGCCCCACCAGCTGAGTGTCGCGGGGACAGGGATGGGCGCAGGGTTCATTGGCAAGACGAGCAAGGCCCTCCCTTACCGAAGAGATTCCCGTGCAGAGGAGATGGACCGGCAGCGGGAACCCGTTCCAGGAGGAATGCAATACATTGACTTTGGGGGTTGGGAATTCTGTATAAAGGTCTTGTGTGCTTGTCGTTGCGTGAGTGTACAAAATGGTTGTATATTGCAAATGCGTTATGTATATATGTTGTCATCGTTCCGTCCGCTTCACTCCACTACTCCAATTCGAGTATATCGTAGCCGGGGACGGCTAGGTTCTTTCATCACGGGGTGGGGGGGGGGGGTGATTTAGTGGAATAGAAAATACACATGGGTAAATTGGCCATATACAGTAAATACAGAAAGACAAGGAGAACGGGTCACACGAGGTCGAACATGATGTCGAGTCACGAGTGGCGTAAACAAACCCAAGTAATTAAGGGAGTCGTGGCACGAGGGCTGTGATTGGTCGAGAGGCTGTTAGCGTTAAGTGGTGGCGTCTGAATGTCTGATGAAGGGGACAGGTGCGGGCTGGCGGGAAATGGCCAGTGAGCCACGTGGCAATTAATTAAGGCTAATGCGAGAGGGGATAAAACGCGAGGTGGTTTGAACGGAGGGGGAGTTGCTGTTGGAGAGTGGCTGCTGGGGAGTTGTTGCTGGAGAGTTGTTGCTGGGCAGTTGTTGGCGAGAGGTGAAGCGATACAAAGAAGACAGCTGGAAATGTTAGGGAAGAATAGATAGAGAGCCGGACCCCAAAGACAGTAAATAGCAATAGGGAGAGTCAGCGTTAGCGGAGATAGATAGAGTCACTGTGTGTGAATAGATAGAAGTCACTGCGTGTGAAGAGATAGCGGCGATACTGTGTGTGAGGAGATAGAAGACGAACCACTGTGTGTGGAAGAGATAGAAGACGAACCACTGTGTGTGGAAGGGAAGACACTGTGTGTGAAGAGATAGAGGAAGAAACACTGTGTGTGGAAGGGGATGGACGGACGATGCTGAAGTAAATCGGAGTGTCCGAGTTGGTGGAGCACGGAGAGAATTACTGTGTGTACGGAACGATGGAATAAAAGTAAAACTTTTATAATATCACAAAATACACAACCTCAATCCAGATTGTATGTTACATTTCCATATTTAGTAAAACTTTTATAACATCACAAAATATACAACCTCAATCCAGATTGTATGTTACATTTCCATATTTAGTTAAACTTTTATAACATCACAAAATATACAACCTCAATCCAGATTGTATGTTACATTTCCATATTTAGTTAAACTTTTATAACATCACAAAATAAACAACGCCAATCCAGATTGTATGTTACATTTCCATATTTATTAAAACTTTTATAAAATCACAAAATATACAACACCAATCCAGATTGTATGTTACATTTCCATATTTATTAAAACTTTTATAAAATCACAAAATAAACAACGCCAATCCAGATTGTATGTTACATTTCCATATTTATTAAAACTTTTATAACATCACAAAATACACAACGCCAATCCAGATTGTATGTTACATTTCCACATTTAGTAAAACTTTTATAAGATCACAAAATATACAACGTCAATCCAGATTGTATGTTACATTTCCATATTTAGTAAAACTTTTATAACATCACAAAATACACAACCCCAATCCAGATTGTATGTTACATTTCCATATTTATTAAAACTTTTATAAAATCACAAAATATACAACACCAATCCAGATTGTATGTTACATTTCCATATTTATTGAAACTTTTATAACATCACAAAATACACAACGCCAATCCAGATTGTATGTTTCATTTCCATATTTAGTCAAACTTTTATAACATCACAAAACAAACAACGCCAATCCAGATTGTATGTTACATTTCCATATTTATTAAAACTTTTATAACATCACAAAATAAACAACGCCAATCCAGTTTGTATGTTACATTTCCATATTTAGTAAAACTTTCATAACATCACAAAATATACAACCTCAATCCAGATTGTATGTTTCATTTCCATATTTAGTTAAACTTTTATAACATCACAAAATAAACAACGCCAATCCAGATTGTATGTTACATTTCCATATTTAGTTAAACTTTTATAACATCACAAAATAAACAACGCCAATCCAGATTGTATGTTACATTTCCACATTTAGTAAAACTTTTATAACATCACAAAATATACAACCTCAATCCAGATTGTATGTTACATTTCCATATTTAGTTAAACTTTTATAACATCACAAAATAAACAACGCCAATCCAGATTATATGTTACATTTCCATATTTAGTTAAACTTTTATAACATCACAAAATAAACAACGCCAATCCAGATTGTATGTTACCTTTCCATTTTTAGTAAAACTTTTATAACATCACAAAATACACAACCCCAATCCAGATTGTACGTTACATTTCCATATTTAGTAAAACTTTTATAAGATCACAAAATATACAACGCCAATCCAGATTGTACATTACATTTCCATATTTATTAAAACGTTTATAACATCACAAAATACACTAACTCAATCCAGATTGTATGTTACATTTCCATATTTAGTAAAACTTTTATAACATCACAAAATATGCAACCTCAATCCAGATTGTATGTTACATTTCCATATTTAGTAAAACTTTTATAACATCACAAAATATACAACCTCAATCCAGATTGTATGTTACATTTCCATATTTAGTTAAACTTTTATAACATCACAAAATAAACAACGCCAATCCAGATTGTATGTTACATTTCCATATTTATTAAAACTTTTATAAAATCACAAAATATACAACACCAATCCAGATTGTATGTTACATTTCCATATTTATTAAAACTTTTATAAAATCACAAAATAAACAACGCCAATCCAGATTGTATGTTACATTTCCATATTTATTAAAACTTTTGTAACATCACAAAATACACAACGCCAATCCAGATTGTATGTTACATTTCCACATTTAGTAAAACTTTTATAAGATCACAAAATATACAACGTCAATCCAGATTGTATGTTACATTTCCATATTTAGTAAAACTTTTATAACATCACAAAATACACAACCCCAATCCAGATTGTATGTTACATTTCCATATTTATTAAAACTTTTATAAAATCACAAAATATACAACACCAATCCAGATTGTATGTTACATTTCCATATTTATTGAAACTTTTATAACATCACAAAATACACAACGCCAATCCAGATTGTATGTTTCATTTCCATATTTAGTCAAACTTTTATAACATCACAAAACAAACAACGCCAATCCAGATTGTATGTTACATTTCCATATTTATTAAAACTTTTATAACATCACAAAATAAACAACGCCAATCCAGTTTGTATGTTACATTTCCATATTTAGTAAAACTTTTATAACATCACAAAATATACAACCTCAATCCAGATTGTATGTTTCATTTCCATATTTAGTTAAACTTTTATAACATCACAAAATAAACAACGCCAATCCAGATTGTATGTTACATTTCCATATTTAGTTAAACTTTTATAACATCACAAAATAAACAACGCCAATCCAGATTGTATGTTACATTTCCACATTTAGTAAAACTTTTATAACATCACAAAATATACAACCTCAATCCAGATTGTATGTTACATTTCCATATTTAGTTAAACTTTTATAACATCACAAAATAAACAACGCCAATCCAGATTGTATGTTACCTTTCCATTTTTAGTAAAACTTTTATAACATCACAAAATACACAACCCCAATCCAGATTGTACGTTACATTTCCATATTCAGTAAAACTTTTATAAGATCACAAAATATACAACGCCAATCCAGATTGTACATTACATTTCCATATTTATTAAAACGTTTATAACATCACAAAATACACAACCTCAATCCAGATTGTATGTTACATTTCCATATTTAGTAAAACTTTTATAACATCACAAAATATGCAACCTCAATCCAGATTGTATGTTACATTTCCATATTTAGTAAAACTTTTATAACATCACAAAATATACAACCTCAATCCAGATTGTATGTTACATTTCCATATTTAGTTAAACTTTTATAACATCACAAAATAAACAACGCCAATCCAGATTGTATGTTACATTTCCATATTTATTAAAACTTTTATAAAATCACAAAATATACAACACCAATCCAGATTGTATGTTACATTTCCATATTTATTAAAACTTTTATAAAATCACAAAATAAACAACGCCAATCCAGATTGTATGTTACATTTCCATATTTATTAAAACTTTTATAACATCACAAAATACACAACGCCAATCCAGATTGTATGTTACATTTCCACATTTAGTAAAACTTTTATAAGATCACAAAATATACAACGTCAATCCAGATTGTATGTTACATTTCCATATTTAGTAAAACTTTTATAACATCACAAAATACACAACCCCAATCCAGATTGTATGTTACATTTCCATATTTATTAAAACTTTTATAAAATCACAAAATATACAACACCAATCCAGATTGTATGTTACATTTCCATATTTATTGAAACTTTTATAACATCACAAAATACACAACGCCAATCCAGATTGTATGTTTCATTTCCATATTTAGTCAAACTTTTATAACATCACAAAACAAACAACGCCAATCCAGATTGTATGTTACATTTCCATATTTATTAAAACTTTTATAACATCACAAAATAAACAACGCCAATCCAGTTTGTATGTTACATTTCCATATTTAGTAAAACTTTTATAACATCACAAAATATACAACCTCAATCCAGATTGTATGTTACATTTCCATATTTAGTTAAACTTTTATAACATCACAAAATAAACAACGCCAATCCAGATTGTATGTTACATTTCCATATTTAGTTAAACTTTTATAACATCACAAAATAAACAACGCCAATCCAGATTGTATGTTACATTTCCACATTTAGTAAAACTTTTATAACATCACAAAATATACAACCTCAATCCAGATTGTATGTTACATTTCCATATTTAGTTAAACTTTTATAACATCACAAAATAAACAACACCAATCCAGATTGTATGTTACATTTCCATATTTAGTTAAACTTTTATAACATCACAAAATAAACAACGCCAATCCAGATTGTATGTTACCTTTCCATTTTTAGTAAAACTTTTATAACATCACAAAATACACAACCCCAATCCAGATTGTACGTTACATTTCCATATTTAGTAAAACTTTTATAAGATCACAAAATATACAACGCCAATCCAGATTGTACATTACATTTCCATATTTATTAAAACGTTTATAACATCACAAAATACACAACCTCAATCCAGATTGTATGTTACATTTCCATATTTAGTAAAACTTTTATAACATCACAAAATATGCAACCTCAATCCAGATTGTATGTTACATTTCCATATTTAGTAAAACTTTTATAACATCACAAAATATACAACCTCAATCCAGATTGTATGTTGCATTTCCATATTTAGTAAAACTTTTATAACATCACAAAATATACAACCTCAATCCAGATTGTATGTTACATTTGCATATTTAGTACAACTTTTATAACATCACAAAATATTCAACCTCAATCCAGATTGTATGTTACATTTCCATATTTAGTAAAACTTTAATAACATCACAACACGTACCACACTCCAGGCTTGTTGACACCCCAGGCTGTACACGTTACATCTTCACGTTGTGTGGTGAGCGCCGTGTCCTGGCCATGGCAGGAACCACCTGACAATCCCACACCACCCAATGGGGGTGAGTCAGCTGTGGGTAAATCACCTGGGGGGGGTGAGTCACCTGGGAGGGGGGTGAGTTAGCTGTGGGGGGTGAGTCAGCTGGGGGGGTGAGTCAGCTGTGGGGGGTGAGTCAGCTGTGGGGGGTGAGTCAGCTGGGGGGGGTGAGTCAGCTGTGGGGGTGAGTCAGCTGAGGGGGGTGAGTCAGCTGTGGGGGGTGAGTCAGCTGGGGGGGGTGAGTCAGCTGTGGGGGGTGAGTCAGCTGGGGGGGTGAGTCAGCTGTGGGGGGTGAGTCAGCTGGGGGGGGGTGAGTCAGCTGTGGGGGTGAGTCAGCTGGGGGGGTGAGTCACCTGGGGGTTGAGTCAGCTGGGGGGGGTGAGTCAGCTGTGGGGGTGAGTCAGCTGGGGGGGTGAGTCACCTGGGAGGGGGGTGAGTCAGCTGGGGGGGTGAGTCACCTGGGAGGGGGGTGAGTCAGCTGTGGGGGGTGAGTCAGCTGTGGGGGGTGAGTCAGCTGGGGGGCGTGAGTCAGCTGTGGGGGTGAGTCAGCTGTGGGGGTAAGTCAGCTGGGGGGGTGAGTCAGCTGTAGGTAAATCACCTGGCGTGGTTGAGTCAGCTGTGGGGGTGAGTCAGCTGTGGGGGGTGAGTCAGCTGGGGGGGTGAGTCACCTGGGAGGGGGGTGAGTCAGCTGTGGGGGGTGAGTCAGCTGTGGGGGGTGAGTCAGCTGTGGGGGGTGAGTCAGCTGGGGGGGTGAGTCAGCTGAGGGGGGTGAGTCAGCTGGGGGGGTGAGTCAGCTGGGGGGAGGTGAGTCACCTGTAGGTAAATCACCTGGCGTGGTTGAGTCAGCTGTGGGGGTGAGTCAGCTGGGGGGGGTGAGTCACCTGGGGGGGTGAGTCAGCTGAGGGGGGTGAGTCAGCTGAGGGGGGTGAGTCAGCTGGGGGGAGGTGAGTCACCTGTAGGTAAATCACCTGGCGTGGTTGAGTCAGCTGTGGGGGTGAGTCAGCTGGGGGGGGTGAGTCAGCTGGGGGTTGAGTCAGCTGGGGGGGTGAGTCAGCTGTAGGTAAATCACCTGGCGTGGTTGAGTCAGCTGGGGGGCGTGAGTCAGCTGTGGGGGGTGAGTCAGCTGTGGGGGGTGAGTCAGCTGGGGGGGGTGAGTCAGCTGTGGGGGGTGGATCACCCAGTGGTACTGGATCTGGGGGTTCATCATCCAGGGGTGACTCAGCTGCTGAGCCAGCTGTGGGCGGCTCACAAGCTGGGGGTGACTGACAGGAGCCTGGCGATACACCGCCTGGGAGCGACTCCCCCAGGGGGGGAGATTGACCCCAGGTTGAGTCAGGCCGCGTTGACTCCTCACCGGGCGGTGAGTCAGCTGGGAGGGGAGTGGGGACAGAGGGGGCAGAGAGAGAAGATGAACATCAGGTAGGTCACCACCACACTCACCACCACACTCACCACCACACTCACCACCACACTCACCACCACCACACTCACCACCACCACACTCACCACCTGCTTCTGCTGTTGGCGCTCTCCTTCTTGTCCTCCCACGGTGGTGGTGGCCCCCAACCCCCCCACCTCCTCTAGCTCCTCCTCCTTCACCTCCTCCTTCATCTCCTCCTTCACCTCCTCCTTCATCTCCTCCAGCTCCTTCACCTCCTCCTCTTCCAGCTTCTTCACCTCCTCCTTCACCTCCTCCTTCATCTTCTCCAGCTCCTTCACCTCCTCCTCCTCCAGCTGCTTTACCTCCTCCAGCTCCTCCACCTCTTCCACTCCCTCCTCCTCCACCTCCTCCTTCACCTCCTCCTTCATCTCCTCCTTCACCTCCTCCTTCATCTCCTCCAGCTCCTTCACCTCCTCCTCCTCCAGCTGCTTCACCTCCTCCAGCTCCTCCACCCCCTCCTCCTCCACCTCCTCCTTCATCTCCTCCTTCACCTCCTCCTTCACCTCCTCCTCCTCCTCTTCCAGCTCCTTCTTCTTCACCTCCTCCTTCATCTTCTCCAGCTCCTCCACCTCCTCCACCCCCTCCTCCTCCACCTCCTCCTTCACCTCCTCCTTCATCTCCTCCTTCACCTCCTCCTTCATCTCCTCCAGCTCCTTCACCTCCTCCTCTTCCAGCTCCTTCTTCTTCACCTCCTCCTTCATCTTCTCCAGCTCCTTCACCTTCTCCTTCACCTCCTCCTCCTCCTCCAGCTGCTTCACCTCCTCCAGATCCTTCACCTCCTCCCACGTCTCCCCCCTGCACCTGCTGGTGTCTCTGTAGCACGTCACCGATCGTGGCACCACCATAGACACCAAATAGCCACCACCAGAGACACCTCCGCTATAGCTACCACCATGGACACCACCATAGACACCTCCGCTATAGCTACCACCATAGCCACCACCAGAGACACCTCCGCTATAGCTACCACCATAGACACCACCAGAGACACCTCCGCTATAGCTACCACCATAGCCACCACCATAGCCACCTCCGCTATAGCCACCACCAGAGACACCTCCGCTATAGCTACCACCATAGCCACCACCATAGACACCACCATAGACACCTCCGCTATAGCTACCACCATAGCCACCACCATAGACACCTCCGCTATAGCAACCACCACCACTGCCATCATAGCGCCACCAGGCCCCCTCTCTGGCAAGTGCACACCACCCTCCCCAACCAGCCCACATCCACGCCCAAGCTTCTTCACCTCCTCCAGATCCTTCACCTCCTCCTTCACCTCCTCCAGATCCTTCACCTCCTTCCACGTATCCCCTCTGCACCTGCTGGGGTCTCTGTAGCACGTCACAGATCGTGGCACCACCACCACCTCCACCACCACCATAGACACCTCCACTATAGCCACCTCCACCACCACCTCCACCACCATAGCCACCACCATAGCCACCACCACCACTGCCATCATAGTGCCACCAGGCCCCCTCTCTGGTAAGTCCATGCCACCCTCCCCAACCAGCCCACATCCTCGCCCAAGCTTCTTCACCACCTCCACCACCTCCACCACCTCCTCCACCACCTCCACCACCTCCACCACCTCCTCCTCCTCCCCTTCCTCTCTGATGGTCGCCACCTCCGGCCCTCCTCATCTCCTCCTCCATCCTCGTGGTCCGAGGGGCACCTGGGAGCGAGACAGAGAGATACAGACTTCAAACATTCAGTAGCAGCAGCAGAAGGTGTCGCCAGGGTCGGGATCGAACCCACGGACCTCTGTAGACCAGGCGAGGGAGTTAACATCTCCTAGCCAACCGCGTGGCGAGGATCTCTCACATTGCTACATTTTAAGTTGTCGTGACGTAAAAGGTAAAAAAACAACGAGCCTACTTTTTTCCTACCTTTTACCTTACCACAATACAATCACTCTATCTACCTTTTACCCTTCAGCAGGTAAGGAAAAAGGTTAAAAACAACGAGCCTACCTTTTCCCTACCTTTTACCTTACCACAATACAATCACTCTACCTACCTTTTACCCTTCAGCAGGTAAGGTTAAAGGTTAAAAACAACGAGCCTACCTTTACCCGACCTTTTACGCTTACCCCATACAAATGACCCCATTACAGGGTACTAATTACTGGGGTACTACTACACATGCAGGTACATGCTAGGTAGAGTGCTTTATTCATATAGAATACTCTCAATGATACTTGAGTTTGGAGCTTTCGTGACTGCAGGAATTATATTTAGTGTGCTCCCACGTTTCTCTCTCGCTGTATCCCCTGTTGTATCTGTGTCTGTACATATATCTGCGGTTACGTGTCTCCTCGCTCTCGTAAATTTAGCTCTTCTGTACCTGATGATGATTGCTTGTGTTGCAATCGAAACGTCATACACTATTATCTTATGTTATTATTTCTACGTGACTTTACCGGAAAAACCAAAGAATACTCTCAATGATTCCAATTGTACACGCTTTCTTTTAACTCACTCTGTCTGTCGTTGTATCTTCAAATCTTGTAACTCAATTTTAACCCACTTCCCAATGTGGTATCGACTGCAAGCTCGGTATACTTATGTCATACTGATGACAATACCATATTCTATCATTAAAAATAAAATAAAAATATATCTTAAACATTATTTTGTACATGTTATGTTTCGGCTTGCGTCTAATTGCCCACGGCCCCTTACGTCGTGGCGAGCTCGGGCCCACTGCCCGGAGTCGTGGTGGAGTTCTCATAGTTAGTTCATAGTTTCATTTAGTTTGGTATAGCCCTGTGAGCCATTCGGCTCTTGAATCGGGTGCAACCGCAACAAACACAAAAAAACATGAACAAGAAAACATCTTAAAGTGACTTTGTGTGACTGTGCAAACAGAAAATCCAGGGAAAAAAAAGCATCAAAAATATTCCTGAAATTGCACCGAACACCAACGCTGTGTGCAAAAAATCCCAGTGGGATGCAAGTCAAACAACAACAACCACAAGACAACTAAGATTAAGGCCATCAGTCTAACTTCGTACTACAATAAACAAAAACATGGCCAAAACAAAAAAAAACTTTTCGAAATCACCAAAATAAAGCCATAAATGCAATGTAACAGTGATCATAGGGACTGTGACCGAATTTTTTTACAATAAACTACGTAAATAAATTATAACACCAAAATCTAGAGCCATATGTTAGGCCACTGAATAGCAGTGGCAGCTAGAGGTGTACAACTCCTCTAGAGCAGTTTTGAGTGAAGATCTCATAGGTAGTTCTGACATTACTACTCGCACATTTCATTAAAGCGTGTTTTTAATAAAACATTCTTTTAATATTACTTATTAAATGTAGGCCACGGACAGGGCCACGGAGCTTTGTGGCGGTAAACAAGGCACCGTATTTACCGGGTGATACTTCACCTTTACCTTTACACTTTTACCCAGTGGCAAAGGTAAATTACCTCACCTTGCCCAAGCCAAGTCGCCAGTTTCGTAGCGCAACGCAGCGCTCACCACTACACCCACCGCTCCCCAAACAAAACAATGGATAATCGATTCGTGGAATCGATGATAGTTTCATATAATCGGTTCCACCGCCCCCTTTGTTGAACGGTGGAAGAATCGATTTATGTTTAATAGGAATCGAGCATCGATTACTAGTACGTGCTGGTGGACAGTACGTGCACCTAGCCTGGCACCTACAGTTGGACGTTCGGCCGAGAGCTTCCCACCCCCACACTTTACCCCCCCGCCCCCCTAACCAACACCACCGCCTGGCCCATCGTGGACTCTACAGAAATGCCTCTAGCAGCCCTTAACGTGAGCTACACCTCGCGGGGCGAGTAACAAGCAGCAGCAGCCCGGTACCTGCGTGTGGCGCCGAGAGAGACAAAGGCGGCCGGGCGGGAGTTGTCATTGTGGGTCCCCTTCCTGGTGGTGTCAACAGCTGGGCCATCTTGCTCAGAGCCACTTGCCACGTGCTCTACGGCCACTCCCGCCTCCACTCTAAGCCTCTCCCCCTCCACTCTAAGCCACTCCCCCCTCCACTCTAAGCCACTCCCCCCTCCACTATAAGCCACTCCCCCCTCCTCTCTAAGCCACTCCCCCCCGGGGGGGTCACTTGCCCACGTGCTCTACGCCACTCCCCCCTCCACTCTAAGCCACTCCCCCCTCCACTCTAAGCCACTCCCCCTCCCGGAGGTGGGGGGAGGGTCGAAATCCCCGGGCGCTGATTGGCCGAAGCAGCAATATTAAAAATGAAAGCAAAATCCCTAATGAAACGCAGCTGTCGTGAATGTTAACACACGGCAGACTGCATTTTGATCTGATTCTGGAGACTGCAGTACGTCCATTGCCTGGGCTACAGCCCTAAGAAGACACAGACACGTGCCTGCTAGCCTTCACGGCCTCAGCAAGGTGCTGTCTGACATGGCGTTCAAGGTCTGTTTTACCAATCCCCTTGTCACTGTTAACTCTGCACCGTCGCAGATTGAGATCCTTGGTGGAATTCTGGAATTGCAATCAGTTCAGTTTATTTTGGTATAGCCCTGTGAGCCATTCGGCTCTTGAATCGGGTGCAACCACAACAAACACAAAAAACAAAAACACGAACAAGAAAAACATCTTAAAGTGACTTTGTGTTGACTGTGTAAAAACAGAAAATCCATAGGGAAAAAAAACAGCAAAAACATTCCTGGAAAAAGCACCGTACACCAACGCTGTGTGCTATAATCCCAGTGGGATGCAAGTCAAACAACAACAACAACCACAAGACAATTAATTGTTATTTTTTTTGTTATTTTATTTTCACCTACGTGACTTTACCCAATAAAACCAAAGAGTATGGATCCTAGCAGTCACGAAAGCTTTAAATCTAGAAAAGACAACTTAGATTGAGGCCATCAGTCTAACTCCGTACTACAATAAACAAAAACATAGTCAAACCAAAAAACTTTTCGAAATCACCAAAATAAAGCCATAAATGCAACGTAACAGTGACCATAGGGACTGTGACCGAATTTTTAACAATAAACTACATAAACAACATGTAACACCAAATCCTAGAGCCATAGCTGGCTACATGAGTTACTCCACAAACAACAGGAGCATCGGTCGGAGTATCACATTTCTCAATGCACCTTTAAGATCGGCACGCTAAATCAAAACGCAGATAATACTTTGCGGCTGTTCATCCGGAGCGAAACATTTTATTCTTCGATTTAAAGCTTTCGTGACTGCAAGGATTCATCTTCTTTGGTTCTTTCGGTAAAGTCACCACCACGTAGAATGAGAATAAAATAATAAATTGATAAAATAAAATAACACAATAAAATTCTCACGACGTTTCGGCCACAACACAAGCGGCCTTCATCAGGTGAAGGGACGAGACTGTCTGGAGGACAGCGCTGGAGTGAACAAAGCCACGCTCAGATGCCGCGACTCTAAGGCGCTTTGTTTCTTCTCACACAGCTTAAAGGTCGCGATCTGAGCGTGGCTTTTTCACTCCAGCGCTGTCCTCCAGACAGTCTCGTCTAGAGCAGTATCCACGGGTCCATCACCACAGTGAATGAATCAAGAGATCGCGTGTGGTGGAGTAAACCGCGTGGTACTGCCACCGCTTCCAAGACATCTGACCAACGTGGAAGAGGCAGCTTGGGAATCCCCTTTAGAGGGGGTCTACAGAGCTCCACCCTCCATACTCTTTGGTTCTATTCGGTAAAATCACATAAAAGACAACAAAAAATAAAATAACAAAAAATCACGACGTTTCGGCCACAACACAAGTGGCCTTCATCAGGTGAAGGGGACCGTGCTGTCACGAGGACAGCGTTGGAGTGAAAACAGCCAAGCCCAGGACGCGTCCTTTAAGCTGTGTGGGAGGAAGCAAAACGCTTTGACAAAGGAATTAGCGTAGAATTGAGCACGATGTATGTAGGAGGTGCATGGGCCATGATGGACCAGGGGCGGGTGGGGAGCACGACGGACCAGCAGTAGCACGAGGGGCTGCACCCTCCTCCTCGAGTGAATCCACTGACACTGCGCTAAGGCGGGTGTGCCATCAACGTCAAGTGCCGAGAAAGCAGCGAGCTAGGCGTCGTCACTAAACTGTATTACACCTTATATATGCGTAGCGATGTATGACGTCACTGCCGTGTCGGGTCCGGTGCGCGCGTGACGTCACTGCCGTGTCGGGTCCAGTACACGCGTGACGTCACTGCTGTGTTGTGTCTGTAAACACATGACGTCACTGCTATGTTAGGTCTGTTACGCGTGACGTCACTATGTTGGGTCTGTTACGCGTGACGTCACTGCCTGTTCCGTGTGGAGGCTGTTGACAGTTAGGGGCCGTCCGTAAATGACGTCACGCACCTAGGGGGGGGGGTCAGACATTTGTGACGATGTGTGACAAGGGGGGGGGTGGGGGGTTTGAGAAATGTGACGTCACATCAAATTGCGCAACTTTAAATAGACAACACGTTCTACTTAATTAAATAGACTTTTTAATGTTTACACACTACACTATAGTACACACCACACTACAGTACACGCTACACTATAGTACACACTACACTATAGTACACACTACATTACACACTACACTATAGTACACACCACACTACAGTACACACTACACTATAGTACACACTACACTGTAGTATATAGTACACTACACTACACACTACACTATAGTACACACTACACTATAGTACACACTACACTGTAGTACACACTACACTATAGTACACACTACACTATAGTACACACTACACTATAGTGCACACCACACTACAGTACACACTACATTACAGTACACACCACACTACAGTACACTATAGTACACACGACACTATAGTACACACTACACTATAGTATACAGTACACACTACACTATAGTACACACTACAGTATAGTATATAGTACACACTACACTGTAGTATACAGTACACTACACTATAGTATACACTATAGTATACAGTACACACTACACTATAGTACACACTACACTATAGTATATAGTACACACTACACTATAGTACACACTACACTATAGTATATAGTGCACACTACACTGAAGTATACAGTACACTATAGTATACACTACACTATAGTACACACTATAGTATACACTACACTATCGTACACACTACACTATACACAACACTATAGTATACACTACACTATAGTACACACTACACTACAGTACACTATAGTACACACGACACTATAGAACACACTACACTATAGTATACACTATGGTATACAGTACACACTACACTATAGTACACACTATAGTACATAGTACACACTACACTATAGTATGCAGTACACACTACACTATAGTACACACTACACTATAGCATATAGTACACACTACACTGTAGTATACAGTACACACTACACTACAGTACACACTACACTATAGTATATAGTACACACTACACTGTAGTATACAGTAGACTACACTATAGTACACACTACACTATAGTACACGCTACACTATAGTACAAACCACACTACAGTACACACTACACTATAGTACACACTACACTGTAGTATATAGTACACTACACTATAGTACACACTATACTGTAGTATATAGTACACTACACTACAGTACACACTACACTATAGTACACACTACACTATAGTACACACCACACTACAGTACACACTACACTATAGTACACAATATACTGTAGTATATAGTACACTACACTACAGTACACACTACACTATAGTACACACTACACTGTAGTACACACTACACTGTAGTACACACTACACTATAGTGCACACCACACTACAGTACACACTACATTACAGTACACACCACACTACAGTACACTATAGTACACACGACACTATAGTACACAGTACACTATAGTATACAGTACACACTACACTATAGTACACACCACAGTATAGTATATAGTACACACTACACTGTAGTATACAGTACACTACACTATAGTATACACTATAGTATACAGTACACACTACACTATAGTACACACTACACTATAGTATATAGTACACACTACACTATAGTGCACACTACACTATAGTATATAGTGCACACTTCACTGAAGTATACAGTACACTATAGTATACACTACACTATAGTACACACTATAGTATACACTACACTATAGTACACACTACACTATACACTACACTATAGTATACACTACACTATAGTACACACTACACTATAGTATATAGTACACACTACACTATAGTATACACTACACTATAGTACACACTATAGTATACACTACACTATAGTACACACTACACTATACACTACACTATAGTACACACTACACTACAGTACACACTACACTATAGTATACACTACACTATAGTATACACTACACTATAGTATACACTATAGTACACACTATACTATAGTATACAGTATACACTACACTATAGTATACACTACACTATACACTACACTACAGTAAACACTACACTACTGTAGCGACTCACTCCGAGACGGGGTTCTTAAGACACCGCCTTCATTTCTACACGTAAGGGAACCCCAGACGCCCTGCGCGCTGACTGCAAGTCAGCCGCACGTCCATCGCGTGGAGGTACTGCCTCGCTAGCGCAGTCGGCAGGCTGCCTGGCCAGCCAGCTAGCGACGTCGCCTAAAGGTGGTCGAGACCTGGGACGTGCGGTCACGGGAGGCAGGGGAGGCAGAGCCTTTACCTGTCATGCCACAATGAAAATAAGCTGTTACTAAAAGTAAAAAAAAATCTGATCAAATAAAGATTACGTTTGTCCCACTGATCTGTGTTATGCCATTTCTGTATGACTCCACGATCATTTTTTACAGTTAAAATCGCCAAATTTGCGGAGCTCCGCTGCAAATACAGGGAGGGGTGAGAGGTGAGGCAGCGACGAGCTCAGCCTCCCCTCTGATTGCGCAACCCCTCAATAACTGGATGGAGCGCGGGCAATAAGCGCGTGCCTGTTACTGTCTCAATATGTCACTAATGTAATGTTTGTAGACCCCTTCATTTCATGTCCTCGCCTTCCATAGTCCAGGTAACTTACTTCACGTATGTGTATAAAGATATTTAGACTCGCTGGTCTCATCGTGAAACTGCAATGAAAAAGCATCGGGGGAGGCAGCTATCACATCTGCCTCACTGAGGGGGACGTGTCTAACACGCCTCCTCAGTGAGGCCACGCCCCCTCTCAGTGAGGCCACGCCCCCCTCAGTGTGTGAATCTGGCTCTGACACTGGCCAGTGCCTGCCTAGCCATTGACCTCACCGCACGTCACTGGTCGAGACGAAGGGCGACACTGCCAGCAACGGCCCCGGGCCCCTCTCATATCCTGGCAAGGGCGGGGCGAGGTCACGCCCTAGCCACGCCCTACATAGCCACGCCCTACCTAGTCATGCACTACCTAGCCGTGCCCTACATAGCCGCGCCCTACATAGCCACGCCCTACACAGCCACGCCATACCTAGCCACGCCCTACCTAGTCGCGCCCTACCTAGCCACGCCCAACCTAACCACGCCCTACCTAGCCACGCCCTACCTAGCCACGCCCTACATAGCCACGCCTCCCCTTCTAAAAGCGACTTGCGGGTTCTCAGCTTCCAGATGGACCCCTGTCCTGGGCTCCCCACGTGATCTCCTCACGCCAACGTGTGCACTGCCCCCTGCCGTCAGTGCCCCTTACACCGTCACAAACCCGCGTTATTACACTACACTATACACTGCAGTACATACTATAGTACATACTACACTACAGTACACACTATAGTATACAGTACACACTACACTATAGTATACAGTACACACCACACTACAGTACACACTACACTATAGTACACACTATAGTATACAGTACACACTACACTATAGTATACAGTACACACTACACTAGAGTACACACTACACTATAGTATATAGTACACACTACACTGTAGTATACAGTACACACTACACTATAGTACACACCACACTACACTATAGTACACCCTACACTATACGCTATAGTATACACTATAGTACACGCTACACGTATAGTTCCAACGTGCACACACACTGCAGTGTAGTGAAATATGCCGTGCGCACAGTTGGCCGAGGGGCAAGTCGATGCGCAGTGTGCAACACGTGAGGGTCGTTGATGTGGGTGGTGGTGATGATGGTTGATGTGGGTGGTGGTGATGATGGTTGATGTGGGTGGTGGTGATGATGGTTGATGTGGGTGGTGGTGATGATGGTTGATGTGGGTTGTGGTGATGATGGTTGATGTGGGTGGTGGTGGTGATGATGGTTGATGTGGGTGGTGGTGATGATGGTTGATGTGGGTGGTGGTGATGATGGTTGATGTGGGTGGTGGTGATGATGGTTGATGTGGGTGGTGGTGATGATGGTTCATGTGGGTGGTGGTGGTAATGATGGTTGATGTGGGTGGTGGTGATGATGGTTGATGTGGGTGGTGGTGATGATGGTTGATGTGGGTGGTGGTGATGATGGTTGATGTGGGTGGTGGTGATGATGGTTGATGTGGGTGGTGGTGATGATGGTTGATGTGGGTGGTGGTGATGGTGGTTGATGTGGGTGGTTGTGATGATGGTTGATGTGGGTGGTGGTGGTGATGATGGTTGATGTGAGTGGTGGTGATGATGGTTGATGTGGGTGGTGGTGATGATGGTTGATGTGGGTGGTGATGATGTGGGTGGTGGTGATGTGGGTGGTGGTGATGATGGTTGATGTGGGTGGTGGTGATGATGGTTGATGTGGTGGTGGTGATGTGGGCGGTGGTGGTGGTGATGGTTCATGTGGGTGGTGGTGATGATGATGGTTGATGTGGGTGGTGGTGGTGATGGTCGATGTGGGTGTATAGATGTTGTGTGTGTAGTGTATAGTGTAGTGTATGTGTTGATAGCTATGTATATAGATGTGTGTAGTTTATAGTGTAGCGTATAGTGTAGTGTATGTGTTGATAGCTACACTACACTATAGTACACACTACACTAGAGTACACACTACACTATAGTACACACTACACTATAGTACACACTACAGTACACACTACACTATAGTACACACTACACTGTAGTATACAGTACACTACACTATAGTACACACTACACTATAGTACACACTACACTATAGTACACACCACACTATAGTACACACTACACTATAGTACACACTACACTGTAGTATACAGCAGACTATACTATAGTACACACTACACTATAGTACACACCACACTACAGTACACACTACACTATAGTACACACTACACTGTAGTATACAGTACACTACACTGCACACTACACTATAGTACACACTACACTACAGTATACAGTACACTATAGTACACACTACACTGTAGTACACACTACACTATAGTACACACTACACTGTAGTACACACCACACTACAGTACACACTACAGTACATACTACACTACAGTACACTATAGTACACACGACACTATAGTACACACTACACTATAGTATATAGTACGCACTACACTGCAGTATACAGTACACACTACACTACAGTACACACCACACTACAGTACACTATAGTACACACGACACTATAGTACACCTTACACTATACACTATAGTATACACTAGAGTCTACACTATAGTACGCGCTACACGTATAGTTCCAACATGCGCACACACACACACTGTAGTGTAGTGAAATACGCCGTGCGTACAGTTGACCGAGGGGCAAGTCGATGCGCAGTGTGCAACACGTGAGGGTCGTTGATGTGGGTGGTGGTGATGATGGTTGATGTGGGTGGTGGTGATGATGGTTAATGTGGGTGGTGGTGATGATGGTTGATGTGGGTGGTGGTGATGATGGTTGATGTGGGTGGTGGTGATGATGGTTAATGTGGGTGGTGGTGATGATGGTTGATGTGGGTGGTGGTGATGATGGTTGATGTGGGTGGTGGTGATGATGGTTGATGTGGGTGGTGGTGATGATGGTTAATGTGGGTGGTGGTGATGATGGTTGATGTGGGTGGTGGTGATGATGGTTGATGTGGGTGGTGGTGATGGTGTGATTGATGTGGGTGGTTGTGATGTGGGTGGTGGTGATGATGGTTGATGTGGGTCGTGGTGATGGTGGTTGATGTGGGTGGTGGTGATGATGGTTGATGTGGGTGGTGGTGATGATGGTTGATGTGGGTGGTGGTGATGATGGTTGATGTGGGTCGTGGTGATGGTGTGGTTGATGTGGGTGGTTGTGATGTGGGTTGTGGTGATGATGGTTGATGTGGGTGGTTGTGATGTGGGTTGTGGTGATGTGGGTGGTGGTGATGATGGTTGATGTGGGTGGTTGTGATGTGGGTGGTGGTGATGATGGTTGATGTGGGTCGTGGTGATGATGGTTGATGTGGGTGGTTGTGATGTGGGTTGTGGTGATGTGGGTGGTGGTGATGATGGTTGATGTGGGTGGTTGTGATGTGGGTGGTGGTGATGATGGTTGATGTGGGTCGTGTTGATGGTTGATGTGGGTGGTTGTGATGTGGGTGGTGGTGATGGTGTGGTTGATGTGGATGGTGGTGGTGGTGATGATGGTTGATGTGGGTGGTGGTGGTGATGGTTGATGTGGGTGGTGGTGATGTGGGTGGTGGTGGTGATGGTTGATGTGGATGGTGATGATGATGGTTGATGTGGGTGGTGGTGATGTTGGTGGTGGTGGTGATGGTTGATGTGGGTGGTGGTGGTGATGGTTCATGTGGGTGGTGATGATGGTTGATGTGGGTCGTGGTGATGATGGTTGATGTGGGTGGTTGTGATGTGGGTGGTGGTGATGGTGTGGTTGATGTGGGTGGTGGTGGTGATGATGGTTGATGTGGGTGGTGGTGGTGATGGTTGATGTGGGTGGTGGTGATGTGGGTGGTGGTGGTGATGGTTGATGTGGGTGGTGGTGATGTTGGTGGTGGTGGTGATGGTTGATGTGGGTGGTGGTGGTGATGGTTCATGTGGGTGGTGATGATGATGGTTGATGTGGGGGTTGGTGGTGACGGTTGATGTGGGTGTATAGATGTTGTGTGTGTAGTGTATAGTGTAGTGTATGTGTTGATAGCTATGTATATAGATGTTGTGTGTGTAGTGTATAGTGTAGTGTATGTGTTGATAGCTATGTATATAGATGAGTGTAGTTTATTATGTAGTGTATAGTGTAGTGTATGTGTTGATAGCTATGTATATATATGGTGTGTATAGTTTATAGTGTAGTGTATGTGTTGATAGCTATGTATATAGATGTTGTGTGTAGTTTATAGTGTAGTGTATAATGTAGTGTATGTGTTGATAGCTATGTATATAGATGTTCTGTGTATCTTCTTTGGTTCTTTCGGTAAAGTCACGTAGAATGAGAATAAAATAATAAATTGATAAAATAAAATAACACAATAATATTCTCACGACGTTTCGGCCACAACACAAGCGGCCTTCATCAGGTGAAGGGGGCGAGACTGTCTGGTAGGACAGCGCTGGAGTGAGAGAGCCACGTTCAGATCACGGCTTTTAAGCTGTGTGAGAGGAACAAAAAAAATGTTCTGTGTAGTTTATAGTGTAGTGTATAATGTAATGTATGTGTTGATAGCTAAATAGAAGCATTGTTTCACTCTGTCCCATGTGTGTGTCTCTCTCTGTGTCTCTGTGCTGGCTCTCTCTGCTTGGATGTCAGTATATGTGTCTGTGATCTGTACTCTATCACTCTTAACCTATAATTTAGCAATCTTTGAAATAACTTAATCAGCCAGACCATGCGTTAATTGTGTTTTGACCGACCCTCTGTGCTGCATTATATTGTTTCCAAAATTTTACTAAATCTTGTTTCAATTTGATGTGCTTCTCCATCTCTCTGTGTTTCCTCTCTCCCTTAAATTTAGCTCTTCTATACCTGATGATGATTGCTTGCTTTGCAATCAAAACGTCGTATGCTATCATGTAATTTTATTTCATTATTATTTATTATTTCTACGTGACTTTACCGAAAAAAACAAAGAGTATTTTCAACCGCAAGTTCAAAAGTTCAAGTTTCAACCGCAAGTCCAAAATTTCAAGTTTCAACCGCAAGTCCAAAAGTTCAAGTTTCAACCGCAAGTTCAAAAGTTCAAGTTTCAACCTCAAGTTCAAAAAGTTCAAGTTTTAACCGCAAGTTCAAAAGTTCAAGTTTCAACCGCAAGTCCAAAATTTCAAGTTTCAACCTCAAGTTCAAAAAGTTCAAGTTTCAACCGCAAGTTCAAAAGTTCAAGTTTTAACCGCAAGTTCAAAAGTTCAAGTTTCAACCGCAAGTTCAAAAGTTCAAGTTTCAACCGCAAGTCCAAAAGTTCAAGTTTCAACCGCAAGTTCAAAAGTTCAAGTTTCAACCGCAAGTTCAAAAGTTCAAGTTTCAACCGCAAGTTCAAATTTCAAGTTTCAACCGCAAGTCCAAAAGTTCAAGTTTCAACCGCAAGTTCAAAAGTTCAAGTTTCAACCGCAAGTCCAAAAGTTCAAGTTTCAACCGCAAGTTCAAAAGTTCAAGTTTCAACCGCAAGTTCAAAAGTTCAAGTTTCAACCGCAAGTTCAAAAGTTCAAGTTTCAACCGCAAGTTCAAAAGTTCAAGTTTCAACCGCAAGTTCAAAAGTTCAACTTTCAACCGCAAGTCCAAAATTTCAAGTTTCAACCTCAAGTTCAAAAAGTTCAAGTTTCAACCGCAAGTTCAAAAGTTCAAGTTTTAACCGCAAGTTCAAAAGTTCAAGTTTCAACCGCAAGTTCAAAAGTTCAAGTTTCAACCGCAAGTCCAAAAGTTCAAGTTTCAACCGCAAGTTCAAAAGTTCAAGTTTCAACCGCAAGTTCAAAAGTTCAAGTTTCAACCGCAAGTTCAAATTTCAAGTTTCAACCGCAAGTCCAAAAGTTCAAGTTTCAACCGCAAGTTCAAAAGTTCAAGTTTCAACCGCAAGTCCAAAAGTTCAAGTTTCAACCGCAAGTTCAAAAGTTCAAGTTTCAACCGCAAGTTCAAAAGTTCAAGTTTCAACCGCAAGTTCAAAAGTTCAAGTTTCAACCGCAAGTTCAAAAGTTCAAGTTTCAACCGCAAGTTCAAAAGTTCAAGTTTCAACCGCAAGTTCAAAAGTTCAAGTTTCAACCGCAATTTGAAAGGCACCACGGGCGTGAGGTGGCGGCTCTCCCTGCTGGTGGAGTTGGCATGGTGGGCAGCTCTGCCAGTCGCCCCCCCACCCACCCAGTCAGTTGACCTCCCCACCACAATCCGAATTGTCTTGCGACCTCCTGCCGCGTGAGCTTCTGCCATTCCACTTTGGCTCCTCGCTCGTTCGTTCCGCCACAGGTTGCCATTGCGACGTCGCTCCGTGACATTGCCACTAGGCGGGGCTTCCCATGAAAGTGATAAAACTGTCTCATCTACCGGCGGCGGGCGCTTATAGACAATACGACTTTTTTTTTGAAACACGACAAAACAATTTGCGGGAAAAGTTAATTTTTTTATTAGAAAAGTAATTTGTCATCTCGAGCTGCTTTGTGGGGCGATGTCCCAACTCCCCCTTAGTGGATGAACCAACGCAGCAGCCCCCAGGTAGTGATTACATAAAGAGCCTCAACTCAGCGCACAACTCAAACGCCTGGAGACGTGGCAGCAGCAGCAGTCGAATCACGGCCGCACGCAGCAGCAGCAGCAGTAACGGCGTCATCCAGCAGCGGAGAGAGGAGCTGACCAGGGATTGTGTAAGTCGTCGGCCCTGCTTCCACTATAGTCTGTGTGGTTAGTAAAGAACACGAAGAGACGATGTGATGCAGCCACGACCGTCAATTACCCCTACAGGCCGGCAGGTGTCACCCTGTCATTACACAAGTTAAGGGATCAAAGAGGAGGCACGCGAACAACAAACGAGCACGGGGAAGACGCAGGTCGTCGTGAGCGGGGGAAAAACAATAGAAAGTGTTAAAACCGACGGGGGAGCGCCGTGAGAAAAACCCAACGGGACACGAGAGGCAAACGCTGAGACCCCGAGTGGAGGACGCGCCAGCGAACACGACTACAACCGAGTGGGAGGAGACGGCGGCGGAATCGGCGTTGGCGTTGGCGGTGAGAAGGCGTCGCCGTGAATGGAGGCCACCGCCGCCGGAGACGACAAGCTGGGCAGGGGGAGAGAAGGGAGTGGAAGGTGACGAGGGTGGAACACCGACCACCGGGCAGACCCTCATTGGGACCGTGAGAAGGCCAAAGTGGTCGCGACGTTTGTGCCGCCCGCTCTCGTTTCCTGTTTTTGTTTTACTGGGAAGCGGTGCGCGTCATCATCACGTCGCCCCAGTGCTAGCGATGCTTACTACACAACGCACCGGGTACTCGTTTGAGGCCGAGTCGACCTAGTGGAGGCCCAGGACCGGTTCAGATAATCGTCATTGGTGTTGGCCGTGAGCGGGAATCAAATCCGGTGTCGCCGGGTTCGTAGGGCGGTGTGCTGACCACTATACCACCGCTCCCCACACGCACACACACACATACACACATACACACACACATACACACACATATACACACACACATACACTATCGCTACACTATCGCTCACACATACACACATGCACACACACACATACATACACATGTACACACATACGTACACACATACATACATACACACATACATACATACACACATACACACACATACATACACACACATACACACACACATACACACACACATACAAACATACATACAAACATACACACACATACACACATATACAAACATACATACACACATACACACACACATACACACACATACACACATACATAACAACAACCGCCATTCGCCACTAAGTGGCGGTGACGTCACCACGACGCTTGTGCCAGGCCATGCACACCTTGAGGCCACGTGGAGTGTCTAACGCCCGCTGGCAGGAGGTCACGGGACAGACCCAGCAGGTGCCACGGGTTGACTGACAGAACATGCTCTTCTGTCACTATGTAGTTCAGCAGATGTTCTTGCTTGCATCCATGATGGTGCGTGGATGCGCCGATGCCGGAACAGCGTGTTGGTAATGACAAGCCCATGGGCTGCACAAAAATTTAGCAGCCTCCTGCCGCTGTTATTGAGCTGATCTGGCTCATGCCTTCCAATCACTCCAGACCAGGTGACAGCATCATGACCAACTCAGGTGAGCACCTTTGACAGGTGCTCACCTGACTCATCGGCCTTGCCTGCATCCCTCCACGGATGTTCGTCTTCGGTGGGGGCATAACTAACCACGACCACCACTCCTTGCCTCCGGTTGATGGGAAGGCGAGCCCAAAGTAGCCTGGGGCTTACAGCTTCCCCCACCTCACCGCCACGCTTCCACGCCCCTTTCATTCTTTTGTTTAGATAGAAGAGCCACTCGCTCTCTGTTGTTTAGCAGTCTCCTGCCCCGAGTAGAGGACTATCCACCCCTCATGGTGGCAGGAGCCAGAGCCGGTCTACCGGACCTGCTGAATATCGCAGAGATCCAGGCGGTTCCGGTCCAGCTCCCGACAGAGGAGTGGCAGCCTCTCCTCCGCAGTGAGCGTTCGAACATTCCACGTGGCCACGCGTAGTGGTTTTTTGTTGTTGTTTCTGGAGGAGCTCCGATGGTGAGGATTCAGTCTCCCGGCTCCGCCAAATGGGGTTTTGGCCAGGAGATGTCATAGATGCCTGTCCTCCGGCACAAGCTTATTAATTAAAAATTTCATTCATGATTTAGTCGTAATTAATTGAAGGTGGAGGGGTTACCAACCCCTCGCACCCGTCCAGATCCCCCATTTGGTCGCTGTGGTGGTCACAAACATCATGAAGGGAAAGGCCAATTTAAATTGTCCCTCCTCCCACGGCACCGCCCACGACAGCGTTGCAGTCCGGCACCACGAAGAGGTAGGGGGTTGTTTTCTTGCTCCCCACACACACACACAGACACACGCACACACAGACAAACTCACACACACACAGACGCACACACACAAACGCACCTGGCCGTGTCGTGCAGCGCGTCAGTGACGGCGGTAACGAGGCGGCTGAACGAGGGCCGCCAGGAGCTCTCCTGCTGCCAGCAGCTCAGCATGAGGCGGCGGAGAAGCATGGGGCAGTCCATGGGGCACGGCAGACGCCAGCCGCCCTCTACTGCCTCCATCACCTGGGGGGTACGAGACCCATAGACTACTCACACAGAGACCCATACAGTACTACTCACACAGAGACCCATAGAGTACTACTCACACAGAGACCAATAGAGTACTACTCACACAGAGACCCATAGAGTACTCACACAGAGACCCATAGAGTACTCACACAGAGACCCATAGAGTACTACTCACACAGAGACCCATAGAGTACTACTCACACAGAGACCCATAGAGTACTCACACAGAGACCCATAGACTACTCACACAGAGACCCATAGAGTACTCACACAGAGACCCATAGACTACCCACACAGAGACCCATAGACTACTGACAGAGACCCATAGAGTACTACTCACACAGAGACCCATAGAGTACTACTCACACAGAGACCCATAGAGTACTACTCACACAGAGACCCATAGAGTACTACTCACACAGAGACCCATAGAGTACTACTCACACAGAGACCCATAGACTACTCACAGAGACCCATAGACTACTCGCACAGAGACCCATAGAGTACTACTCACACAGAGACCCATAGACTACTCACAAAAAGACCCATAGACTACTACTCACACAGAGACCCATAGACTACTCACACAGAGACCCATAGACTACTCACACAGAGACCCATAGACTACACGTACAGAGACCCATAGACTACACACAGAGACCCATAGAGTACTCACACAGAGACCCATAGAGTACTACTCACACAGAGACCCATAGACTACTCACAGAGAGACCCATAGAGTACTACTCACACAGAGACCCATAGAGTACTACTCACACAGAGACCCATAGAGTACTACTCACACAGAGACCCATAGACTACTCACAGAGAGACCCATAGAGTACTACTCACACAGAGACCCATAGAGTACTACTCACACAGAGACCCATAGAGTACTACTCACACAGAGACCCATAGACTACTCACACAGAGACCCATAGACTACTCACACAGAGACCCATAGACGACTCACACAGAGACCCATAGACTACTCACAGAGAGACCCATAGACTGCTCACACAGAGACCCATAGACTACACACAGAGACCCATAGAGTACTCACGCAGAGACCCAGAGACTACACACAGAGACCCATAGAGTACTCACGCAGAGACCCATAGACTACTCACACAGAGACCCATAGACTACTCACACAGAGACCCATAGAGTACTCACAGAGACCCATAGACTACTCACAGAGACCCATAAACTACTCGCACAGAGACCCATAGACTACTCACACAGAGACCCATAGACTGCTCACACAGAGACCCATAGACTACTCACACAGAGACCCATAGAGTACTCACACAAAGACCCATAGACTACTCACACAGAGACCCATAAACTACTCACACAGAGACCCATAGACTACTCACACAGAGACCCATAGACTACTCACACAGAGACCCATAGACTACTCACACAGAGACCCATAGACTACTCACACAGAGACCCATAAACTACTCACACAGAGACCCACAGACTACTCGCATAGAGACCCATGGACTACTCGCACAGAGACCCATAGACTCACCACACAGAGACCCATAGACTACTCACACAGAAACCCATAGACTAATCACACAGAGACCCACAGCCGCACACAGAGACCACAGACTACTCACACAGAGACCGCAGACACACACACAGAGACCCATAGACTACTCACACAGAGACCCATAGACTACTCACACAGAGACCCACAGCCGCACACAGAGACCACAGACTACTCACACAGAGACCCATAGACTACACACAGAGACCCATAGAGTACTCACACAGAGACCCATAGACTACACACAGAGACCCATAGAGTACTCACACAGAGACCCACAGCCGCACACAGAGACCACAGACACACACACAGAGACCACAGACACACACACAGGGGTGCCGATGCTGAACTCACGTCCCGGTTGCTCATGTCCCAGTACGGCCGTTCGCCGTACGACGTCACCTCCCACACGACGATGCCGTAGCTCCACACGTCGCTCGCCGACGTGAACCTGAGCTGTGCGATGGCCTCCGGGGCGGTCCAGCGGATCGGGATCTTCCCCCCCTGGTGGGGAACATTCACAACGGGACCTCGCCCTCGGGTCCGGCACGCGGGGCTCTCGCGGCCCGACGTCGTCGGCACGCGGCGAAGGGTTTGCCGGGTCAAAGCCGGCGTCGCGAGTTCGCGCCGCCTCGACGCGCCGAGCGTCGAGATTCACGGGTCCACACCGTCTCCGGTGTGGACCCGTGAATCCCAAAGACAACGGCACCGTACGCTGCACGTTCGCACTTTCACCGCGCGTGTGTGCATGTGTGCGTGTGTGTGTGTGCGCGTGTGTATGTGCGTGTGTGCGTGTGTGCGTGTGTGTGTGCGTGTGTGTGCGTGTGTGTGTGTGTGCGTGTGCGTGTGTGTGTGTGTGTGCGTGTGTGTGTGCGTGTGTGCGTGTGTGTGTGTGTGCGTGTGTGTGTATGCGTGTGTGTGTGTGTGCGTGTGTGCGTGTGTGTGTGTGTGAGGTTAATGCATTTCGCTCGACGCACGGCGGCGGCAAGTACTTTCGGCGAAAAACGGAAGCCCCTTAGGGAGCGGTAACGCCGCGCCGACACACGCCGGGCCGGCGCGGCTTTGCCTTCTCCTCGACTCCGGCCGAACGTCGGCCGAACGTCGGCCGAACGTCGGCCGAACGTCGGCCGTCGACGACGCCGGCGCTTCTTTTTTCCTGCCCCGCCTTACCCGGGAGGTGTACGCTCCCTCGGGGTCGGCGTCCAGTAGAAGCGTCCGCGAGAGGCCAAAGTCGGACACCTTGCACGTCAGCTCGCCACTCACGAGCACGTTGCGGGCGGCCAGGTCGCGGTGCACATAGCCCCTGCGGGACAGGTACTCCATGCCCGATGCGACGTCACGCAGCATCCCGAGCAGCTGGGTCACCACGAGGTGCCCCTTCTTCATCTAAACCGTGCCCGGCCAGAGGGGGGAGAGAGGGAGGGAGGAGGGGAGGAGAGGGGGGAGAGGGGGGAGGAGAGGGGGGAGAAGGAAGGGAGGGAGAAGAGGAGGCGATGAGGAGCCGCCTGGGTGACGTTGTGCTGCTTGTTGTGCGGCCGTCTGAAATGCTCTTCCGGGAGCTGCTATGTGCGTTTAAGTCATCGTTGTCTAAACTAATTTGTTTAGAACTCTCGCTTGTTGTGTTTAGTTTGTCCCCCCCCCCCCCCGCGCCAGTTGGCTACGTAAGGTACAAAGGAAGTTTGACGCAGACGCGTGCAGTTGTCACCACAAGCGGAGCCCCGGTTAGTAGGATCTACGGCACACACACACAACAATGCCACCGTGTGCTCTCCATTTGTGGACAGTTACACACACAACCGCTGAGGAGTGTGAGACTGCAACACACCGATGATCGCATCATTTGGCATTGCCACTTCTTACCCTGAGGAATAAATCCAAGGAATGGTTTTCCATGAATTCGGTGATGATCATGACAGGTTTACCTTCGTCGAGAGGACAAGAAAACCAAACGTTAGCAATCCACGCACAGCATTCACGACTTATACCGTAACATCATCACTTGGTCACATACACACCTTGTATCTCTGCCAAGATGCGTCGCTGTGGGTTCATACACAGGGACTCCTCTACTTACGAATGTTCCTCTTACGAACTCTCAGAGGTACAAACAAACCTGTTCGTACGTCCGGTTGCCCGTTCTGAACCGAGAGTCAGAGGTTCAACCTCTGCGCAATAGATGGTGGTGGCATCTACATCTGCAGAACGTGAAGAACCAGTGGCATCTACATCTGCAGAACGTGAAGAACCAGTGGCATCTACATCTGCAGAACGTGAAGAACCAGTGCATCTACATCTGCAGAACGTGAAGAACCAGTGCATCTACATCTGCAGAACGTGAAGAACCAGTGGCATCTACATCTGCAGAACGTGAAGAACCAGTGGCATCTACATCTGCAGAACGTGAAGAACCAGTGGCATCTACATCTGCAGAATGTGAAGAACCAGTGCATCTACATCTGCAGAATGTGAAGAACCAGTGGCATCTACAGCTGCAGAATATGAAGAACCAGTGGCATCTACATCTACAGAACGTGAAGAACCAGTGGCATCTACATCTGCAGAACGTGAAGAACCAGTGGTATCTACATCTGCAGAACGTGAAGAACCAGTGGCATCTACATCTGCAGCACGTGAGGAACCAGTGGCATCTACATCTTTAGAACATAAAGAACCAGTGGCATGTAGTGTATAGTAGTGTATAATGTAGTATAGAGGAGTGTAGTGTATAGTCGTGTATAGTGTTGTGTATAGTGTAATGTGCAGTGTGTATAGTGTAGTATAGAAGTACACCACACCGGTGTGTTGGAGAGCAAATCCACAACATTTCCAATCTGAGTACAATCACCAGTGATTACAACAACGGGCATAATCAACTGGACAGCCAGCTACATAACAGACTTGCCAGTTTTAAACTTGGTTCGAAGCTTTTGTGACTGCAGGAATTAATCTTTGGTTTTTTCGGTAAAGTCACGTATAAATAAGAAATAATAAAATAACATAATAGCGTCCGACGTTTCGGTTGTATACATCTGGGGTTATGTATTTCCCCTCTCTCTTAAATTTAGTTCTTCTGTACCTGATGATGGCTGCTTGCGTTGCAACCGAAACGTCGTACGCTATTATGTTATTTTATTACTTCTTATTTATATGTGACTTTACCGGAAAAAACAAACAAAGATTAATTGCCAGTTTTTAGTTTGTTTAAAATGCGTGTGGCATCGATTGGACGTTCTCGAAGCTCACTCTTGGTGACGACGCCCTCCAGGCGGACGATGTTGTCATGCTCGAACTGTCCCATGATGCTCGCCTCACACAGGAAGTCCTGCTGCTGCTGCTGCTTGCTGGATCCGCCCTTCAGCGTCTTGATGGCCACGCGCACTGTCGCCGCCCCTCCGCTGCTGCCCTGGCGCTTCAGGTATCCGACGTGCACCTTCTCAAACTCTCCTGCGGGCCGAGGGGTCGATGACAGTGGGTAGCACGTAGAGCAGGTGTGAGGACCCCCCCCCCCCCCCCCCCCCCGTCCAGCTGCTAAGTAAGGTTCGTCACGTGAATAAAACGTGCCGATTGCTTGCTGGTTGTGCACTGGCCGGTCGCTGTGTGGTGCATGCGTTGGGGAGTGTGAACCCACGGCAAACGACGGGGTGCTGCAAAACAATGTTAACACTTTTCGATTTGAAGCTTTCGTGACTGCGAGGATTCATCTTCTTTGGTTCTTTCGCTAAAGTCACCACCACGTAGAATGAGACTAAAATAATAAATTGCTAAAATAAAATAACGCGGTAAAACTCTCACGACGTTTCGGCCACAACGCAAGCGGCCTTCATCAGGTGAAGGGGACGAGACTGTCTGGAGGACAGCGCTGTCCAGACAGTCTCGTCCCCTTCACCTGATGAAGGCCGCTTGTGTTGTGGCCGAAACGTCGTGAGAATATTATTGTGTTATTTTATTTTATCAATTTATTATTTTATTCTCATTCTACGTGACTTTACCGAAAGAACCAAAGAAAATGTTAACACATATTGGACTATTGGTTTTTCATGGAAAGAGAACGGATAATAATAATACTACGCTGTAACATGATAACAAATCCATAATGGAGATTTTTTTTCTCTGGTTAGTGCACGTAAATTTATAAATGTATGGTTAAACTCGCCACCACCCGACCCAGCCAACTAGTAAGGCTTGTCACGTATGGATGATCTGGGTTCGCGAAAGCCTACGTGTTAAACATGATAACAAATGTAACGTTAATAGCTTCCAAAAGTCAAAGAGTTTCTCCCACTCGTTCGCCGTCGTTGTCACCGTGCGCCTGGAACCTTCTCCAGGCGGTCTCCAGAGCCCCGGAGGCACAAACATTTCTTGCGGCGGCGTTGCAAATTCTCAGCAGTGTCAACATTTGAAGTGGGCGCCCTGTGAGTAAGTTTTAGTTAACGGGTACCACGGTACAGACGTGCCCGCCCCCGTCCCCCCCCCCCCCCCCGTTCACCTGCTCCGATGACGCGTCCAAGTTTGATTCGCGAGGCGTCGATTTCCGTCGCGAACTCGCGGAGAGCATCGCTGGGCTCGTCGTAGTCGTGTGGGTCAATGTAGAGCCTGAAGCCCGGCATCTTCACTGTGGGTGGCAACGGCGAAATCAACCGTGCACAGGGTGTGTGTGTGTGTGTGAGTGTATGAGGGGTGGTGTGTGAGGGGTGGTGTGTGTGGGGTGGTGTGTGTGTGAGTGTCCGGCAAAACAACCCCCTACCTCCTCGCGGTGCCGGACGGGAAACTCTGTCGTGGACAGTGCTGTGGGGGGAGGGCCAATTCCGATTGGCCCCTCCTCTCATGGCGTCTGTGACCACCACAGTGGCTAAACGGGGGCTCTGGACGGGTACGAGGGGCCGGTAACCCCTCCACCTTCAACATTTTTACCACGAAACTACGAATAAAAAATGTAACTAATAAGCTTGTGCCGGAGGCCCCGGGGGGACAGGCGTCTATGACGTCTCCTGGCCAAACCCCAATTGGCAGAGCCAGGAGATTGAATCTCTACCCTCGGGTCTCCTCCAGAAACAACGAAAAGCCACTTCGTGTGGCCACGTGGAATGTTCGAACGCTCACTGCGGAGGAGAGGCTGCCACTCCTCTGTCGGGAGCTGGACCGGTACCGCCTGGATCTCTGTGGCATTCAGGAGGTCCGGTGGACCGGTTCTGGCTCCTGTCACAATGAGGGGTGGACAGTCCTCTACTCGAGGCAGCAGACTGCCAAACAACAGGGTGTGGCTCTTCTTTTGAACACAAGAATGAAGGGGGCGTGGGAGCGTGGTGATGAGGTGTGGGAAGCTGTAAGCCCCAGGCTACTTTGGGCTCGCCTTCCCATCAACCGGAGACGAGGAGTGGTGGTCGTGGTTACTTATGCCCCCACCGAAGACGAACATCTGTGGAGGGATGCAGGCAAAGCCGATGAGTCAGATGCCTTCTATGACCTGTCACAGGTGCTGGCTAAAGTGGCCCCTCGGGATAGAGTCATCTTGTTTGGTGACTTCAATGCCCGAGTTGGTCATGATGCTGGCACCTGGTCTGGAGTGATTGGAGGGCATGGGCCAGATCAGCTCAATAACAACGGTAGGAGGCTGCTTGATTTTTGTTCAGCCCATGGGCTTGTAATTACCAACACGCTGTTCCGACATTGGCGCATCCACACAACATCATGGATGCATGCCGGGTCCAAGCAAGAACATCTGCTGGACTACATAGTGACGAATCAGCGGATGCGAGCCCATGTCTTTGACACCAGGACCTACCGTGGAGCTGATCTGCCCTCTGACCATCGACTAGTCATCTGTGAGATGCGCCTGCCATTCTTCCACTCCGGTGGTGGGTGTACACCCAGGACCCCATTCCAACCTAAAGTGGCCTAGTCTCAGTTATCTGATGAAAGTTGCAAGCGAAAATTTCATCATCGCTTGAGGCTGGGGTTGGCATCGTCCCCCACTCCTCCTGATGTCGAGGGTAAATGGGCGAGGTTTAGGACTGTGACTCATGCAGCTGCATTGGCTGCTTTGGTTACGCAGTCCAGACCTCCCCAGAGACCCTGGCTGACAGAGGAGGTGATCAGGATAGTTTAGAAAAAGCGACAGGCCCACTGTCATCGGCTACAGAATCCCACATCAGAGAATGAGGAGGCTTACCGCATCCTTCGCTCGGAGGTTCGGAGAGCCGTGAGGCGCTGCAAGGATGGGTGGTGGTCGTGGGTTGCTGAGGAGATGGAGTCTGCCTCAGTGGCCCGTGATCACAAATCTCTATTTAACTCCATCAAAAAAGCAACCTGCAGCGCCACACCTATTACCAACATTAGGGGAAAAAACGGTGATCCAATCTCCGACCCCCAGGAACCGGTTTGCAGATTTGCTGAGCATTTCTGTGAGGTCCTGGAGGAGGGAAAATCTCTCAGCTAGGAAAACATCATGGCACAAAGTGGGGATGACCCTGCTGAGGCTGCGGTGCCTCAAATATTGGAAGAAGTCACCCCCTGTGAGTGGCTGGCTGAGGTGCCATCTGTTGAGGAAGCACTGAAGGCGATCCGGAGTCTGAGACCAGGAAAGGCACCGGGCAGAGATGATCTCCCAAGCGAAATGCTGAGGGAGGGTGGCGTTTGTGCACAGACTGCCCTATATGACATCATAACAACAGTCTGGACCACTGGACGGGTTCCGCAGGATTGTAAGGATGCCCTGGCGGTCCCCCTTTTTAAGAAGGGGGACCGCACAGACTGTAACAACTACAGGGGCATCTCACTCCTCAGTGTGCCGGGAAAGGTCCTGGCAAGGATTATTCAACATCGCCTTGCCAGGCACGCTGAGGAGAGGCTTGCGGAGCCCAAATGCGGTTTCAGGAAAGGGCGGTCCTGCACAGATGCGATATTTTCTGTCCGTCTGCTACAGCAGATGTGTAGGGAATTCCAGCAAGACCTACATCTCTGCTTTAGTGACCTGGTCAAGGCCAGGTCACACCGCCCTCTCCAGCTGCGACATGATTCCCAGTCGCACGCTCGTTGTCACGCGCTTCGCTCCGTCCCCGTTGCTCGAGGGTGAAGATGGCAATGGCGGTAACGGTGATTGTGGTTGGTGTGCTGGTGGCAGGTGGGGTTTTTGCCACCTCTTCGTGGGAAGAGGAAGAACACTGTCTCTCAATAGTGGAGGAGCGGAGAGCGACTTGTGCATGCATCAATGTCTTGAGTGGCGTACCACTACCACCACCAACATCGGAGGGTGGAGGAGCAATGCTCACAACAACGAGCGGAGCGCCGGGTGGCTAAAGCACAGCGGGTTGGCACAGTAGGGGGCACAGGTGGTGCATCAGCCAGTCATCTCAGTCAGTCGACCCGTGGCACCTGCTGGGTCTGCCCCGTGACCTCCTGCCAGTGGGCGTTCGACACTTCGCGTGGCCTCAGGGTGCACATAGCCTGGCACAAGCGTCGTGGTGACGTCACCGCCACTTAGTGGCGAATGGCGGTTGTTGTTGTGAGTGTATGAGGGGTGGTGTGTGAGGGGTGGTGTGTGAGGGGTGGTGTGTGTGTATGTGTGTGAGAGGTGTGTGTGTATGAGGGGTGGTGTGTGTGTGTGTATGAGGGGTGGTGTGTGTGTATGAGGGGTGGTGTGTGTGTGTGAGTGGTGTGTGCGTGTGTATGAGGAGTGGTGTGTGTGTGGGTGTATGAGTGGTGTGTGTGTGTGAGGTGTGTGTGTGTGTATGAGGAGTGGTGTGTGTGTGTATGAGTGGTGGTGTGTGTGTGTGTGAGAGGTGTGTGTGTATGAGAAGTGGTGTGTGTGTGTGTATGAGTGGTGTGTGTGTGTATGAGGAGTGGTGTGTATGAGGTGTGTGTGTGTGTATGAGAGGTGGTGTGTGTGTGTATGAGGAGTGGTGTGTGTGTGTGAGAGGTGGTGTGTGTGTGTGTATTAGAGGTGTGTGTGTGTGTATGAGAGGTGTGTGTGTATTAGAGGTGTGTGTGTATGAGTGGTGTGTGTGTGTGTATGAGTGGTGTGTGTATGTGTGTGTATGAGTGGTGTGTGTGTATGAGGTGTGTGTGTGAGAGGTGTGTGTGTGAGTGGTGTGTGTGTATGAGAGATGTGTGTGTGTATGAGATGTGTGTGTGTGTGTTTTAGAGGTGGTGTGTGTGTCTGTGCGCGCGAGGTGGAGCAGCGTTTACCCCGCACGCTGTAGAAGCGAGGTCGTCTCTCTTCGCGAGGCTCCGACTCTGCTGCTTGCCAGTGACCACTCCTCCTCCTGCTCCTCCTCCTTCAAACGCAACGCGATGCACGCAGCCATCAAGGCGGCGGCGGCAGTGCTGAAGAAGCGAGTTCGCTCTGGAGGGTGCCGCCTCTTACCCAACGTTCAGGGAGATTGCCTCTTGGTGGTGCAGCCAGATCACGTGGGAACACTCAGAACGCCCGTTGGACCCCCCCCCCCAGTGTGACCCCCCCCAGTGTGACCCCCCCCCCAGTGTGACCCCCTCAGTGTGACCCCCCAGTGTGACCCCCCCCAGTGTGACCCCCCCCCCCCAGTGTGACCCCCCCCACCTCTTCTTGACGATGATGCAGGCAGTAGCGATGAGCAGTATCAGCCCCACGAGGCCAGCGGACAGCGAGGAGGCCCAGAGGGTCACTTCCTGAGTCGCTTGTGCTGGGGGAGGGGGAGGGAAAGAGTTACAAACACATCCTTCACTTACTACAACAACCACAACAACCACAACAACCACAACAACAAACACAACAACTACAACAACACCACAATAACCACCAACACAACAACAAACAACAGGACAACACCTACAACAACAACCACAACAACTACAACAGACAGGACGGGTGGGGTGGTGGTGCTGTTGGTGGGGTCGTGGTAGGTTGGTAGTGGGGTTGGTGGTGGCGTAGTGGTTGGGTGGGGATGGTGCTGGTGAGTGGTGGTGGTGGTGGGTGGTGGTGGTGGTGGTCCTTGTGGCGTAGTGGTTGGGTGGGGATGGTGCTGGTGAGTGGTGGTGGATGGGTGGTGGTGGTGGCGTAGTGGTTGGGTGGGGATGGTGCTGAGGTGATGGGGATGGTGCTGGTGAGTGGTGCTGGTGAGTGGTGGTGGTGGGGTGGTGGTGGTGGCGGCGTAGTGGTTGGGTGGGGATGGTGCTGGGGTGGTGGTTGGTGGTGGTGGGGTTGGTAGTGGTTGGTGGTGGGTGGGTGGTGATTGGTGGTGGGTGGTGCTAGTTGGTGGTGGTGGGGTGGTGGTTGGGGGTTGGTGGTGGTGGGGTTGGTGGTGGTTGGTGGTGGTGGGGTTGGTGCTGGTTGGTGGTGGGTGGGTAGTGGTTGGGTAGTGGTTGGGTAGGGTTGATGCTGGTTGGTGGTGATTGGGTGGTGGTGGCTGGTGGTGGTGGGTGGTGGCTGGATTGGGTGGTGGTGATGATTGGGTGGTGGTGGTGATTGGGTGGTGGTGGTGATTGGGTGGTGGTGGTGATTGGGTGGTGGTGGTGATTGGGTGGTGGTGGTGATTGGGTGGTGGTGGTGATTGGGTGGTGGTGGTGATTGGATGGTGGTGTTGTTGCTCACGTGCGGGAGACGTCTGGAAGTGGAGTGTGGGGCTGTAGTCTCCGTAGCCGGCGGCGTTGCGAGCGCGGACCTGCAGTGAGTAAACCGCGGCATGCCGGAGCCCCGTCACGTTGATGCTCGGCACGCTGGAGATCAGCCTCATTACCTCTCTCTCGTCGTCGTCATCCTGGTGGGGGGGGGGGTACAGATGGGGGGGGGGGGGTACAGATGGGGGGGTACAGATGGGGGGGGGATGGGTTCAGACTCATCCCACAGAGACCCATTGAACCTGGGTCACGTGGTTCACAGCATATTGTTGTGTTAACTCTACTGCCCTCCACTTGCTAATGCAAAGACAAAGAACCCCCGTATAGTGTCAGCAGACTGTCGGGGCGAGTGCTGTTAGCGGCCACCTATGGAGGCACACGAGGGGGTGGGTGGTCAGCACCACGCCCGGCCGCCTTTGTATCCACAGTGGTGATGTTGTTGTATACGGCCCTTTTTCCACAATTAATATCCATAAGAATATTTACGGATGCATACACCTAGATTTCTTTTTCCTTTCTTTCGTGACAAACAATTTATATTTTTTAATGAATAAAACCCGTAAGCCAGAAACACGAAAAACCAGATGTCGGTCATAAACAGGCCATATATATATAAAGAAATAATAAAACTCTCAAGGCGAGGAGGATGTAACAGCTATCGGCAAACATCTCCAGGTGAACAAGAGTTTGATGGGCCCTTAGGAAAGGTCCCTCCGAGGTCAGAACACCAAGAGAGTAGACACGGAGACGCCAACAGGGTAAATCGTATACATATTCTTTTCCTTATTTGCCAGTAAAAAAAAAGGCAACAACAAGAATAAGATAGAATTAGCGATCCTAACGCTCACTCCAATTAAGAACAGGCCACCAGACACATCAGTGAATATTATCCAATGATTAATTCGCTATCAAATGATTTTCACCTTTAATACTTTTACTGTTAAAACAAAGCTTGGAGCAGGAATACCAAGTCACATCAAAGGTTATCGAGAAGGAATGAGACAACGGGTAAACTTGCAAAATAATTTAAACAATATCCCAAGCAACCCCGACCACCTTTGTCCCTCTCACAGCGCGGAGAAGCAGGAATTACACCTTATCACAAGGGGCCATCTGGAAAAGCCAGCCGGGTTTGATGAGGAGACACACCCCACCCCACACACGGCAACCAGGCAAAGACAGTTTTAAAGAAAATTGCAATATAATATTAATAATAACAACGTGTTAACCTTACACGACATTCCATTATAGAACCTTACAGAACCAAGGGATATGGATTCCAACAATCAAGAAACGGACCTCTTAAACTCAGGATGATAATTATTTTTCTTTTTAATAATTCTATCATAACAATTCGAACCTCGGTAAAACCGAGAGGTGTCGGGAGGACGTAGTTACAAACACGAGTCTTGGCGAACATGGGACCAAATGGTATTTGAGAAATATAAGTCGAAAGTATAAAGAGGTGCTCCCGACCACCTTTGTCTCTCCCGAAGAGCGCGAGAGAGGAATTTCACGCCAGGGCAAACAGATCGTTATCGCGGGGACCATCTGCCACACACGGGACTTAGTAGTGGCCCCCACCCCACCCTGCACACGGGCAGCAAAAGAGCGTATCTACTCGTTCACCAACATCCGTCGAGTCCGAACCAACTACTGAAAGAAGAATCAACTGATACGTATGATACACTGCCCCCCACTACACGACAAACCAGACGTCTGCTTGACGCAAAGAATCGATTCCGAACATTGGCCTACTCTTTCACCACTCATACCATTCAACACACACACACACGGGTCATTAACAAAGCCTAAAACCTCAAGCCATTGAACCATCCGTGATTGTGGAAACATCGCAACGACCGAGTGAATAATCCATCGTTTTTAAGAGTGTTCATAATTTTCCTCTGTAATATTGTGCTGGGGCTGTACTTCTAACCGCATAAATTACCAACTGACCCATTAACAAGGATTAATTCTTGGCACCTCACCACGGAGCGCCGCTCGCGGGGGTGAAGAGCGTGCTCAACCGGTTCCCTGTCAGGGATCTGGCCACAATTAATTAAAAGATTGGCCCGAGATAAGGATCTAAAAAGGAAACATCGCCACCCATTGAGTCGCGTTGAGAAGTCGATTAGAAATACTTGAGTCGTTCGTTAATATTTTCTTTCTACATAATCTTGCTGGTATCCACGAATGAAATAACGAATTCAAACGCATATTTGTGCCTCCAAGAATAATACTGGTTGGAGTGCCCTTTCAACGAGTAGCGTTGCATAATAATTAGTCATCCTATTGTTAACAACGTGACAATAATTGCATTAAGGGCCGCGCATGATCAATGACCGAATGCTGTGTTGTGTGACAATTCAAGTAACGAAGCATTGCGGCCATCGAGTGTTGTTGATAAGGTAATTAGAAGTATTTCAGTCGAACGCTTTAAATTCATAATCGTTATGAATCAATGAACGAACATCAACGTGGTACTGTGCTGACGATTTCAAGCATAATAACTTCGCATATCAGAATGTATTAAGGATTGGATACGAATCAAAGACCAAGTGCCGTATTGTGTAACAATTCAAGTATACGAGTTTGCATATTATAAAGTTAAGGTTTGATAGAATAGTTCGCATATTTTTAATCTCTCTCTCAACAACCGATCGATTGCGTTACGCGTCGGGAATTAACCACAGGTGCCGCTATCGAGGTGAAACAACGCAATCGTGATGTTATTATGTTAACGCTGTGTTGAAATTCCAAATCCAGAGATTGAGTTTTCATATTATCCAAAAATTAAAGTTAGCTAGAAATAAAATTGATAAAAGCAGAACGTTTGTGTGTGATTCTTCCTGAAATCCTGCATAATATTGTTCTGCGTATGAGATCTGAATCCTGGGGACCTATCATAAGTACACTATCACCACACATAATCCATAACACACATAATTCATAATGTTCAATCGAGAGTAATCGTATCCTTATCGATAATACGGAATTAAAGAGCAGAGTCGAATCGACTCTCTCTCATTCACGCTCACAACGCCTGCGTCACTGCATACGATTAATTGCGTTATTCCAATTCATAACACAATCCTCGTCACCGAGGCTCGACCTTATAATCCATAACGACCTGCATTATCATAACCACGCTCACTCGCATAAATTAATACGATTATCTCTCGAATCAGCATAATTTATGCACATAATTACACTGATTAACATAATTTCGGATAAATTATGCGAATTTCATAACACCTATATATACAACAATGTTTACTACACACCGCACCAGGGTACTCAATTTGAGGCTGAGTCGACCTAGGGGAGACCCAGGACTCGTTCAGATTATCGTCACCGGTGCCGGTTGCCGTGAGCGGGAATCGAACTCGAGACGCCGAGTTCGTAGCGCAGCGTAGCGCGTATCGCTGCACCACCGCTCAGCACGCACGCGCGTGCACATTCACACGCACACGCGCGCAAGTAAAATGGATAATCGCGAGCCGCTACGCACCTCGTCAAAGCATTTGACTTCATAGTCCATAACGATGCCATTGGGCTGCTCCGGCTCGGCCCAGGTCAACAGGACGGCGTCTTCAGAGACGATCTCCGTGTGGACACGCACCACGGGTGACGGTGCTGCGGGCAATCACAGCATGTGGTCACGCGCTAACTCGTTTGTTTACCCCCCTGGCCAACGTCTCGAGGTGCGGTGAGTGACAATCGGTGTGCGTTTCCCCTTGCTGCTGAATGAAATACGAGTTGCGGTGAGATGTTCAAACACCAAGCAGACGGACGCCGCTTTGCGAGCAATCAACTCAACTTGCAACAGCCACACACGCGGTGCTTTGTGGTGAACATGCGAACATGGCTATGATGATGATAATTATAACAGATGTCTTTAAGAATAATAATTAGAGTGGTATATGCATTAAGAATAATATAATTATAATGTTACATGTGTAGTGGAGTAACACGCGCGCTGGGGGGGTTTGCAAGCGGTGTGCACGGATGTGTGAGGTCGCATCGGGGCGAGCAGGAGCAGCGAGAGACGCCCAAAAAAGATGCAGAGCGGTGATTGGCTGGCTGCCAATGCAGGCGGACAATTTAGATGCAGAGCGGTGATTGGCTGGCTGCAAATGCAGGCGGACAACTAAGATGAAGAGCGATGATTGGCTGGCTGCAAATGCAGGCGGACAATTTAGATGCAGAGCGGTGATTGGCTGGCTGCAAATGCAGGCGGACAACTAAGATGCAGAGCGGTGATTGGCTGGCTGCAAATGCAGGTGGCCAATTTAGATGCAGAGCGGTGATTGGCTGGCTGCAAATGCAGGAGGACAATTTAGATGGAGAGCAGTGATTGGCTGGCTGCAAATGCAGGCAGACAACTAAGATGCAGAGCGGTGATTGGCTGGCTGCAAATTCAGGCGGCCAATTTAGATGCAGAGCGGTGATTGGCTGGCTGCAGATGCAGGCGGACAACTAAGATGCAGAGCGGTGATTGGCTGGCTGCAAATGCAGGCGGCCAATTTAGATGCAGAGCAGTGATTGGCTGGCTGCAAATGCAGGCGGACAATTTAGATGCAGAGTGGTGATTGGCTGGCTGCAAATGCAGGCGGACAACTAAGATGCAGAGCGGTGATTGACTGGCTGCAAATGCAGGCGGACAATTTAGATGCAGAGCGGTGATTGGCTGGCTGCAAATGCAGGCGGCCAATTTAGATGCAGAGCAGTGATTGGCTGGCTGCAAATGCAGGCGGACAACTAAGATGCAGAGCGGTGATTGGCTGGCTGCAAATGCAGGCGGCCAATTTAGATGCAGAGCGGTGATTGGCTGGCTGCAAATGCAGGCGGACAACTAAGATGCAGAGCGGTGATTGGCTGGTTGCAAATGCAGGCGGCCAATTTAGATGCAGAGCGGTGATTGGCTGGCTGCAAATGCAGGCGGCCAATTTAGATGCAGAGCGGTGATTGGCTGGCTGCAAATGCAGGCGGACAATTTAGATGCAGAGTGGTGATTGGCTGGCTGCAAATGCAGGCGGACAACTAAGATGCAGAGCGGTGATTGGCCGGCTGCAAATGCCAACTAAGATGCAGAGCGGTGATTGGCTGGCTGCAAATGCAGGCGGCATTGTCTTTAATCATAATATAATTATCATGTTTTTGCATAGCATTTAAGAATAATATTATTATAATGTTATGTGCATGTTATAGCTTTTAAAAAAGGAGAATGTATTTTTAAAAAAATATTTTAAAAAACCATTTAAAAAAGATAGAAAAAAAATATTTGACAAAAGCAACTAAATATCTAAAGATGAAAAAGAGATTTCAAAAAAAGAAAGACGATGGCCGTGAGCGAGAGGAGGAGGGGGGGGACGACGACTCACGATCCCGTGACGTGGCGACGTGGACGGCCGCGAACGCCGAGGGGACGCCGCTCAGGCGGGAGACGCCATTGGTGGCGTGCACCTCCAGGGTGTAGGCGGCGTTCTCACGCAGGCCGCTCACCTCCACCGAGGCGTTCGTCAGCGGGAGCGGAGGCCGGAACCTCACGGCCGGGCCGCATGGCGGCGCCGGCTCCTGGCCCCTCTCCCCACCCCCCCCCCGCAGGGGGGGCGGGTGGAGCCGGCACACGACGGAGTAGGCGAGGTCGGAGCGCCCGCCGGGATTCGCCGGCGGGCTCCACCGGAGCGTCACCGAGGCGGCGGCGGAGAGCGGCGAGGTGACGACGTCCCTGG
This sequence comes from Petromyzon marinus, assembly GCF_048934315.1. Taxonomy (NCBI): domain Eukaryota; kingdom Metazoa; phylum Chordata; class Hyperoartia; order Petromyzontiformes; family Petromyzontidae; genus Petromyzon; species Petromyzon marinus. The sequence continues at coordinate 319,013 of NW_027423053.1, read as the reverse complement.
GGGCCGACGGCGGCTCTGGCCGGGGGGGGGGGCGGAACGGAGTTTATAGAGTAGTGTAGTAGGTAGTGTATAGTGTAGTGTATAGTGTAGTGTATAGCGTAGTAGTGTATAGTGTAGTGTAGTACTGTATAGTAGTAGTGTATAGTGTAGTGTATAGTGTAGTGTATAGTGTAGTGTATAGTGTAGTGTAGTAGGTAGTGTATAGTGTAGTGTATAGTGTAGTGTATAGTAGTGTATAGTGTAGTGTAGTGTATAGTGTAGGGTAGTAGTTTATAGTGTAGTGTATAGTGTAGTGTAGTAGGTAGTGTATAGTGTAGTGTATAGTGTAGTAGTGTATAGTGCATAGCAGTGTATAGTGTAGTGTATAGTATAGTGTATAGTGTAGTAGTGTATAGTGTAGTGTATAGTGTAGTAGTGTATAGTGTAGTGTATAGTGTAGTGTATAGTGTAGTGTGTAGTGTAGTGTAGTAGGTAGTGTATAGTGTAGTGTAGTAGTGTATAGTGTAGTAGTGTATAGTGTAGTGTAGTAGTGTAGAGTGTAGTGTAGTAGTGTATAGTGTAGTGTAGTAGTGTATAGTATAGTGTAGTAGTGTATAGTGCAGTGTAGTAGTGTATAGTGTAGTGTATAGTGTAGTGTAGTAGTGTATAGTGTAGTGCAGTAGTGTATAGTGTAGTGTATAGTGTAGTGTATAGTGTAGTGTGTAGTGTAGTGTAGTAGGTAGTGTATAGTGTAGTGTAGTAGTGTATAGTGTAGTAGTGTATAGTGTAGTGTAGTAGTGTAGAGTGTAGTGTAGTAGTGTATAGTGTAGTGTAGTAGTGTATAGTATAGTGTAGTAGTGTATAGTGCAGTGTAGTAGTGTATAGTGTAGTGCATAGTGTAGTGTAGTAGTGTAGTGTATAGTGTAGTGTAGTAGTGTATAGTGTAGTGTATAGTGTAGTGTATAGTGTAGTGTGTAGTGTAGTGTAGTAGGTAGTGTATAGTGTAGTGTATAGTGTAGTGTATAGTGTAGTGTAGTAGTGTAGTGTATAGTGTAGTGTAGTACTGTATAGTGTAGTGTAGTAGTGTATAGTGTAGTAGTGTATAGTGTAGTGTATGGCGCATAGTGAACGAACTTGCACAGGCCACAGACTGGGGCTCGCCGCTGGGCCGGAAGTATCCATCGTGGCAGGTGCAGGACGTCGCTCCGATGACGCTGCCCGTGCTGTGTGGCGGACACCGGGAGCAGGAGCTGTCTTGGGCCGTCTCCTTATAAGAGCCCTGCTCACACACTGCACGCACAAAGGTCCCGCCCCCCGACCTGTAGCCTTTACAGACTCAGTTTAACACCTTTATTATGAACCTTTACAGACTGTTGGTGCTGTCAGTAGCGAGAGATGGGGAGAGAGATGAGCAGATGGGGAGAGAGATGAGCAGATGGGGAGAGAGATGAGATGGGGTGGGTGAGAGAGTGCGTGGGTGGGTAAGTGGTTGGGTGAGTGAGAAAGTGGGTGAGTGAGTGGATGAGTAGGTATGTGGGTGGGTGAGTGGGTGGGTGAGTGGGTGAGTGGGTGAGTGAGTGAGTGAGTGGGTGAGTGAGTGGTTGGGTGAATGGGTGAGTGAGTGAGTGGGTGGGTGGGTGAGTGAGTGAGTGGGTGGGCGAGTGAGTGAGTGGGTGGGTGAGTGGTTGAGTGAGTGAGTGGGTGAGTCAGTGGGTGAGTGAGTGAGTGGGTGGGAGGATAAGTGGTTGGGTGGGTGGGTGGGTGAGTGAGTGAGTAGGTGAGTGAGTGGGTGAGTGAGTGGGTGAGTGGGCGAGTGAGTGTGTGGGAGGTCCGCTGGGTCTTTCCACATCTCTCTCGAGGGTAAGCGATGATGAATCTACTAAAACAAATCCCAACGCGTCACCTTGGCAGGCGTTCCCCGCCTGCTGGTACCCGGCACGGCAGACGCAGCTCCCGGGGTGGCCCTCCCACTCGCCGTCGGCGTTGCAGAACATCGCCGGCTCCGGCTCCCCCTCGGGCCGGAGCGCGTGGCCCACGCACGCCCCCGTCACCTCCGACAGCGCCCACGGCCCGTCGCCGGCGGCCGGAGCGTCGGGGAACTCGGCGAGGCGGACCGCGAGGGCCGGGCAGCGCCTGCGGTAGACGCGCACGGACGCCAGCCACGCGCAGGCCCCCGTGTCGCGGAACGCCAGACGGAGGCCGCCCCGGGAGAGGGGCCCCACGTCGCCCGCCGCCTCGACCTCCGACCCGCCCGAGCCGACGACGTCGACCTTGGAGAAGAGCCGCCGCTCGTCGTCGGCGAAGACCCCGGCGGCGACGTCGCCGGGGTCGTCCGACTCCCGGTAGTAAACGTCCAACGTGTCGTCGTCGCAGCCGGCGGCGGAGGCGGCGGCGGCCGGGAGGCGACGGGGGCACCGGCGCCGTAAGCTGAAGCGGAACTCGAGGAAGATGCGGCGAGCGTCGCCGCGCGGGATCCAGGCGGTGCGCAGCCACTTGTCCTGCCTGGGCACGGCGGGGCGGCACTGCGCCTGGTACAGCCTGGGCCTTGAGCGTTGGCCACTCGTAGGCTGCTGCCACTGCGGTCGTGGTGAGGGGAGAGGGAGTGGAGTGTGGGAGGGAGTGTGGGGGGGAGTGTAGATGTCACAGTGATTCTGAAACATTGTTCTCCACTCCTTGAATCAATTTTTATAACCTGTAAACCGTTTTACTCGCCTCGCGAGTTCGCGTCGCTCATTTTGGTCGGAGTTTATTTGCCGCCGTGTCCTCAGGTTAAAGAGGCCCAACGCATGCTCGCCGATCAGATTCTGAGTGTGGAGCGAGCAAATCCAGATTCGTTGGTTATCGTACTTGGCGACTTTAACAAAGGTAATCTCAGCCACGAACTCCCCAAATACATACAATTCATTAAATGCCCAACCAGAGAAGGGAACACTCTGGATCACTGCTACACTACAGTCAGTAGAGCCTACCACGCCGTCCCCCGAGCAGCACTAGGACACTCTGACCATGCCATGGTCCACCTGATTCCTGCATACAGGCAGAAACTAAAACTCTGTAAACCTGCTGTGAGGACATCTAAACAGTGGACCAGTGAGGCTGTGGAAGATTTGCGGGCGTGCTTAGACTGTACTGACTGGGATATGTTCACGACTGCTACCAATAGTCTGGATGAACTCACAGAGGCTGTGACGTCCTACATCAGCTTCTGTGAGGACTGCTGTATCCCAACACGTAACAGGGTGAACTTTAACAACAACAAGCCCTGGTTCTCAGCAAAGCTCAGAAGGTTGAGGTTGGAGAAGGAGGAAGCGTTTAGGAGTGGAGATAGAGACAGATTCAAGGAGTCGAAGAACAGGTTTAGCAAAGCGGTGAGAGAGGCTAAACGACTGTACTCAGAGAGACTAAAACACCAGTTCTCTACTAACGACTCTGCTTCTGTCTGGAGAGGGCTCAGGCAGATCACCAACTACAAGCCCAGAGCTCCCCACACCACTAACGACTCCCGCCTGGCCAACGACCTGAACGAGTTCTACTGCAGATTTGAAAGACAATTGGACTGTCCTGAACTACCCCTTCCCACTCAAGAGGCCCCATCCCCCACCCATACTACAGAGACGACTCTCTCCTTTCAGGAGGGAGACATTAATAGACTTTTCAAGAGGCAGAATCCACGCAAAGCAACCGGGCCGGACTCTGTCTCTCCAGCCACCCTCAGGCACTGCGCTGACCAGCTGTCTCCGGTGTTCATCTACCTCTTTAACACCTCCCTGGAGACATGCCATGTACCAGCCTGTCTCAAGTCCTCCACCATCATCCCTGTGCCCAAAAAGCTAAGGCCAACAGGACTAAATGATTACAGGCCGGTCGCCCTTACATCTGTGGTAATGAAGTCTTTTGAGCGCCTGGTCCTGGCACACCTCAAAGCCATCACAGACCCTCTCCTGGACCCCCTTCAGTTTGCCTACAGAGCCAACAGGTCTGTGGACGACGCAGTTAACATGGCCCTCCACTTCATCCTACAGCATCTGGACGCCCCAGCATCCTACGCTAGGATCCTGTTTGTGGACTTCAGCTCTGCCTTCAACACCATCATCCCTGCCCTGCTTCAGGACAAGCTCTTCCAGCTGAACGTGCCCTACTGGATCACAGACTTCCTGTCTGACAGGAAGCAGTGCGTTAAGCTGGGAACACAAGTCTCTGACTCCAGCTCCATCAGCACCAGAACTCCTCAGGGCTGCGTCCTTTCCCCACTGCTCTTCTCTCTGTATACCAACAGCTGCACCTCCAATCATCTGTCCGTCAAACTCTTGAAGTTTGCGGACGACACCACCCTCATTGGGCTGATCTCTGGTGGGGATGAGTCTGACTATAGGTGGGAAGCTGACAACCTGGTGACCTGGTGTAGCCAGAACAACTTAGAGCTAAATGCTCTAAAGACAGTTGAGATGGTTGTGGACTTCAAGAAGAATACAGCCCCACTCACCCCCATCACCCTGTTAGACTCCCCAGTCAAAAGTGTAGAGTCCTTCCGCTTCCTGGGCACTATTCTCTCCTGGGACCTCAAGTGGGAACTGAACATCAGCTCCCTCACCAAGAAAGCTCAACAGAGGATTTACTTTCTATGGCAGCTGAAGAAATTCAACCTGCCAAAGACAATGATGGTGCAATTCTATACAGCAATAATTGAATCCATCCTCACCTCCTCCATAACCGTCTGGTACGCTGCTGCCACTGCCAAAGACAAGAGCAGACTGCAGCGTATCATCCACACTGCTGAGAAGGTAATTGCCTGCAATCTACCAACCCTCGAGGACCTGCACACGACAAGGACCATGAGGCGAGCGAGGAAGATTGGGTTTCCTGCCGGTAAGGCATCACTCTCGACAGCCCAGGGGGGGGAACAGGAGCGCGGCGGCCCTTCCCCGCCCGGTGAGGAGTGCAGCGGCGGCAGCTCCCACACTAGTGGAGAGTCTGGGGGCGTCGGTACTTTGCGGGCAGGGTCGCAGGCAGGAGAGATCCCGGGGGCCGACGACCCTAACATAATCATCATCAGGTGTGAAAACCACAGCAAGAAATTTAGAAAAAAGTGGCGTTTTTTTAACGTTAGCACCACGGAGAGCGATTTGGCAGTTCAGAAGGACGAGTCCATCTATGTTCGGAAAAGAGGAGGGGGGAGACGAAAAATAATGGATGAGGTCTGAAGGCCACCGTAAGCGTGAACAATCAATTAAGACCCGAAATGGTTTATCAAATCCTTCCAATGATTGCTAAGCCAAAATCCATCTTCTCGGTTGAAATTGTCTCTGTGTTTGTATATGTGAATAGACTCATGAACGAATCTCTCATGGTAGCCAGATGGCTTGCAAAGAACCTCTGTCTTGGAGAAGTCAATGTCATGTGAGCCTACTGAATTATAACAGTGATCTGCCACGGCCGAGGTGTTGGTCCTACCGTGTTTCAGGTCTGCTTTGTGTTCACGAATGCGGTCCGAGACATGTCATTTGGTTTCTCCAATATAACTACTCCCACCGAGGCAACTTAGCGTTGTCTGTATTTATTTAAAGTTGCGCATTTTGATGATGTGACGTCACATTTCTCAAACCTCCCTCTCTCGTCACGCATCGTCACAAATGTCTGACCCCGCCCCCTAAGTGCGTGACGTCATCTATGGACGCCCCTCCCCCCCCGAACATCCACGGAGGTCTCGTGGCCTCCACGCTCGACTCACCCCGTCGGGCGGGGAGGCGACCCAGCCGAGGTCGCCCTGCACGGTCTCCGTGTCGAGCAGGTCCACTGCGGCGGGGTGGGTGGGTGGGGGGAGAGACACGCGCACGCGCGCACACAGAGAGAGACGAAGTTTCAAGTTTGTTAGGTACGAGCTGTACTACCCGGCTACGCCCGGGACGAGGATTCACCACGTCCCCCCAGTGGCGATGTTCACACAGCAGAGCAGGTACTCGTTTGATGCCGAGTCGACCTAGGGAAGGCCCAGGACCGGTAAAAAAATAATCGTCACCGGCGGTGGCCGTGAGCGGGAATCGAACTCGGGTCACTACACTACAACGCGTTACGCTTCCACGTGCGCGGGTCACGTGACAGATTTGACGTCACAGCTCACTTGACGTGCAAAAAAAATAGATGCATTATTGAGCTACCCCCCTAAAGAAAAAGCAAAAGTGTATTTTTATAATTTTAGGATGGTGTACAGTCTGGAAAGCATCCACGTGGCAAATTTCCAGTTTGTTGCATGTCGGGAAGTACGCTAAACATTTTGAACAGACACGCACAATCACAACTTTGCCTTTTATATCTATGGAGATAGCGTTGTGAGCCATGCGGCTCTCAAGTCGGGTGCAGCCGCAACAAACAAAATATGAACACAGAACATCTTAAAGCGACAACGCGTAACAGAAACATCCTGGAAAAAAAAACAGCAAATATTTAATATAAAACGCCGCGTGCAAAAAATCCCCACCACCGTGTACACGACGGCTGTCACGGACTGCCGGGGCAAGTGCTGCTGCTGCTGCTCACGAGTAGCAGCACCTACCAAGGCTACCGGCACTGTGGCACACGAGGGCGTGGGTGGCCAGCACCACGCCCGGCCGCCTTTGTCTCCCCAGTGGCGATGTTTACTACACACCGCACCAGGTTACTCATTTGAGCTTGAGTCGACCTAGGGGAGGCCCAGGACCGGTTCAGAGAATCGTCACTGACGGTGTTGGCCGTGAGAGGGAATCGAACTTGGGTCGCCGGGTTCGTAGCGCAGCGCGCTAACAACAACAACCGCCATTCGCCACTAAGTGGCGGTGACGTCACCACGACGCTTGTGCCAGGCTATGTGCACCCTGAGGCCACGTGAAGTGTCGAACGCCCGCCGGCAGGAGGTCACGGGGCAGACCCAGGTGCCACGGGTCGACTGACTGAGATGACTGGCTGATGCACCACCTGTGCCCCCTACTGTGCCAACCTGCTGTGCTTTAGCCACCCGGCGCTCCGCTCGCTGTTGTGAGCGTCGCTCCTCCGCCCTCCGTTGTTGTTGGAGGGCGACTGCCTCCAACTGCCCAGTAGCATCCTTCACGAGCCTCCTCCACAGAGGCCGATCTTGACACCGCTGGTACTAGTCATCGGCAAGTCCACTCAGCTCCACGTCCTCCTGTACCACATCACTCCATCTCTTCTCTAGCCCGTGCCGCGCCCGCTTAGCCCCCTCAATCCGGCCAAACAAAAGCTGTTTCGGCATGCGGTGGCTGGGCATGCGGGCTACATGACCCAGCCATCGCAGCCTTGCCTGCCGGAGGAGCTCACCGATGGGACCCTGCCCAGATCTTTCAAGGATTTGTGAGCTCCTCACACAATCCAGTCTGGTTAAACCCAGGATGGATCGTAGGCAGGCCAGCCTAAATGTTTCTAACCGGCGAAGATGTTCCATTAGGGGGGTCCACGTTTCGCAAGCGTAGAGAAGGGAGGGAATGACCGTGGCCGAGAAGACCTGAAGCTTAGTGCGGAGCGACAGACCAGGTAGCTTCCACACAGCGTTACGCAACCGATGAAAAGATATTGCCGCTCGACTGATTCGGAGTGAGACCTCTGCTGTTAAACTGGAGCCAGTCATAAGCACACTGCCCAGGTATGGGAAACTCTCCACTCTCTCCACAACTGCCCCATCACCGATTGGGAGTTGTGGGGGTGGAGTGTCCGATGGTACAAAATATCCAGGCAGGTGCCTAGTTTTAGTGTGGCTGAAGGTAAGGCCCCCATCTCTTAGTGGCACGCTCCAGTCTCAGCAGCAGTCTCCAACTCCTCCTCTGAATGAGCAGCTATTACCAAATCATCAGCATACATAACGTGGTTGAGCAATAGGGAGCCATCCCTTGACCGCACCCGGGCATCGATCAGCCTCCCATTATAGCTGTACCAAATGGAGATTCCCCCGGTACAGACACACACACTCACACACGTACACAGACACACACTCACACGTACTCAGACACACACTCACACGTACACAGACACACACTCACACGTACATACATGTACATACACTCACAGACACACACTCACACACGTACACAGACACACACTCACACGTACACTCACACGTACACTCACACGTACACTCACACGTACACAGACACACTCACGTACAAGACAAGACAAAGATCCCCATATAGCCTTAACAGACTGTAGGGGCAAGTGCTGTTAGCGAGCACCTATGAAGGCCGAAACGGTACACGAGGGGGTGGGTGGCCAGCACCACGCCCAACCGCCTTTGTCTCCCTAGTGGCAATGTACTCATTTGAGGCTGAGTCGACCTAAGGGAGGCCCGGGACCGGTTCGAATAATCGTCACTGGTGTTGGCCGTGAGCGGGAATCGAACCCGGGTTGGCAGGTTCATAGCGCAGCGCGCTAACCGCTACACTATCGCACATACATACACACGTACACACACGTCCACACACTCACACGTACACAAACACACACTCACACGTACACACACGTACACACTCTCTCTTCATGTGGTCGCGTGGATTTTTCCCTCCGTGTCCTCCGCTTCCCCCACCACCCCCACCCCCACATCAAGAATGGACGTGGCCGCCACGCGGGGCATCATCATCATCAGTTTGTGGTCACCGCTCGCTGTGCATCATCTCAGCACGCGGTGAGACGCTTCGAGCGGCGTCGGCGTCGTCTAAACAAGCGAGCAGCCTCGCCTGCTAGCGTCAAAGGCTCCGTCGGAGCGCTCCATCTCGGCGAACGAGTTGACTCCGCGGGGAACGAGAGAGACGCGGAGAGAGACGTGGAGCTTTCAAAGAGCCATCGTTGTGCGGAGCCACGAGCCGCTTTGTGTTTTTGTCACCTTCAGTTTATCAGATGTTTTTTTTCTACAGTTTCAGTTTATTTTGGTTATAGCCCCTGTGAGCCGTTCGGCTCTTGAATCGGGTCCAACCGCAACAAACACAAAAACACGAACGAGAAAACAGAGTGACTATGTGGTGACTGCGTAAACAGAAAATCCGTGAAAAAAAACGCATGCAAAAATATTCCTGAAAAAAGCACCGTACACCACCAACGCTGTGTGTGTACCACCAACACTGTGTGTACACCACCAACACTGTGTGTACACCACCAACACTGTGTGTACACCACCAACCCCTGGTGCACCACCAACCCCTGGTGCACCACCAACACTGTGTGTACACCACCAACACTGTGTGTACACCACCAACGCTGTGTGTACACCACCAACACTGTGTGTACACCACCAACGCTGCGTGTGCACCACCAACGCTGTGTACACCACCAATCCCTGGTGCACCACCAACGCTGTGTGTACACCACCAACACTGTGTGTACACCACCAACGCTGTGTGTACACCACCAACGCTGTGTGTACACCACCAACACTGTGTGTACACCACGAACGCTGTGTGTGTACCACCAACCCCTGGTGCACCACCAACGCTGCGCCCACCTTCGTAAGCAGCGGCCACCGCCAAGACGGCGACGATGCCAACGGCGACAGGAGATGGAGCCAGACTCCTGCAGCTGCGGAGGGGCGCGGAGACGGAGCCTGGGGACATTTCTGCTGGTGCTGGTGGTGCTGTTGGTGGTGGTGCTGCTGGTGGTGGTGGTGCTGGTGGTAGTGCTGGTGGTGGTGGTGCTGGTGGTGGTGCTGCTACTGGTGGTGGTGCTGCTGCTGGTGGTGCTGCTGCTGGTGGTGGTGGTGCTGGTGGTGCTGGTGGTGGTGGTGCTGCTACTGGTGGTGGTGATGCATGGATCGGCTCGGTTCACCAACCCTCCTCTTTTCCTCCTGCAAGGGAGACGAGCAGGCGAGAGGATTTAAAATAATGGAATGAGTCAGAGTGAGTGGGGTGTGTACGATTAATGATTGACCCAGCTGGAGAAGACACCAATGAATTATTAACCCTGGCAGAAGTGAAGGTTTGTTGAGGCTTTCGGCTCCCCTCCCACCTCCCTCCATCCAAAACCACTCCACACATCTCTCTCCTTGTGTGTACGTGTGAGTGTGTGTACGTGTGAGTGTGTGTACGTGTGAGTGTGTGCACGTGTGAGTGTGTGTACGTGAGTGTGTGTACGTGTGTACGTGTGAGTGTGTACGTGTGTGTACGTGTGAGTGTGTGTACGTGTGAGTGTGTGTACGTGTGTGCACGTGTGAGTGTGTGTACGTGTGAGTGTGTGTACGTGTGAGTGTGTGTACGTGTGAGTGTGTACGTGTGAGTGTGTGTTCGTGTGTGTACGTGTGAGTGTGTACGTGTGAGTGTGTGTACGTGTGAGTGTGTACGTGTGAGTGTGTGTTCGTGTGTGTACGTGTGAGTGTGTACGTGTGAGTGTGTGTACGTGTGAGTGTGTGTACGTGTGAGTGTGTGTACGTGTGTGCACGTGTGAGTGTGTGTACGTGTGAGTGTGTGTACGTGTGAGTGTGTGTACGTGTGTGCACGTGTGAGTGTGTGTACGTGTGAGTGTGTGTACGTGTGAGTGTGTGTACGTGTGAGTGTGTGTTCGTGTGAGTGTGTGTACGTGTGAGTGTGTACGTGTGAGTGTGTGTACGTGTGAGTGTGTGTACGTGTGAGTGTGTGTACGTGTGTGCACGTGTGAGTGTGTGTACGTGTGAGTGTGTACGTGTGAGTGTGTGTACGTGTGAGTGTGTGTACGTGTGAGAGATACACGGGGAGAGATACACGGGGAGAAATACAGGGGGAGAGATACACGGGGGAGAGATACACGGGAGAGATACACGGGGGAGAGATACAGGGGGAGAGATACAGGGGGAGAGATACACGGGGAGAGATACACGGGAGAGATACACGGGGGAGAGATACAGGGGGAGAGATACAGGGGGAGAGATACACGGGGAGAGATACAGGGGTAGACATACACGGGGAGAGATACAAGGGGAGAGATACAGGGGGAGAGATACACGGGGAGAGATACAGGGGGAGAGATACAGGGGGAGAGATACAGGGGGAGAGATACACGGGGAGAGATACACGGGGAGAGATACAGGGGGAGAGATACAGGGGTAGAGATACACGGGGAGAGATACAGGGGGAGAGTTACACGGGGGAGAGATACACGGGGGAGAGATACACGAGGAGAGATACACGGGGGAGAGATACACGGGGAGAGACACACGGGGAGAGATACACGGGGAGAGATACACAAGGAGAGATACACGGGGAGAGATAAAGGGGAAGAGTTACACGGGGGAGAGATACACGGGGGAGAGATACACGGGGAGAGATACACGGGGAGAGATACACGGGGAGAGATACACAAGGAGAGATACACGGGGAGAGATACAGGGGGAGAGATACACGGGGAGAGATACAGGGGGAGAGATACACGGGGAGAGATACACGGGGGAGAGATACAGTGAGGGAAAAAAGTATTTGATCCCCTGTTGATTTTGTACGTTTGCCCACTGACAAAGAAATTATCAGTCTATAATTTTAATGGTAGGTTTATTTGAACAGTGAGAGACAGAATAACAACAACAAAAATCCAGAAAAACGCATGTCAAGAATGTTACACAGGGAGAGATAATGCAATCAATTTATAACATTCTTGACATGCGTTTTTCTGGATTTTTTGTTGTTGTTATTCTGTCTCTCACTGTTCAAATAAACCTACCATTAAAATTATAGACTGATCATTTCTTTGTCAGTGGGCAAACGTACAAAATCAACAGGGGATCAAATACTTTTTTCCCTCACTGTATAAAGCGCCTGCATGTTTGTTCGGGTGTGGTCTCAGGTCGAGTTGGGACTTGAGCTGTGTGTGTGTGTAACATAATCACATCCTGTATGTGTGTGTGTGTAACATAGTCACATCCTGTATGTGTGTGTAACATAGTCACATCCTGTGTGTGTGTAACATAATCACATCCTGTATGTGTGTGTGTAACATAGTCACATCCTGTATGTGTGTGTAACATAGTGACATCCTGTGTGTATGTGTGTGTGTAACATAGTCACATCCTGTGTGTGTGTGTGTAACATAGTCACATCCTGTATGTGTGTGTGTGTAACATAATCACATCCTGTGTGTGTAACATAGTCACATCGTGTGTGTGTGTGTAACATAGTCACATCCTGTGTGTGTGTGTAACATAATCAGATCCTGTGTGTGTGTGTAACATAATCACATCCTGTATGTGTGTGTGTGTAACATAATCACATCCTGTAGCTGTGTGTGTGTGTAACAGTCACATCCTGTGTGTGTGTAATATAATCACATCCTGTATGTGTGTGTGTAACATAATCACATCCTGTAGCTGTGTGTGTAACATAGTCACGTCCTGTTTGTGTGTGTGTGTGTAACATAGTCACATCCTGTTTGTGTGTGTGTAACATAGTCACATCCTGTATGTGTGTGTGTAACATAGTCACATCCTGTATGTGTGTGTGTGTAACATAATCACATCCTGTGTGTGTGTGTAACATAGTCACATCCTGTGTGTGTAACATAGTCACATCCTGTATATGTGTGTGTGTAACATAATCACATCCTGTGTGTATGTGTGTGTAACATAGTCACATCGTGTGTGTGATGTGTGTGTAACATAATCACATCCTGTATGTGTGTGTAACATAGTCACATCCTGTGTGTATGTGTGTGTAACATAGTCACATCGTGTGTGTGATGTGTGTGTAACATAATCACATCCTGTATGTGTGTGTAACATAGTCACGTCCTGAAGCTGTGTGTGTGTGTGTAACATAGTCACATCCTGAAGCTGTGTGTGTGTAACATAGTCACGTCCTGAAGCTGTGTATGTGTGTCACATAGTCACGTCCTGAAGCTGTGTGTGTGTGTGTAACATAGTCACATCGTGTGTGTGATGTGTGTGTAACATAATCACATCCTGTGTGTGTGTGTGTGTAACATAGTCACATCCTGTGTGTGTGTAACATAGGCACATCCTGTATGTGTGTGTAACATAGTCACGTCCTGAAGCTGTGTGTGTGTGTGTAACATAGTCACATCCTGAAGTCAACACGGGGAATGGGTTTACAAGTTGTGTAATCTCCTGTAGATGTAGATGCCAACTTGGGAGGTTGAACTTACGAATCTCGGTCCGAACAGGCCGACTGGACATATGGACAGGGGTTTGTTATTATCGCTGAAAGTTCGTAAGTCGAATGTTTGTAAGTAGAGGAGTCCCCGGATACCACGATGTTAATTACGTGCGTGAAATAGCGCTCAGCAAAGCCCCCCACACTGAGTCTGGAGACTTTTTCTGGAGCGTGCCGCTTTGCAATTCTTCTTTGCCGACACCAACAAGTGTTTGGGCTCCGTGTGGGGAAACAAAAATGACAGCACCCAGAGAAACCCCACAAATACAAAAGTGTCACACTAAACACCACCATATTCCGAACTGCTGAAGGTTTTAGAATTCAAGTACTAACCGCGTTCGACCCTGCTTAGCCTCTGAGATCCGATGAGATCAGGTACATTTAGTGTGATTTGGTAACAGGCAGAATTTTAATTTTTGTTTTTTTACGGAAAGGAAATGCACGCAAAGCCCTTCGTCAATCTACTGGATGGATGAGGCCCTGTCCACGCCACGGAGTTCGTGCGGGGTTATTTGACCATACTTCGCCAGAATGGTCAACGAGACTTTCTGAAGGCGAGGAGTGTGGACGTGGGATGCAGCAAGCAGCCCCGCCGTGAGTCCTTGGCACAATCCACACTCAACCCGCTTAGCTTCTTAGATATGACAAAATCGGGCGCATTATGGGCATATTCAGTCACATGTCATACTTAGACCATTCAGTTCCGTCAAAACACATCGGGCGAGGAGAGAGCAACGCGATAGATCAGGGGTCACCAAACTTTTTTCACAGCGGGCCGGATAACGGAGAGAATGACGAGCGCGGGCCGCAAAATCATTCTGTTCAATACTTGGGGGCGGGAAAGATGCGTGTTTGTGTTGCCATGGAAACCATGGTAACGTGTTGCCATGACGTTGCCATGGAAACCATGGTAACGTCAGAGCGTAGGCGGAGCTACCACGAGCCGGGGAAGGACTTGGGATGGCGCGAAATAAGCAAACATTACAATAAACAATAACATCTAGATACAATCATTTAACATTGTAAATAGTAAATTTAAGGCACATAGCAGTCAGGAGGTCTCCGCACGCGTGAAGATCTCCTAGTATTCTAAACATGATATTTAAATTTAAATTGTATCACAACGTCTCGTGTTCCATACGTTTTATCAACCAAATTCAAGTACCGTCGGCGGGCCTGATGGACTGACGTCGTGGGCCGGATCTGGCCCGTGGGCCGTAGTTTGGTGACCCCCGCGATAGATGACGTTACCGTGCTTCCTCTCACCTCCTGCAGGGCTCCAAGCGACTTCTCTAGCTGCTGCACCTGACGCTCGAGCCTCCGGCAGCGCTTCGCCCGCCCGTCCGCCTCCTGCCGAGCGGCCAAACCCACCCGCAGATCGTTCTGCAGGCGCTCGCAGCGAGCCCTCGGCTCGCCCCCGGCCGCTTCCGACGCGCTTGGCGCGGGCTTCGACCCGCGAACCTGCGCCGCGTCATCGTCGTCGTCCTGCCTCCTCCCTCCGCCGTCCCGCCTCAAGGCGGCCGCGTCCTCCTCGCCCCGCGAGCGCCTCGCCCCCGCGTCGCCAGCTCCTCGACGCCCACGCCGCCCGCGCGCCTCTCCGACTCGCGAGGGGACCCCGCGGAGTCGTCTCGCGCGGCACCGGCGGTGGCGGCTCCCTCGGGGTACTCGCGGCCGCCGGCGCTGGCGACGAAGCCGCCGACGCCGGCGCCGCGTTCCGGCCGGGCTCCACGCGCCGCCGCCGCCGCCTGTTCTCCGAACACGGTGCCGTCAACGTCCTCCGGGCGCCACGCTCGGCCCTGGCGAGCCTGTTCCCCCGCCGCCGGCAAAGTCGGCGGCTTGCCGCCGCCGAGGAGGCCGTCCGAGGTGCAGGCGTGCCCGGCGGGGAACAGGTCTCCTTCCGCCCGGTGGTCCGGGCGGCGTCTCGCGGTGCGAGGGCGATTCATGGTCACGGGACGTGATCTGGGAAGGGCAAATGGGACCTCGTCTGTCGGCTCGTTCGGCTCGAAGTTGACGGTGGGTCATGCCGTCCCTTAAAAGGCAACAACAAAAAAAACGACCATTTCATCACAAAAAAAAAGACGACCATTTAATTCCGTTAAAAAAAAAGTAATAACAATAACCTCATATTCTTAGCTCTTTTTATTATTTTATTGTTTCCCTTCAACGTGACTTTACCGAAAGAGCTAAGAATATGAATTACTGCAGTCACGAAAGCTTTCAATCAAAATAACAACCTCGGCGCGTTTCGTATTAAAACTGGCGGCAACACTTTTGCGGTATTCGAGTCGCGACTTCCAGATGACGACGGCAAGCGACGCGCTCCGGACTGCGTCTCGCCTCGTTCGGCGGGGGGGGGCACGTCGGCAGGGAGAGGCTTCACTTACAGACGGCGGTCACCGCGTAGCAGAGCGGCGCTTTCGGATGCGCTTCTGCGGCCGTCTGGAACGCTCTTCCCTTGCGACGTCAGGAAGCCACCGGAGTTGTGCAACTTGTTAATTCGTCTCGATTGACAAACTCGTTTCTCTAGTTCTAGATTTGAAGCTTTCGTGACTGCAAGGATCCATACTCTTTGGTTCTATTCGGTAAAGTCACGTAGGTAAAAAATAAAACAACAAAAATCACGACGTTTCGGCCACAACACAAGCGGCCTTCATCAGGTGAAGGGTCCAGACTGTCTAGAAGACTTTCACTCCAGCGCTGTCTTCGAGACAGCCTGGTCCCTTCACCTGATGAAGGCCGCTTGTGTTGTGGCCGAAACGTCGTGATTTTTGTTGTTTTATTTTTACCTACGTGACTTTACCGAATAGAACCAAAGAGTATCATTTCTTTAGAACTGTTTCTGCTGTGTCTAGCTTGTTTGTCCTTTCCCCCCCCCGCACCTCCGATTATCGCGGTTGGCTATGTACAGTGCAAGAGAAATTCAACGTAGACGTGGGGTCGATCATCGATAATGATAATCCGACGGCTTCGTGGGGCGTGTGGATACACCGGATTTTAAATACCGATGGATAATCACTAATCATCATTATTTAAATTGCTTATTTTTGCACGTACTTGCACAATTGCATGCAATGTTTGTAAGGTGTCGCCGCATGTCTGTTTAGTGTATCACGTTCGTTCACCACGTGAAATTGGCATAAATAAATGTCCTGCTTTAAAGGTTAGCGTACTCACTGTGCCGTATTTACCACTCCAATCTCGAAAGCTCCACGCGGGGCGATGATGCACGCGGGTGCAGTGTTGTCATTAATGTGTATGTAGTATACAAGGTACATAACACATCCGACACTGAAATCAAATGGTGACAATCTCCTGACCCGGTTGCGGCCCTTTGGAGCGGTTGCGTGCCGGATTGGCATGGGACCGCCGGACAACGTTGCAAGCAGCAGCCCGGATAATCGATTATCAACGTCGCTTACAGCACTGCAGGAGAGTGCATTGCGCTTGTACCGCTTGACTCCGGGCGTTGTTCTGTTGCTCTCGCACCGGTTGGTGAGACGAGGCCCCTCAAGCAGGCTGCTGCTGCTGCTGCCTCTGGCGTAGACCAATCACTTTGTAAAGACAACGCGTGGTAATATTATATTATTATCTGAGCAAGTTTCATTCACGTTCACCACAAGCAGCAGCACGTGTGGCCCGGACTGTACTCACTGTGCCTGTGATAGACTCACTGTGTCTGTGATGTACTCACTGTGCCTGTGATAGACTCACTGTGTCTGTGATGTACTCACTGTGTCTGTGATGGACTCACTGTGTCTGTGATGTACTCACTGTGTCTGTGATGGACTCACTGTGTCTGTGATGGACTCACTGTGTCTGTGATGGACTCACTGTGCCCCGACTGTACTCACTGTGTCTGTCATGGACTCACTGTGCCTGTGATGGACTCACTGTGTCTGTGATGGACTCACTGTGTCTGTGATGTACTCGCTGAGTCTGTGATGGACTCACTGTGTCTGTGATGGACTCACTGTGCCTGTGATGGACTCACTGTGTCTGTGATGGACTCACTGTGTCTGTGATGTACTCGCTGAGTCTGTGATGGACTCACTGTGTCTGTGATGGAATCACTGTGTCTGTGATGTACTCACTGTGTCTGTGATGTACTCACTGTGTCTGTCATGTACTCACTGTGTCTGTGATGTACTGTGCCTGTGATGGACTCACTGTGTCTGTGATGTACTCACTGTGTCTGTGATGTACTCGCTGTGTCTGTGATGGACTCACTGTGTCTGTGATGTACTCACTGTGTCTGTGATGGATTGACTGTGATGTACTCACTGTGTCTGTGATGGACTCGCTGTGTCTGTGATGGACTCACTGTGCCCGGACTGGACTCACTGTGTCTGTGATGTACTCACTGTGTCTGTGATGTACTCACTGTGTCTGTGATGGACTCACTGTGTCCGGACTGGACTCACTGTACCCGGACTGGACTCACTGTGTCTGTGATGGACTCACTGTACCCGGACTGGACTCACTGTGTCTGTGATGGACTCACTGTACCCGGACTGGACTCTCTGTACCCCGGACTGGACTTACTGTGCCTCGAACTGGACTCACTGTGCCCGGACTGGACTCACTGTGTCTGTGATGGACTCACTGTACCCGGACTGGACTCTCTGTACCCCGGACTGGACTTACTGTGCCTCGAACTGGACTCACTGTGCCCGGACTGGACTCACTGTGTCTGTGATGGACTCACTGTGCCCGGACTGGACTCATTGTACCCCGGACTGGACTCTCTGTAACCGGACTGGACTCACTGTGCCCCGGACTGGACTCTCTGTAACCGGACTGGACTCTCTGTGCCCCAGACTGGACTCACTGTGCCCGGACTGGACTCTCTGTAACCGGACTGGACTCACTGTGCCCCGGACTGGATTCACTGTGCTCGGACTGGACTCACTGTACCCAGACCACGTGGTTTCGTGGTTTTTGTTTTGCCAGGAAACGCGCTGAGCTGACGCTTGCCGTCGCAAGCCAATCGCCGCATCGATTCCTCGACATCTAAAGTCGGTGCGATTTCTCCCCGTCGAATCCTGCTTGATGAGAAATCGACCAACCGCCGAAGAGATTCTACGTCCCGCGCGCGGCGATTTTCGACGGTCGCTGAATCGACCGTCGCGATTCCATGAGGCGACTCCGACCTCCGCCGACTCCGTCTCGCGTTCCGCGCGGCCATGGAAGCAGCGCGGAGTGGCGAGGCGCTGCCTCCGGCTGGTGGTGGTGGTGCTGTGGTGGTCATTGATTAGTGGTGGTGAGTGGAGATGTGTGACGTGGTTGTCATTCATTAGTGGTGGTGGTGTGTGACGTAGTTGTCATTGATTAGTGGTGGTGGTGGTGAGTGGTGTGTGACGTGGTGGTCATTGATTAGTGGTGGTGGTGAGTGGAGATGTGTGATCTGGTGGTTGTCATTGATTAGTGGTGGTGGTGTGTGGAGATGTGTGACCTGGTGGTTGTCATTGATTAGTGGTGGTGGTGGTGAGTGGAGATGTGTGACGTGGTTGTCATTCATTAGTGGTGGTGGTGTGTGACGTGGTTGTCATTGATTAGTGGTGGTGGTGAGTGGTGTGTGACGTGGTTGTCATTCATTAGTGGTGGTGGTGAGTGGAGATATGTGACCTGGTGGTTGTCATTGATTAGTGGTGGTGGTGAGTGGTGGTGTGTGACGTAGTTGTCATTGATTAGTGGTGGTGGTGATGAGTGGAGATGTGTGACCTGGTGGTGGTCATTGATTAGTGGTGGTGGTGGTGAGTGGAGATGTGTGATCTGGTGGTTGTCATTGATTAGTGGTGGTGGTGTGTGGAGATGTGTGACCTGGTGGTTGTCATTGATTAGTGATGGTGGTGAGTGGAGATGTACCACGTGGTTGTGATTGATTATTGGTGGTGGTGAGTGGAGATGTGTGACGTTGTCATTGATTAGTGGTGGTGGTGAGTGGAGATGTGTGACCTGGTGGTTGTCATTGATTAGTGGTGGTGGTGGTGAGTGGAGATGTGTGACGTGGTGGTCATTGATTAGTGGTGGTGATGGACACTGATCGTAGTGGTGGTGGTGATGAGTGGAGATGGTGGGAACTGTGATTTTGGTGGTGATTATGACGGTGGTGATGGGTTCAGACGGCATGAGGATTATTGAGAATTGGGGGTGGGGTGGGGGTTGTTGTTTTTGTTACCAGGCGAGACTGAAGAGAAATTTAATTAGTTTTTTTATTTGAGTTTTGCCAAGTTGCTGCGAGATGTCGTCGGCTTAGACAGCTTGGCGCTTCTGTGGAGAGTAGTGAGCGACTGGCAGGGGAGCGAGCGGCTTGTGTGTTTGTTAAATCGTGAGAGACGCCTAATCCCCTCTCTCGGACGGCAGAAATCGCCCCGTCGTTTATACCATCTGTATATGTTTCTCGCCATTGCCTGTGGGGTCTTCAGCGGGTCCATGTTTTAGGAGAAGCGTTTGTTCGAAGCGGTCAAATGTGTCCAAAAAAAATAACCCAATTCGTCAATCCAAGACCTGCATATTAAGTTTGCGAAAACGCCGTTGCAGAGCAAATGTGTCCCACTCTCCTCTTTTCGAACTTTGGCAGCTGGGCCTTCATCTGCCTCTTGAGCGCGCCAGTTGCACCGCCTGTACAATCGCTAGCCGTGCCACTGCCGTTTCCGGGACCGACGCCGTGCACACGCACGACCGTACTGACGGCGGACTGCGCTCGCGTTCCCCCGGGCGCAGGACGGGTGGTTCGTGCGGGAGTATGGGCGGGGGACTGCCCGGCAGCTCGCTCAGAAACACGCCGGTGGCCGTCGCGGGGTTCGGGGCCGTGGCGGGTCTGGCCGCGTTGGGCGTTCGCAAGATCATAAAGTATTAAAGCTTTTGTGACTGCATACAATTACTCATTGGTTAAACACGAAATGTAACACTCTTCTGAAATTCGTGGTCTGCCAGGAAGTGTCTAGCTGTGTTGTTGGCCTGACTGGATGTGCTTCACGTAATGTTTTTTCAGGTTTGTTGAATTCTCGTCTCTCATATTTTTGCTGTATTTACCGCCGTGATTTGTTCTTGACACCTGATGAAGATCGCTTGCGTTGTGATCGAAACGTCGTGATTGTTTTTTGTTTCAATATAATCTTATTGTATTTCTACATACATTGGCAAGATCCTCGGCGGTTTCTGCTGAACCTTCCAAGCGGGACTAGGCCCCAATCGTGTCCGGCTCCCGTGCACGGCGTGCCCCACGGCGTCGTCGCCTCCGGCCGAGCTAAACGGAGCACCGCTACCGCGACCGCGGGGAAAAACATCGAGACTCTGAATGGACGCGGCACTCGTCCCCCCCCCCTCCCCTGCAAAGTTAAATTGTGGTGCTCAACGTTACCGTGGCGGTGGAGTCTTTGCAAAGATGCAGCTTGCAAATGCAGCTTTTTTGTTTGGTTCTTTCGGTAAAGTCATGTAGAATGAGAATAAAATAATAAATTGATAAAATAAAATAACACAATAATATTCTCATTCTACGTGACTTTACCGAAAGAACCAAAAGAAGATGAATCCTTGCAGTCACGAAAGCTTTAAATCGAAATGCAGCTTTTTTGTTTTGCGTGCCGATCTTCGCTGTCCCGTTAAGTTTCCGTTTCGATAAAACCTGCCGCACGGGAGCGACGGGCCACCGGGGTGCGTGGTGCCAAACCGTCGGTCGCGTTCCGTGGGGCCTGTCGGTGCTTTGTTAATGTTTTGAACCTCTCTGTGCGAGCGAGGCGTTTGCGTCTTTCCCAGCGAGAAAAACCCGACGGTTGAATGGAAATTGCTCCTGTTGGACGGCAACTGTTTTACTTTAATGGAGTCGTTAAATTCACGTTAGTCTGGCCTCAATGAGGCAGCATTGTAAGCGTTGGTAAAATTGAGCATTTCGGAAGCACTTATGTAATTTTTATTATTATTTTATTTAAATACAATTTCAGGACAGGGTGAAAGATTACAAACGTGTTAACGCGTGCGTTACATAGTTGCTACCGCGAACACGGCGAGGAATTGAATGACGCTTGCCATCACGGCAGCATTTTGGCCATAAACAGAGCAATCAGTTCTCGTTGTTTTGGTCTTCACGCAACTCGAGCAAGCGGGAGTTTAATTTGGCAGCGGGCAGCAACAGCCGCTGCAGCGCCTTGCGTGAAAGTTGCAGGGTAGCAAAGCCTCAACTTGCAAACATAAACGTTCTAGACTGTTCATATACGTTCTAGACTGTTCATATACGTTCTAGACTGTTCATATACGTTCTAGACTGTTTATATACGTTCTAGACTGTTCATATACGTTCTAGACTGTTCATATACGTTCTAGCCTGTTTATATACGTTCTAGACTGTTCATATACGTTATGCGGGTGTTTAACCCACACAGTACCCCAGCGTTGCTATGACGACGCACCACAGTAGCCACCATACACCCCCTGCACGCACACCACTCTAACGACTCGGAAGACCCTGGCCACTCCGAGGACAACCAGGATCTGGCCTGGCGGGTCGGCCCAACCCCCCGGGCCGAGATCGCTCCCTGCATGATGCATTACATGTGCCTTGGGCAGATTTACCTAAGGGGGAGGCCGATCAGCTGCGCGGGTTGTTACGGGAGTACACCGACGTGTTCAGCGAGCATGATTCAGATGTAGGCCGAACAGACCTTGTTAAGCACCAAATTGACACAGGTGCAGCCCGACCGATCAAACTCCCCGCATACCGGGTGGGCGTGCCCGAACGGACCCAGATCAAGGAGGCAGTTGTGGACATGCTACGTGATAACATAATTCAGCCCTAGACGAGCCCCTGGTCTGCCCCGGTGGTGCTAGTGACGAAAAAAGACGGGTCGACCCGATTCTGCGTTGATTACCGAAAATTGAACGCAGTCACCCTCGGCGACGCCTTCCCCATACCGCGCATCGACGACACCTTTGACAGCCTCGCAGGAGCACGGTATTTTTCCACCCTCGACCTGGCGTCCGGGTACTGGCAGGTGGAGATGGCGGAGGAGGATCGGCCGAAAACCGCGTTTACCACCCCGATGGGGCTGTTCGAGTTTCGAGTGCTTCCGTTGATGGAGTTGGTAATGCGGGGCTTACAGTGGGAACAGTGCCTGATTTACCTGAATGACGTGATAGTGTTCAGCAGATCTCTGTCCAAGCACTGGTCCAGGTTGCGAGAGGTGTTCCAGCGACTACGAGCAGCCCATCTCAAGCTCAAGCCGCGTAAGTGCTACATTGCGCAGCGCGAAGTAGGGTACCTCGGACACCGAGTCAGCGGGGCGGGGGTGCGCACCGATCCGGAAAAGGTGCGCGCCGTAGTGGAATGGCCACGGCCCAGGAATCTAACGGAGATCAGGTCATTCTTGGGACTCGCCACCTATTA
Organism: Petromyzon marinus; assembly: GCF_048934315.1. Taxonomy (NCBI): domain Eukaryota; kingdom Metazoa; phylum Chordata; class Hyperoartia; order Petromyzontiformes; family Petromyzontidae; genus Petromyzon; species Petromyzon marinus. The sequence continues at coordinate 296,552 of NW_027423053.1, read as the reverse complement.
TCGTCGATTTGTTAAGGGATTCAGCGGGATTGCACGCCCCCTCACCCAACTCACCTCCCCTAAGAACCCCTATCGATGGACGGAGGCCTGCCAAACGGCCTTCACCACCCTCAAAGACCACCTCACCCACACCCCTACCCTCGCCTTCCCCGATTTCACCACGGATTTTATCTTAGACACCGATGCCTGCAGCAGCGGGCTGGGCGCGGTGCTGTCACAGGTGCAAGGGGGGGACGGAGCGGGTCATCGCATACGCCAGTCGAACCCTGAGTGGGGCTGAGCTGAATTATTGCGTGACCCGTCAAGAACTGTATGCCGTGGTCTTCGCGTGTAGACAGTTCCGACCGTATTTGTACGGCAGGAAATGTCGGGTACGCACTGACCATTATGCCCTGCAGTTTATCCTTACATTCAAGGAATCGCGGGGGCAGATGGCCCGGTGGTTGGCGCAGCTGCAGGAGTACAACCTGCAAATAGAGTACCGAGCTGGGCACACGCACGCAAATGCGGACGCCCTGTCGAGGCGGCCCGCGGTGGGCACCGAGACGGGGGCGGAGGAGGCTTGCCCGTGCTTCACGGGGGGCCGTTGCCGGCAGGTGGTGGACCCCCAGGGGCGCACCGAGACTAACCCTCCCCCGGTGAGAGACAGTGCGGTATGTGCCACAGAGACCCCGGTAGGAGGAACCAGGGGCCCGGAGGACCACTCGGCGGACACGGAGCCCTCACCAGGGGGCCCGACGGGTCGCTCAACCCCACCCGATCGGATCCAGGAGGACGTCGGCTGCGCCTTTCCGAGCCTGGACGACGAGCAGCTGAGGCGGATCCAGCTGCGGGATCCAGATCTAGCGGCGGTAGAGGCGGCCCTACGGGAGAAAGAGGACACCCTGCCAGGGCCCTGGAGTGGTTTGTATGCCCGATTGTGCGTGCAGAACGGGGTGGTACGGGAGCGAACCGAAGCCGGCCAGCCGGGGTGCATCTGCGTCCCCGCCCAGATGCGACCCCAGCTGCTGAGATTAGTGCACGACCACCCGCTCGGGGGCCATGACGGAGAACGGCGCACTCGTGAAACCCTGCGCCGCCAGTATCTCTGGCCCAAGTTGGCACAAGACGTGGCCGCCTGGGTGCAGGGCTGCCGCGCGTGTCAGCAATGCGGGCCGAAACCGGCGCGATACCAGGTACCCCTGAGGCCGTTCCGCGTCAGCCGGACGAACCAGTTGGTCGGGATCGACCTGCAGGGGCCATTCCCGCGATCCCACCGGGGCAACCGATATATTCTTGTAGCGGTGGAATACTTCACACGCTATCCCGTAGCGGTAGCCATCCCTGATAAGACAGCCCTCGTAGTGGCCCGAGCGTTCGTGGAACACTACGTACTGAAGCACGGGATCCCCGAACGAGTCATTACTGACCAGGGTAGTGAGTTCGAGGCAGAACTATTCCAGGCACTGTGCCGGGAGTTCGGGATCCAGAAGGACCGAACTACGGCGTATCACCCCCAGGCAAATGGGATGGTAGAGAATGAACCAGACCCTAGCGGGGAAGCTTAAACGCATGGCGGTCGCGAATCAACGGGACTGGGACGAACACCTCCCCTATGCGCTGTTCGCCTACGCCACCACAGTACACACCTCCACGGGACAGACCCCGTTCCTAATGATGTTTGGTCGCGAGTCTCGCCTGCCTACTGATCTGCTGTAGGCAGGCCCCGTGGAGCACCTGATGGGGACCCTGCGAGAAGCTAGGGTCCGTGCCTACCCGCAAGGCGAGACCGCACACCGGCGGCAGGAGCGGGGCGCCCAACCCCGGATGGAGCCCCCCTTCTACTCGGCGGGCTCTAAGGTATGGCTGCACACCCCTCGCGTCGGGGCCGGGCAGGTGGGGAAGCTAACCACCTACTGGCGGGGGCCCTGGACGGTGGGGCGACAGATCTCCCCCTGGACGGTACTGATTCAGGGGGGGGAGAGGGGCCGGGAGATGGTGGTTAATGTTCGGCGACTAAAACCATGGAGGGCGGCCCCAGCGAGGGAGAATCCCGCCGTTCAAAGACCCCAAAACTCCGGGGTCCCCACACCCCCGATACCCGGGGGCCTCGCAGAGTATATGGGCCCCACGGGGTCCCGGGCCCCAGGGGGTCCCGGCCCAAGCCAGGAGGGACGGGGGCGAGGACGGCGCCCCCTGAACCCTACCGCCCCCGAGTTTGTCTCCAAGCCTGCAGGTACCCAGGGCCGGAGGGAACCATTGGAGTGGAGAAGGAGACCGCCGCCGGAACCCCAAGAGACGGAGCCACCACCGTCGAGACCAGCCACGAGAGCCGGGCGAGTCCCGCGGACCCCGCGGCGCTTCCTTGTAGGGGCAACCCAGGCGAGGTGCTCCAGTCAACCCGGGACGGGGACTGGCACCTCGGGGGGCTGTGTGGTGCCGCCGCAGCGGAGCCGCTCCAGCGGAACCGCGCCCACTACCCCGGCGCCATCACCTATGCCGCGGATTTCCCGCCACTCTCACGGGGCCGGTGCCTTCTCAGACGTCCGCGTTTTGGCCCCTGCACAGTCGTGAGGCCCCTGCAGCAGGGCCACTCTGCCGAGGTCGTGCCCACCGCTGCAAAGCCGCCACCGGGGGATGTCGACGCCGACGCTGCGCACCCTCACCACCCCCCCCCCCCCCACACACGAACGTACACACGCCCCACGTAGAGCCAGGAGGGGGGGCGATCCTCCCCCCTGTAGCTGACATGCACTGCGGCGCCGCGACCTGATATTAAAGGTGCATGGTCGCGGCAAGGGCCATCGAACCACCGCGAGTGGAGCCTCACACATGCACGGGTCAGTGGACTGGTAGCGGGAGAACAGAGAGCGGACGTCGGTGAGATCACTGCGGCGACGTCATCTGAGCTGGGATCCGGACATCGAAAGGGCGGGAGAATCCGAGCCCCTGATTGGACAGGAGGCCAAGGGTCGGAAAGAGCAAAAATTCCTTTGTTGTAGGTAGGATAAAAAGGGGGGGAATCGGGGTAGCAAGGGGGTTCTTCTGGTTCAAGATCATCGCGGTCCCGGGAGCAGGAGAGTCAGCCATCCGAGACGTCCGTGAGACGTACTCCAGCATCGGCAAGCTCGTCGCCTCATTCCCTCACAGCGGTCAGTACATCGGGGAGAAGTAAGTACGAGTGAGGGAGGCGTAAGTTCAGCCGTTTTACATCCAGGATAGAGAGCGGGGCGAGCGGTAGGGGAAATCCACTCGTAGACCTCCGAGGGATAGGTTAGCGTCCACTGACCATACCATCACAGGTAAATAAAATTCGCTAGTGGGGGGAAAAACAACTGTGTTGCGTGGTCTTTTGGGAGCGTGAAGTGGAGGGCAGTGTGCGCTGGGTGTCTACGTGTATGCGCGGCTGTGCACCTCGAGACGAAGCGTGGGGTGTTTACGTGCCCGCACGATTGCCCACCATAGTGCTTAGCGATCGCGTACCTGGGTGGCGGTGCCGCGGTCACGCACCCGCACACGGGTCTGGTCGCGAGATAGCGAGTTAGAGCGCCGAGCGTGCGCGTATTCGCGCGACTGTTTGAGCGGGATCTTTAACTCAGAGCCAAGCGAGCGTCCCCAATCAGCGGCGCGCGCACGGCAGAAACCCCGCCCGCCCGTCCCCCGGCTCCAACCCCTTCGTGTGCGATTGGTCTGTTTACGGGCAGAGGGTAGGGGCGTGTTTGTTATTGTTGGCACACGTGGAGCGCGGGTGGGAGGGAAACACGCGCCTGTTTGTTTACGGGCGGGACGGAGATTTACTGGCGAGCGCGCTTACAGCCCCACCCCGCCTTTGCACAGTGTAACGCATCGCAAGCGCGGAGCGTACGAGCCGCTAATTAAACTATGCAAACGCGGTCTACATCCCAGGCAGAGGTACAGGGGGGCGAGACGTTAGGGGTCGTTAGTCTGGACCTGAAGGAGCCGCTGGGGGGTAGCGGTGTGAGTGGAACGGGGGAGTCGGTGGGCAGCGGCCCCGACAATTCAGTGATGGCGGGGGACGGTAGCCCCCACACATTGCATTAGATTTCGTAATTGTACTCAGTTTGTTTGATTAAGTGTGCTTTCTCTCTCTCTCTGTGTGTCCTCGTGTTATTATTATTTACTGCAGTTACCAAAGCTCCAAATCTCTCATTGACACAAGGCCGTAATTATAATATATTATAATAATTATTATATACATTGGGGGACACAACCCTCCCAATTATCAAATATGCTCAAAATGTCCCCCCCCAATATATTGCTATATAATATTGCTATATATTGCTATATAATATTGCTATAAAAATGTTTTCTAAATAATAATTGCTATGCTATGTTAATAAAAAAAACAATTTTCTAAACCTTGGCCACAAAATCTGGACTTGTCTTCATATAACAATGCATAGATTTCTGTTTATATGATTGCGCTGTACTTTATGAATCCCTAATCTCTGCCATTACATACTATGAAACAAGAAAAGTAAAAAAACTGAGCAATGTAATACAATACAATATTAGAAATGATTGTATCAAATAAACACAATCCATCCCATGTGTTAGTGAAATTTGTTAATATTTTACGCAGGAAATGGCAGGAAATTAGTTTTCAAATTTAAATTTTTTTCTGGGGGGGGTTCCCAGACCCCCTGGAAGATTTGGTTCCCCCCAATGTTGACTCCATGACTACGGCCTTGCATTGACTTGCTCATTTCTCTACCCCCCCTCTCTCTCTATTTAAGGCCTCGACACAGAGGCGTTGTATCTCTGTGTGCCTATGCGTGTATCTCTCTCTGTGTCTCTGTGTTATCTCTCTCTGTCTGTGTGTCTCCGTGTCTGTGTTTTGTCTCTCTCTCAAATTGAGCAATCTTTGGAAGAACGTTATCAACCAGCTGGGGTGTTTTTGATTTAAAGCTTTCGTGACTGCAGTAATTCATATTCTTAGTTTTTTCGGTAAAGTCACGTTGAAGAGAAACAACAAAATAACAAAACATATATAAAACAATAAAAAAATTCTCACGACGTTTCGACCATAACTCAAACGGTCATCAAACCGACACACCTGATGATGACCGTTTGAGTTATGGTCGAAACGTCGTGATAATTTTTTATTGTTTTATATATGTTTTGTTATTTTGTTGTTTCTCTTCAACGTGACTTTACCGAAAAAACTAAGAATATAGCTGGGGTGTTGTTGACTGTTACGTTAGCCGACTCTCTGTGTTGTATTGCATTACGTTTCTAAGTTTTCTAGGTTTGTTCTCTCTTTTTCACTTGTACCTGATGATGATTGCTTGTGTTGCAATCGAAACGTCGTATGCTATTTGCACACAGCGATGGTGTACGGTGCTTATTGTGGAATATTTTGCTGTTTTTCCCTGGAATTCTGTTTGCACAGTCACATAGTCACTTCAAGATGTTTTCTTGTTCACGTTTTATTTTTTTGTTTGTTGTGATTGCACCTGATTCAAGAGCCGAATGGCTCACAGGGCTATACCAAATAAAGTTAAACTGAAACTATTATTTAATTTATTTATTTTTTCTACGTGACTTTACCGAAATAACCGAAGAGTATCTTGCTTTAGTTTAAATTTCTCTTCACCTGGCTCGCTACTCTGTAACTTTGTTTTGTTTTAAATATTCACAGTTGTATTTTTTTTATTTTTTTACCAGGCCACGCCCACGTTGAGCTGCTCAAACCGCTCTTGTTTTCAGAAGCGACCTGCCCACAACAACAAGGTGGGGCTTGTCAACAGCGTGGCGGTGTTCAATCTAGACGCGTGGCGGTGTTCACTCTAGACGTGTGGCGGTGTTCACTCTAGACGTGTGGCGGTGTTCACTCTAGACGCGTGGCGGTGTTCACTCTAGATGCGTGGCGGTGTTCACTCTCTACATGTGGAGGGGAAACCCGGGGATCAGGAAGGAAATCCATGCGACCACGGGGAGAGTGAGAGAGACACGCAGCCTCGGCTGTGTTGATTTATCCTCAATGAATTACTTGGTGGAGTGAGGAAGCATTAATACTGAGCAGGTGAAGGTGGCCAGGCGTGGGTCTGGACACACCACCACCTGTGAACCATGCCAGTGCGTGACAGTGGTGGAGCCATTGGGGGTGGGGTGGCACGTTCCTCCCCAACGATCCGATCGAAATCTCTAATTTCGATCGGATCCTTGGGGTTTATTAGTAACTAGCTTCACTACCCGGCTTCACCCGGGACTTGGATTCTTGTCTTGGAAACATTTCATATTCCCTTATATTTCACTGAAAAACCCGTAAATGTTGATGCTCGCACGAAGGAAAAAATCCGAAACAAATTAAGTTACCTAAATCGGATGTTTTCACTCAAGGAAATTTAACCTTAATCCACTTCTACGCAAGGTCGATTTTGGCCACTCGGGAGGGGAATGACGTGGCGAGCTGAAAATAGTGGCGTTCACTTAGAAATTCCAGACAGCATAAGCTGTGAAAATTTCATGACGCCAGACCTCAGCGTTGGAGCGGTTTTTGCTGCTTCACACAAAAAAACTGATGTAATTTCTGCTTCATATTTAAGATAGCCGTTGTACCCGTTCTTCGCATGGATATGTATTGAAACTCCGAGAAGCTAATGGCTTCATCGGCCAGGAGCGAAGCGCCACCTAAAATCTCCCGGCATGCTGTTAACAGCTCTAGAAGTACGGCGCGCGAAGAGCCATATGGAAGGGGTAAGCATTACGGAGCGCTTAACTCAGGTGTGTTGCGGGTTGACATCACACACTCTATGATTATATCCCTCACCCCCCCACCAAAATACAAAAGTCTATTTTTATTCTTTTTTCATTGTGTACCCTATGGAACCTACCCACATGCCAAATCTCAAGTGTGTAGCATGTTGGGAAGTATGCTATACAATTTCGAACAGACACACGTATCCACACATTTCTCTTTTATATATATAGATAAATCAGCATTTTGCGATTCCCGCTGCCACCGTGTGGCATATTATTACGTGCCAGGGACTCTATGATTGGACAACAGTCCGAGTCCATAATTGGCAATAAGTAACGGCAAAGCAGTTACAAACAACTCACAGAATTGTGCGCAGTTGCGTATACAGCACACGACTTCCCTGATGGCAAACGCCTTCAGCGAGCGCGATGCCTTTCACACGCGTCTAATAAAAAGCATAGGACAAGTCCTTACTTATTCTTAGTTATTTTCGGTAAAGTCACGCTGAAGAGAAACAACAAAATAACAAAATATATATAAAACAATAAAAAATTCTCACGACGTTTCGACCATAACTCAAACGGTCATCATCAGGTGTGTCGGTTTGCATAAATTTATTTTGAAAACGGCATATTTATTTATATATATAAAAAAATAACGTTTGCGTCACGCGCAACGATTGGCAGTTTGCCCAGGACTAGTCCATCTATTTTTTGAAAAGAGATGGGGGGAGACGAAATTTGTTTATTATGTATGCTGTCTGAAAGCCACTGTAAGCGTGAACAATCAATCAAGAACTGAAATGATTTATCAAATCTTTCCAATGATTGCTAAGATAGAATCCATCTTCTCGGTTGAAATTGTCTCTGTGCTTGTATATGTGGATAGCCTCATGAACGAATCTCTCATGGAAGCCAGATGGCTTACAAAGAACCTCCGTCTTGGAAAAGTCAATGGCATGTGAGCCTACTGAATTAGAACAATGATCTGCTACGGCCGAGGTGTTGGTCCTACCGTGTTTAAGGTCTGCTTTATGTTCACGAATGCGGTCCGAGATATGGCGTTTGGTTTCTCCAATGTAACTACTACCACAGAGGCAACTTAGTTTGTAGACACCAGGGTATTGTATGTCCGGAATCACATCTTTTACAGACGGAACCAGATCACGGATTTTATGTAATGTGTTGAAACGGACCTGGATCTTGTGTTTATTCAAGATTTTGGAGATCTTTTTTGTGATCCCAGCAATGTAGGGTAAAGTGATGGTTTTGAAAGGCTCCTCAAGAGGGTTCTTCTTCATGGTTTGAGTGATAGCTTTGCGGATTGTATAGTCGGAGTAACCATTAGCCCTAAGAGCTTGGTGTACGTGCTTGAGTTCACTGCTTATGTGTTCCTGGTCGGATATGCATTGGGCTCTATGATACAGAGTCTTGATGAGAGAATTCTTCTGTGATGGATGGTGGTGGGAATCCGGTTTCAGATAAGCATCCGTATGGGTAGCTTTCCTGTAGACAGAGTGGCTCATTGAACCATCAGGTCTCTTTTTAATTAGGACATCCAAAAAAGGTATCTTGCCATCTATTTCGACTTCCATGGTAAATCTGATGGCTGGGTGTATGGAATTGATGTGGTCGAAGAATTGGTCTAGAGCAGGCCGGCCATGTGGCCAGATGACAAAAGTGTCATCCACGTACCTCTTCCATAAGGTTGGGCGCAGAGTGGCAGTCTGGATGGCGTCAGTCTCAAATTTCTCCATGAAAATGTTAGCTATAACTGGAGAAAGGGGGGAGCCCATTGGGGTGCCCTCAGTTTGTTTGTAGAAAGTTCCATTCCAAGTGAAGTATGTATTGGTTAAACAGTGTCTCACCAGGGGGGGTACCTCAGTGTTTAGTCCTTGATGAACCAAGTCTTCAATGATTGCAATGGTGTCAGGTACAGGAACCTTGGTGAATAAGGAAACTACATCAAAACTGACAAGCAGGTCGTCTGGGGACAGGGAAATACCCTTGATTGTTGATACCAGGTGAGTAGAATTTTGTACCGCAGAGGTGGTCTTTCCAGTGAAAGGACGCAGGATTTCAGACAAAAAACGAGCTAGTTTGTAGGTGGGGGAGCTGATAGTAGAGACTATGGGACGAAGAGGTGTATCAACTTTATGTATTTTTGGTAAGCCGTATAATCTTGGTGGCCTGGCAGCAGAAGGTTTCAACGAAAACTGTTTAGATTGATCAATTAATGCGGTTGAATCAGAAATTATTTTGTTGGTTTGTGTGACGAGGCTGTTGGTGGGATCTCTTTTTATTTTTGTATAACTACCATCGTCGAGTAATTCTTTAATTTTGTTGTTGTATTCTATTTTATCCATGATGACAGTAGCATTGCCTTTGTCAGCTGAGAGAACTACAATATCATTCCTCTTTTTTAATTTATATAATTCAAAACGCTCATCTTTGCTGAGGTTGCTAGCTGGCATCTTAGCGTTTTTGAGGGTTGCAGCGATTTCAGATCTTGCTACGTCTGCAGCGATGTGACCCAGGCCCCTGAGAGCAACGTCTACTTGGGCAATTATATCATTAACTGGTATGTGTTTAGGTGTGACTGCAAAGTTTAGACCTTTAGCTAAAACGGATTTCAGACCATCGGAAATAGAACTGTTACTGCGATTAATTACGACTTTATTAACGTCTAACTTTTTGGTGTGTGGGTCCGGTCTTTTGTTGAAGAGGAGGTTAAATTTGGAAATCAGGTTTTCCTTACATTTGGTCGACATAGTAGCAGCTGAAGAGGCAGTCATATTGTCTACATGTTCCCAATCCGATGTGGACATTATTGCCGTCAATGATAAGTGTGATTTGTAGAGTGTCTTGTCTAACTGATCTAGTTCTGTGCGTATAAGTCTGATTTTTTCTGAGATAAGAGCTAAGCTAGTTTTGAAAAGAATTCGTTTCGCATTAGAAGAAGTTACAGTAGCAGAGGTGAGTGTAAATGCGATTGGTATTACCCCAGAGTCGCGGCATCTCTTCAGGAAGGTGAGAGACTCGATCAGCTGAGCTTTCTTATCCCGGAGTTTGTTGAAGGATCTTAAAGTTATGTGAAAACCCTCCCCGTAGAGGCGATTAAATTTTGATTTAAAGCTTTCGTGACTGCAGTAATTCATATTCTTAGTTATTTTCGGTAAAGTCACGCTGAAGAGAAACAACAAAATAACAAAATATATATAAAACAATAAAAAAATTCTCACGACGTTTCGACCATAACTCAAACGGTCATCATCAGGTGTGTCGGTTTGCATAAATTTATTTTGAAAACGGCATATTTATTTATTTATATATAAAAAAAATAACGTTTGCGTCACGCGCAACGATTGGCAGTTTGCCCAGGACTAGTCCATCTATTTTTTGAAAAGAGGAGGGGGGAGACGAAATTTGTTTTTATGTATGCTGTCTGAAAGCCACTGTAAGCGTGAACAATCAATCAAGAACTGAAATGATTTATCAAATCTTTCCAATGATTGCTAAGATAGAATCCATCTTCTCGGTTGAAATTGTCTCTGTGCTTGTATATGTGGATAGCCTCATGAACGAATCTCTCATGGAAGCCAGATGGCTTACAAAGAACCTCCGTCTTGGAAAAGTCAATGGCATGTGAGCCTACTGAATTAGAACAATGATCTGCTACGGCCGAGGTGTTGGTCCTACCGTGTTTAAGGTCTGCTTTATGTTCACGAATGCGGTCCGAGATATGGCGTTTGGTTTCTCCAATGTAACTACTACCACAGAGGCAACTTAGTTTGTAGACACCAGGGTATTGTATGTCCGGAATCACATCTTTTACAGACGGAACCAGATCACGGATTTTATGTAATGTGTTGAAACGGACCTGGATCTTGTGTTTATTCAAGATTTTGGAGATCTTTTTTGTGATCCCAGCAATGTAGGGTAAAGTGATGGTTTTGAAAGGCTCCTCAAGAGGGTTCTTCTTCATGGTTTGAGTGATAGCTTTGCGGATTGTATAGTCGGAGTAACCATTAGCCCTAAGAGCTTGGTGTACGTGCTTGAGTTCACTGCTTATGTGTTCCTGGTCGGATATGCATTGGGCTCTATGATACAGAGTCTTGATGAGAGAATTCTTCTGTGATGGATGGTGGTGGGAATCCGGTTTCAGATAAGCATCCGTATGGGTAGCTTTCCTGTAGACAGAGTGGCTCATTGAACCATCAGGTCTCTTTTTAATTAGGACATCCAAAAAAGGTATCTTGCCATCTATTTCGACTTCCATGGTAAATCTGATGGCTGGGTGTATGGAATTGATGTGGTCGAAGAATTGGTCTAGAGCAGGCCGGCCATGTGGCCAGATGACAAAAGTGTCATCCACGTACCTCTTCCATAAGGTTGGGCGCAGAGTGGCAGTCTGGATGGCGTCAGTCTCAAATTTCTCCATGAAAATGTTAGCTATAACTGGAGAAAGGGGGGAGCCCATTGGGGTGCCCTCAGTTTGTTTGTAGAAAGTTCCATTCCAAGTGAAGTATGTATTGGTTAAACAGTGTCTCACCAGGGGGGGTACCTCAGTGTTTAGTCCTTGATGAACCAAGTCTTCAATGATTGCAATGGTGTCAGGTACAGGAACCTTGGTGAATAAGGAAACTACATCAAAACTGTTATTTTGTTGTTTCTCTTCAGCGTGACTTTACCGAAAATAACTAAGAATATGAATTACTGCAGTCACAAAAGCTTTAAATCAAAATTTAATCGCCTCTACGGGGAGGGTTTTCACGTAACTTTAAGATCCTTCAACAAACTCCGGGATAAGAAAGCTCAGCTGATCGAGTCTCTCACCTTCCTGAAGAGATGCCGCGACTCTGGGGTAATACCAATCGCATTTACACTCACCTCTGCTACTGTAACTTCTTCTAATGCGAAACGAATTCTTTTCAAAACTAGCTTAGCTCTTATCTCAGAAAAAATCAGACTTATACGCACAGAACTAGATCAGTTAGACAAGACACTCTACAAATCACACTTATCATTGACGGCAATAATGTCCACATCGGATTGGGAACATGTAGACAATATGACTGCCTCTTCAGCTGCTACTATGTCGACCAAATGTAAGGAAAACCTGATTTCCAAATTTAACCTCCTCTTCAACAAAAGACCGGACCCACACACCAAAAAGTTAGATGTTAATAAAGTCGTAATTAATCGCAGTAACAGTTCTATTTCCGATGGTCTGAAATCCGTTTTAGCTAAAGGTCTAAACTTTGCAGTCACACCTAAACACATACCAGTTAATGATATAATTGCCCAAGTAGACGTTGCTCTCAGGGGCCTGGGTCACATCGCTGCAGACGTAGCAAGATCTGAAATCGCTGCAACCCTCAAAAACGCTAAGATGCCAGCTAGCAACCTCAGCAAAGATGAGCGTTTTGAATTATATAAATTAAAAAAGAGGAATGATATTGTAGTTCTCTCAGCTGACAAAGGCAATGCTACTGTCATCATGGATAAAATAGAATACAACAACAAAATTAAAGAATTACTCGACGATGGTAGTTATACAAAAATAAAAAGAGATCCCACCAACAGCCTCGTCACACAAACCAACAAAATAATTTCTGATTCAACCGCATTAATTGATCAATCTAAACAGTTTTCGTTGAAACCTTCTGCTGCCAGGCCACCAAGATTATACGGCTTACCAAAAATACATAAAGTTTATACACCTCTTCGTCCCATAGTCTCTACTATCAGCTCCCCCACCTACAAACTAGCTCGTTTTTTGTCTGAAATCCTGCGTCCTTTCACTGGAAAGACCACCTCTGCGGTACAAATTTCTACTCACCTGGTATCAACAATCAAGGGTATTTCCCTGTCCCCAGACGACCTGCTTGTCAGTTTTGATGTAGTTTCCTTATTCACCAAGGTTCCTGTACCTGACACCATTGCAATCATTGAAGACTTGGTTCATCAAGGACTAAACACTGAGGTACCCCCCCTGGTGAGACACTGTTTAACCAATACATACTTCACTTGGAATGGAACTTTCTACAAACAAACTGAGGGCACCCCAATGGGCTCCCCCCTTTCTCCAGTTATAGCTAACATTTTCATGGAGAAATTTGAGACTGACGCCATCCAGACTGCCACTCTGCGCCCAACCTTATGGAAGAGGTACGTGGATGACACTTTTGTCATCTGGCCACATGGCCGGCCTGCTCTAGACCAATTCTTCGACCACATCAATTCCATACACCCAGCCATCAGATTTACCATGGAAGTCGAAATAGATGGCAAGATACCTTTTTTGGATGTCCTAATTAAAAAGAGACCTGATGGTTCAATGAGCCACTCTGTCTACAGGAAAGCTACCCATACGGATGCTTATCTGAAACCGGATTCCCACCACCATCCATCACAGAAGAATTCTCTCATCAAGACTCTGTATCATAGAGCCCAATGCATATCCGACCAGGAACACATAAGCAGTGAACTCAAGCACGTACACCAAGCTCTTAGGGCTAATGGTTACTCCGACTATACAATCCGCAAAGCTATCACTCAAACCATGAAGAAGAACCCTCTTGAGGAGCCTTTCAAAACCATCACTTTACCCTACATTGCTGGGATCACAAAAAAGATCTCCAAAATCTTGAATAAACACAAGATCCAGGTCCGTTTCAACACATTACATAAAATCCGTGATCTGGTTCCGTCTGTAAAAGATGTGATTCCGGACATACAATACCCTGGTGTCTACAAACTAAGTTGCCTCTGTGGTAGTAGTTACATTGGAAAAACCAAACGCCATATCTCGGACCGCATTCGTGAACATAAAGCAGACCTTAAACACGGTAGGACCAACACCTCGGCCGTAGCAGATCATTGTTCTAATTCAGTAGGCTCACATGCCATTGACTTTTCCAAGACGGAGGTTCTTTGTAAGCCATCTGGCTTCCATGAGAGATTCGTTCATGAGGCTATCCACATATACAAGCACAGAGACAATTTCAACCGAGAAGATGGATTCTATCTTAGCAATCATTGGAAAGATTTGATAAATCATTTCAGTTCTTGATTGATTGTTCACGCTTACAGTGGCTTTCAGACAGCATACATAAAAACAAATTTCGTCTCCCCCCTCCTCTTTTCAAAAAATAGATGGACTAGTCCTGGGTAAACTGCCAATCGTTGCGCGTGACGCAAACGTTATTTTTTATATAAATAAATAAATAAATATGCCGTTTTCAAAATAAATTTATGCAAACCGACACACCTGATGATGACCGTTTGAGTTATGGTCGAAACGTCGTGAGAATTTTTTATTGTTTTATATATATTTTGTTATTTTGTTGTTTCTCTTCAGCGTGACTTTACCGAAAATAACTAAGAATATGAATTACTGCAGTCACGAAAGCTTTAAATCAAAATTTAATCGCCTCTACGGGGAGGGTTTTCACATAACTTTAAGATCCTTCAACAAACTCCGGGATAAGAAAGCTCAGCTGATCGAGTCTCTCACCTTCCTGAAGAGATGCCGCGACTCTGGGGTAATACCAATCGCATTTACACTCACCTCTGCTACTGTAACTTCTTCTAATGCGAAACGAATTCTTTTCAAAACTAGCTTAGCTCTTATCTCAGAAAAAATCAGACTTATACGCACAGAACTAGATCAGTTAGACAAGACACTCTACAAATCACACTTATCATTGACGGCAATAATGTCCACATCGGATTGGGAACATGTAGACAATATGACTGCCTCTTCAGCTGCTACTATGTCGACCAAATGTAAGGAAAACCTGATTTCCAAATTTAACCTCCTCTTCAACAAAAGACCGGACCCACACACCAAAAAGTTAGATGTTAATAAAGTCGTAATTAATCGCAGTAACAGTTCTATTTCCGATGGTCTGAAATCCGTTTTAGCTAAAGGTCTAAACTTTGCAGTCACACCTAAACACATACCAGTTAATGATATAATTGCCCAAGTAGACGTTGCTCTCAGGGGCCTGGGTCACATCGCTGCAGACGTAGCAAGATCTGAAATCGCTGCAACCCTCAAAAACGCTAAGATGCCAGCTAGCAACCTCAGCAAAGATGAGCGTTTTGAATTATATAAATTAAAAAAGAGGAATGATATTGTAGTTCTCTCAGCTGACAAAGGCAATGCTACTGTCATCATGGATAAAATAGAATACAACAACAAAATTAAAGAATTACTCGACGATGGTAGTTATACAAAAATAAAAAGAGATCCCACCAACAGCCTCGTCACACAAACCAACAAAATAATTTCTGATTCAACCGCATTAATTGATCAATCTAAACAGTTTTCGTTGAAACCTTCTGCTGCCAGGCCACCAAGATTATACGGCTTACCAAAAATACATAAAGTTTATACACCTCTTCGTCCCATAGTCTCTACTATCAGCTCCCCCACCTACAAACTAGCTCGTTTTTTGTCTGAAATCCTGCGTCCTTTCACTGGAAAGACCACCTCTGCGGTACAAATTTCTACTCACCTGGTATCAACAATCAAGGGTATTTCCCTGTCCCCAGACGACCTGCTTGTCAGTTTTGATGTAGTTTCCTTATTCACCAAGGTTCCTGTACCTGACACCATTGCAATCATTGAAGACTTGGTTCATCAAGGACTAAACACTGAGGTACCCCCCCTGGTGAGACACTGTTTAACCAATACATACTTCACTTGGAATGGAACTTTCTACAAACAAACTGAGGGCACCCCAATGGGCTCCCCCCTTTCTCCAGTTATAGCTAACATTTTCATGGAGAAATTTGAGACTGACGCCATCCAGACTGCCACTCTGCGCCCAACCTTATGGAAGAGGTACGTGGATGACACTTTTGTCATCTGGCCACATGGCCGGCCTGCTCTAGACCAATTCTTCGACCACATCAATTCCATACACCCAGCCATCAGATTTACCATGGAAGTCGAAATAGATGGCAAGATACCTTTTTTGGATGTCCTAATTAAAAAGAGACCTGATGGTTCAATGAGCCACTCTGTCTACAGGAAAGCTACCCATACGGATGCTTATCTGAAACCGGATTCCCACCACCATCCATCACAGAAGAATTCTCTCATCAAGACTCTGTATCATAGAGCCCAATGCATATCCGACCAGGAACACATAAGCAGTGAACTCAAGCACGTACACCAAGCTCTTAGGGCTAATGGTTACTCCGACTATACAATCCGCAAAGCTATCACTCAAACCATGAAGAAGAACCCTCTTGAGGAGCCTTTCAAAACCATCACTTTACCCTACATTGCTGGGATCACAAAAAAGATCTCCAAAATCTTGAATAAACACAAGATCCAGGTCCGTTTCAACACATTACATAAAATCCGTGATCTGGTTCCGTCTGTAAAAGATGTGATTCCGGACATACAATACCCTGGTGTCTACAAACTAAGTTGCCTCTGTGGTAGTAGTTACATTGGAAAAACCAAACGCCATATCTCGGACCGCATTCGTGAACATAAAGCAGACCTTAAACACGGTAGGACCAACACCTCGGCCGTAGCAGATCATTGTTCTAATTCAGTAGGCTCACATGCCATTGACTTTTCCAAGACGGAGGTTCTTTGTAAGCCATCTGGCTTCCATGAGAGATTCGTTCATGAGGCTATCCACATATACAAGCACAGAGACAATTTCAACCGAGAAGATGGATTCTATCTTAGCAATCATTGGAAAGATTTGATAAATCATTTCAGTTCTTGATTGATTGTTCACGCTTACAGTGGCTTTCAGACAGCATACATAAAAACAAATTTCGTCTCCCCCCTCCTCTTTTCAAAAAATAGATGGACTAGTCCTGGGTAAACTGCCAATCGTTGCGCGTGACGCAAACGTTATTTTTTATATAAATAAATAAATAAATATGCCGTTTTCAAAATAAATTTATGCAAACCGACACACCTGATGATGACCGTTTGAGTTATGGTCGAAACGTCGTGAGAATTTTTTATTGTTTTATATATATTTTGTTGTTTCTCTTCAGCGTGACTTTACCGAAAATAACTAAGAATATGAATTACTGCAGTCACGAAAGCTTTAAATCAAAATTTAATCGCCTCTACGGGGAGGGTTTTCACATAACTTTAAGATCCTTCAACAAACTCCGGGATAAGAAAGCTCAGCTGATCGAGTCTCTCACCTTCCTGAAGAGATGCCGCGACTCTGGGGTAATACCAATCGCATTTACACTCACCTCTGCTACTGTAACTTCTTCTAATGCGAAACGAATTCTTTTCAAAACTAGCTTAGCTCTTATCTCAGAAAAAATCAGACTTATACGCACAGAACTAGATCAGTTAGACAAGACACTCTACAAATCACACTTATCATTGACGGCAATAATGTCCACATCGGATTGGGAACATGTAGACAATATGACTGCCTCTTCAGCTGCTACTATGTCGACCAAATGTAAGGAAAACCTGATTTCCAAATTTAACCTCCTCTTCAACAAAAGACCGGACCCACACACCAAAAAGTTAGACGTTAATAAAGTCGTAATTAATCGCAGTAACAGTTCTATTTCCGATGGTCTGAAATCCGTTTTAGCTAAAGGTCTAAACTTTGCAGTCACACCTAAACACATACCAGTTAATGATATAATTGCCCAAGTAGACGTTGCTCTCAGGGGCCTGGGTCACATCGCTGCAGACGTAGCAAGATCTGAAATCGCTGCAACCCTCAAAAACGCTAAGATGCCAGCTAGCAACCTCAGCAAAGATGAGCGTTTTGAATTATATAAATTAAAAAAGAGGAATGATATTGTAGTTCTCTCAGCTGACAAAGGCAATGCTACTGTCATCATGGATAAAATAGAATACAACAACAAAATTAAAGAATTACTCGACGATGGTAGTTATACAAAAATAAAAAGAGATCCCACCAACAGCCTCGTCACACAAACCAACAAAATAATTTCTGATTCAACCGCATTAATTGATCAATCTAAACAGTTTTCGTTGAAACCTTCTGCTGCCAGGCCACCAAGATTATACGGCTTACCAAAAATACATAAAGTTGATACACCTCTTCGTCCCATAGTCTCTACTATCAGCTCCCCCACCTACAAACTAGCTCGTTTTTTGTCTGAAATCCTGCGTCCTTTCACTGGAAAGACCACCTCTGCGGTACAAATTTCTACTCACCTGGTATCAACAATCAAGGGTATTTCCCTGTCCCCAGACGACCTGCTTGTCAGTTTTGATGTAGTTTCCTTATTCACCAAGGTTCCTGTACCTGACACCATTGCAATCATTGAAGACTTGGTTCATCAAGGACTAAACACTGAGGTACCCCCCCTGGTGAGACACTGTTTAACCAATACATACTTCACTTGGAATGGAACTTTCTACAAACAAACTGAGGGCACCCCAATGGGCTCCCCCCTTTCTCCAGTTATAGCTAACATTTTCATGGAGAAATTTGAGACTGACGCCATCCAGACTGCCACTCTGCGCCCAACCTTATGGAAGAGGTACGTGGATGACACTTTTGTCATCTGGCCACATGGCCGGCCTGCTCTAGACCAATTCTTCGACCACATCAATTCCATACACCCAGCCATCAGATTTACCATGGAAGTCGAAATAGATGGCAAGATACCTTTTTTGGATGTCCTAATTAAAAAGAGACCTGATGGTTCAATGAGCCACTCTGTCTACAGGAAAGCTACCCATACGGATGCTTATCTGAAACCGGATTCCCACCACCATCCATCACAGAAGAATTCTCTCATCAAGACTCTGTATCATAGAGCCCAATGCATATCCGACCAGGAACACATAAGCAGTGAACTCAAGCACGTACACCAAGCTCTTAGGGCTAATGGTTACTCCGACTATACAATCCGCAAAGCTATCACTCAAACCATGAAGAAGAACCCTCTTGAGGAGCCTTTCAAAACCATCACTTTACCCTACATTGCTGGGATCACAAAAAAGATCTCCAAAATCTTGAATAAACACAAGATCCAGGTCCGTTTCAACACATTACATAAAATCCGTGATCTGGTTCCGTCTGTAAAAGATGTGATTCCGGACATACAATACCCTGGTGTCTACAAACTAAGTTGCCTCTGTGGTAGTAGTTACATTGGAGAAACCAAACGCCATATCTCGGACCGCATTCGTGAACATAAAGCAGACCTTAAACACGGTAGGACCAACACCTCGGCCGTAGCAGATCATTGTTCTAATTCAGTAGGCTCACATGCCATTGACTTTTCCAAGACGGAGGTTCTTTGTAAGCCATCTGGCTTCCATGAGAGATTCGTTCATGAGGCTATCCACATATACAAGCACAGAGACAATTTCAACCGAGAAGATGGATTCTATCTTAGCAATCATTGGAAAGATTTGATAAATCATTTCAGTTCTTGATTGATTGTTCACGCTTACAGTGGCTTTCAGACAGCATACATAAAAACAAATTTCGTCTCCCCCCTCCTCTTTTCAAAAAATAGATGGACTAGTCCTGGGCAAACTGCCAATCGTTGCGCGTGACGCAAACGTTATTTTTTATATATATATACATAAATAAATAAATATGCCGTTTTCAAAATAAATTTATGCAAACCGACACACCTGATGATGACCGTTTGAGTTATGGTCGAAACGTCGTGAGAATTTTTTATTGTTTTATATATATTTTGTTATTTTGTTGTTTCTCTTCAGCGTGACTTTACCGAAAATAACTAAGAATATGAATTACTGCAGTCACGAAAGCTTTAAATCAAAATTTAATCGCCTCTACGGGGAGGGTTTTCACATAACTTTAAGATCCTTCAACAAACTCCGGGATAAGAAAGCTCAGCTGATCGAGTCTCTCACCTTCCTGAAGAGATGCCGCGACTCTGGGGTAATACCAATCGCATTTACACTCACCTCTGCTACTGTAACTTCTTCTAATGCGAAACGAATTCTTTTCAAAACTAGCTTAGCTCTTATCTCAGAAAAAATCAGACTTATACGCACAGAACTAGATCAGTTAGACAAGACACTCTACAAATCACACTTATCATTGACGGCAATAATGTCCACATCGGATTGGGAACATGTAGACAATATGACTGCCTCTTCAGCTGCTACTATGTCGACCAAATGTAAGGAAAACCTGATTTCCAAATTTAACCTCCTCTTCAACAAAAGACCGGACCCACACACCAAAAAGTTAGACGTTAATAAAGTCGTAATTAATCGCAGTAACAGTTCTATTTCCGATGGTCTGAAATCCGTTTTAGCTAAAGGTCTAAACTTTGCAGTCACACCTAAACACATACCAGTTAATGATATAATTGCCCAAGTAGACGTTGCTCTCAGGGGCCTGGGTCACATCGCTGCAGACGTAGCAAGATCTGAAATCGCTGCAACCCTCAAAAACGCTAAGATGCCAGCTAGCAACCTCAGCAAAGATGAGCGTTTTGAATTATATAAATTAAAAAAGAGGAATGATATTGTAGTTCTCTCAGCTGACAAAGGCAATGCTACTGTCATCATGGATAAAATAGAATACAACAACAAAATTAAAGAATTACTCGACGATGGTAGTTATACAAAAATAAAAAGAGATCCCACCAACAGCCTCGTCACACAAACCAACAAAATAATTTCTGATTCAACCGCATTAATTGATCAATCTAAACAGTTCTCGTTGAAACCTTCTGCTGCCAGGCCACCAAGATTATACGGCTTACCAAAAATACATAAAGTTGATACACCTCTTTGTCCCATAGTCTCTACTATCAGCTCCCCCACCTACAAACTAGCTCGTTTTTTGTCTGAAATCCTGCGTCCTTTCACTGGAAAGACCACCTCTGCGGTACAAAATTCTACTCACCTGGTATCAACAATCAAGGGTATTTCCCTGTCCCCAGACGACCTGCTTGTCAGTTTTGATGTAGTTTCCTTATTCACCAAGGTTCCTGTACCTGACACCATTGCAATCATTGAAGACTTGGTTCATCAAGGACTAAACACTGAGGTACCCCCCCTGGTGAGACACTGTTTAACCAATACATACTTCACTTGGAATGGAACTTTCTACAAACAAACTGAGGGCACCCCAATGGGCTCCCCCCTTTCTCCAGTTATAGCTAACATTTTCATGGAGAAATTTGAGACTGACGCCATCCAGACTGCCACTCTGCGCCCAACCTTATGGAAGAGGTACGTGGATGACACTTTTGTCATCTGGCCACATGGCCGGCCTGCTCTAGACCAATTCTTCGACCACATCAATTCCATACACCCAGCCATCAGATTTACCATGGAAGTCGAAATAGATGGCAAGATACCTTTTTTGGATGTCCTAATTAAAAAGAGACCTGATGGTTCAATGAGCCACTCTGTCTACAGGAAAGCTACCCATACGGATGCTTATCTGAAACCGGATTCCCACCACCATCCATCACAGAAGAATTCTCTCATCAAGACTCTGTATCATAGAGCCCAATGCATATCCGACCAGGAACACATAAGCAGTGAACTCAAGCACGTACACCAAGCTCTTAGGGCTAATGGTTACTCCGACTATACAATCCGCAAAGCTATCACTCAAACCATGAAGAAGAACCCTCTTGAGGAGCCTTTCAAAACCATCACTTTACCCTACATTGCTGGGATCACAAAAAAGATCTCCAAAATCTTGAATAAACACAAGATCCAGGTCCGTTTCAACACATTACATAAAATCCGTGATCTGGTTCCGTCTGTAAAAGATGTGATTCCGGACATACAATACCCTGGTGTCTACAAACTAAGTTGCCTCTGTGGTAGTAGTTACATTGGAGAAACCAAACGCCATATCTCGGACCGCATTCGTGAACATAAAGCAGACCTTAAACACGGTAGGACCAACACCTCGGCCGTAGCAGATCATTGTTCTAATTCAGTAGGCTCACATGCCATTGACTTTTCCAAGACGGAGGTTCTTTGTAAGCCATCTGGCTTCCATGAGAGATTCGTTCATGAGGCTATCCACATATACAAGCACAGAGACAATTTCAACCGAGAAGATGGATTCTATCTTAGCAATCATTGGAAAGATTTGATAAATCATTTCAGTTCTTGATTGATTGTTCACGCTTACAGTGGCTTTCAGACAGCATACATAAAAACAAATTTCGTCTCCCCCCTCCTCTTTTCAAAAAATAGATGGACTAGTCCTGGGCAAACTGCCAATCGTTGCGCGTGACGCAAACGTTATTTTTTATATATATATATATAAATAAATATGCCGTTTTCAAAATAAATTTATGCAAACCGACACACCTGATGATGACCGTTTGAGTTATGGTCGAAACGTCGTGAGAATTGTTTATTGTTTTATATATATTTTGTTATTTTGTTGTTTCTCTTCAGCGTGACTTTACCGAAAATAACTAAGAATATGAATTACTGCAGTCACGAAAGCTTTAAATCAAAATTTAATCGCCTCTACGGGGAGGGTTTTCACATAACTTTAAGATCCTTCAACAAACTCCGGGATAAGAAAGCTCAGCTGATCGAGTCTCTCACCTTCCTGAAGAGATGCCGCGACTCTGGGGTAATACCAATCGCATTTACACTCACCTCTGCTACTGTAACTTCTTCTAATGCGAAACGAATTCTTTTCAAAACTAGCTTAGCTCTTATCTCAGAAAAAATCAGACTTATACGCACAGAACTAGATCAGTTAGACAAGACACTCTACAAATCACACTTATCATTGACGGCAATAATGTCCACATCGGATTGGGAACATGTAGACAATATGACTGCCTCTTCAGCTGCTACTATGTCGACCAAATGTAAGGAAAACCTGATTTCCAAATTTAACCTCCTCTTCAACAAAAGACCGGACCCACACACCAAAAAGTTAGACGTTAATAAAGTCGTAATTAATCGCAGTAACAGTTCTATTTCCGATGGTCTGAAATCCGTTTTAGCTAAAGGTCTAAACTTTGCAGTCACACCTAAACACATACCAGTTAATGATATAATTGCCCAAGTAGACGTTGCTCTCAGGGGCCTGGGTCACATCGCTGCAGACGTAGCAAGATCTGAAATCGCTGCAACCCTCAAAAACGCTAAGATGCCAGCTAGCAACCTCAGCAAAGATGAGCATTTTGAATTATATAAATTAAAAAAGAGGAATGATATTGTAGTTCTCTCAGCTGACAAAGGCAATGCTACTGTCATCATGGATAAAATAGAATACAACAACAAAATTAAAGAATTACTCGACGATGGTAGTTATACAAAAATAAAAAGAGATCCCACCAACAGCCTCGTCACACAAACCAACAAAATAATTTCTGATTCAACCGCATTAATTGATCAATCTAAACAGTTTTCGTTGAAACCTTCTGCTGCCAGGCCACCAAGATTATACGGCTTACCAAAAATACATAAAGTTGATACACCTCTTCGTCCCATAGTCTCTACTATCAGCTCCCCCACCTACAAACTAGCTCGTTTTTTGTCTGAAATCCTGCGTCCTTTCACTGGAAAGACCACCTCTGCGGTACAAAATTCTACTCACCTGGTATCAACAATCAAGGGTATTTCCCTGTCCCCAGACGACCTGCTTGTCAGTTTTGATGTAGTTTCCTTATTCACCAAGGTTCCTGTACCTGACACCATTGCAATCATTGAAGACTTGGTTCATCAAGGACTAAACACTGAGGTACCCCCCCTGGTGAGACACTGTTTAACCAATACATACTTCACTTGGAATGGAACTTTCTACAAACAAACTGAGGGCACCCCAATGGGCTCCCCCCTTTCTCCAGTTATAGCTAACATTTTCATGGAGAAATTTGAGACTGACGCCATCCAGACTGCCACTCTGCGCCCAACCTTATGGAAGAGGTACGTGGATGACACTTTTGTCATCTGGCCACATGGCCGGCCTGCTCTAGACCAATTCTTCGACCACATCAATTCCATACACCCAGCCATCAGATTTACCATGGAAGTCGAAATAGATGGCAAGATACCTTTTTTGGATGTCCTAATTAAAAAGAGACCTGATGGTTCAATGAGCCACTCTGTCTACAGGAAAGCTACCCATACGGATGCTTATCTGAAACCGGATTCCCACCACCATCCATCACAGAAGAATTCTCTCATCAAGACTCTGTATCATAGAGCCCAATGCATATCCGACCAGGAACACATAAGCAGTGAACTCAAGCACGTACACCAAGCTCTTAGGGCTAATGGTTACTCCGACTATACAATCCGCAAAGCTATCACTCAAACCATGAAGAAGAACCCTCTTGAGGAGCCTTTCAAAACCATCACTTTACCCTACATTGCTGGGATCACAAAAAAGATCTCCAAAATCTTGAATAAACACAAGATCCAGGTCCGTTTCAACACATTACATAAAATCCGTGATCTGGTTCCGTCTGTAAAAGATGTGATTCCGGACATACAATACCCTGGTGTCTACAAACTAAGTTGCCTCTGTGGTAGTAGTTACATTGGAGAAACCAAACGCCATATCTCGGACCGCATTCGTGAACATAAAGCAGACCTTAAACACGGTAGGACCAACACCTCGGCCGTAGCAGATCATTGTTCTAATTCAGTAGGCTCACATGCCATTGACTTTTCCAAGACGGAGGTTCTTTGTAAGCCATCTGGCTTCCATGAGAGATTCGTTCATGAGGCTATCCACATATACAAGCACAGAGACAATTTCAACCGAGAAGATGGATTCTATCTTAGCAATCATTGGAAAGATTTGATAAATCATTTCAGTTCTTGATTGATTGTTCACGCTTACAGTGGCTTTCAGACAGCATACATAAAAACAAATTTCGTCTCCCCCCTCCTCTTTTCAAAAAATAGATGGACTAGTCCTGGGCAAACTGCCAATCGTTGCGCGTGACGCAAACGTTATTTTTTATATATATAAATAAATATGCCGTTTTCAAAATAAATTTATGCAAACCGACACACCTGATGATGACCGTTTGAGTTATGGTCGAAACGTCGTGAGAATTTTTTATTGTTTTATATATATTTTTTGTTATTTTGTTGTTTCTCTTCAGCGTGACTTTACCAAAAATAACTAAGAATATGAATTACTGCAGTCACGAAAGCTTTAAATCAAAATTTAAGTCCTTACTTACTAACAACTCCTTGCTTAATAACAACTCCTTACATACTAACAACTCCTCACTAACAACTCCTTACTTACAAACAACGCCTTACTTACTAACAACTCCTTCCTAACAACCCCTTTCTTACTAACAACTCCTTACTTACTAACAACTCCCTACTAACAACTCCTTTCTTACTAACAACTCCTTACTTATTATCAACTCCTTACTAACAACTCCCTACTTACTAACAACTCCTATCATTTTTCATTGCTGAAGGGGTTGCCCCTCCTACCTGAAAATCCTGGCTCCACCTCTGAGTGTGTGACAGGGTCAAGTTTGTATTTGCAGTAAAGTCTATTAACTCTATTGAGCACGGAGGTTATATCAAAACCGTAGTTTATTTTTGTTTTCCTCTGCTACTCTTTCTAAGAATGTAGTCGGGAAGTTATCACAGCACACGTGCAGCTGAAGTCGGAACTGTTCATCCCAGCATTCAAGGACATCTGTGCCTGGCTTCACACCTCTAAGTTTCGATTGAACATTAATTTGTGCGTTTCTGCATAACACAAATAGTATTATTTTCAACACCCTTTGCTATGTCACCTGAATTTAGCTTTCATAAATATTCCATTTGAAGCCAGACAGCCGAAATTGTGTGCTCGGAGTTTTGGGTTGACATTCATTTTGAAGATACGAGGGCTTCCAGGAATGTTTACGACCATTTGCCCTCTCATTGTGTGCAATAACTGCCCGTGTGATGAATTTGGGACATCTTTTCATTACAACATGAATATATGAATAAGTATAGACGCTTTAGTCACGTGTTACTGTGTATATATGCATTCCTCTGTGCATCGATACTGACATGGTGTGGATTTTGTCTGTCTGCAGCTGTCGCTTCCTCTGCAGAATTTGTCTGATGGAGCAAAGGCACTCGGCGCAGATCAGTGCAAAAAGGCAACAATGCGACCAGTGTGCATACAGCACGGATCGTACTGGAAATTTGACACGGCACCAGAGAACTCACACAGAAGAGAAACCCTTCAAGTGCAGTGTGTGTGGGAAGGCGTTTTCACAGTCATCAGATCTTCAAAGACACCAGAGAACACACACGGGAGAGAAACCCTTCAAGTGCGGGGTGTGTGGGAAGGCGTTTGCACATTCACCACATCTTCATGTACACTAGAGAACTCACACAGGAGATAAACCCTTCAAGTGCAGTGTGTGTGGGAAGGCCTTTTCAGTTTCATCTGCTCTTGTAACACACCAGAGAACACACACGGGAGAGAAACCCTTCAAGTGCAGTGTGTGTGGGAAGGTGTTTGCACATTCATCTACTCTTGTAACACACCAGATAACACACACAGGAGAGAAACCCTTCAAGTGCAGTGTGTGTGGGAAGGTGTTTGCACATTCATCTACTCTTGTAACACACCAGAGAACACACACAGGAGAGAAACCCTTCAAGTGTATTGTGTGTGGGATGGCGTTTGCACAGTCACCAACTCTTCATGTACACCAGAGAACACACAAGCATCAGAAGATCCACAAGGAGTGGAGTCTGAAATCAGCTTGTGAAAGTCAAAGTGCCGCAATGAAACAAGAAACGGAAGAAAATCCCAGCTTGGACACTTTTAAAGGTATCGAGGTGAAATATGAAGAAGTGAAGGTGAAATGTGAAGAAGTGATGGTGAAGAGTGAAGAAGTGAAGGTGAAATGTGAAGAAGTGATGGTGAAGAGCGAAGAAGTGAAGGTAAAATGTGAAGATGAAGATTCAACTCCTATATCGGACCTTCACATCGATGGAGGCAACGTGAAGCAGGAGGAGAATTCTGACTGCAGGCAGAGCGAGGCAATTCCCAGCAGTTTGTGGAAGTGGAGGTGTGGGTGGACTTCCTCCGAGACAATACAAAGTCAAATGGAGACCCGGTAGATGTGTAAGCTTGAGACGATGTCGCTCCAATAGATGCACCTTTGTCAAAGGCCTTCAATGACAAGAATGTGAAGTTGAACACTCAATTCCTAGGTGCAACCTGCAGGGTAAGAGCGGCCAGTCTTTGTGGACCTGTGGGTTGGGTAGATCTCTAACCAGGAGCGAGAGCCAATAAGCTCCCAAGCATTCACAAGGTTCTAATAATTCCATTTATATGGTGCTTGCTTCATCGCCTCTGGCAATTCGGAGTTTTGTATCGTATCTCGTCTCAAACACTCGAAGAGCACCCCCAAGTAGCAGCTGCCCCTGTGTGGCACAAGGTGGTGGCCCTGCACCGGCCTGCATGTGGACAAGAGCCTGTCAGTAGGGGGCGATCACTGACGTGCCATCTCAGTTGTGGAGTTTGTAGGTAATGTTTGGAATTTGCTCAATTTTGACCCAGACGCCAGCATGCAATGGCCTACTCGTTTTGAATGGCGCAATAGCATGTTGTACATACACTGTTAAGCAGATGGTGTGTATTTTTTCAAATATCGTCTTGCTAAAAACATTTTGTCTATAAGGGTCAAACATTGATTTAGTGATGTTAGGACAAAGTGTGTCTTTTAGAAGTAACCTGTACAGATAACTCGGGTGAGACTCATTGTTCTTGTGATACAGGTCAAAGTGTGTTTTTGTGTTTTCAGGAAGCATCTCCCTCTGGAGCAACTCATTGTCTTGGAAATAGGGAGCACACTCATATCATTCATCAGTGACAAGGCATACCACTCAAAAGTTACACGTAGAGGAGATACATTCTCTACAACACGAATTATAATTTTGTATTACGTGTTGACGTAGATTTTGTCTAACTAGGTCTAGAAATGCTCTTTGCTGATTAACGTCTGGATGTCCGAAACTATCGGTTGAAGCAGCCCGGCTGCTTTTGAGACGCTGTGCACCAATAAGGGTCCGCAGGTGGCTTGTACTGAATCAATAATGCACTCTCAGAAGGCTGTGCTAGTTATAGTTTGTGTAAAACATTCCTTTGTTTCGTGGAGAGATCGATAAATGAAAGATGTCGTGTCTGCTGATCTGCTTCACAGCAAGGAGGTAATTTTAAGAGACTACATTTGAAATGCATTTTTGGTACAGATTTCTATTCGGTTACAAGGCAGAGCACATCCAGCAGATACATTCTCCACAACAACACTCGTGAGAATTTTGCATGACGTCTTATATGTTGGTGAACGAGGACTAGAAATGGTCCATGCTGATTAACGTCTGGATGTTCACAACCAAGGGTTGAAGCAAGCCTGACCGCCTGCGGCGCCCCTCACAAACATTGACGGCCTTGGGCCAGGAAAGTCACGAAAAAAATTGCACACGAACGACGCCTCCACGCAAGCTCCCGATGCTCCGTTTTGAAGTTTGAAAATGAAAAAAACTTTGAATTGTATTATGTTTTGAATAAGATAATTGTATTTCTTCATTAAAAGCTTATTCATTGAAAACGATATTTTGTGTGAATTTTCTCTCATCGTTAAGTAGATGGCCTTGCCGGGGGATTCGGTTCGATGCGGACTTTCACCTGGTTGGGATCGTGGGATCGAGATGAGGCGACACAGAGCTGGCCGTGCGAGAAGGCCGCCGTCTGCAGATCGATTCCAACGCGATCGAACGACTGTCCCTGCGCCTCCGTCGTTCATGCAGGGGGCGCGTAGGTTTGCAGCGCCCCCTGCATGAAAACGACGGAACGTGCAGCGTTAGTCACTAAGTTGTGCGTAAGCCCCATAACAAGGCGCTGTAAGCTGACGTGCCACCACGTTCACGGGTCAACAGGGGGCAGCCGAGAGAGAGCGAAGTGCGTAGGGGTCGACCAAAGGTTAAACCCCCGGCCCCCCCCCCGTGACCAGAGACTTACACCCCTGACCCCCCACCCATCCCTAAGGCCCCTTAAGATAAGACCTTCCAGAAGGTTCTAGGAGAGGGGGGTGGGGGTCAGGAGGGGAGGGGTGACCCCGACCTGGGGTTAAAAGTCCGGCCCTCTGGACGGGCCGGGCAGTGTTCACGAACTCAAGCCTGAAGACATCCGAAGACCTGAAGACTGGACCAGCACCTGGGGACCCTCAACTGAGGCTCTAGCCAGAGCCGGGTTGTAGCGGACCAGAGGTGAGCTCCCGTACCCTGGCTGGGACGGGTCGTCCAGTCTTCCCCTAACGCCGGGCTAAGGGACCCGTGGGTAGCAGAGCCCGGAGTGTGCAGGCTGCGATAGAAGGGGAGGCTGTCACTCCCGGAGGCTATCGTCGTGGAAGGGGCCGTACCCCTTCGTGTTATAGTAGTGTGTAGAGCCGAGTTCGAAAGAGTTGTTATAATAAACGCGTTGCCTCAACCAGACGTCTCCGTGTGGTTTGTTAAGGACACAACACTTGTATAAAAGAGTATAGTCAGTGGGTTTTCAAAGTATCTTCGTCTTACAGAAATTAATTTTGCGTGAGCCCACCGCATTAAGACGATGCTCAGCTGAGCGGGGCGAGCCACGGGGGGGGGGGTGGGCGGGGGGGGTCACCTTATCTTAGTCACGTGACGTAGCTCACGTGACTTCTGACGCGACAATGTCTGGATGTTTTCGCCTGAGGACGACCGCTCGTGTTGCGATCGAAACGTCGAGATTTATTTTATTATTATTTTCTTTTTTCTACCTGCGTGACTTTACTGAAAGATCCAAAGAGAATGAAAGACGTCTTATCTGATGATCTTGTTCATATCTGTGTACATCGATATCCCACATTGCTTACACGTACACACCACACACAATGAAATATAAACTGGAACGACTTCCGGGGATGGGCAAAGGTTGAGGAATCTCTTTCAATGGAGCGAGTTAAGTTTGTTCGATTCAACATCTCTCTGTCCGTCTGTGTCTCTGTTCGCCTCTGTGTGTCTCTCTGCCTGTGTGTCTCTGTCTCTGTCTATCTTTCTCTGTCTCTGTGTTCCTCTTGTCTGTGTCTGTCCGCCTGTCTGTGTCTGTCTGTGTCTGTCTATCAGCGTCTGTCCAACCGTAGTCAACGACTGTCAGTAGCAGCAGGCGCCCGTTCAGCTCCCACGGCTACACGCCACTCAAACTTGCTCCCAACACACAAAGACCCCCCGTATAGCCTGGACACGATGTTGGGGCAAGTGCTGTTAGTGAGCCCTAACACAAAGACAAAGATCCCCCGTATAGCCTGTACAGACTGTAGGGGCAAGTGCTGTTAGCGAGCACCTAACACAAAGACAAAGATCCCCCGTGTAGCCTGCACAGAATGTAGCGGCAAGTGCAGTTAGTGAGCACCTAACACAAAGACAAAGATCCCCCGTATAGCCTGGACAGAATGTAGGGGCAAGTGCTGTTAGTGAGCACCTAACACAAAGACAAAGATCCCCCATAAAGTCTTGACAGAATGTTGGGGCAAGTGCTGTTAGTGAGCACCTAACACAAAGACAAAGATCCCCCGTATAGCCTGGACAGAATGTTGGGGCAAGTGCAGTTAGTGAGCACCTAACACAAAGACAAAGATCCCCCGTGTAGCCTTAACAGACTGTTGGGGCAAGTGCTTTTAGTGAGCACCTAACACAAAGACCCCCCGTGTAGCCTGGACAGACTGTAGGGGCAAGTGATGTTAGCGAGCACCTATTAAGGGTGGGACGGCACACGAGGCGGTGGGTGGCCAGCACCACGCCCGGCCGCCTTTGTCTCCCTAGTGGCGATGTTTACACACCGCACCGGGGTACTCGTTTGAGGCTGAGTCGACGTAGGGGAGGCTCAGGACCGGTTCAGAAAATCGTCACTGGCGGTGTTGGCCACGAGCGGGAATGGAACTCGGCTGGTCGGGAGCGCAGCGCTCACCATGTCACTGCCGCTCCCCTTCTGTCAACAAACTCCAACTCTGACCCCCGCTCTCTAACGTCACCGCTCAGCGTGACCCTCATCGGCGTCAAACGCCAGGGGGCGGTGGTGACGTCATGTCGCCCACCCCGCGACCACCGCTCTCTGTTGAGCGTGACGTCACCTCCGTTCGGCCGCTGCCGATTTCTGTTCCGGTGCCAATCCTTATTTGGGCAAAGCTACGCGCGGTGACTGCACCGCGCGTACCCCGGAAGTGACGTCAAGCCACCTGCTGCTGCATGACGTCACGAGGAAACAGGAAGCTGCAGCTTCGCGCGTGAACTGAAATCCGAGGTGAGAAATTCTCATCGCGGTTGTGGTGGTGTTTGTGGTGGTGATTGTGGTTGTTGTTGTGGTTGTTTACCGAGGTAGAGCCTCGCTCTCTCTCTCGTAGGGATGTCAATTGAGTATCAGCGATCATGGAAGCGATGTCCAAGTTGGAACTTTGCAGCGCGGGGCCTAGCCAGGTGGGATCTTGCCTCCTGCGCTCGCCTGATCGCGTTTGCTTCAATTCTCTTGCTTAGTTGAGCAATCTTTGTAAGAAAGTAATCAACCAGGCTATGCGTTATTTGTGTGTTGACCGACTCTCTGTGTTGCATTTGTGGTGCCGCCGGGGATGTCGACGCCGACGCTGTGCACCCTCACCACCCTCCCCCCCCACACACGAACGTACACACGCCCCACGTAGAGCCAGGAGGGGAGGTCACCCGGCTGATAGGTTTTTGTCCAGAAGTCCCTAGTGGGATCGAACTTCATGGTTTCCTGCGGCCGGGAAATTGGGCGATCCTCCCCCCTGTAGCTGACATGCACTGCGGCGCCACGACCTGATATTAAAGTTGCATGGTCGCGGCAAGGGCCATCGAACCACCGCGAGTGGAGCCTCACACATGCACGGGTCAGTGGACTGGTAGCGGGAAAACAGAGAGCGGACGTCGGTGAGATCACTGCGGCGACGTCATCTGAGCTGGGATCCGGACATCGAAAGGGCGGGAGAATCCGAGCCCCTGATTGGACGGGAGGCCAAGGGTCGGAAAGAGCAAACATTCCTTTGTTGTAGGTAGGATAAAAAGGGGGGGAATCGGGGTAGCAAGGGGGTTCTTCTGGTTCAAGATCATCGCGGTCCCGGGAGCAGGAGAGTCAGCCATCCGAGACGTCCGTGAGACGTACTCCAGCATCGGCAGGCTCGTCGCCTCATTCCCTCACAGCGGTCAGTACATCGGGGAGAAGTAAGTACGAGTGAGAAAAGCGTAAGTTCAGCCGTTTTACATCCAGGATAGAGAGCGGGGCGAGCGGTAGGGGAAATCGACTCGTAGACCTCCGAAGGATAGGTTAGCGTCCACTGACCATACCATCACAGGTAAATAAAATTCGCTAGTGGGGGGAAAAACAACTGTGTTGCGTGGCCTTTTGGGAGCGTGAAGTGGAGGGCAGTGTGCGCTGGGTGTCTACGTGTATGCGCGGCTGTGCACCTCGAGACGAAGCGGGTGGTGTTTACGTGCCCGCACGATTGCCCACCATAGTGCTTAGCGATCGCGTACCTGGGTGGCGGTGCCGCGGTCACGCACCCGCACACGGGTCTGGTCGCGAGATAGCGAGTTAGAGCGCCGAGCGTGCGCGGATTCGCGCGACTGTTTGAGCGGGATCTTTAACTCAGAGCCAAGCAAGCGTCCCCAATCAGCGGCGCGCTCACGGCAGAAACCCCGCCCGCCCGTCCCCCGGCTCCAACCCCTTCGTGTGCGATTGGTCTGTTTACGGGCAGAGGGTAGGGGCGTGTTTGTTATTGTCGGCACACGTGGAGCGCGGGTGGGAGGGAAACACGCGCCGCGCCTGTTTGTTTACGGGCGGGACGGAGATTTACTGGCGAGCGCGCTTACAGCCCCACCCCGCCTTTGCACAGTGTAACGCATCGAAAGCGCGGAGCGTACGAGCCGCTAATTAAACTATGCAAACGCGGTCTACATCCCAGGCAGAGGTACAGGGGGGCGAGACGTTAGGGGTCGTTAGTCTGGACCTGACGGAGCCGCCGGGGGGTAGCGGTGTGAGTGGAACGGGGGAGTCGGTGGGCAGCGGCCCCGACAATTCAGTGATGGCGGGGGACGGTAGCCCCCACACATTGCATTAGATTTCGTAATTGTACTCAGTTTGTTTGATTAAGTGTGCCTTCTCTCTCTCTCTGTGTGTCCTCGTGTTATTATTATTTACTGCAGTTACCAAAGCTCCAAATCTCTCATTGACACAAGGCCGTAATTATAATATATTATAATAATTATTATATATATTGGGGGACACAACCCTCCCAATTATCAAATATGCTCAAAATGTCCCCCCCCCCCCAAATATATTGCTATATATTGCTATATAATATGCTATAAAAATGTTTTCTAAATAATAATTGCTATGCTATGTTAATAAAAACAACAATTTTCTAAACCTTGGCCACAAAATCTGGACTTGTCTTCATATAACAATGCATAGATTTCTGTTTATATGATTGCGCTGTACTTTATGAATCCCTAATCTCTGCCATTACATACTATGAAACAAGAAAAGTAAAAAAACTGAGCAATGTAATACAATACAATATTAGACATGATTGTATCAAATAAACACAATCCATCCCATGTGTTAGTGAAATTTGTTAATATTTTACGCAGGAAATGGCAGGAAATTAGTTTTCAAATTTACATTTTTTTCTGGGGGGGGTTCCCAGACCCCCTGGAAGATTTGGTCCCCCCCAATGTTGACTCCATGACTACGGCTTTGCATTGACTTGCTCATTTCTCTACCCCCCCTCTCTCTCTATTTAAGGCCTCGACACAGAGGCGTTGTATCTCTGTGTGCCTATGCGTGTATCTCTCTCTGTGTGTCTCTGTGTTATCTCTATCTATGTGTCTCCGTGTCTGTGTTTTGTCTCTCTCAAATTGAGCAATCTTTGGAAGAACGTTATCAACCAGCTGGGATGTTGTTGACTGTTGCGTTAGCCGACTCTCTGTGTTGTATTGCATTACGTTTCTAAGTTTTCTAGGTTTGTTCTCTCTTTTTCACTTGTACCTGATGATGATTGCTTGTGTTGCAATCGAAACGTCGTATGCTATTTGCACACAGCGATGGTGTACGGTGCTTATTGTGGAATATTTTGCTGTTTTTCCCTGGAATTCTGTTTGCACAGTCACATAGTCACTTCAAGATGTTTTCTTGTTCACGTTTTATTTTTTTGTTTGTTGTGATTGCACCTGATTCAAGAGCCGAATGGCTCACAGGGCTATACCAAATAAAGTTAAACTGAAACTATTATTTAATTTATTTATTTTTTCTACGTGACTTTACCGAAATAACCGAAGAGTATCTTGCTTTAGTTTAAATTTCTCTTCACCTGGCTCGCTACTCTGTAACTTTGTTTTGTTTTAAATAATCACAGTTGTATTTTTTTATTTTTTTACCAGGCCACGCCCACGTTGAGCTGCTCAAACCGCTCTTGTTTTCAGAAGCGACCTGCCCACAACAACAAGGTGGGGCTTGTCAACAGCGTGGCGGTGTTCAATCTAGACGCGTGGCGGTGTTCACTCTAGACGTGTGGCGGTGTTCACTCTAGACGTGTGGCGGTGTTCACTCTAGACGCGTGGCGGTGTTCACTCTAGATGCGTGGCGGTGTTCACTCTCTACATGTGGAGGGGAAACCCGGGGATCAGGAAGGAAATCCATGCAACCACGGGGAGAGTGAGAGAGACACGCAGCCTCGGCTGTGTTGATTTATCCTCAATGAATTACTTGGTGGAGTGAGGAAGCATTAATACTGAGCAGGTGAAGGTGGCCAGGCGTGGGTCTGGACACACCACCACCTGTGAAACATGCCAGTGCGTCACAGTGGTGGAGCCATTGGGGGTGGGGTGGCACGTTCCTCCCCAACGATCCGATCGAAATCTCTAATTTCGATCGGATCCTTGGGGTTTATTAGTAACTAGCTTCACTACCCGGCTTCACCCGGGACTTGGATTCTTGTCTTGGAAACATTTCATATTCCCTTATATTTCTCTGAAAAACCCGTAAATGTTGATGCTCGCACGAAGGAAAAAATCCGAAACAAATTAAGTTACCTAAATCGGATGTTTTCACTCAAGGAAATTTAACCTTAATCCACTTCTACGCAAGGTCGATTTTGGCCACTCGGGAGGGGAATGACGTGGCGAGCTGAAAATAGTGGCGTTCACTTAGAAATTCCAGACAGCATAAGCTGTGAAAATTTCATGACGCCAGACCTCAGCGTTGGAGCGGTTTTTGCTGCTTCACACAAACAAACTGATGTAATTTCTGCTTCATATTTAAGA
Organism: Petromyzon marinus; assembly: GCF_048934315.1. Lineage (NCBI taxonomy): Eukaryota > Metazoa > Chordata > Hyperoartia > Petromyzontiformes > Petromyzontidae > Petromyzon > Petromyzon marinus. The sequence goes on along the minus strand of NW_027423053.1, from coordinate 261,538 downwards.
TAGCCGTTGTACCCGTTCTTCGCACGGATATGTATTGAAACTCCGAGAAGCTAATGGCTTCATCGGCCAGGAGCGAAGCGCCACCTAAAATCTCCCGGCACGCTGTTAACAGCTCTAGAAGTACGGCGCGCGAAGAGCCATATGGAAGGGGTAAGCATTACGGAGCGCTTAACTCAGGTGTCTTGCGGGTTGACATCACACACTCTATGATCATATCCCTCACCCCCCCACCAAAATACAAAAGTCTATTTTTATTCTTTTTTCATTGTGTACCCTATGGAACCTACCCACATGCCAAATCTCAAATGTCTAGCATATTGGGAAGTATGCTAAACAATTTCGAACAGACACACGTATCCACACATTTCTCTTTTATATATATAGATAAATCAGCATTTTGCGATTCCCACTGCCACCGTGTGGCATATTATTACCTGCCAGGGACTCTATGATTGGACAACAGTCCGAGTCCATAATTGGCAATAAGTAACGGCAAAGCAGTTACAAACAACTCACAGAATTGTGCGCAGTTGCGTATACAGCACACGACTTCCCTGATGGCAAACGCCTTCAGCGAGCGCCATGCCTTTCACACGCGTCTAATAAAAAGCATAGGACAAGTCCTTACTTACTAACAACTCCTTACTTAATAACAACTCCTTACTTACTAACAACTCCTCACTAACTCCTTACTTACAAACAACACCTTACTTACTAACAACTCCTCCCTAACAACCGCTTTCTTACTAACAACTCCTTACTTACTAACAACTCCCTACTAACAACTCCTTTCTTACTAACAACTCCTTACTTATTATATTCTTAGTTTTTTCGGTAAAGTCACGTTGAAGAGAAACAACAAAATAACAAAATATATATAAAACAATAAAAAAATTCTCTCACGACGTTTCGACCATAACTCAAACGGTCATCATCAGGTGTGTCGGTTTGCATAAATTTATTTTGAAAACGCCATTTTTATTTATTTATTTATATAAAAATAACGTTTGCATCACGCGCAACGATGGCAGTTTGCCAGGACTAGTCCATCTATTTTTTGAAAAGAGGAGGGGGGAGACGAAATTTGTTTTTATGTATGCTGTCTGAAAGGCACTGTAAGCGTGAACAATCAATCAAGGTTCTTTGTAAGCCATCTGGCTTCCATGAGAGATTCGTTCATGAGGCTATCCACATATACAAACACAGAGACAATTTCAACCGAGAAGATGGATTCTATCTTAGCAATCATTGGAAAGATTTGATAAATCATTTCAGTTCTTGATTGATTGTTCACGCTTACAGTGGCTTTCAGACAGCATACATAAAAACAAATTTCGTCTCCCCCCTCCTCTTTTCAAAAAATAGATGGACTAGTCCTGGCAAACTGCCATCGTTGCGCGTGACGCAAACGTTATTTATATATATATATAAATATGCCGTTTTCAAAATAAATTTATGCAAACCGACACACCTGATGATGACCGTTTGAGTTATGGTCGAAACGTCGTGAGAGAATTTTTTTATTGTTTTATATATATTTTGTTATTTTGTTGTTTCTCTTCAACGTGACTTTACCGGAAAAAACTAAGAATATGAATTACTGCAGTCACGAAAGCTTTAAATCAAAATCCTTACTTATTATCAACTCCTTACTAACAACTCCCTACTTACTAACAACTCCTATCATTTTTCATTGCTGAAGGGGTTGCCCCTCCTACCTGAAAATCCTGGCTCCACCTCTGAGTGTGTGACAGGGTCAAGTTTGTATTTGCAGTAAAGTCTATTAACTCTATTGAGCACGGAGGTTATATCAAAACCGTAGTTTATTTTTGTTTTCCTCTGCTACTCTTTCTAAGAATGTAGTCGAGAAGTTATCACAGCACACGTGCAGCTGAAGTCGGAACTGTTCATCCCAGCATTCAAGGGCATCTGTGCCTGGCTTCACACCTCTAAGTTTCGATTGAACATTAATTTGTGCGTTTCTGCATAACACAAATAGTATTATTTTCAACACCCTTTTCTATGTCACCTGAATTTAGCTTTCATAAATATTCCATTTGAAGCCAGACAGCCGAAATTGTGTGCTCGGAGTTTTGGGTTGACATTCATTTTGAAGATACGAGGGCTTCCAGGAATGTTTACGACCATTTGCCCTCTCATTGTGTGCAATAACAGCCCGTGTGATGAATTTGGGACATCTTTTCACTACAACATGAATATATGAATAAGTATAGACGCTTTAGTCACGTGTTACTGTGTATATATGCATTCCTCTGTGCATCAATACTGACATGGTGTGGATTTTGTTTTTTTTTCTCTGTCTGCAGCTGTCGCTTCCTCTGCAGAATTTGTCTGATGGAGCAAAGGCACTCGGCGCAGATCAGTGCAAAAAGGCAACAATGCGACAAGTGTGCATACAGCACGGATCGTACTGGAAATTTGACACGGCACCAGAGAACTCACACAGGAGAGAAACCCTTCAAGTGCAGTGTGTGTGGGAAGGCGTTTGCACAGTCATCTACTCTTGTAACACACCAGAGAACACACATGGGAGAGAAACCCTTCTTGTGCAGTGTGTGTGGGAAGGCGTTTGCACATTCATCTACTCTTGTAAAACACCAGAGAACACACACGGGAGAGAAAACCTTCAAGTGCAGTGTGTGTGGGAAGGCGTTTTCACAGTCATCAGATCTTCAAAGACACCAGAGAACACACACGGGAGAGAAACCCTTCAAGTGCGGGGTGTGTGGGAAGGCGTTTGCACATTGACCACATCTTCATGTACACCAGAGAACTCACACAGGAGATAAACCCTTCAAGTGCAGTGTGTGTGGGAAGGCCTTTTCAGTTTCATCTGCTCTTGTAACACACCAGAGAACACACACGGGAGAGAAACCCTTCAAGTGCAGTGTGTGTGGGAAGGTGTTTGCACATTCATCTACTCTTGTAACACACCAGAGAACACACACAGGAGAGAAACCCTTCAAGTGCAGTGTGTGTGGGAAGGTGTTTGCACATTCATCTACTCTTGTAACACACCAGAGAACACACACAGGAGAGAAACCCTTCAAGTGCAGTGTGTGTGGGATGGCGTTTGCACAGTCACCAACTCTTCATGTACACCAGAGAACACACAAGCATCAGAAGATCCACAAGGAGTGGAGTCTGAAATCAGCTTGTGAAAGTCAAAGTGCCGCAATGAGCCCATTCCTCATGAAACAAGAAACGGAAGAAAATCCCAGCTTGGACACTTTTAAAGGTATCGAGGTGAAATATGAAGAAGTGAAGGTGAAATGTGAAGTGATGGTGAAGAGTGAAGAAGTGAAGGTGAAATGTCAAGAAGTGATGGTGAAGAGCGAAGAAGTGAAGGTAAAATGTGAAGATGAAGATTCAACTCCTATATCGGACCTTCACATCGATGGAGGCAACGTGAAGCAGGAGGAGAATTCTGACTGCGAGGCAGAGCGAGGCAATTCCCAGCAGTTTGTGGAAGTGGAGGTGTGGGTGGACTTCCTCCGAGACAATACAAAGTCAAATGGAGACCCGGTAGATGTGTAAGCTTGAGACGATGTCGCTCCAATAGATGCACCTTTGTCACAGGCCTTTAATGACAAGAATGTGAAGTTGAACACTCAATTCCTAGGTGCAACCTGCAGGGTAAGAGCGGCCAGTCTTTGTGGACCTGTGGGTTGGGTAGATCTCTAACCAGGAGCGAGAGCCAATAAGCTCCCAAGCATTCACAAGGTTCTAATAATTCCATTTATATGGTGCTTGCTTCATCGCCTCTGGCAATTCGGAGTTTTGTATCGTATCTCGTCTCAAACACTCGAAGAGCACCCCCAAGTAGCAGCTGCCCCTGTGTGGCACAAGGTGGTGGCCCTGCACCGGCCTGCATGTGGACAAGAGCCTGTCAGTAGGGGGCGATCACTGACGTGCCATCTCAGTTGTGGAGTTTGTAGGTAATGTTTGGAATTTGCTCAATTTTGACCCAGACGCCCGCATGCAATGGCCTACTCGTTTTGAATGGCGCAATAGTATGTTGTACATACACTGTTAAGCAGACGGTGTGTATTTTTTCAAATATCGTCTTGTTAAAAACATTTTGTCTATAAGGGTCAAACATTGATTAAGTGATGTTAGGACAAAGCGTGTCTTTTAGAAGTAACCTGTATAGATAACTCGGGTGAGACTCATTGTTCTTGTGATACAGGTCAAAGTGTGTTTTTGTGTTTTCAGGAAGCATCTCCCTCTGGAGCAACTCATTGTCTTGGAAATAGGGAGCACACTCGTATCATTCATCAGTGACAAGGCATACCACTCAAAAGTTACACGTAGAGGAGATACATTCTCTACAACATGAATTATAATTTTGTATTACGTGTTGACGTAGATTTTGTCTAACTAGGTCTAGAAATGCTCTTTACTGATTAACGTCTGGATGTCCGAAACTATCGGTTGAAGCAGCCCGGCTGCTTTTGAGACGCTGTGCACCAATAAGGGTCCACAGGTGGCTTGCACTGAATCAATAATGCACTCTCAGAAGGCTGTGCTAGTTATAGTTTGTGTAAAACATTCCTTTGTTTCGTGGAGAGATCGATAAATGAAAGATGTCGTGTCTGTTGATCTGCTTCATAGCAAGGACGTAATTTAAGAGACTACATTTGAAATGCATTTTTGCATTTTTGTCTCCCTAGTGGCGATGTTTACACACCGCACCGGGTACTCGTTTGAGGCTGAGTCGACGTAGGGGAGGCTCAGGACCGGTTCAGAAAATCGTCACTGGCGGTGTTGGCCACGAGCGGGAATGGAACTCGGCTGGTCGGGAGCGCAGTGCTCACCACGTCACTGCCGCTCCCCTTCTGTCAACAAACTTGAACTCTGACCCCTGCTCTCTAACGTCACCGCTCAGCGTGACCCTCATCGGCGTCAAACGCCAGGGGGCGGTGGGCCTTGCTAGTGACGTCATGTCGCCCACCCCGCGACCACCGCTCTCTGTTGAGCGTGACGTCACCTCCGTTCGGCCGCTGCCGATTTCTGTTCCGGTGCCAATCCTTATTTGGGCAAAGCTACGCGCGGTGACTGCACTGCGCGTAGCCCGGAAGCGACGTCAAGCCACCTGCTGCTGCGTGACGTCACAAGGAAACAGGAAGCTGCAGCTTCGCGCGTGAACTGAAATCCGAGGTGAGAAATTCTCATCGCGGTTGTGGTGGTGGTGGTTGTTGTTGTTGTGGTTGTGGTGGTTGTTGTTGTTGTTTACCGAGGTAGAGCCTCGCTATCTCTCTCGTAGGGATGTCAATTGAGTATCAGCGAGCATGGAAGCGATGTCCAGGTTGGAACTTTACAGCGCGGGGCCTAGCCACGTGGGCTCTTGCCTCCTGCCCTCGCCTGATCGCGTTTGCTTCAATTCTCTTGCTTAGTTGAGCAATCTTTGTAAGAAAGTAATCAACCAGGCTATGCGTTATTTGTGTGTTGACCGACTCTCTGTGTTGCATTGCATTACATTTCGTAACTGTACTCAGTTTGTTTGATTAAGTGTGCTTTCTCTCTCTCTGTGTGTGTGTCCTCGTGTTATTATTATTTACGAACGCGGCGACGAAGGCAGCAGCCCCGGCCACCAAGCCCAGCGCTGTCAACGTCGCCACCGCCACCGCCTCTACCACCGCCGCCACCAGCCACGTCCCCTTCGTGGGCGAGGGGAGCGGCGCGGTCGCTGTGGGGTCGGAGGCGGCGTCGCCACCGTGCCGCCGCGGGGCTGACAGAGAACCGGGGCGGCGACGGAGAAGGGGCTCGGTGAGACCGGCACGCGGCGCCACCGGCTCAACGCGGCTTCGCGTTTTGTTCGTTCGCTGCTGTTGTTGCTGCACCCGACCTGAGAGCCGCACGGCTCGCAGGGCCGCGCCCGATAAAATGAAATGAAAAAAAAAACTTGAAACTTCGCCTGCGGCAAGGCAGGCAGGAGGATCAATCGCTAAAACGTGGCACTGCCTGGACACGGCTCACCGGGGGGAGGGGGGGGGCATCTTCACCGTTATCACTCTAACCCCGCACGCTCTCTTCTAAGGGCGTCGACAACAACAACACGGCGCTTGTCGCCAGGCTCGGCGCACTTTAAGACTGGCGGTAGGTCACGGGGACAGACCCAGCAGCAGGCGCCGTGGGGTCGACCGATGTGCACCAAAACGTGCGACGTTATCACGCAGGACGCTCAAGGGTATCAAAGGCGTAGCCTCGACAGACGGTTAGGTCAAGTGCCGCTAGCGAGCAGCGACTATGAAAGCTGGCACACTACAACCAGGCGGGTGGGTGTCCAGCACCACGCTTGCCCGGCTCGCCTTTGTCTCCCCAGCGGCGAAGTTTGCAAACCGCACCGGAAACTCGTTTCAGGCCGACGCCGGATCAAATCACCGTCACCGGCGTTGGCCGCGAACGGGAATCGAACTCGGGCCGCCAGATTCGTAGCAGCAGCAGCGTAGCGCTAACCGCCAACGCCGCTGCTCCCCGCTCGGGCCGTCGCACGGGATGACACCGGCTTCATCCCTCGGGCCCGCGTGAATCGTGCTACACGAGAATTCTCCCCTCGCGCGCACGCCACCGGCACACTGCAGGCAGGCCTCCCTCAGTGCTCGAGGTGCGGCCCCCTGGGAAAAGTGAGCGCTAAAGGAATCCTCGTTAAAGGGGGGCGGTGGGGGGAGTCATTATGCTAGCGTGTATAGATGCTAAACGCGATATCAGAATTTACAAATATAATTTATATTTCGATTTAAAGCTTTCGTGACTGCAAGGATTCATCTTCTTTGGTTCTTTCGGTAAAGTCACCACGTAGAATGAGAATAAAATATTATTGTGTTATTTTATTTGATCAATTTATTATTTTATTGTCAATCTGTGTGACTTTACCAAAAGAACCAAAGAAGATAATTTATATTATTATAATAATTGATCACAGGGACTCCTCTACTTACGAACGTCCTACTAGGAACTTTCAGAGATACGAACAAACCGGGTACCCGTGTGTCCGGTCGCCTAATTTGGACCGAGAGTCCCAAGCTCAACAGACGGCGGCAGTGGCGTCTGCAACATCTTCAGGACGTGACGAACGGAAAGGGGTAAAAAAAGCAGCCTCTTCTTTTCGTCATCATCGTGAGACCGCCAAAAATGTTCCCGTAGATATATAAAACCAACCCACACTCTTTGGTTCTATTCGGTAAAGTCACGTAGGTAAAAATAAAATACCAAAAAATCACGACGTTTTGACCGCAACGCGAGCGATCATCATCAGGTGTGAAAACCACAGCAAAAAACATTTGGAAAAAAAAGTGTCTAATGGCGGGAGTTTAGGCATTGTGAGCCAGATTAAGGCGTCGATATGGATTGGTGATGTTGAAAGGATGGTCCCGGCGTTGGTTTCAAGTTCACTGGCGGTGCCTTGTTTATTGGGGACGGATTTTTTTAAGAGGATGCCCCTTTGGATTTTAATTGACCGGGGTTGGGTGGAGTTACCGTTGAGGTTTTTGGAGTCCCCTTCAAATCTAGAATAAAACCAACCCACACCCACCCATCTTTTGCCAAGCGGCCCTTCGTGATCGGACGGTCCCCCCAAAACGCCGCTCGCTCCGTTCACCTGCGACCGTCACGTTCAGCGTCGCCTCCCGTGCCACTGCAACGTCCTCCGTGTTGCACCGCCCGCAGACCACCATGCACCCAATCACGGGGCCGAGGCCCGCGGAGACGCGCCGGAGCCTCACGGAGCAGTCGCCCTTCACCACGTCGCCCACGAGCGCGGCCACCCCGACGACGTCGACGCCCGAGTTGTAGATCTGCGGACGAGAAAAAAGGAAAGGCCGCGATCCGGTGTTGCCGCCCGCCCGCCCGCCCGCCCGCCCGTCTCCGGCCCGTGTCTCCCGAGCGTCCCACAGCGGCTCCCGGCGGCTCGCGCAGCGTTCCCAGACTCCGGTGCGGAGGAGGCGGCGAAGTTTCGCGATGTACGACTTTTTTATTGTTTAATTCCTGCAGCGTACGAATTCGGCCGCGATTTGATTGATGCCCGATTGGCTGTGGCCCCGTCGTCATCCGCTTAAGTGGGCGGAGCCTTCTGCTGGGCAGGGGCAGTAAAGTGTTATCACTCGGCATGCGCGTCTCGTCAGTGACATGTAAATATTCTTTGGGTCTTCCGGTAAAAGTCACGCAGATAGGTTCAAAGAAAATGAACCTATCTACGTGACTTTGCCGAAAGAAGGGAAATAATAAAATAATAAAACATAATAACATTATTGTTTTCTTTTTATAATTTTATTGTTTCCCTTCTACGTGGTGACTTTACCGAAAGAACCAAGAAGATGAATCCCTGCAGTCACAAAAACTTTAAATCGAAATTTTACCGAAAGACCCAAAGAATATGAACTCGTGAAGTCACGAAAGCCTTAAGTCTAGTAATGTATAACTTATATTGGTGGTTTCTGGCATAGAGATCCACAGAAACTGGTTAAAGTTATGGATTATCCGTGACTTTGAATTATCCACGGCCGTCTTCCCGATCTGTTAGTGTGGATAATCAAAGAGTCCACTTTATTTGTTTGGAACATCGCACGCTCTTTCCTTGTGCAAGTGGGGCTTTACCCCTTGGGTGTGCCAGTTTCATTCAATAGGAAGCCGTTCAATTACGAAATTAGGCAAACTTCTTAAAACAAGATCCTTATTTAAAACAAAAAAAGTGGCACTCGATGAGACGTTAGCTGGGTCACTGAGTGACACCGTCACTCCTCCGGAGCAAAACAAACACGCGCAAATAACGCGCCGCCGGTTAAACAGAAACCGCGGCGTGTCAATGCCAGCGGCGACACGGACGGGGGAGTCAAGTCGTTCAAAGTTAGAGCCGGGATGAGGTCCACCCGTCACCTGGATGACGCCGCCGATGGGCGTGTTCTTCGAGTAGAACGCGGGCAACACGGACCACTTGACGATGACGTGATTCGGGTCGGTCGGCGGCGGTGAGAAAGAGCAGTTGATGGTCAAGCTCACCCCCTCCGTCACGTCCAGCCTCTCCTGCAGGGAGAGCCGGAGCTTTGCTGCGAACGTTACATCTGCACGGGAAGAGAGGAGAGAGAGAGTTTAACACGTAGTAGGCTTTCGCGACCAATATTATTCATAATAATGGTTTTTGGGTTAGATCGCGTTATTTATAAATGTGTCGTAACCCTCCACCACCCGACACGGCCAATCAGCAAAAAATAAAGTGTCACGTTAACAAAAGACAAATAGTTCACTACTTTAGCCCCACACCGGTGTGTTGAAGAGTGAATCCACAACATTTACAGTTTGAGTATTATTAAATAATACATATTACAATTCCTTATAGGGGAAACACATAATAATTAACGGATTACTAACCTAGCATATAATCACAACAACACACATTACAACTAATTACTAATCTACAACTCATTACTAATCATAACCATTGACTGATTACCAATCGATTATATAATTACAATCCCCCCCCCCTCCGCCTCTAATCACTGCACCTGATATGAGTTAAATGATGACGTCACCCTGCTGCTGCTCTATTTAAGACCAGGAGCAAGCGAGGGCTTCACCATTCTGGCGAATTGCCCGGTGATGCTGGATGCAATTACCAGCGAAACGTCACAGTACTACTCACACTGTAAATGTTGTGGATTCACTCTTCAACACACCGGGGGGGCTAAAGTAGTGAACTATTTGTCTTTTGTCAACGTGACACTTTTTTTTTTGCTAATTGCCCGTGTCGGGTGGTGGAGGGTTACGGCACATTTATAAATAACGCAATCTAAATTTCGATTTAAAGCTTTCGTGACTGCAATGATTCATCTTCTTTGGTTCTTTCGGTAAAGTCACGTAGAATATTATTGTGTTATTTTATTTTATCAATTTATTATTTTATTCTCATTCTACGTGACTTTACCGAAAGAACCAAAGAAAACGCAATCTAACCCAAAAACAACCTTTATTATGAATTATTATGAGGAGAGAGACCGGTTCACGCCCATCACAGATGTCGAACGCAGAGGCCGCTGCTCACGCTCGTCTTGCCGCTGTTCTTGCTGAGCTGCCCTTTAACTCGGGTAATTCCCCTTGTGCGACAGAATCCTGGGGAGGGGGGGGCACCTGAGTTAAACAAAAAAAAATAAGCTTCATAGCTCAGCGAATTCCTCCAGGATAAATCAAGATCCCTGATTCTGAAATGATTGGGCAGGGATGTTGTCGTTAACTTGTACTTATCAGGTTTTAATAAGAAAATACCGGAGCATGTCATCCAGCAGATTGCAATTGCAGCAAGATCGGAAATTCCATAAAACATACACGATAAAAACTAAACTATTTTTCTTATTAATCAAGGTAAGGCCCCACTGAGCTATGTGGCTCTTTGTCAGAAGCGACCTGGCCACAAGTGATAGCCCAACTTAATGACTTGTCATTGTGTGGAAATGTATAGCAGCCAAGAAACTCTGAATGCGTGATGTTGTTTATAAATGTGGAGGAAGAAACTGGAGGACTGGGAGAAAAATCCACGGGACAACGGTGAGAGACAGACGCAAACTCTAAATATACAGCAGCAGCAGGCGTCAAGGTCGGGATCGAACCCACGACCTCCTGTAGACCTGGCGAGGTAGTTAACATCTCCTAGCCACCATGATGATGAGAGAGAGACACAAACTCCAAATATACAGCAGCAGCAGGCATCGTCAGGGTCAGGATCGAACCCACGACCTCCTGTAGACCAGGCGAGGTAGTTAACATCTCTCAGGGACATGATCTAACCCACGACCTCCTGTAGACAAGGCGAGGTAGTTGACATCTCTCAGGGTCAGGATCGAACCCACGACCTCCTGTATACCAAGCGAGGTAGTTAACATCTCTCAGGGACACGATCTAACCCACGCCCTCCTGTAGACCAGGCGAGGTAGTTGACATCTCTCAGGGACATGATCTAACCCACGCCCTCCTGTAGACCAGGCGAGGCAGTTGACATATCTCAGGGACATGATCTAACCCACGACCTCCTGTATACCAGGCGAGGTAGTTAACATCTCTCAGGGACATGATCTAACCCACGACCTCCTGTAGACCAGGCGAGGTAGTCGACATCTCCTAGCCACTGTGGCACCTGGAGAGCTCCAAACTTGAGAGGCTTGTCTTTACCCGTGGAGGTCAATGTTGGGACGTGTTTTTTTATTATCTCTAACTGGGAATTGCACAACTCAGACTTGGGAAAGCCATTCTGTGCGCGGGCGCCTGCTCCCACACCGTGCCCTCACGCAGACAGATCGAATGCCGCGTGGACAAACGTATTTCGCGGTGCGATGCGGAGCGGATTTTCAGATTTTGTTTCAGATTTTTGTTTTTGTTTAAACAAGCGAGAACTTGCAGGGCAGCGACCGCTATACGCAAACGACTGCGTGGCTCGGGGGGGTCAACGTGAGCGGCTCTCGGTCGGAGGCGTTGAGTTGCGTCCATCGCCCTCCGGGGTCGATTAACGATTGCCACTATGATAAAAATAAGAACTGCTTCATCTTCTTTGGTACTTTCGGTAAAGTCACCACCACGTAGAATGAGAATAAAATAATAAAATAACACAATAAAATTCTCACGACGTTTCGGCCACAACGCAAGCGGCCGTCTTCAGGTGAAAGGTACAGAACTGTCGGGACGACAGAGCTTCAGTGAACGATGTTAAGATTCGTAGCAACTTTTAAAGTGAGGCACCTTGATAAAGGGGTTTACATATCAAATAGCTGAGGTGCCTCACTTCTCCCAACCAGCTTAAAAGTCGCTACGAATCTTAACGTCGTTCATTGAAGCTCTGTCGTCCCGACAGTTCTGTACCTTTCACCTGAAGATGGCCGCTTGCGTTGTGGCCGAAATGTCGTGAGAATTTTGTGTTATTTTATTATTTCATTCTCATTCTACGTGGTGACTTTACCGAAAGAACCAAAGAAGATGAATCCTTGCAGTCACGAAAGCTTCAAATCGAAATAAGAACTGGTTTTTACCCTTTCTCTGGCAATCAAAGAGGAGTTGTGTTAAGATGTTCCGACGCCAAATAGACACCTTTTGCAGGGAACCAAGTCTGCAAATGACCACACATACGGTACGTGTGGTGACCATGCAAACAACCTCTGATAATATATGCAGTGCTTTAATAATAATAACGCAACTGTATTCTTGGTTCATATTCTTGGTTCTTTCGGTAAAGTCACCACGTAGAAGGGAAACAATGAAATAATAAAAACATTGCTTGCCGTGGTTTTTCACACCTGATGATTGCTTCTTGTGTTGCAGTCGAAACGTCGTGATAATTTTATTGTTTTATATTTTTATTATTCTATTGTTTCCCTTCTACGCGGTGACTTTACCAAAAGAACCAAGAATATGAATCCCTGCAGTCACGAAAGCTTTAAATAAAAAAAGTAACGGAACTATAATGTTATATGCATTGTCTTTGAGAAAGCGATTGGTCTACACCAGAGACAGCCGTGTTCTTAATGGGCTAGCCTCACCATTGTCAGACCAGGGAACGCCAACAACAGCACAAAGACAATGCGCTAGTTCCAGATTTGAAGCTTTCGTGACTGCGAGGATTCATACTCTTTGGTTTTTTCGGGAAAGTCACGTGGGTAAAAAAATCAATAAAATAAATGAAAACAACTAAATTAAATCATTTAATTTTGTTGTTTAATTCAGTTGTTTTCATTTAGTTTATAGATTTTTTTTACCTACGTGACTTTACCGAAAAAAACAAAGAGTACAATGCACTATATTTTTTTTTATCAGAGCATGTCTATTTGCATGTTCACCACAAGTACGTCTAGTTGATGCAGTAATTGATTCCTTGATAGTTATCTATTTGGTATTTGAACATAATAACATGTTTTCTTGGTCATTTCGCTAAAGTCACATAGAAGGGAATTTTATTGTTTTATATTGTTATTATTTTGTTTCCCTTCTACGTGGTGACTTTACCCGAAAGAACCAAGAATATGAATCCCTGCAGTCACGAAAGCTTTAAATAAAAATATAATAACATCTGTTTTCTCGGTCAAAAGGGTCAAACCTATTGTTATATTTAATACTTTGATACTGGTGAAAAGGTATCCCATGATAGAGCTGCTCACCCCGAGCTATGAATGCTCCGATACGTGTGGCATTCTCCTGTAGCTCGCCATTGCTCAAGCGCAGGCCCTGGGCTGTTAATTTGTTCAATGCACAGAACACTGGCGATTCCAGCCACCCTATTAGCCTCTCCAAATGATGAACTCTGCTGATAACCGCGATGTCAGAAACCTGCTGCCACAACTACGGATTAAACGATGGCGGTGCTGACGCGTCTACGGATGACGATGACGACGATGCTAGACAAGACGATGCCGAACAACGGCGTCAATGACGATTACCGTCACGGTGACGCTTGCTGGATGCTGCCGCTGCGGTTTCTTATTTACGTTTTTGTTTCGTTGCGGTTGCAACCCGATTCAAGAGCCGCATGGCTCACAGGGCTCTAACCAATAAGCGAACTGGACTGGTCGGCGTTCACGGTGGTTGTTACCTCGGACCGCGACGGAGGCCAGAAGGAGCACCGCTAGACACAGCGGCAACATGGCGTGGCCGGCGCGTTCTTGCTGCCGCTGGTGTAGCTGGTACACCACCACCGTCCCCTTCTCCTCCCGCCGTGAACCCTATGTATGTTGCGTATTAAAACACAATGCATTTCACACCATTAGATTATTGATTAAGACAATGCACACACCACTACAATGACATTATACAATACAAATAGGTTAACATCTCTAACCTGCAATAAGTCGATCAGACACCATCCTTCCACCGCGCTTCATATTTTAGACCTTAATAATTCACAGTATTTTATAGCATTGAAATGGACGTTCACATTCAGCTCTGAGGCGGCGACCATTGCTTCTTGTACCTCGTCAACAACACCAGCGTTATCGACTGTTACATCACAGCAACATCGTACTCTCCTCACCAAAACGCATTTACAGTGGCACCGCGGTGTACGACCGCTTTGGAATATGTTGAATTTGGTCCACGTGTCGTGTATTTGACGAGAGAAAAAAATGTCTTGTGATACGACGTCTTGCTTGGGATACGACGTCTTGCTTACGACGCGCTTGCTGCAACTTGTATGGGTCGGGATGAGTCACCGCGTACAGTAGACCCCGTTCACGACTGAAACAAAGCGCCGCTCCTCAGTCTGCCTGTCCAGTAGATCTCGTTCAGTGCGCAACCCTTTTGCTACAACTCTCCGTGAATTTCCACGTGGTGTTTTTTGTCATTTTAACAATAATTTTTTTGCCAATTCATTCAAGAAGGTTCGTGAGGAAAGCCAAGCTGCGAAGAAAATGGCGAGGATCACTGTCAACGTGAAAAAAGAGATCGTAGAAAAAAGTATGACAGCGGCGTGCGCGACACTGATCTTGCGGTGGCATCGCGTATATGCCGAGAGCAACAATTTAGACGATTGTGAAGAAAACAAAACGAAGCCATCGAATCAGCTAACGTTGCAAAAGGGGGTGAAATTTATATCAAACACAAAGATCACAGACATCAGAGCAAGTAGAAACATTGTCATTAATATGGCTGAACGAAAAACTTTAGCCGGCGATAGCGTTTCAGAGGCTACAATTGGGAGAAGGCAAAAATGTTGCATGCCGATCTTTTAAAAGACGTGCCAGGAACGAGTGAAGATTTTAGTGAAGCGTTTAAAGCCAGCCATTGCTGGTTTGATTATTTCAAGAAGAGGACTGGCATACATAGTGTCGTGAGGCATTGGGGAGGGCGGCCAGTGCCAACAAAGACGCTGCAAAGGAATTCGTTACCGAGTTTGGGGAGTTTGTAGAGGCTGAGGGTTTTGTTTCCCAACAAGTTTTTAATTGTGACGAGCCAGGCCTGTTTCGGAAGAAAATGCCAAACAGGACCTATATCACACAAGAGGAGATGGCGTTGGCAGGGCACAAGCCAACGAATGACAGGCTAACTCTCGTTGTGTGGCAATGCAAAGTGGGGATTTTAAACTCAAGCCTCTACTAATCATCCACTCGGGAGAACCCGAGGGTTTTAAAAAAAACATAATGTACAAAAAACCCAGTTACCAGTCACGTGGAGGTCACACTCAAAGGCTTGGGTGACGAGACAATTTTTCAGTGAGTGGTTCAATGTTGTGTTTGGGCCAAGTGTAAAAAAATATATTTAGAGAAGCAACAACTGCCTCTAAAGGCCCTCCTCCTCCTCCTTCAGGACAATGCTCCTGCACACCCTCCAAGCTTGCAGGACGGCGTGCTGCCGGCAGTTCGACTTCATCACTGTGAAGTTTGTGCCCCCTAATATGACTCCTCTCATTCAGCCCATGGACCAGCAGGTCGTTTCACATTTTAAAGAAACTGTATACCAAAGCACTCTTTCAGAGGTGCTTTGAAGTGACCTCTGACCCAGAATTGACCCTCAGAGAGTTCTGGAAAAGAGCATTTTAATATTGTGCACTGTATAACTCTTTTTGATTTAAAGCTTGCGTGACTGCAGTAATCCATATTCTTAGCTCTTTCGGTAAAGTCACGTTAAAGGGAAACAATAAAATATATATAAAGCAATAAAAATTCTCACGACATTTCGACCAAAACACGTAAATAAAAAAATACACCGTTTAAAAATAAGTAAATGCGAACCGCCACTTCTTTCAAATGTTTCTTGCCGTTGGTTTTCACACCTGATTTTGACCGTTTGCGTTATGGTCGAAACGTCGTGAGAATTTTTTATTGTTTTATATATATTTTATTATTTTATTGTTTCCCTTCAACGTGACTTTACCGAAAGAGCTCATAATATGTTTAACTCTTATACACAAACACCTGGCAGGAAGTAAGACCATGAACTCTGCCTGGAGGAATTTGTGGCCAGAAGCAGTAACTGAAAGGGACTTTGAGGGCTTTGAGGCTGTGCCTATTGTGGAGGATATTGTCTCTCTGGGCAGGTCCATGGGTCTGGAGGTCAATGGTGATGATGATGTGGAGGAGTTAGTGGAGGAGCACAAGGAAGAGCTGTACCCACCGAGGAGCTGCGGCAGCTTGAGAGGGAGGAACACCAGGTGAAGATGGAGGCACTCTCTTCAGGCGAGGAGGAGGAGGAGATAGAGGGAAGCCCCCACTTCACTTATTAAAGAAACGTGTGCAAAATGCATGGAAGCGCAAAGTTTTGCAAGAAAAATACCACCCCAATAAAGCTCTGACAAGGCCGTAAGAGTATTGTGTGGAATGACCAGACAATGTCACACTTCAGGAACGTTCTTAGAAGAAGGCAAAAACAAACGTCAATGGACAGGTTTTTAGTGAAACTCAAACCTGGTGAGCCTCAACCAGGTCCAAGTCAAGAAAAAAGACAGAAAAGAGAAAAAAACTCAGAATTTCAGCTTGCTGAAGTTTTAATGGAAGGGGAATCTCCTTCCAAAGAATAACATCTCCTCCTGCTCCCCTTCCTCACCACCATCCTCGTAGGCTATCAACTCCTCTCAGCGAGGTAAAGTGACGTTAAATTTTATTTTTATTTCAATTTATGCATTTATTTTAATGTATGTATGCATTTTAGTAATAAGTAGAGTCTATATTCTTAGCTCTTTCGGTAAAGTCACATTGAAGGGAAACAATAAAATATATAGAAAATATATTGTTTTATATATATTTTATATATTGTTTTATATATATTTTATTGTTGCCCTTCAACGTGACTTTACCGAAAGAGCTAAGAATATGAATTACTGCAGTCACGAAAGCTTTAAATCAAAAGTAGAGTCTACATTATATTATACAACTCCACTAATGTATAATATGCCATATAAATATATAATTTCTTACACTCTGGAACGGATTATTTCCATTCCCTTTATTTCTTATGGGGAAAAATTTTGTTTGGTGTTTGTCATTTTGGGTATAAGTCCCCCTACCTTCTGGAACGATTTAACGACGCGTACCGAGGTACCACTGTACGTTGTTATTATTAACAAGGCGTTATCGACTATTACATCATAACAACATCGCACTTTCCTCACCAAAACGCTCTAAAGCCATCTTCCAACTCGGTCGCGTCGATGTCATTCCGATTTGGATCGATAAAAGAAGCGATGAATACAGTATTAGTAGTACTGTAATAATTATTGTTAATAACCACATCTTGTTACGCTCCATTTGATTTTCCAGCGCAAAAAAAGCGGGAAAACCCCCAACAGCAAAGTTAACGTCTAAAAGCTCGCAAGACGTTCATTATACTTGTAACTTTTAACATTTAAGACCTTAATTATTATAAAGATTTTGTTAAACAATCGACGATAACACCTCGGGCTCTCTAAGGCAGCCGCAGTCACCAATCACCGAGTGTTGTTTAATCGATGTCGGTGATGTAGAGTTCATTTTAAATGTATAAAAGTTAATAATGTATATAAGTTAATAATAAATAAAAGTTAATAATAAATAAAAGTTCATAATAAATAAAAGCTAATAATAAATACAAGTTAATAATAAATATAAGTTAATAATAAATACAAGTTAATAATAAATAAAAGTAAATAATAAGTATAAGTTAATAATAAATGTATACAAGTTAATAATAAATATAAGTTAATAATAAAAGTATCAAAGTTAATAATAAGTATAAGTTAATAATAAATACAAGTTAATAATAAATAAAAGTTAATAATAAATGTATAAAAGTGTTGTGGTGCTTACCAGCGTTGTCGAGTGCTACTGACGGAGTGAAGGCCCTCGAGGTGTCACGTGGTCTACAGGACCACGTGGGGGGGTGGGGGAGTGGCCTTGAGGACGGCCCCCTCTTGGGGGGACCAATCGGTGGCCGCCTCGTGCGAAATGCGCGCGCGTGCGCGTGAGTGGGTGGGTGGGGGGGAGGAGCGGTGGTCAGCGAGTCACCCCACGACCCCAGCCACCCGAGTTCGATTCCCGCTCACGGACAACACCGTCAGTGACGATTATTCTGAACCGGTCCTGGGACTCCCCTAGGTCGACTCGGCCTCAAATGAGCACCCTGGGTGCCTGTGCGTAGTAAACGTCGCGACTGGGGAGACATAGGCGGACGGGCGCGTGGCGTCGGCCACGGTGTGCCGTGTCGGCCTTAATAGGCGCTCGCTAACAATACCCCCGGTAGTCTGTCAGGGCTACACGGGGGATCTGTGTGTGTGTGTAAAGGCGCAGCCCCTGCAATTGCTTGCTCAGACCACTCACGGCTGGCGGAGGAGACTTTGACCGGAAGCTTCAATCACAACGTGCATTGTTTTTACCATGAAAAATCAGTATTATTGACTCGTGCGGTGGTGAGTCGTTTTGCTATTTGTCCACCACTGACAGCGCAGCATCACCACGTTATTTGCTCAAGCAGAGGGACTCTTAAGAGAGGCCCTCTTAGTGGGTAAACTTAGCCTACTTCTCCACACGGGCCAGGTGCCTTGGGAGAGGTTGTGAGTGTCCACACTGAGTGGAGGTCGGTGGGTGGGCGAGTGAGTGGGTGAGGGGGTGGGTGAGTGAGTGGGTGAGTGAGCATGAGTGAGTGGGTGAATGAGTGAGTGGGTGAGTGAGTGGGTGAGTGAGCGTGAGTGAGTGAGTGGGTGAGTGAGTGTGAGTGAGTGGGTGAATGAGTGAGTGGGTGAGTGAGTGGGTGAGTGAGTGAGTGGGTGAGTGAGTGGGTGATTGAGTGGGTGAGTGATTGAGTGAGTGGGTGAGTGAGTGAGTGGGTGAGTGAGTGGGTGTGAGTGAGTGGGTGAGTGAGTGGGTGAGTGATTGAGTGAGTGGGTGAGTGAGTGAGTGAGTGGGTGAGTGGGTGGGTGTGAGTGAGTGGGTGAGTGAGTGACTGAGTGGGTGGGTGAGTGACTAGGTGGGTGAGTGACTGGGTGGGTGGTTGAGTGGGTGGATGGGTGGGCGAGTGGGTGGGTGGGTGAGTGACTGAGTGGGTGGGTGAGTGAATGGGTGGGTGAGTGGGTGGGTGGGTGAGTGGGTGGGTGAGTAAGTGGGTGGATGGGTGAGTGGGTGGGTGTGTAAGTGGGTGGGTGAGTGAGTGGGTGAGTGGATGATGGGTGGGTGGCTGTGTGAGTGGGTGAGTGAGTGGGTGGCTGCGTGGATGAGTGGATGATTGAGTGGGTGGGTGAGTGGATGATGGGTGAGTGAGTGGGTGGTTGAGTGAGTGAGTGGTTGAGTGAGTGAGTGGTTGAGTGAGTGGGTGAGTGAGTGGGTAAGTGAGTGGGTGGGTGAGTGAGTGGGTGGGGTGGCTGAGTGAACGGGTGGATGGGTGGCTGAGTGAGTGGGTGAGTGGCTGAGTGAGTGGGTGAGTGAGTGAGTGGGTGAGTGAGTGGGTGAGTGAGTGGGTGGGTGAGTGGCTGAGTGAGTAGGTGAGTGAGTGGGTGGGTGTGTAAGTGGGTGAGTGGGTGAGTGGATGATGGGTGGGTTTTATAACCCTCCACCACCCGACACGGCCAATCAGAAAAAAAGTGTCACGTTGACAAAAGACAAAATAGTTCACTACTTTAGCCCACCAGTGTGTTGAAGATTGAATCCACAACATCGGGCATTAGAGGAGTTGTTTGTTATTGCTGTGCAGTGTGTCCTCGTGTGACTCTGGGGATAGGCATGGGACGCCCCCCGGTGCATATCCCTTTTTGTTATCAAAACCCCCATGATTTGGTGACTACAAATATATAAAAAAGCAATAAGGTCCAAGGTTGTTAAAAATAAAATGTAAAAAACCCACCACCATTGAACAGAGAAAATAACAAACCAATCGCGGAGCGCACCGTCCAGTGCTGCAGCAGCACCCGGGTGGCACACTGGGCAGCACCCAGGTGGCACACTGGGTGGTACCAGGGTGGGACACTGGTGGTACCAGGGTGGCATACTGGTGGCACACTGAGCAGCACCCGGGTGGCACACTGGTGGCACACTGGTGGCACACCAGGTGGCACCAGGGTGCCGCCTGTGTACAGCCAACTGAGCTGCTGTGTATCACTTTTTCAGAAGCGACCCGACCATCACAGACGACAGCTCAACTGAGTGGCGAAGCGTCGTCATCATCATCATCACGTGGACATTTATAGCGGCAGTCAAATACTCTAAACGGGTCATCGATGTTGATTCTAAATGTGGATTAGAAAAATCCACGCGACCATGGGGAGAGAGACGCGCAAATATACAGCAGCAGCAGCAGGCGTCGGGGTCCAACCCACGACCTCCTGCATACCAGAGGAGGTAGTTAACATCTCCTAGCCACCGTGGTGATGAGAGAGACACGCAAACTCCAAATATACAGCGGCAGGCACACTACACTATACACTACACTATACATTACTATACACTACACACTACACTATACATTACTATACACTACACACTACACTATACATTAATATACACTACACTATGCATTACTATACACTACACATTACTATACACTACACACTACACTATACATTACTATACACTACACAGTACACTATACATTACTATACACTACATATTACTGTACACTACACACTACACTATACATTAATATACACTACACACTATACATTACTATACACTATCCATTACTATACATTACTATACACTACACACTACACTATACATTACTATACACTACACATTACCATACATTACACACTACACTATACATTACTATACACTACACATTACTATACACTACACACTACACTATACATTACTATACACTACGCACTACACTATACATTACTATACACTACACAGTACACTATACATTACTATACACTACACATTACTGTACACTACACTATACATTAATATACACTACCCACTATACATTACTATACACTATCCATTACTATACATTACTATACACTACACATTACTATACATTACACTTTACATTAATATACACTACACACTACACTATACATTACTATACACTACACACTACACTATACATTACTATACACTACACTATACATTAATATACACTACACACTACAATGTGCATTACTATACACTACACATTACTATACACTACACACTACACTATACATTACTATACACTATAAATTACTATACACTATCCATTACTATACACTACTATACACTACACACAACACTATACACTACACTATACATTACTATACACTACACTATACATTACCATACACTACACACTACACTATTCATTACTATACACTACACACTACACTATACATTACTATACACTACACACTACACTATACATTACTATACACTATACACTACACACTACACTATACATTACTATACACTACACATTACCATACACTACACTATACATTACTATACACTACACTATACATTACTATACACTACACATTACCATACACTATACACTACACTATACATTACTATACACTACACACTACACTATACATTACTATACACTATCCATTACTATACACTACACTACACATTACTATACACTACACACTATACATTACTATACACTACACATTACTATACACTAGTGATGTATACGTGTAGCAGTGAAGCCGGTGCCAGGCTAGGTGCACCTGCTGTAGTGATGTATCCGTGTAGCAGTGAAGCCGGTGCCAGGCTAGGTGCACCTGCTTTAGTGATGTAGCAGTGTAGCAGTGAAGCCGGTGCCAGGCTAGGTACACCTGCTGTAGTGATGTATCCGTGTAGCAGTGAAGCCGGTGCCAGGCTAGGTGCACCTCGTGTTGAGGGTGGAAGGAACAACCTGAAGCCCTCCTGATTGGTCCAAGTGGCACCCAGCCACCCCAAACCATCGCCTCCTCCGATTGGACGGTGCCTCCGAGCAACGTGCGCTCCTATTGGCTAAGCCGCGCAGATCGCATCATAGCCGATTCGATTCCTAATTATAGCTCAATACGATTTAGCCGCTGTTCAACAAAGAGGGCGGTAGGCATGGATGATCGATTCTATGAATCGTTTGTCAATGCGTTCTTAGAATGGAGAGAATCTAATTTTTTTACGGTGAAGGTGAATATCGATTCTGATGGAACGAGTCGGGGAATGAATCGAAACTACGGAATCGCGTTTAGATCCACACTCGTGTTAGTGAATTTTTAAAAAATATTTTTAAGCAGGAAATTCGTTTTAAAATTTAGATTATTTTTTTTCTCCATGGCTACGGCCTTGATGTATGCACACACACACGTGTTGAGATATCCCACCTTCGATTAGCAAGGTTGGCGTAATCTCGGACCGGTTTGATCTCGTTATAAGACGCTTGGACATGGCCTAAACGGTAAAATAACACACAGCGTTTACAGAAAGCAAACGCACACTGATGCCTATCTGAATGCAGAATCACATCATCATCCAGCTCAGAAATCTTCTCTTATCAAGACGCTCATACATCGGGCTAAAACAGTGTCAGATGGTCAGAGTCTAGTGAGAGAGATTAAACACGTTAAAGACGCACTACGACAGAATGGCTACAATAATGCTCAAATTAACAGAGCACTGAATGCCAAATCACGATCGCAAAGCAATACTGCTGAAAGCGACCAGATTGTTAAAACAATAAAAATTCCATATATCTCAGGAGTAACTGAAAATTAGCTCGTGTTTTGCAAAAGCAAAACATTACAGTAAGATTTGGTACAGTACACAAAATTCAAAAACTAGTATCTTGCACTAAAGACGCATTACCTAAATTATCAACAGAAGGTGTATATCGGATTAATTGTTTATGTGGCAGATGCTATATTAGACAGACGGGACGTAACATCAGCATAAGACTAAAAGAACATCAAAGAAATATTAAATTATCTCAAACACAACTGTCGGCAGTGGCAGAACATGCTTGTCAACAAGGACACTCAATTGATTTTGATAACGTTGAAGTGTTGTGTAAAACTAATTATTACTGGCAAAGACTAATTAGAAAATCCATTGAAATTGAGAGGAATAGAAATAACTTTAATCGCTCGGACAGCTACAGGCTTAGTGCGGCTTGGAAGCGTATTATTAAATCATACATATTACAATTCCTTATTGGGGAAACACATACTAATTAACGGATTACTAACGTAGCATATAATCACAATAACACACATTGGCTGTTTTCACTCCAACGCTGTCCTCATGACAGCACGGTCCCTTCACCTGATGAAGGCCATTTGTGTTGTGGCCGAAACGTGATTTTTTTCTTTTTTGTGTTGTTTTTTTACGTGACTTTACCGAATAGAACCAAAGAGTATCGCCTTCTCCTCTTGCTGCCTCCAAGATCTGGAACTTACTTCCCTCAACGATCTGTCCACGTCCAAGCTAAATACATTTCCTCTTTTCTGCCTATGGCCGTCTCTCTCTTAAAATACCGGACAAATATCACGCCTCGTTGTTACCGGTTAGGTGCACGCGTCTGTTGTGGTATAGCGTCGTGAGATTCGGTTGCATGTAGATGCTCTCTAAATTAAAAATCGTGTCAACTTATTCTGTACAAGCTACACCACTGTCATGTATAATTATCACACACACACCACTCGCGCTATTCGCCACCTCAGAGTTAATCGTGTAGGCAATGTCACAACAGCAGCGCAGCTACCGACCTACTCACCTACAAAGAGTGCAATATAGCTAGGAGCTGATATGATTAGTCAATTAAGTGAATTGACTAAACTTATTACTTTTGTGTGCATGTATGTTGTTGAACTTCTTTCACGCTGTACGGTAGTTAACCGTGCCAATCAGAGATGTGGGGGAAGGACGAAAGACTAAACACAAAGCAGTTAAATTTTGATTTAAAGCTTTCGTGACTGCAGTAATTCATATTCTTAGCTCTTTCGGTAAAGTCACGTTGAAGGGAAACAATAAAATAATAAAATATACATAAAACAATAAAAATCATGATGACCGTTTGTGTTATGGTCAAAACGTCGTGAGAATTTTTATTGTTTTTTACATATTTTATTATTTTATTGTTTCCCTTCAACGTGACTTTACCGAAAGAGCTAAGAACACTAAAAGCAGTTCTAAAGAAATGAGTTTTAAATCTAGATGTCAATGTGCATAGCTCCAGTGGCTTCCTAATATGGCAATAAAAAGTATTCCAGGCGGCTGCAGAAACACATCTGACAGCGTGCGATACAGTGACCGTCTTTGTTCGGTGGCTGAGCCAAAAGGCACTGCGAGGATGACCGCAGTTTGCGTGAATGTTCCTTAACCAGAGGAATGCGTTGGCAGTAACTCGGGTGGATTAATAAACAGCGACCATTTCAGCGTCACGCTTCCCGAAGGTAGGAAACCCCCTACAAGCCACGCCCAGCATAATACAACTGATTATGCCGCACCTATAACCTCCCATCCAGTGGCACATATGCGGACAAATTTTTAAAAAACTAATTGTTATCCAATTTGTCGAGTAATGAAACCGATATATTTGGTTGAGTGATCAACGACTTAAGAAATATGATGATACCCCAGCTCTAATTATAAATGCGGTTATTTAAGAGATGGTCAAAGCAAAATTCATCACCCTAATTCATGACACAAATTTATAAATTCTGATATATATAAAATATTTTACTTAATTAAAACCATGCGGTATTATTTATTTCGTCGTTGAGCTGCGTGAATTGTAAAACATGCACTCCATTGATTTCAAATATCCATTTAAAAATTGTATCCTTTTAACAACTTGATCAAAACCTATTTGTGATTTGGCATCTTCATGAGATCAAAGATGAATTGGCCCACTCTGAAACACAAGCAAAATGAATATGTGAATATGAATGGCGTGACCAAATAAAACATATCCTGGATCGTTTTGGTGAACGCTACACTAACAACAATACTCATTTCTATACAACGTCTGGCTCGCGTGATTACTCTGTGTGGTTCATAAGGTGGGGGGCGTGTGCTGCTTTGATGATGGCAATTCAACCCCTGACCCACCACCCTCCCCAACAACTCACTCCAACCATTCTGCGGTCATGATTTGGGACTGTGATTCCATTTGCAAGTAAACTCACATTTCAACAATGAGGGTTAGAAAGCATTAGCTCTGTCTGCATGTCTGCTCTGTTGTAAAGATGATCCAATATGAACACAATTGTAGTACAACAGCTCTGTTGATGTTAGGGACCTTACACTGTTGAAAACTGGCCACAATTGATTACACGGCCCACTCATGGTCCAGAGCAGAACTTGGTACCACCTAAGGTAGCAAAACTTCAGTCGTACCCATTTATTTGGATGGAAAATGAAAGTAAATTACTTGATAGTCTCACTCATTGCATTTGTTTATCACTGGCCACGTAGAGAAATTGAAACTGCTCAATTTAGGCCACCTCACGTGGTACCGACAAAGGAGACATCTCATGGGCTATGAAAAAATAAGAATAGGTTGTATCCTTTCTGGCAATAAAGCAGATCTTAAGATTCATTGAAGAAGGTTTCTGTTTGGTGTTTGAACATCTAAACACCCGTTTTATTGCCTAAAAAGGATCAAATCTATTCTTATTTTGTCATACTTTGATACCAGCAAAACGGTCTCATTTTGAAGCGTCTCATGGACTATTGGATGGTGAGAAAAAAAACAGCGCTAAAAGTCAGTGCCGACCTCTCCTGTCGTGCCCAGTGACGTCATCACGGGCGAAGTTCACCGCGCGAAGTCAAACGCCGCCTCGTGAGCGCCGTTCGAAACGCAAAATCATCGCTCGGTGAACATTTCCGAGGACAAACAAACGCATGCCGGGAACCGTGTGAGTTTGTGTTTCCTGTCTCCTCTGCGCAATGTGGGGGAGGGCTTCATCCAGCAGTGGATTGACAAAGCGCTGTATGCATACTGCACAGGCTACGCTAACGTCACATTTAGGCCCATGGACCGAACAAACGCGTCTCTCTTTCTCCATCCGTCTCCACTCTCTCTCTTCCTCTCTTCACTGCTGGCCTGTAGGTTTGGGCCGAGCGAGTTCCTGCCGGGGATTTGGCTTTTCAGGAGCTGATTCCCCCCGTGATTTTGTCGGCACGAGGCGACCGCGCGGAGTGACAAGGGCTCCACCGGGCCCCAAGCCGCTGCCCCAGCACCACCGTAGTAGCCAAACCACCGGTGCTCGGCATGGCCTGCATGAACGTCCTGCTGGACCTCATGTTGCGCACGGGGTACAACATTGTGCAGGAGAACGGACAGAGGAAGTTCGGACCGCCGCCCGACTGGCAGGGGCCCCCTCCCGCCCGTGGCTGTGAGGTGTTTCTGGCTGGGATCCCGCGCGACCTCTACGAGGATGAGCTGGTGCCCGTGCTGGAGACGGTGGGGAATCTCTACCAGCTCCACCTCATGATGGAGCATAGCGGAGAGAACCACGGCTATGCGTTCGCTACCTACGCCACGCGCGCCGAAGCCACGGATGCCGTCAAGAAACTCAACAAGTTCGAGATCCGTCCCGGACGCCGCATTGGAGTCCGCTTCAGCGTGGACAATCGCCACCTCTTCATTGGGGGGCTGCCAGAGGACAAGAAGCTAGCGGAGGTGATGATGGCGATGAGCGGTGCCACGGAGGGCGTGGTGGATGTCACGATGAGCGTCTGTTGCTGGGACAAAACCCTCAACCGAGGCTACGCGTTCATCGAGTACGGGAGCCATCACGCGGCCGCCATGGCCAGGAAGAAGCTCCTTCGAATCAACTTGCAGCTATGGGGCCGGACCATCAAGGTGGACTGGGCCATCCCGGAACGGGTGGCTCCGGCCCCGGCGGTGGAGATGGAGGCGGCCGTGCCAGACCTGCTGCAGCCGGAGTGCACGGGCACCGGCAAAGCCGCACACAGCCTGTTTGAGGGCTGGGGGGCACGCACGTGGCTGTGGTGGGTACCTCACCAGCTGCGGCCCATGCCCGTAGCTCTCGAGGCGCTGCCGGAGGCGGCCATGCTGTCGTGGGAGGTGCGGCTGCGGATGCTGTGCCGGACCGCCGGCATCAGCTACCCAATCTTCGAGCTGCACGCTCACTCGGAGCCCGGGATACCCGCGGGCCTCCTCTATAAGATGTCGATTCCCGGGGTGGGAGAAGGCGCCGACATCTTCCCCGAATTTCTGAGCTCCAGCGAGGAGGGAGCACGGGAGGTTGCATGTCAGCTCGCCTACAACATCCTCAGCAAGGCGAATCCTCTGAGAATGTGGCCAGAGGCGTGGCTAGGCCCCGCCTCCGGCCACACCCTCTCGTGGAACCTTTCGCAAAGGTTACCGGAGTAACTCGGCTAGCCCCACCTGTTGCCTTTGCCCCAGATGCGCCTCCTTCCCTGATTGGTTGTTACCTCTGTGGCCGTACCCGTGAAGCCCTTGCCAGGCCAGCGGGTGTCACCCTGTCATGTCAGCAGGTGTCACCCTGTGATGTCAGCAGGTGTCACCCTGTGATGTCAGCAGGTGTCACCCTGTGATGTCAGCAGGTGTCACCCTGTGATGTCAGCAGGTGTCACCCTGTGATGTCAGCAGGTGTCACCCTGTGATGTCAGCAGGTGTCACCCTGTCATTGCACTTTAATGAAAACCGACAACAGAATCCTTGAAGAAAAAAACGAATTCAGGTGTTTGACATGTCGACGCCATTTCGTTTTGAAAATGTAGCGGAGAAAAATATATATTGTTCACATCGCATTCTGTTTTGTCAATAATCTCTGTAACGTGCGCCTGCTCTGCAAGGCATGCATTAACCCCTTTCTGTCTCAATTTAATTCCCAGCATGCAATTCTCCCAGCCTCAGATTTACTAACATATTTCGCACAACTTTAATCCTGGTAAATATATTATTTTCTTTAAAAACACAAGCATTATATTTAGTCTATTGCATGGCTAAAGTCTTCTAAGTAAAAATATAAATTGTATTAAACCAATATTAGATCATCGCTATGATAAATATATTTCTAACCTACAATATACAAATCTACATTGTGCTAATTTTTCAATTCTACTTTTATTAACTTACAAATATAGTGTCTAGGACACATTTTCAAAGAAATATTTTCATGTACCCAGACAATATTTGCACGTGGCCACATAAAAAACTTGCAGACTGCATACGTAGCTACGACAACAGAATCCTTGAAGAAATAACGAATTCAGGTGTTTGACATGTCAACGCCATTTCGTTTTGAAAATGTAGGGGAGAAAAATATATATTGTGCACATCGCATTCTGATGTCAAAACATTTGATTCTTTATAAAATTGAAAAACCCTTGAACAACTTTGCTGCACACGGAGATGTCCGTGCACCGCCTCGTTTCCACAGCCTCTATCCCGGTGCCATTTGTATTTCATGCACATACCGCTGTTAAGAGTTTGATGTTTTATTGATTTTGAATTTAGGTGTTTTTTTCCCGTAATGTTTTTTTGTTACTTTTTTAGTGGAAATAAAGTCCTGAAAAGTCTCTTCCTCTCTCTCTCTCTCTCCACTCTCTCGGCCGAGTCTCTACCACTTTTGGTTCTGAGTGTCGCATGCTTGGGATCCTTCTTTCCCTCCTCTTTGGATTTAATTTGATGAATTACACGCCAACATATTTCAGACTTCCCTGTTTTGTTAGGGCATTTTCCTGATCATTACCAACGTTCCCAATGTCTCAATTTAATTCCCAGCATGCAATTCTCCAAGCCTCAGATTTTATTACATATTTCGCTCAACTTTAATCCTGGTAAATATATTATTTTCTGATTTGAAGCTTTCGTGACTGCAGTAATTCAACATGACTTTACCGAAAGAGCTAAGAATATATATTATTTTCTTTAAAAACACAAGCATTATATTTAGTCTATTGCATTGCAAAGTATTCTAATTAAAAATATAAATTGTATTAAACCAATATTAGATCATAAAGACATTTCTACCCTACAATATACAAATCTACATTGTGCTAATGTTTAAATTCTACTTTTATTAACCCACACACTTACAAATATACTATCTAGGACACATTTTCAAAGAAATATTTTCATGTACCCAGACAATATTTGCACGTGCCCACATTAAAAAAAACTTGCAGACTGCATACGTAGCTACGACAATGCAAAGCAGCACACACAGCCATGCATTCAATAGCTTTTTACGTTTTGCGGGTTTCTCTCTAAGTTTATTCGGTTTCTATTTCAGCTTATTGGGGTTTTCTCCTAGCGAATGGGCAGTGATGAGTCTATGGGCAGTGCTGATTCTACGGGCATTGCTTATCAGTTCTACGGAATCTGAGCCTCGCTCGCCCCACGTGATCGCCTATCCGCGCTACGTTTTCTGAAAGCGTCAAGCTAAGGCCTTTGACGGCACGCGCGCAAGTCACCCGTCCGTGGCAGTGACACGGAACGTCGGACATAAGCGACCTCCTCTTCCACCAGCGCACTAGGAAACAGTTTCGTGTGTAACCTCATCAAGACCCCCTCCCCCAGACACCTACAGGAGCTTTGCGCCGGTAAGTGCCGTAGTGAGGCCTGGTCCCCGGGAGTGTCGCCGGTCTCGGCTAGATTGCTCACCCGGCCCAGGGTGGCGATGTTGGCCGCCTGGGGCTCGCTGGGGAGACAAAGGCGGCCGCGCGCTCAGGCGCTTGGTCACCCCATCGTGCGCCACACGGCGGCTGCTGCTGCTGCTGCTGGAGACTGAACAGCGGCTCGCCCCCCAAGGGTCTCGTTCCAGGGCTCGTACGGTGGTGGGGGGGGGAACTCTATAGTTTGTCTTTGATGGTGGTGGTGGTGTTGGTGGTGATGTTGGTGGTGCTGTTGGTGGTGTTGTTGTTGGTGATGGTGATGTTGGTGGTGGTGGTGATGGTGGTGGTGATGTTGGTAGTGGTGGTGTTGTTGGTGGTGGTGGTGATGTTGGTGGTGGTGATGTTGGTGGTGGTGTTGGTGATGGTGGTGATGTTGGTGGTGGTGATGTTGGTGGTGGTGGTGATGGTGGTGGTGATGTTGGTGGTGGTGGTGATGTTGGTGGTGGTGATGTTGGTGGTGGTGTTGGTGGTGGTGATGTTGGTGGTGGTGGTGATGTTGGTGGTGGTGGTGATGTTGGTGGTGGTGATGTTGTTAGTGATGGTGATGTTGGTGGTGGTGGTGATGTTGGTGGTGGTGATGGTGGTAGTGATGGTGGTGGTGATGTTGGTGATGGTGGTGGTGGTGATGGTGGTGATGTTGGTGGTGATGTTGGTGGTAGTGGTGATGGTGGTGGTGATGTTGGTGGTGGTGATGTTGGTGGTGGTGATGTTGGTAGTGGTGATGTTGGTGGTGGTGGTGATGTTGGGGGTGGTGATGTTGGTGGTGGTGATGTTGGTGGTGATGTTGGTGGTGGTGATGTTGGTGGTGGTGGGGATGTTGGTGGTAATGTTGGTGGTGGTGATGGTGGTGGTGATGTTGGTGGTTGTGGTGGTGGTGTTGGTGGTGGTGGTGATGTTCGTGGTGGTGGTGGTGATGTTGGTGGTGATGTTGGTGGTGGTGATGGTGGTGGTGATGGTGGTGATGTTGGTGGTGATGTTGGTGGTGGTGGTGATGTTGGTGGTGGTGCGGATGTTAGTGGTGGTGATGTTGGTGGTGGTGGTGAGTTTGGTGGTGGTGATGGTGATGTTGGTGGTGGTGATGGTGCTCTTGGTGGTGGTGGTGATGTTGGTGGTGGTGATGTTGGTGGTGGTGATGTTGGTGGTGATGGTGATGTTTGTGGTGGTGATGTTGGTGGTGGTGGTGATGTTGGTGGTGGTGATGTTGTTGGTGGTGGTGATGCCGGTGGTGGTGATGGTGGTGGTGATGTTGGTGGTGATGGTGGTGGATGGAGCGTTTGCGTGAACTAAATATAAATGACGGTGTCAAAAATCATTACATGAAAGTATTTGGCCTTTAACAGGTAGCAAAGCGTTTATTTGCAAGTCAATTTAACAAATTGCACGAACGTGAACGACACAAAAACGTGTCGTAACGTGACTGATCAAACATCACGAAACGTCTGAGGCCTGCGCCAAAAACAATGTCCACACTCCCGGTCAATGTGCGCCGTCTAATCTGGGAAACGGGGGCATTACAGGAGAAAGGTAAAATTTAATTTAACAACAACAACAATAATAATATATGGACAAGTTCGGCAGGCCGGATTAAGAAGCCCAACGGGCCGTCCTTTTCCCACGTCTGGCCCAGCCCGTGTAGAGACGGAGCTACGGGATCGCTTCGTGACGCAGGAGTGAAGTGTAACGTGGCCCTGGCAGTACCGAGAGCGACTAACGAGGGGGGTGCCCTTCACCCCGCAGCGGATAGACCACGGCTGAGGCTGATGACGGACCGGTTGAGGCTCACGGCATTCCTCTGAGGCCGAATGAATCAGCCTCACCCCCCTCCGCTGCACTCCGGGCTCTCACGTAATGTATCCTGTACACGTGAGACTGTGCACAATATCGAATCGAACGTCTCTGAATGTGGATTCAACTGTTGCCGGTTCCAACGTGCAAGCCTCATCTCCCCTCTTACACCAGGCACTGCCTCCGTGCGCTCTGCGCCGCAGGAGCCGAAGCTTTCTGATCGAAGCAGCGAGTTGACCTTCTCCTTGTGTAGAGGTCAACCCTCGATTCGTCATTTGCTTCGCCTTCTCTTGCTGCCTCCAAGATCTGGAACTTACTTCCCTCAACCATCTGTCCACGTCCAAGCTAAATATATTTCCTCCTCTTCTCTGCCTATGGCCGTCTCTCTCTTAAAATACCGGACAAATATCACGCCTCGTTGTTACCGGTTAGGTGCACGCGTCTGTTGTGGTATAGCGTCGTGAGATTCGGTTGTATGTAGATGCTCTCTAAATTAAAAATCGTGTTAACTTATTCTGTACAAGCTACACCACTGTCGTCATGTATAATTATCACACACACACACCACTCGCGCTATTCGCCACGGCAGAGTTAATCGTGTAGGCAATGTCACAACAGTAGCGCAGCTACCGACCTACTCACCTACAAAGAGTGCAATATAGCTAGGAGCTGATATGATTAGTCGATTAAGTGAATTGACTAAACTTATAACTTTTGTGTGCATGTATGTTGTTGAACTTCTTTCACGCTGTACGGTAGTTAACCGTGCCAATCAGAGGTGTGGGGGAAGGACAAAAGACTAAACACAAAAAGCAGTTAAATTTTGATTTAAAGCTTCCGTGACTGCAGTAATTCATATTCTTAGCTCTTTCGGTAAAGTCACGTTGAAGGGAAACAATAAAATAATAAAATATAGCTAGGAGCTGATATGCAACGGTCGTTGGTTTTTCACACCTGATGATGACCGTTTGCGTTATGGTCGAAATGTCGTGAGAATTTTTATTGTTTTATATATATTTTATTATTTTATTGTTTCCCTTCAACGTGACTTTACCGAAAGAGCTAAGAATACGAAAAGCAGTTCTAAAGAAATGAGTTTTAAATCTATATTTGATTAAAAAACAGCGACCATTTCAGCATCACGCTTCCCGAAGGTAGGAAACCCCCTACAAGCCACGCCCAGCATGATACAACAGATTATGCCGCGCCCATAACCTCCCATCCAGTGGCACATATGCGGACAATTTTTAAAAAAACTAATTGCTATCCAATTTGTCGAGTAATGAAACCGATATATTTGGTTGAGTGATCGACGACTTGAGAAATATGATGATATCCCAGCTCATTATAACTGCGGTCATTTAAGAGATGGTCAAAGCAAAATTCATCACCAATTCATGACACAAATTTATAAATTCTTATATATATGAAATATTTTACTTAATTAAAACCATGCGATATTATTTCTTTCGTTATTGAGCTGCGTGAATTGTAAAACATGCACTCCATTGATTTAAAATATCCGTTTAAAAATTGTATCCTTTTAGCAACTTGATCAAAACCTATTTACGATTTCGCATCTTCATGAGATCAAAGATGAATCGGCCCACTCTGAAACACAAGCAAAATGAATATCTGAATATGAATGGCGTGACCAAATAAAACATATGCTGGATCGTTTTGGTGAATGCTACACTAACAACAATAATAATTTCTATACAACGTCTGGCTCGCGTAATTACTCTGTGTGGTTCATAAGGTGGGGCGTGTGCTGCTTTGATGATGGCAATTCAACCCCCGACCCACCACCCTCCCCAACAACTCGCTCCAACCATTCTGCGGTCATGATTTGGGACTGTGATTCCATTTGCAAGTAAACTCACATTTCAACAATGAGGATTTGAAAGCATTAAGCATTAGATCTGTCTGCATGTTTGCTCTGTTGTAAAGATGATCCAATATGAACACAATTGTAGTACAACAGCTCTGTTGCTGTTAGGGACCTAACAATGTTGAAAACTGGCCAAAATTGATTAAACGGCCCACTCATGGTCCAGAGTAGAACTCGGTACCACCTAAGGTAGCAAGACTTCAGTCGTACCCATTTATTTGGATGGAAAATGAAAGTAAATTACTTGATAGTCTCACTCATTGCATTTGTTTATCACTGGCCACGTAGAGAAATTGAAACTGCTCAATGTAGGCCACCTCACGTGGTACCGACAAAGGAGACATCTCATGGGCTATGAAAAAATAAGAATAGGTTGTATCCTTTCTGGCAATAAAACAGATCTTAAGATTCATTGAAGAAGGTTTCTGTTTGGTGTTTGAACATCTAAACACTCGTTTTGTTGCCAAAAAAGGATCAAATCTATTCTTATTTTGTCATACTTTGATACCGACAAAACGGTCTCATTTTGAAGCGTCTCATGGACTATTGGATGGGGAGTAAAAAACCGGCGCTAAAAGTCAGTGCCGACCTCTCCTGTCGTGCCCAGTGACGTCATCACGGGCGAAGTTCACCGCGCGAAGTCAAACGCCGCTCGAAACGCAAAATCATCGCTCGGTGAACATTTCCGAGGACAAACAAAC
Organism: Petromyzon marinus; assembly: GCF_048934315.1. Taxonomy (NCBI): domain Eukaryota; kingdom Metazoa; phylum Chordata; class Hyperoartia; order Petromyzontiformes; family Petromyzontidae; genus Petromyzon; species Petromyzon marinus. The sequence goes on along the minus strand of NW_027423053.1, from coordinate 227,627 downwards.
GCATGCCGGGAACCGTGTGGGTTTGTGTTTCTTGTCTCCTCTGTGCAATGTGGGGGAGGGCTTGATCCAGGAGTGGATTGACAAAAGCGCTGTATGCATACTGCACAGGCTACGCTAACGTCACATTTAGGCCCATGGACCGAACAAACGCGTCTCTCCTTCTCCATCCGTCTCCACTCTCTCTCTCTTCCTCTCTTCACTGCTGGCCTGTAGGTTTGGGCCGAGCGAGTTCCTGCCGGGGATTTGGCTTTTCAGGAGCTGATTCCCCCCGTGGCTTTGTCGGCACGAGGCGACCGCGCGGAGTGTCAAGGGCTCCACCGGGCCCCAAGCCGCTGCCCCAGCACCACGGTAGTAGCCAAACCACCGGTGCTCGGCATGGCCTGCATGAAGGTCCTGCTGGACCTCATGTTGCGCACGGGGTACAACATTGTGCAGGAGAACGGACAGAGGAAGTTCGGACCACCGCCCGACTGGCAGGGGCCCCCTCCCGCCCATGGCTGCGAGGTGTTTCTGGGGAGGATCCCGCACGACCTCTACGAGGATGAGCTGGTGCCCGTGCTTGAGACGGTGGGGAAGCTCTACCAGCTCCGCCTCATGATGGGTTATAGCGGAGAGACCCGCGGCTATGCGTTCGCTACCTACGCGACGCTCGCCCAAGCCACGGATGCCATCAAGAAACTCGACAAGGTAGAGATCCGTCCCGGACGCCGCATTGCAGTCTGCATCAGCGTGGACAATCGCCGCCTCTTCATTGGGGGGCTGCCAATGGACAAGAAGCGAGCGGAGGTGATGATGGCGATGAGCGGTGCCACGAAGGGCGTGGTGGACGTCAAAATGAGCGTTTGTCGCTGGGACAAAACCCTCAACCGAGGCTACGCGTTCATCGAGTACGGGAGCCATCGCGCAGCCGCCATGGCCCGGAAGAAGCTCCTTCGAATCAACTTCCGGCCATGGGGCCGGACCATCAAGGCGGAGTGGGACACGGCGGCTGCGGCCGCGGCGGCGGCAATGGAAGACGAGGACGAGATGGAGGCGGCGGTGCCAGACCTGCTGCAGCCGGAGTGCACGGGCACCGGCAAAGCCGCACACAGCCAATTTGAGGGCTGGGGGGCACGCACGCGGCTGTGGTGGGTACCTTTTCCACCTGCGGCCCATGCCCATTGCTCTCGAGGCGCTGCCGGAGGCGGCCATGCTGTCGTGGGAGGTGCGGCTGCGGATGCTGTGCCGGACCGCTGGCGTCAGCTACCCAATCTTCGAGCTGCACGCTCACTCGGAGCCCGGGATGCCCGTGGGCCTCCTCTATAAGGTGTCGGTTCCCGGGGTGGGAGAAGGCGCCATCATCTTCCCCAAATTTCTGAGCTCAAGCGTGGAGGGAGCACGGGAGGTGGCGTGCCAGCTCGCCTACAACATCCTCACCAAGGCGAATCCTCCTGGCGGTGGTGGTGATTGGCGGTGGTGGTGATGGTGGTGGTGGTGATGGCGGTGGTGCCGGGCTGCACTGTGGTCACCGGACAACGTCGAGCGGCGGCAGCATCAGCGGCGTCGTCGTCCCACGGCCGCTGCTGTCCCGTGAGCGACAGGGCGCTTCCGTGGCCGCTGGCGGTGGCGGCACCATAAAGGGCGAGGAGGAGGAGGTGGTGGTGATGGAGGGGGAGGGCGATGAAAAGGAGGAGGTGGATGAGAAGGAGGAGGTGGATGAGAAGATGGATGAGAAGGAGGCGGTGGATGAAAAGGAGGAGGTGGATGAGAAGGAGGAGGTTGATGAGAAGGTGGATGAGAATGTGGATGAGGAGGCGGTGGATGAGAAGGATGAGGGGAAGGTGGTTGAGTAGAAGGACGAGGTGGAGGGTGACTTTGTGTGGTGGTTTATAACCACCACCCCCTGCTCCGATGCCATTCCCACACGGGAGGGGGGCAGCCGTGGCTCCCCCTCACACTTGGAACCAGGTACATACACAAATACATACACACATACACAATATACATGCACACATATAAACACATACACAAATACATGCACACATAAACACATACACAATATACATACACACATATAAACACAAACACAAATACATACACACAAACACATACACAATATACATACACACACATAAACACATACACAAATACATACACACATAAACACATACACAATATACATACACACATATAAACACATACACAAATACATACACATATAAACATACACACATATACATACACATATATACATACACACATATACATACACACATATATACATACGCATATATACATACACACATATACATACACACACAAATACATACACACATAAACACATACACAATATACATACACACATATAAACACACATATACATACATATACATACACATATATACATACGCACATATATACATACACACATATATACATACACAACAACAACCGCCATTCGCCACTAAGTGGCGGTGACGTCACCACGACGCTTGTGCCAGGCTATGTGCACCCTGAGGCCACGTGAAGTGTCGAACGCCCGCTGGCAGGAGGTCACGGGGCAGACCCAGGTGCCACGGGTCGACTGACTGAGATGACTGGCTGATGCACCACCTGTGCCCCCTACTGTGCCAACCTGCTGTGCTTTAGCCACCCGGCACTCCGCTCGTTGTTCTGAGCGTCGCTCCTCCGTCCTCCGTTGTTGTTGGAGGGCGACTGCCTCCAACTGCCCAGTAGCATCCTTCACGAACCTCCTCCACAGAGGCCGATCTTGACACCGCTGGTACCAGTCATCGGCAAGTCCACTCAGCTCCACGTCCTCCTGTACCGCATCACTCCATCTCTTCTCTAGCCCGTGCCGCGCCCGCTTAGCCCCCTCAATCCGGCCAAACAAAAGCTGTTTTGGCATGCGGTGGCTGGGCATGCGGGCTACATGACCCAGCCATCGCAGCCTTGCCTGCCGGAGGAGCTCACCGATGGGACCCTGCCCAGATCTTTCAAGGATTTGTGAGCTCCTCACACAATCCAGTCTGGTTAAACCCAGGATGGATCGTAGGCAGGCCAGCCTAAATGTTTCTAACCGGCGAAGATGTTCCATTAGAGGGGTCCATGTTTCGCAAGCGTAGAGAAGGGAGGGAATGACCGTGGCCGAGAAGACCTGAAGCTTAGTGCGGAGCGACAGACCAGGTAGCTTCCACACAGCGTTACGCAACCGATGAAAAGATATTGCCGCTCGACTGATTCGGAGTGAGACCTCTGCTGTTAAACTGGAGCCAGTCATAAGCACACTGCCCAGGTATGGGAAACTCTCCACTCTCTCCACAACTGCCCCATCATCGATTGGGAGTTGTGGGGATGGAGTGTCCGATGGTACAAAATACCCAGGCAGGTGCTTAGTTTTGGTGGGGCTGATGGTAAGGCCCCACCTCTTAGTGGCACGTTCCAGTCTCAGCAGCAGCGTCTCCAACTCCTCCTCTGACTGTGCAGCTATTACCAAATCATCAGCATACATAACGTGGTTGAGCAATAGGGAGCCATCCCTTGACCGCACCCGGGCATCGATTAGCCTCCCATTATATCTGTACCATATGGAGATTCCCCCGGTACAGCTATTGAAGGCTTCACGAACTACGTGGTCAAAATAGATGTTAAATAATGTGGGAGCCAGAGGACATCCCTGTCGCACCCCAAGGTGTACAGGGAATGGCTCTGACTCCCGGCCACGTAGTTTTACCCGAGCCCGCTCACCATCATTAAGGTCCTTAATGATCGTGAGCAGAGGGTCAGGTACTCCAAAAGCACGAAGAACGACCCAGAGCGCAGGCCTACTGATGGTATCATAGGCCTTGACCAGGTCAATAAAGCAGAGATGTAGGTCTTGTTGGAATTCCCTACACCTCTGCTGTAGCAGACGGACAGAAAATCTGGCATCCGTGCAGGACCGCCCTTTCCTGAAACCGCATTGGGGCTCCGCAAGCCTCTCCTCAGCATGCCTGGCAAGGCGATGCTGAATAATCCTTGCCAGGACCTTTCCCGGCACACTGAGGAGTGAGATGCCCCTGTAGTTGTTACAGTCTGTGCGGTCCCCCTTCTTAAAAAGGGGGACCACCAGGGCATCCTTCCAATCCTGCGGAACCCGTCCAGTGGTCCAGACTGTTGTTATGATGTCATATAGGGCAGTATGTGCACAAACGCCACCCTCCCTCAGCATTTCGCTTGGGAGATCATCTCTGCCCGCTGCCTTTCCTGGTTTCAGACTCCGGATCGCCTTCAATACTTCCTCAGCAGATGGCACCTCAGCCAGCCACTCACAGGGGGTGACTTCTTCCAATATTTGAGGCACCGCAGCCTCAGCAGGGTCATCCTCACCTTGTGCCACGATGTTTTCCTGGCTGTGGGATTTTCCCTCCCCCAGGACCTCACAGAAATGCTCAGCAAATCTGCGAACCTGTTCCTGGGGGTCGGAGATTGGATCACCGTTTTTTCCCCTAATGATGGTAATAGGTGTGGCACTGCAGGTTACTTTTTTGATGGAGTTAAATAGAGATTTGTGATCACGGGCCACTGAGGCAGACTCCATCTCCTCAGCAACCCGCGACCACCACCCATCCTTGCAGCGCCTCACGGCTCTCCGAACCTCCGAGTGAAGGCTGCGGTAAGCCTCCTCATTCTCTGACGTGGGATTCTGTAGCCGATGACAGTGGGCCTGTCGCTTTTTCTCAACCATCCTGAACACCTCCTCTGTCAGCCAGGGTCTCTGGGGAGGTCTGGACCGCGTACCCAAAGCAGCCATTGCAGCTGCATGAGTCACAGTCCTAAACCTTGCCCATTTACCCTCGACATCAGGAGGAGTCGGGGACGATGCCAATCCCAGCCGCAAGCGATGATGAAATTCTCACTTGCAACTTTCATCAGATAATTGAGACCAGGCCACTTTATGTTGGAATGGGGTCCTGGGTGTACACCCACCACCGGAGTGGAAGAATGGCAGGGGCATCTTACAGATGACTAGTCGATGGTCAGAGGCCAGATCAGCTCCACGGTAGGTCCTGGTGTCAAGGACATGGGCTCGCATTTGCTGGTCCGTCACTATGTAGTCCAGCAGATGTTCTTGCTTGGACCCGGCATGCATCCATGATGTTGTGTGGATGCGCCGATGCCGGAACAGCGTGTTGGTAATTACAAGCCCATGGGCTGCACAAAAATCTAGCAGCCTCCCTCCACGGATGTTCGTCTTCGGTGGGGGCATAAGTAACGACCACCACTCCTCGCCTCCAGTTGATGGGAAGGCGAGCCCAAAGTAGCCTGGGGCTTAGAGCTTCCCACACCTCACCCGCACGCTCCCACGCCCCCTTCATTCTTTTGTTCAAAAGAAGAGCCACACCCTGTTGTTTGGCAGTCTCCACCCCTCATGGTGGCAGGAGCCAGAGCCGGTCCACCGGACCTCCTGAATGCCACAGAAATCCAGGTGGTACTGGTCCAACTCCCGATAGAGGAGTGGCAGCCTCTCCTCCACAGTGAGCATTCGAACATGCCACGTGGCCACACGTAGTGGCTTTACGTTGTTTCTGGAGGAACCCCGAGGGTAGAGATTCAATCTCCTGGCTGGCCACGTGGAATGTTCGAACATTCGCTGCGGAGGAGATGCTGCCACTCCCCTATCGCAAGGTGGCCCGGCACTGCCTGCATCTCTGCCGTATTTGGGAGGTCCGGTAGACTGGCGCTGGCTCCTGCCACCATGAGGGGTGGCAGCATCAGTTGTCTTGGGCTCTGGCTTTGTTCTTCGTGCTATTGGACTCTCTGCTCACGATCATTAAGCACCTTCATGATGGTGGGCTGGCCCGGGTAAAACTACGCGGCTGGGAGTTAGAGCCATTCCCTATTCACCTTGGGGTGCGACAGGGATGTCCTCTGGTTCCCACATTATTTAACATCTATTTCAGCCACGTAGTTCGTGAAACCTTCAATGGCTGTACCGGAGGAATTACCATCAGCCCGACCAAAACTAAGCACCTGCCTGGGTTCATTCTTTGGTTCTTTCGGTAAAGTCACGTAGAATGAGAACAAAATAATAAATTGATAAAATAAAATAACGCAATAAAATTCTCATGACGTTTTGGCCACAACACAAGCGGCCTTCATCAGGTGAAGGGACGAGACTGTCTGGAGGACAGCGCTGGAGCGAACACAGCCAAGCTCAGACCGCGACCTTTAAGCTGTGTGAGAAGAAACAGAGTGCCTTGACAAAGGAATTAGCATAGAATTTAGCATTGAAATAGCTGAGTGATTAGCTTGTGAGTTGTCACAGAAATGGCTATGTTAAAGTCAAAGCATACACATTCACAGAGGCACCTAGTGCAAATCAAACAGGAGAATTTAGTATTGAAATAACTGAGGGATTAGCTTGTGACTGGTCAAAGAAATAGTTATGTTAAAGTCAAAGCCTACACATGTACAGATGCACCTAGTACAAATCAAACAGGAGAATTTAGCATTGAAATAACTGAGTGATTAGCTTGTGACTGGTCACAGAAATGGCTATGTTAAAGTCAAAGCCTACACATCTGAACTATTAACAGTAACTTGGTATACACTACACTATATAATGAATACTACATAGTAAACCAATAAAAAACTAAAATATAAATTACCTCAATGTTATCAATAAACTCTATATATTCTCCAATCAGCTAAGCTACCAACAATAAGTCGTTATATATCACAATGCTATATGGCGAAAAAATGGGTGGATTCTTACCCTCAACTTTAGCACCACGGATAGCTACGAGCCCCGTTCAGACGGACGAGTTCATCCATGGTCGGAACGGAGGAGGGGGAGAGAGACAGCTGCGAGGCGCTGTTATACTCCATGTTGTAAACCATACCATTTACCGTGGTGTGAGAGGTATTAAGAGTCAATGCCAGCGAAAGAGCTGCGGTCTGAAGGTCATCGTAAAATACAATTAATTAAGAACGGAAATGGTTTAAAACATCTTTCCAATGGTTACTAAGCCAGAATCCATCTTCTCGGTTGAAATTGTCTCTGTGCTTGTATATGTGAATGGCTTCATGAACGAATCTCTCATGGTAGCCGGTTGGTTTGCAAAGAACCTCCGTCTTGGAAAAGTCAATGTCATGTGAGCCCACTGAATTATAACAGTGATCTGCCACGGCAGAGGAGTTCGTTCTACCGTGTTTCAATTCTGCTTTATGTTCGCGGATGCGGTCCGAGATATGTCGTTTGGTTTCTCCAATGTAGCTACTACCACAGAGGCACTTTAGTTTGTAAACGCCCGGGTACTGTATGTCTGGAACAGCATCTTTTACAGATGGAACCAGATCACGGATTTTATGTACTGTGTTGAATCGGACCTGGATCTTGTGTTTATTCAGGATTTTGGAGATCTTTTTAGTGACCACTGCAATGTAGGGTAAGGTGATGGTTTTGAGTGGCTCCACAAGAGGATCCTTCTTCATGACTGGAGTGATGGCTTTGCGGATTGTGTAGTCGGAGCAACCATTAGCCCTGCGAGTCTGGTGTGCGTGCTTGAATTCACTGGTAATGTGTTCCTGGACGGAAATGCATTGGGCTCTATGGTATAGAGTCTTGATGAGGGAGTTCTTCTGGGATGGATGGTAGTGGGAATCCGGTTTCAAGTAAGCATCTGTATTTACACTAACCTCTGCTGCTGCAACTTCTCTCAATGCAAAACAAATTCTAGCTAGAACTTGCTTCGCTCTTATCTCGGAAAAAATCAGACTTACACGCACCGAACTCGATCAGTTAGACAAGACACTCTACAAATCACACTTAACATTGACAGCAACAATGTCTACATCGGATTGGGAACATGTAGACAATATGACTACCTCTTCAGCTGCCACTATGTCGACCAAATGTAGGGACAATTTGATTTGCAAATTCAATTACCTCCAGCAAAAATCGGATCCACACACCGAAAAGATAGACGTCAACAAAGTCGTAATTAATCGCATAGAGTCTTGATGAGGGAGTTCTTCTGGGATGGATGGTGGTGAGAATCCGGTTTCAAGTAAGCATCTGTATGGGTAGCTTTCCTGTAGACAGAGGGGCTCATTGAACCATCATGTCTCCTTTTAATTAAGACATCCAAAAAGGGTAGTTTGCCATCTTTTTCGACTTCCATGGTAAATCTGATGGCTGGGTGTATGGAATTGATGTGGTCGCGGAATTGGTCTAGAGCAGGCTGGCCATGTGGCCAGATGAAAAAAGTGTCATCCACGTACCTCTTCCATAAGATCGGGCGTAGAGTGGCAGTCTGGATGGCGTCAGTTTCAAATTTTTCCATGAATACGTTGGCTACAACCGGAGATAGGGGGGAGCCCATTGGGGTGCCCTCAGTTTGTTTGTAGAAAGTTCTATTCCAGGTGAAGTATGTGTTGGTTAAGCAATGTCTCACCAGAGAGGGTACATCAGTATGCAGTCCTTGATGAACCAGGTCTTCAATGATAGCGATGGTGTCAGGTACCGAGACTTTGGTGAACAAGGACATCACATCAAAACTGACAAGCAGGTCGTCTGGGGACAGGGAAATGCCTTTGATTGTCGATACCAGGTGAGTAGCATTTAGTACCGCAGAGGTGTTTTTTTCCAGTGAAAGGTCGCAGTATATCAGCAAGAAAACGTGGCAGTTTATAGGTGGGGGAGTTGATAGTAGAGACGATGGGACGAAGGGGTGCATCTTCTTTGTGTATCTTTGGAAGGCCATATAATCTTCGTGGTCTGGCAGCAGAGGGTTTCAACGAGAACTGTTTGGTCTGATCAATTAATGCTGTTGAATCAGAGATGATTTTGTTCGTTTTGGTAACCAGGCTGTTGGTGGGATCTCTTTATTTTTGCATAGCTGCCATCGTTGAGTGGTTCTTGAATTTTGTTGTTATATGCTGTTTTGTCCATGATGACAGTGCCATTGCCCTTGTCGGCTGAGAGGATGACAATATCATCTCTCTTTTTTAATTGAGATAATTCAAAGCGTTCATCTTTGCTGATGTTGCTGGGTGGCAACTTAGCGTTTTGGAGGGTTGCAGCGATTTCAGATCTTGCTATGTCTGCAGAGATGTGACTCAAGCCCTTGAGTGCAACGTCAACATGGACAATCATATCATTAACCGGTATGTGTCTCGGTGTCACAGCAAAGTTTAAACCTTTAGCTAAAACGGATTTCAGACCATCAGAAATGGAACTGTTACTGTGATTAATTACGACTTTGTTGACGTCTATCTTTTCGGTGTGTGGATCCGATTTTTTGTTGGAGAGGTGATTGAATTTGGAAATCTAATTGTCCCTACATTTGGTCGACATAGTGGCAGCCGAAGAGGTAGTCATATTGTCTACATGTTCCCAATCCGATGTAGACATTGTTGCTGTCAATGTTAAGTGTGATTTGTAGAGTGTCTTGTCTAACTGATCGAGTTCGGTGCGTGTAAGTCTGATTTTTTCCGAGATAAGAGCGAAGCAAGTTCTAGCTAGAATTCGTTTTGCATTGAGAGAAGTTGCAGCAGCAGAGGTTAGTGTAAATACAGATGCTTACTTGAAACCGAATTCCCACCACCATCCATCCCAGAAGAACTCCCTCATCAAGACTCTATACCATAGAGCCCAATGCATTTCCGTCCAGGAACACATTACCAGTGAACTCAAGCACGTACACCAGGCTCGCAGGGCTAATGGTTGCTCCGACTACACAATCCGCAAAGCCATCACTCCAGTCATGAAGAAGGATCCTCTTGTGGAGCCACTCAAAACCATCACCTTACCCTACATTGCAGGGGTCACTAAAAAGATCTCCAAAATCCTGAATAAACACAAGATCCAGGTCCGATTCAACACAGTACATAAAATCCATGATCTGGTTCCATCTGTAAAAGTTGCTGTTCCAGACATACAGTACCCGGGCGTTTACAAACTAAAGTGCCTCTGTGGTAGTAGCTACATTGGAGAAACCAAACGACATATCTTTGACCGCATCCACGAACATAAAGCAGACTTCAAACACGGTAGAACGAACTCCTCTGCCGTGGCATATCACTGTTATAATTCAGTGGGCTCACATGACATTGACTTTTCCAAGACGGAGGTTCTTTGCAAACCAACCGGCTACCATGAGAGATTCGTTCATGAGGCCATTCACATATACAAGCACAAAGACAATTTCAACCGAGAAGATGGATTCTGGCTTAGTAACCATTGGAAAGATGTTTTAAACCATTTCCGTTCTTAATTAATTGTATTTTATGATGACCTTCAGACCGCAGCTCTTTCGCTGGCATTGACTCTTAATACCTCTCACACCACGGTAAATGGTATGGTTTACAACATGGAGTATAACAGCGCCTCGCAGCTGTCTCTCTCCCCCTCCTCCATTCCGACCATGGATGAACTCGTCCGTCTGAACGGGGCTCGTAGCTATGCGTGGTGCTAAACTTGAGGGTAAGAATCCACCCATTTTTTCGCCATATAGCATTGTGATATATAACGACTTATTGTTGGTAGCTTAGCTGATTGGAGAATCTATAGAGTTTATTGATAACATTGAGGTAAATTTTGATTTAAAGCTTTCGTGACTGCAGTAATTCATATTCTTAGTTTTTTCGGTAAAGTCACGTTGAAGAGAAACAACAAAATAACAATATATATAAAACAATAAAAAATTCTCACGACGTTTCGACCATAACTCAAACGGTCATCATCAGGTATGTTGGTTTGCATAAATTTATTTTTAAACGGCACATTTATTTATTTATAAAAAACGTTGGCGTCACGCGTAGCGATTTGGCAGTTTGCCCAGGACTAGTCCATCTATTTTTTTTTTGAAAAGAGGAGGGGGGAGACGAAATTTTTTATAATGTATGCTGTCTGAAAGCCACTGTAAGCGTGAACAATCAATTAAGAACTGAAATGGTTTATCAAATCTTTCCAATGATTGCTAAGATAGAATCCATCTTCTCGGTTGAAATTGTCTCTGTGTTTGTTATTGTGGATAGCCTCATGAACGAATCTCTCATGGAAGCCAGATGGCTTACAAAGAACCTCCGTTTTGGAAAAGTCAATGGCATGTGAGCCTACTGAATTAGAACAATGATCTGCTACGGCCGAGGTGTTGGTCCTACCGTGTTTAAGGTCTGCTTTATGTTCACGAATGCGGTCCGAGACATGGCGTTTGGTTTCTCCAATGTAACTACTACCACAGAGGCAACTTAGTTTGTAGACACCAGGGTATTGTATGTCCGGAATCACATCTTTTACAGACGGAACCAGATCACGGATTTTATGTAATGTGTTGAAACGGACCTGGATCTTGTGTTTATTCAAGATTTTGGAGATCTTTTTTGTGATCCCAGCAATGTAGGGTAAAGTGATGGTTTTGAAAGGCTCCTCAAGAGGGTTCTTCTTCATGGTTTGAGTGATAGCTTTGCGGATTGTATAGTCGGAGTAACCATTAGCCCTAAGAGCTTGGTGTACGTGCTTGAGTTCACTGCTTATGTGTTCCTGGTCGGATATGCATTGGGCTCTATGATACAGAGTCTTGATGAGAGAATTCTTCTGTGATGGATGGTGGTGGGAATCCGGTTTCAGATAAGCATCCGTATGGGTAGCTTTCCTGTAGACAGAGTGGCTCATTGAACCATCAGGTCTCTTTTTAATTAGGACATCCAAAAAAGGTATCTTGCCATCTATTTCGACTTCCATGGTAAATCTGATGGCTGGGTGTATGGAATTGATGTGGTCGAAGAATTGGTCTAGAGCAGGCCGGCCATGTGGCCAGATGACAAAAGTGTCATCCACGTACCTCTTCCATAAGGTTGGGCGCAGAGTGGCAGTCTGGATGGCGTCAGTCTCAAATTTCTCCATGAAAATGTTAGCTATAACTGGAGAAAGGGGGGAGCCCATTGGGGTGCCCTCAGTTTGTTTGTAGAAAGTTCCATTCCAAGTGAAGTATGTATTGGTTAAACAGTGTCTCACCAAGGGGGGTACCTCAGTGTTTAGTCCTTGATGAACCAAGTCTTCAATGATTGCAATGGTGTCAGGTACAGGAACCTTGGTGAATAAGGAAACTACATCAAAACTGACAAGCAGGTCGTCTGGGGACAGGGAAATACCCTTGATTGTCGATACCAGGTGAGTAGAATTTTGTACCGCAGAGGTGGTCTTTCCAGTGAAAGGACGCAGGATTTCAGACAAAAAACGAGCTAGTTTGTAGGTGGGGGAGCTGATAGTAGAGACTATGGGACGAAGAGGTGTATCAACTTTATGTATTTTTGGTAAGCCGTATAATCTTGGTGGCCTGGCAGCAGAAGGTTTCAACGAAAACTGTTTAGATTGATCAATTAATGCGGTTGAATCAGAAATTATTTTGTTGGTTTGTGTGACGAGGCTGTTGGTGGGATCTCTTTTTATTTTTGTATAACTACCATCGTCGAGTAATTCTTTAATTTTGTTGTTGTATTCTATTTTATCCATGATGACAGTAGCATTGCCTTTGTCAGCTGAGAGGACTACAATATCATTCCTCTTTTTTAATTTATATAATTCAAAACACTCATCTTTGCTGAGGTTGCTAGCTGGCATCTTAGCGTTTTTGAGGGTTGCAGCGATTTCAGATCTTGCTACGTCTGCAGCGATGTGACCCAGGCCCCTGAGAGCAACGTCTACTTGGGCAATTATATCATTAACTGGTATGTGTTTAGGTGTGACTGCAAAGTTTAGACCTTTAGCTAAAACGGATTTCAGACCATCGGAAATAGAACTGTTACTGCGATTAATTACGACTTTATTAACGTCTAACTTTTTGGTATGTGGGTCCGGTCTTTTGTTGAAGAGGAGGTTAAATTTGGAAATCAGGTTTTCCTTACATTTGGTCGACATAGTAGCAGCTGAAGAGGCAGTCATATTGTCTACATGTTCCCAATCCGATGTGGACATTATTGCCGTCAATGATAAGTGTGATTTGTAGAGTGTCTTGTCTAACTGATCTAGTTCTGTGCGTATAAGTCTGATTTTTTCTGAGATAAGAGCTAAGCTAGTTTTGAAAAGAATTCGTTTCGCATTAGAAGAAGTTACAGCAGCAGAGGTCAGTGTAAATGCGATTGGTATTACCCCAGAGTTGCGGCATCTCTTCAGGAAGGTGAGAGACTCGATCAGCTGAGCTTTCTTATCCCGGAGTTTGTTGAAGGATCTTAAAGTTATTCAGTAGGCTCACATGCCATTGACTTTTCCAAGACGGAGGTTCTTTGTAAGCCATCTGGCTTCCTTGAGAGATTCGTTCATGAGGCTATCCACATATACAAACACAGAGACAATTTCAACCGAGAAGATGGATTCTATCTTAGCAATCATTGGAAAGATTTGATAAACCATTTCAGTTCTTAATTGATTGTTCACGCTTACAGTGGCTTTCAGACAGCATACATTATAAAAAATTTCGTCTCCCCCCTCCTCTTTTAAAAAAAAAATAGATGGACTAGTCCTGGGCAAACTGCCAAATCGCTGCGCGTGACGCCAACGTTTTTTATAAATAAATAAATGTGCCGTTTAAAAATAAATTTATGCAAACCAACATACCTGATGATGACCATTTGAGTTATGGTCGAAACGTCGTGAGAATTTTTTTATTGTTTTATATATATTGTTATTTTGTTGTTTCTCTTCAACGTGACTTTACCGAAAAAACTAAGAATATGAATTACTGCAGTCACGAAAGCTTTAAATCAAAATTTAATCGCCTCTACGGGGAGGGTTTTCACATAACTTTAAGATTCTTCAACAAACTCCGGGATAAGAAAGCTCAGCTGATCGAGTCTCTCACCTTCCTGAAGAGATGCCGCGACTCTGGGGTAATACCAATCGCATTTACACTGACCTCTGCTGCTGTAACTTCTTCTAATGTGAAACGAATTCTTTTCAAAACTAGCTTAGCTCTTATCTCAGAAAAAATCAGACTTATACGCACAGAACTAGATCAGTTAGACAAGACACTCTACAAATCACACTTATCATTGACGGCAATAATGTCCACATCGGATTGGGAACATGTAGACAATATGACTGCCTCTTCAGCTGCTACTATGTCGACCAAATGTAAGGAAAACCTGATTTCCAAATTTAACCTCCTCTTCAACAAAAGACCGGACCCACATACCAAAAAGTTAGACGTTAATAAAGTCGTAATTAATCGCAGTAACAGTTCTATTTCCGATGGTCTGAAATCCGTTTTAGCTAAAGGTCTAAACTTTGCAGTCACACCTAAACACATACCAGTTAATTATATAATTGCCCAAGTAGACGTTGCTCTCAGGGGCCTGGGTCACATCGCTGCAGACGTAGCAAGATCTGAAATCGCTGCAACCCTCAAAAACGCTAAGATGCCAGCTAGCAACCTCAGCAAAGATGAGCGTTTTGAATTATATAAATTAAAAAAGAGGAATGATATTGTAGTCCTCTCAGCTGACAAAGGCAATGCTACTGTCATCATGGATAAAATAGAATACAACAACAAAATTAAAGAATTACTCGACGATGGTAGTTATACAAAAATAAAAAGAGATCCCACCAACAGCCTCGTCACACAAACCAACAAAATAATTTCTGATTCAACCGCATTAATTGATCAATCTAAACAGTTTTCGTTGAAACCTTCTGCTGCCAGGCCACCAAGATTATACGGCTTACCAAAAATACATAAAGTTGATACACCTCTTCGTCCCATAGTCTCTACTATCAGCTCCCCCACCTACAAACTAGCTCGTTTTTTGTCTGAAATCCTGCGTCCTTTCACTGGAAAGACCACCTCTGCGGTACAAAATGCTACTCACCTGGTATCGACAATCAAGGGTATTTCCCTGTCCCCAGACGACCTGCTTGTCAGTTTTGATGTAGTTTCCTTATTCACCAAGGTTCCTGTACCTGACACCATTGCAATCATTGAAGACTTGGTTCATCAAGGACTAAACACTGAGGTACCCCCCCTGGTGAGACACTGTTTAACCAATACATACTTCACTTGGAATGGAACTTTCTACAAACAGACTGAGGGCACCCCAATGGGCTCCCCCCTTTCTCCAGTTATAGCTAACATTTTCATGGAGAAATTTGAGACTGACGCCATCCAGACTGCCACTCTGCGCCCAACCTTATGGAAGAGGTACGTGGATGACACTTTTGTCATCTGGCCACATGGCCGGCCTGATCTAGACCAATTCTTCGACCACATCAATTCCATACACCCAGCCATCAGATTTACCATGGAAGTCGAAATAGATGGCAAGATACCTTTTTTGGATGTCCTAATTAAAAAGAGACCTGATGGTTCAATGAGCCACTCTGTCTACAGGAAAGCTACCCATACAGATGCTTATCTGAAACCGGATTCCCACCACCATCCATCACAGAAGAATTATCTCATCAAGACTCTGTATCATAGAGCCCAATGCATATCCGACCAGGAACACATAAGCAGTGAACTCAAGCACGTACACCAAGCTCTTAGGGCTAATGGTTACTCCGACTATACAATCCGCAAAGCTATCACTCAAACCATGAAGAAGAACCCTCTTGAGGAGCCTTTCAAAACCATCACTTTACCCTACATTGCTGGGATCACAAAAAAGATCTCCAAAATCTTGAATAAACACAAGATCCAGGTCCGTTTCAACACATTACATAAAATCCGTGATCTGGTTCCATCTGTAAAAGATGTGATTCCGGACATACAATACCCTGGTGTCTACAAACTAAGTTGCCTCTGTGGTAGTAGTTACATTGGAGAAACCAAACGCCATGTCTCGGACCGCATTCGTGAACATAAAGCAGACCTTAAACACGGTAGGACCAACACCTCGGCCGTAGCAGATCATTGTTCTAATTCAGTAGGCTCACATGCCATTGACTTTTCCAAGACGGAGGTTCTTTGTAAGCCATCTGGCTTCTATGAGAGATTCGTTCATGAGGCTATCCACATATACAAACACAGAGACAATTTCAACCGAGAAGATGGATTCTATCTTAGCAATCATTGGAAAGATTTGATAAACCATTTCAGTTCTTAATTGATTGTTCACGCTTACAGTGGCTTTCAGACAGCATACATTATAAAAAAATTCGTCTCCCCCCTCCTCTTTTAAAAAAAAAATAGATGGACTAGTCCTGGGCAAACTGCCAAATCGCTGCGCGTGACGCCAACGTTTTTTATAAATAAATAAATGTGCCGTTTAAAAATAAATTTATGCAAACCAACATACCTGATGATGACCGTTTGAGTTATGGTCGAAACGTCGTGAGAATTTTTTATTGTTTTATATATATTGTTATTTTGTTGTTTCTCTTCAACGTGACTTTACCGAAAAAAACTAAGAATATAACATTGAGGTAGTTTATATTTTAGTTTTTTTATTGGTTTACTATATAGCATTCATTATATAGTGTAGTGTATACTCAGTTACTGTTAATAGCTCAGATGTGTAGGCTTTGACTTTAACATAGCCATTTCTGTGACCAGTCACAAGCTAATCACTCAGTTATTTCAATGCTTAATTCTCCTGTTTGATTTGTACTAGGTGCCTCTCTGAATGTGTATGCTTTGACTTTAACATAGCCATTTCTGTGACCAGTCACAAGCTAATCACTCAGCTATTTCAATGCTAAATTCTATGCTAATTCCTTTGTCAAGGGGTGCCTCTGTGGATGTGTATGCTTTGACTTTAACATAGCCATTTCTGTGACCAGTCACAAGCTAATCACTCAGCTATTTCAATGCTAAATTCTATGCTAATTCCTTTGTCAAGGGGTGCCTCTGTGGATGTGTATGCTTTGACTTTAACATAGCCATTTCTGTGACCAGTCACAAGCTAATCACTCAGCTATTTCAATGCTAAATTCTATGCTAATTCCTTTGTCAAGGCGCTCTGTTTCTTCTCACACAGCTTAAAGGTCACGGTCTGAGCTTGGCAGTGTTCGCTCCAGCGCTGTCCTCCAGACAGTCTCGTCCCTTCACCTGATGAAGGCCGCTTGTGTTGTGGCCGAAACGTCGTGAGAATTTTATTGTGTTATTTTATTTTATCAATTTATTATTATGTTCTCATTCTATGTGACTTTACCGAAAGAACCAAAGAAGAGGAATCCTTGCAGTCACGAAAGCTTTAAATCAAAACCTGCATGGGTATTTTGTGCCACCAAACACTCCACCCCCCGTTGTTGATGAAGCAGATGTTGAGAGAGTGGAGAGTTTTCCATACCTGGGCAGTGTGCTCATGACCGGCTCTGGTTTGACAGCAGAGGTCTCGCTCAGAATCGGTCGACCGGCATTACGAGAAGAGACGGAGTGCTGTTGGATTTGGAGCTGAGTGTCTCAATCGGTCTCTGTGGAGGAGGCTCGTGTAGGAATCTGCTACTGGGCAGTTGGAGGCAGGCGCCCTCCGTAAGTTCCGTTCGGCACTTCACGTGGCCTTAACGTGCACACAGCCTGGCACAATCGCCGTGGTAACGTCACGGCCACTTAGTGGCGAATGGCGGTTGTGTTTGGAGATCTGAAGTGTAGCAGTTAGCGCTACGCTGCACCACGAACCTGACGACCCAAGTTCGATTCCCACTCGCATCCAACATCGGTGACGATTATTTGAACCGGTCTAGGGCCTCCCCTAGGTCGACTCCGCCTCAAATGAGTTCCTGGTGCGGTGTGTAAACATCGCCACTGGGGAGACAAAGGCGGCTGGGCGTTGTGTTGGCCACCCACCCCCTTCGTGTGCCATGCCGGCCTTCATAGGTGCTCGCTAACAGCACTTGCCCCAACGGTCTGTTAAGGCTACACGGGGGATCTTTGTCTTTTTGCGACCCGGTGAGTGTGTGCAGCAAGTGTCTCTGCTGGGCGTATCAGAAGGCAACGAAAATAAGGACAACTTGGCAGTCACACAGACACAGTGACACACATGCGCAGAGACAGACACACATGCAGAGACACAGACACACACGCAGAGACACATAAACACACACGCAGAGACATAGACACACACAGACACATGCAGAGACAGACACCGATACAGACACATAAACACAGATACATGCAGACACACGCAGAGACACACACACACCGATACAGACACACACAGACACACACATAGACACACGCAGAGACAGGCGTGTGTTTGTTGGGATGGTTAAAACAAAGCATTGTTGTTGTGTTTGTTGTTGTTGTTGGGGAGTTTTTGGTGTTTTCACTTTGGGAGTTCATAGATGAGAGATGTAAACATCTCTAATAAATACATCAGTCAGTGGGTTCATAATGGCCATGTCAGAGACACTGACACCCTGGGTTCAAGCCCTGGGTCTGGGTGTCTCTCTCTCTCAGTGGGTTCATAATGGCCGTGTCAGAGACACTGACACCCTGGGTTCAAGCCCTGGGTCTGGGTGTCTCTCTCTCAGTGGGTTCATAATGGCCGTGTCAGAGACACTGAGACCCTGGGTTCAAGCCCTGGGTCTGGGTGTCTCTCTCTCAGTGGGTTCATAATGGCCATGTCAGAGACACTGACACCCTGGGTTCAAGCCCTGGGTCTGGGTGTCTCTCTCTCAGTGGGTTCATAATGTCAGAGGCACTGAGACCCTGGGTTCAAGCCCTGGGTCTGGGTGTCTCTCTCAGTGGGTTCATAATGGCCGTATCAGAGACACTGACACCCTGGGTTCAAGCCCTGGGTCTGGGTGTCTCTCTCTCTCAGTGGGTTCATAATGTCAGAGGCACTGAGACCCTGGGTTCAAGCCCTGGGTCTGGGTGTCTCTCTCAGTGGGTTCATAATGGCCGTATCAGAGACACTGACACCCTGGGTTCAAGCCCTGGGTCTGGGTGTCTCTCTCTCTCAGTGGGTTCATAATGTCAGAGGCACTGAGACCCTGGGTTCAAGCCCTGGGTCTGGGTGTCTCTCTCACTCAGTGGGTTCATAATGGCCGTGTCAGAGACACTGACACCCTGGGTTCAAGCCCTGGGTCTGGGTGTCTCTCTCTCTCAGTGGGTTCATAATGGCCGTGTCAGAGACACTGACACCCTGGGTTCAAGCCCTGGGTCTGGGTGTCTCTCTCAGTGGGTTCATAATGGCCGTGTCAGAGACACTGACACTCTGGGTTCAAGCCCTGGGTCTGGGTGTCTCTCTCAGTGGGTTCATAATGGCCGTCTCAGAGACACTGACACCCTGGGTTCAAGCCCTGGGTCTGGGTGTCTCTCTCTCTCAGTGGGTTCATAATGGCCGTGTCAGAGACACTGAGACCCTGGGTTCAAGCCCTGGGTCTGGGTGTCTCTCAGTGGGTTCATAATGGCCGTGTCAGAGACACTGACACCCTGCATTCAAGCCCTGGGTCTGGGTGTCGTGGGTTCCATGCCGACCCTGATGCCCGCTGCTGCTGCTGCTGTATAGACTTTGTCTCTGTCCCTTTTGTCGCGTGGATTTTTTTCCGGGCCCTCTGGTTTTCCCCTCCACATTTGAGAAACGTGAGTTGTCGAGTATTTGTCAACTGCTCTAAAGGTCCACGTGATGATGACGACGACGATGATAATAAACCGAATTGCTAGAGCTATGATTTGTAACGGCCAGGTCAGGGCCTTCTGAAAGAGAGCTACGCCGCATCTCAATGAGGGCCTTACCCGGCAAAAATAAAACGTTCCGTTTATAGTTCAAGTCCCGTGCACAACATCACGCGTCCACCTGTATAGAGGAGGAGGAGTTCCAGCCCAGGTAAGTGAACTCGCCACCTTTATTATCGTCACCACCACCACCACCGCGATGTCTCCAGCAAACAACGAAACAGCTGCCATGCCCCCTTCAGTCTGGGGGCAGGCAGGCAGGGAGAGAGGGGACGTTGCCACGACAGACCACGTGACCCACAACCAACGCTGGGCCACGTGGCGACGTCAAACAGAACCGTGACGCGCAAAGCGCCCCCACCCACCCCACCCCCCCCCCCCCCCTGGGTGGGGGCAAGTCGAACGGACGATGATTCTCTGTCGACTCTCTCGGATCGTTCTGGAAGATGCATCGTGCACGCGCCCCAACAACGCACACAGCCTCACCACCACCACCACCCACCGGGCCATGGATAAAGTTGTGCGAGTCTGGTGAGTCTTTGGGTCTCTGTGTGGTGAGTCTATGGGTCTCTGTGTGATGAGTCTGTGGGTCTCTGTGTGGTGAGTCTTTGGGTCTCTGTGTGGTGAGTCTATGGGTCTCTGTGTGATGAGTCTGTGGGTCTCTGTGTGGTGAGTCTGTGGGTCTCTGTGTGGTGAGTCTATGGGTCTCTGTGTGGTGAGTCTGGGTGTCTATGTGTGGTGAGTCTATGAGTCTCTGTGTGGTGAGTCTTTGGGTCTGTGTGGTGAGTCTATGGGTCTCTGTGTAATGAGTCTGTGGGTCTCTGTGTGGTGAGTCTGTGGGTCTCTGTGTGGTGAGTCTGTGGGTCTCTGTGTGATGAGTCTGTGGGTCTCTGTGTGGTGAGTCTATGGGTCTCTGTGTGGTGAGTCTATGGGACAAACTCAGAAATATCCAGCGGCGGCAGGCATCGTCAGGGGTCGGGATGGAACCCACGACCTCCCGCGTGCCAGGCGAGGTGGTCGACATCTCCTAACCACCGCGCGGTGTGATTGGTGTGGCGACGACTTGGGGAGCGGCTTTCATCCGGCGGTGTCAACCGGGGGCGGGGACGAGGTCCTAAAGTTCCGATTTCTGCTCCATCGCGGCGGTGGCGGCGGCGGTGGCAGCGGTGGCAGCGGTGTCGGCGGTGGTGGCGGTGGCGACAGCGGCGGTGGCTACCTGCACTCGGC
Source organism: Petromyzon marinus (assembly GCF_048934315.1). Taxonomy (NCBI): domain Eukaryota; kingdom Metazoa; phylum Chordata; class Hyperoartia; order Petromyzontiformes; family Petromyzontidae; genus Petromyzon; species Petromyzon marinus. The sequence goes on along the minus strand of NW_027423053.1, from coordinate 206,823 downwards.
AGAGACAATATCAGGCTTGGGGACCAGGCCTGGGGCGTTCCCCCCTCGCTCGTTCGCCGGGGAACGAGAATATCACGCAGGGTGGGGAGAAAACACTCAGGAGGCACGGAACTCGAAACAACAGCCAGCAGCAGCAGCATCATCAGGCCCGATGATGATGTTGATGATGCCGGTTGTGGTTGTTGTAATTACCGGTGAGGTGTCACCAGGTACTTGAATTGTGAACGTTGTCGTGGGTTTACTCTACAACACACTACCGGTTAGTACTGAACAAGTATACTACACTGTACACTACACTGTACACTACACTGGACAGTACACTGCACTGTCCACTACACTATACACTACACTGTACACTACACTATAAACTCGTAACTAATTGGCACGTTTTGTTTACGTGACACTAAACCTGACTAATTGGCTGCGTCAGGTGGTGGCGGGTTTTACGACACAGCGTTTATATATTGACGCCACTTAACACAAAAACAAATTCGACTTTGAACACAATGGGAATATTGTGTTCATGTTGTAGCAGCAGGAGGAGGCGGAATCCACAAATGTACGGTCGGGGGTACGGGGGTCAGAACGTTACAACAGCAAACACGTCACGCAAACTCGTCACGCTGACATGTCACGCGCCGTCGGCACATGCCAGGTATAGCAAAGGTTAACAAATCAATAAAAATAAATATAGACAAATATTGTGTATCTTACCAGGTAAGCCCCCCGCTGTGCTACTACGTCACTTGTTTTGTAGAAGCTACACCGGCTACCACAAGTGACAGCTCAACTCAGTGGCTTATCGTCATCATCGTCATCATTATCGTCATCATCGTCATCATTATCGTCATCATCGTTATCGTCGTCATCATTATCGTCATCATCATCGTCATCATCGTTGTCATCGTCATCATCATCGTCATCATTATCATCGTCGTCATCATCATCGTCATCATCGTTGTCGGGTGGCAAATAAGGAGCAGCAGCCAAATGGCTCTGAACGCGTAGAGACACAGGAAGTGTCAGGGTCGGGATAGGACCCACGACCTCCTGCGTACCAGGCGAGGTAATAATAATAGGGTTTTTCCCCTTTTTGGTACTGGCAAAGGAGGTCTAATGATGTAGATGATCCAGGCGAGGTAGTTACCATCTCATAGCCACCGTGATGACGATGATGATGATGAGGGAGACACCGCAAACTCCAAATATACGGGTGTCAGGGGCGGGGAAGTAGCCCACGCCCTCCCGTGTACCAAGCGAGGCAGTCAACATCTACGTAGCCACCGCAACGCCACCGCCGCTCACCGGGACGCTTGCCGGCGTTCCGTCTGCCCTGCACGGCGCACACCAGCAAGGGGAACAGCACCAGCACCGCCAGCACCAGCACCGTCATGGCCACCGTCAAGCTGATGGGGTAGATAGTGCTGCTGCTGGCGTGGAGCGTCGCCTCGTCTCCCGTAGGCACTGTGGACGAGGGTGAGGAGGAGCGGGAGGTGGATGGGGTGGTGGTGATGGTGGTGGTGGCGGCGGTGGTGGTGGTGGCGGCGGTGGCGGCGGTGGTGGCGGCGGCGGTGGTGGTGGCGGCGGTGGTGGTGGCGGCGGTGGTGGTGGTGGCGGCGGTGGTGGTGGTGGCGGTGGTGGTGGCATTGGTGGTGGTGGCGGTGGTGGTGGTGGCATTGGTGGTGGTGGTGGCGGTGGTGGTGGTGGTGGCGGCGGTGGTGGTGGTGATGGCTACGGGATTGGGGACACGAGGAGATTCGGTGAGACGCGGGGAGATAACGGGGAGATACGGGTAGACATGGGTAGGCAGACACGGGGAAACAGAGAGACACAGTGAGACAGATACAGACAGAGAGACAGATACAGACAGAGAAACAGAGAGAGACTGACAGAGAGACACAGACAGAGTGGGATGCTGAGCAGTGTTGTTGGATGAGGTTAGTGAGGAGGAGGAGGTTTTGGTCTTAATCACTTCTCTGTGTATGTGTGTGTGTCTGTGTGTGTGTCTGTATGCTGGGCTGGCTGAGTCATGTAGCCCGCATGCCCAGCCACCGCATGCCGAAACAGCTTTTGTTCGGCCGTATCGAGGGGGCTAAACGGGCGCAGCATGGACTGGAGAAGAGATGGAGTGATGTGGTACAGGAGGACGTGGAGCTGAGTGGACTTGCCGATGACTGGTACCAGCGGTGTCAAGATCAGCCTCTGTGGAGGAGGCTCGTGAAGGACGCTACTGGGCAGTTGGAGGTAGTCGCCCTCGAACAACAACGGAGGGCGGAGGAGCGACGCTCACAACAACGAGCGGAGCGCCGGGTGGCTAAAGCACAGCAGGTTGGCACAGTAGGGGGCACAGGTGGTGCATTAGCCAGTCATCTCAGTCAGTCGACCCGTGGTACCTGGGTCTGCCCCGTGACCTGCCAGCGGGCGTTTGACACTCCACGTGGCCTCAAGGTGCACATGTCCTGGCACAAGCATCTTGGTGACGTCACCGCCACTTAGTGGCAAATGGCGGTTGTTGTTGTCTGTGTGTGGCTATCTGTCTGTGTGTCTGTGTGTGTCTGTCTGTGTGTCTATTCAACACCGCCTTGCCAGGCATGCTGAGGAGAGGCTTGCGGAGCCCCAATGTGGTTTCAGGAAAGGGCGGTCCTGCACAGATGCCATATTTTCTGTCCGTCTGCTACAGCAGAGGTGTAGGGAATTCCAACAAGACCTACATCTCTGCTTTATTGACCTAGTCAAGGCCTATGATACCATCAGTAGGCCTGGGCTCTGGGTTGTTCTTCGTGCTTTTGCAGTCCCTGACCCTCTGCTCACGATCATTAAGGACCTTCATGATGGTGAGCGGGCCCGGGTAAAACTACGTGGCCGGGAGTCGGAGCCATTCCCTGTCCACCTTGGGGTGTGACAGGGATGTCCTCTGGCTCCCACATTATTTAACATCTATTTCGACCACGCAGTTCGTGAAGCCTTCGATGGCCGTACCAGACCAGAGGAATTTCCATCTGGTACAGACGTAGCGCCATAGATGTGACGGCGGTGCATCGAACCGTCAGGGGAGGGGCTGCAGCGGCAGCCCAAGAGGGGAGGGGCTGCTGGGGGCTCAGGACCCCAGACAGCCCCACCCCTCGGTGGGCAGGAGGCACCAGAGGGGATCTCCCCAGCCGATCTGGAGCCAGGCGCAGCCGAAGAACGAAGACTGGCGGCAGCTTGATAGGACCCTGGACCCCCTCGCCCCGCCGTCCTTGTGCAAGGCGGTAGTTGGTGACGTCACGTCGCGCTCGCCCTCCGGCACGGACAGGGGACCGGGACGGTGACGTCATGTCCCCCTGGGATATTTAGGCTGGGACCCCGTGACGTGTTCCGAGGTCGTTGGCGGGGAGCCAGGAACGTGTGAAGTTGGGAGTTGGGACCCAGGGTAGGGGGAAATTAGCACCAGGCTAGAGTAGCCTGTGGGTGTGCTAGGGACCTCCCCAGTACCCTTCCCCTGGGGGAGCGATGGGACCCAGGGTAGGGGGAGATTAGCACCGGGCTAGGGTAGCCTGTGGGTGTGCTAGGGACCTCCCCAGTACCCTTCCCCTGGGGTGTGGAGTGTAGGCAGTGAGCGTGCAGTACACGGAGTCGTGGTGTGTGAAGAGAAGTCTTTAATAAAACAACTGGCGCAAGCCCCTACATGAAGATCTTCCTCCGAGTCGTCATTTACGCCTCAACACTTGTAAGGGCCGGGACGCCGTGCGGGCCGTTGGTGGGACTCTGGGCCAGTGGTGGGACTCTGGGTCAGTGGTGGGACTCTGGGCCGGTGGTGGTGGGACTCTGGGCCAGTGGTGGTGGGACTCTGGGCTGGTGGTGGGACTCTGGGCCAGTGGTGGGACTCTGGGCCAGTGGTGGGACTCTGGGCCAGTGGTGGTTAGACTCTTGGCCGGTGGTGGGACTCTGGGCCAGTGGTGGGACTCTGGGTCAGTGGTGGGACTCTGGGACTGTGGTGAGACTCTGGGCCAGTGGTGGGACTCTGGGCCAGTGGTGGGACTCTGGGCCAGTGGTGGGACTCTGGGCCAGTGGTGGGACTCTGGGTCAGTGGTGGGACTCCGGGACTGTGGTGAGACTCTGGGCCAGTGGTGGGACTCTGGGCCAGTGGTGGGACTCTGGGCCAGTGGTGGGACTCTGGGCCAGTGGTGGGACTCTGGGCCAGTGGTGGGACTCTGGGCCGGTGGTGGGACTCTGGGCCAGTGGTGGGACTCTGGGTCAGTGGTGGGACTCTGGGCCGGTGGTGGTGGGACTCTGGGCCAGTGGTGGTGGGACTCTGGGCCGGTGGTGGGACTCTGGGCCAGTGGTGGGACTCTGGGCCAGTGGTGGGACTCTGGGCCAGTGGTGGTTGGACTCTTCGCCGGTGGTGGAACTCTGGGCCAGTGGTGGGACTCTGGGCCAGTGGTGGGACTCTGGGCCAGTGGTGGGACTCTGGGCCGGTGGTGGGACTCTGGGCCAGTGGTGGGACTCTGGGCCAGTGGTGGGACTCTGGGCCGGTGGTGTGACTCTGGGACTCCCGGCCCCACGCCCTTGTAAGGGTGAGGTCCGAGGCAGCCAGAGTCTGGACCCGCACCTTGGCTGGGTGGGGTCAGGGGTCGCCTCCCTTAGGGTGGTCACCTTGGCTGGCTGGGGTCAGGGGTCGCCTCCCCTAGGGTGGTCACCTTGGCTGGGTGGGGTCAGGGTAGCCTCCCCTAGGGTGGTCACAGCGGAGGAGCCCACGGCGTAGGCAGTGTCACGGCACGCTAGGAGCAGGCCGTGTGCCTAGGCTGTAGCAGTGTATCAGAAGGACTGTGGGAGTGCTGTGTTGTAATAAAGGAGTTTCCTATCCGAAGTGTCTCCGGAACCCATTACACAGATAAAATGGGAGGCTGATCGATGCCCAGGTGGGGTTGAGGGATGGCTCTCTATTGCTCAACCACGTTGCGTATGCCGATGATCTGGTAATAGCTGCTCATTCAGAGGAGGAGTTGGAGGCGCTGCTGCTAAACCTGGAGCTTGCCACTGAGAGGTGGGGCCTTAACCATCAGTTCCACCAAAACTAAGCACCTGCCTGGGTATTTTGTACCATTGGACAATCCACTCCCACAACTCCCAATCGGTGATTGAGTTGTGGAGAGAGTGGAGAGTTTCCCATACCTGGGCAGTGTGCTCATGACTGGCTCCGGTTGGACAGCAAAGGTCTCACTCTGAATCAGTCGAGCGGCATTATCTATTCATCGGTTGCGTAACGCTGTGTGGAAGCTACCTGGTCTGTCACTCTGCACGAATCTTCAGGTCTTCTCGGCCACAGTCATTCCCTCCCTTCTCTACGCTTGCGAAAAGTGGACTCCCCTAATGGAACATCTTCGCCGGTTGGAAACATTTACGCTGGCCTGCCTACAATCCATCCTGGGTTTAACCAGGCTGGATTGTGTGAGCTCACAAATCCCAGAAAAATCTGGACAAAGTCCCATCGGTGAGCTCCTCCGGCAGGCAAGGCTGTGTTGGCTGGGTCATGTAGCCCGCATGCCCAGCCACCGCATGCCTAAACAGCTTTTGTTAGGCCGGATAGAGGGGGCTAAACGGGTGCGGCACTCGCCCACCCACTCACTCACCCTCCTACCCACTCAACCACTCACGCACCCACTCACTCAACCACTAACCCACCCACTCACCCACCGACTCACCCACCCACTCACTCACCCACCTACCCACTCAACCACTCACGCACCCACTCACTCAACCACTTACCCACCCACTCAGTCAACTACTCACCCACCCACTAACGCACCAACTCACTCAACTACTCACCCAATCACTCACCCACCCACTCACTCACCCACCCAATCACTCGCCCACCCAATCACTCACCCACCCACTCACTCAACCACTCACGCACCCACTCACTCAACCACTTACCCACCCACTCACCCACTGACCCACTCAACTACTCACCCAATCACTCACCCACCCACTCACCCACCCACTCACCCACCCACTCACTCACTTACTCGCCCACTCACTCAGCCACTCACCCACCCACCCACTCATCCACCCACTCACTCAGCCACTCACCCACCCACCCACCCACTCACCTACGGCGCTGTGCGGTGGAGGGACGGAGACACACGACGGTGGAGACCACTCCCCTGTCTTCCACCGTGGGTAGCGAGCTACGACTCTCACGCGGACGCAGTACTCATCCTTGCCGCCAGGCGGAGGCACCGGGTGGCGGTAGCGGCACCCAACAAAGCGCTCCTGGCAGTGGCAAGCAGAAGGCTTTAGTGTGCCTGGTTATGTGGATGACACATTGGTGGTCTGGGCACACAGCAAAGATACACTGAACGCATTTCTAAATCGTCTCACCATGAAGCTGACAGAGGCTGACAGAACTCCAACATTTCTTTACCCAAACAACCAAAGAGTTGGCATTTCTGGACATTCGGCTCAGACGGGGTAGAAGTGACACAATAACACTCAGTATTTACCAAAATAAAACTCGTACTGACGCCTATCTGAATGCAGAGTCACAACCTTCACCCCGCAACAGAAATCTGCTCTTGTCAAGTCGCTCATTCATCGAGCTAAGAAAGTGTCAGATGGTGACAGTCTGAGAAGTGAAATTGAACATGTTAAAGAAGCGCTGCAAATGAACGGTTACGATGATGCACAAATAAAGAGGGCATTGAATACCAAAACCACATCAAATAACAAGAGCATTGAAACCGCCCAAGTAATTAAAACTATCAAAATACCGTACATTGCGGGAGTAGCTGATGAACCCGCCACATGTTTGGGAAAACAAAACATCCGAGTCAGATTTGGCACGGTACATAAAATACAGAATTTAATATCTGCTACAAAACATGTATTACCGAAGCTATCAACAGAAGGTGTGGTACAGGATTAACTGCACGTGTGGTAAATGTTATGTTGGGCAAACAGGACGAATGATCAGCACGAGACTAAAAGAACACCAGAGAAACATTAAATTCTCCCAAACACAACTGTCAGCAGTAGCAGAACACGCGTGCCAACAATGACACACTCCATTGATGTTGAAGTTTTGTGCAAAACTAGCTCCTACTGGCCAAGACTAATTAGAGAATCTATCGAAATTGAAAGAAATCGAAATAATTCTAGATTTAAAGCTTTCGTGACTGCTAGGATCCATACTCTCGTCCTTTCACCTGATGAAGGCCGCTTGTGTTGTGGCCGAAACGTTGTGATTTTTTGTTATTTTATTTTCACCTACGTGACTTTACCCAATAGAACCAAATCGAAATAACTTTAACCGTTCGGATAGCTACCGCCTTAGTGCTGCGTGTAAGCGAATCATCAAATAATACATTAGTTAAATGCATGCCTACAAAGGGCGGCGTACTTCAGCAGGGATTATTGTTGGTAGGGCTATTTTATTCAACACAATAGACAGGAAAGACAAGTGCAAAGGGCTTGCATAATGCACATGCCTCATGTGCCTTGCCTCAGTAATCACTCCACCCCCCCCCCACCCATGATTGTGCAAGAGCGCAGAAGGGTGGTCACCACATCTAGGCCTCTATATAAGGAACGAAACAGGAAGACTTCACAAATCTGTCTGTCGCCTGATGAAGCTTGTTGTAATTACCGGCGAAACGTCACGGTACTCAGACTGTAAATGTTGTGGCTTGGCTCTCCAACACACAACTGGTGTGCTGTACTAGTACACTACACTATACACTACACACTAGTGTTGCACTAGTGACGAATTGGCACGTTCTGTTTACGTGACAACCCTTACTAGTTGGCTGTGTCGGGTGGTGGCGGGTTTTAACGACACAACATTTATATATTTACGCGACCTAACCCAAAAACCTCTTATGGATATTGGTCGCGTACGCCAACTACGTGTTAACCTGAGCATCATCATCATCATCAGTAGTACTAGTAGCATCACCACTCACCCACTCAACCACCCACTCACCCACTCAACCACTCACCCACTCACCCACCCACCCGCTCACCCGCTCAATCACCCACCCACTCACTCACCACTCACTCACCCACCCACCCACCCGCTCACTCAGCAGCTCAATCACCCACTCACCCACCCACCCACCCACTCACTCACCTACCCACCCACTCACCTACCAACCCACCCACTCTCACCATGCTCGTCACGCCCCTCCGTGTGGAGACCTCTGCCTGCAGGTGGTACAGCACGTCACACTGCGCCATCCTCCTCCTCCACCCACTCCTCATGGAGACCCCCACGGAGAGCTCCCACGCCTTCGGCTCTCCCTCGTCGTCATCGTCGTCATAGTACCCATCGTCGTCGCCATCGCCGTCAGCCCCATCACCGTCGGCGCCAACACCCTCATCATCATCATCGTAGTCGTCATCGTCGTAGCCATCGTCGTCATCTTTGTAGACCTCATCCTCACCCTCACTACCACACTCCTCCTTCTCCTCACCACCATCACCACCCTCCTCCTCCTCCACCGTCGCGTTCTTGTGGAGCATCATGGTGACCGTAGGAGCGCTGAGCACAGCTGAGACACGGGGGGGGGGGGGAGATGACGTCTCACTCACACAGAGACACTCAGAGACACACAGAGACACTCAGAGACAGAGACACTCACACAGAGACACACAGAGACACACACAGAGACACACAGAGACACTCAGAGACACTCACACAGAGACACTCACACAGAGACACTCACACAGAGACACTCAGAGACACACAGAGACACACAGAGAGACACTCACACAGAGACACTCAGAGACACTCACAGAGACACTCACACAGAGACACTCAGAGACACACAGAGACACACAGAGACACTCACACAGAGACACTCAGAGACACACAGAGACACACAGAGAGACACTCACACAGAGACACTCAGAGACACTCACAGAGACACTCACACAGAGACACTCAGAGACACACAGAGACACACACAGACAGAGACACACACACACAGAGACACTCACACAGAGACACTGACACACAGAGACACACACAGACACACATACACAAAGGCAAACACACACAGAGACATAGACACACACACAGAGACACAGAGACACTCACATACAGACACTCTACACACAGACATATACACACACAGAGACAGAGACACACAGACACACACACAGACACACACACACAGACACACACACACACAGACACACATACACACAGACAGAGACACACAGAGACACTCACACAGAGACACTCACACAGAGACACACACACACATAGAGACACATAAAGAGACACTCACACACAGAGACACTCACAGACACACAGAGACACACAGAGACACACTCACACAGAGACACTCACACACAGACACATACACACAGAGACACACACAGAGAGACACACAAAGAGACACTCACACATAGAGACACACAGACACACAGAGACACACACAGACATACACACAAAGAGACTCTCCCACAGAGACAATACACAGAGACATTCACACACAGAGACACTCACACAGAGACACGCACAGAGACACTCACACAGAGACACTCACACACAGAGACACACTCACACAGAGACACTCACACACAGACACATACACACAGGCAGACACACACAGAGACATAGACACACACACAGAGACACAGAGACACTCACATACAGACACTCTACACACAGACATACACACACAGAGACACTCGCACAGAGAGACTCATACACACAGACATACAGAGACAGACACACAGACAAATACACAGACATACACACACAGAGACAGAGACACACAGACACACACACAGACACACCCACACACAGACACACACACACAGACACACACACACAGACACACATACACACAGACAGACACACACAGAGACACTCGCACAGAGAGACTCATACACACAGACATACAGAGACAGACACACAGACAAATACACAGACATACACACAGACACACACACAGACACACACAGAGACACACACACACAGACACACATACACACAGACAGAGACACTCACACAGAGACACTCACACAGAGACACACACACACATAGAGACACACAAAGAGACACTCACACACAGAGACACTCACAGACACACAGAGACACACTCACACAGAGACACTCACACACAGACACATACACACAGAGACACACACAGAGAGACACACAAAGAGACACTCACACATAGAGACACACATAGACACACAGAGACACACACAGACACACACACAGAGACTCTCCCACAGAGACAATACACAGAGACATTCACACACAGAGACACTCACACAGAGACACGCACAGAGACACTCACACAGAGACACTCACACACAGAGACACACTCACACAGAGACACTCACACACAGACACATACACACATACACACAGGCAGACACACACAGAGACATAGACACACACACAGAGACACAGAGACACTCACATACAGACACTTTACACACAGACATACACACAGAGACACTCGCACAGAGAGACTCATACACACAGACATACAGAGACAGACACACAGACAAATACACAGACATACACACAGACAGAGACAGACACACAGACACACACAAACACACAGACACACACACACAGACACACACACACACACATAGACAAAGCCACTGACTTGTCTTCAAGGGTAAGACCTCAACCACGACCCAGGGCAAGGAGATTGGTGAGGCCACCGGTGATGACGATGAAACGGTGGCTCTGACGCGCAGGTGATAGCGGTCACCGGGATGCCGCAGAGCTGAGGAGACATCGCACCGAGTCTCTGTTGTGGCAGCGCAGACGGTCCGCCAGTGGGCTCGTCCATAGCTGCACAGACAGAGACACGGGGAGGAGGTAGTGAGGAGTGGGTGAGTGAGTGGGTGGGTGAGTGAGTGAGAGAGTGGGCGAGTGAGAGAGTGGGTGAGTAAGTGGATGCGTGAGTGGGTGAGTGGGCGAGTGAGTCAGTGAGTGAGTGGGTGGATGAGTGAGTGAGTTGGTGAGTGGCTGGGTGAGTGAGTGAGTCAGTGAGTGAGTGGGTGAGTGAGTAGGTGGGTGAGTGAGTGGGTGAGTCAGTGAGTGAGTGGGTGGTTGAGTGTGTGAGTGAGTGAGTGGGTGGTTGAGTGTGTGAGTGAGTGAGTGGGTGAGTGACTGAGTGAGTGGGTGAGTGGGTGAGTGAGTGGGTGAGTGAGTGAGCGAGCATCTCACCGTTTGCTCTCCACTCTGTAGGTGACGCTGCTGGTGGCGGGGTTCACGTTAGCTGGTTCCCAGCGGAGTTGTGTCAGCAGGTCTCGAGACTCCACGCGCACATTCAGTGGGGAAGCCGGGGCTGGGGAGATGGGCAAACGGCACTCAGTGTGCGCTAACCACTGCACCACCGCTCCCCACACTCACACACAGTGCGCTAACCACTGCACCACCGCTCCCCATACACTCACAGTGCGCTAACCACTGCACCACCGCTCCCCACACTCACATACAGTGCGCTAACCACTGCACCACCGCTCCCCACACAAACACAGTGCGCTAACCACTGCACCACCGCTCCCCACACTCACACACAGTGCGCTAACCACTGCACCACCGCTCCCCACACAAACACAGTGTGCTAACCACTGCACCACCGCTCCCCACACTCACACACAGTGCGCTAACCACTGTACCACCGCTCCCCACACTCACTCACACAGTGCGCTAACCACTGCACCACCGCTCCCCACACACACACAGCGCGTTAACCACTGCACCACCGCTCCCCACACACTCACACAGTGCGCTAACCACTGCACCACCGCTCCCCACACTCACTCACACAGTGCGCTAACCACTGCACCACCGCTCCCCACACACACAGTGCGCTAACCACTGCACCACCGCTCCCCACACACACACAGTGCACTAACCACTGCACCACCGCTCCCCACACACACAGTGCGCTAACCACTGCACCACCGCTTCCCACTCACTCACACAGTGCGCTAACCACTGCACCACCGCTCCCCACACACTCACTCACACAGTGCGCTAACCACTGCACCACCGCTCCCCACGTCCACCACAACCTGGCACCCGATGTATCGACCGGCCCGGCTCACCGTGGCTGCTGCACCACGTGACGAGGTGGAGGAGGAGCAGGAGGAAGAGGAAGAGTAGGCCAAGTCTAGAGACGAGTTGACGCATCGCCATGGAGCGATATTTAGTCACGTGCAGAGAAATTCGATTCCCGGTTCGATTAACTATACTCGCATCGATTCTTAATGGGATAACATTAGGAATCGATTATTGTAGAGTAATGGATGTATAGAGTCGATTTTTATTGGGATAACATGGGAATCGATATACAGTTGATTAAGCTAATTAAATCGATTTCCGTTCGGATAACATGAGAATTAAGTGGTCGAAAATGAATCTTAATGAATCGATTCCTACTTGTATTACATGAGAATTGAACATGATCGACTATCGTGTGTGGGTGTGATGCTCACCTGTATGTGTACGTGTGTGTACCTGTGTGTGTGTACCTGTTTGTGTGTGTACCTGTGTGTGTGTGCCTGTGTGTGTACCTGTGTGTGTACCTGTGTGTGTGTCTACCTGTGTGTGGGCCTGTGTGTGTGTGTACCTGTGTGTGTACCTGTGTGTGTGTACCTGTGTGTGTACCTGTGTGTGTACCTGTGTATGTGTGTACCTGTGTGTGTGTGTACCTGTGTGTGTGTACCTGTGTGTGTACCTGTGTGTGTGTACCTGTGTGTGTGTACCTGTGTGTGTACACTATGTGTGTGTGTGTTGTGGGGGCTACCGTCCCCCGCTTTACCCACCGACTCCCCCGTTTCACTCACACCGCTACCCCCCCGGCTGCTGTCAGGTCCAGACTACCGACCCCTAATGCCTCGCCCCCCTGTACCTCTGCCTGGGATGTCGACCGCGTTTGCGTAGCTTAATTAGCGGCTCGTATGCTTTGCGCTCGCGATGCGCTACCCTGTTCAACGGCGGCGTGTCGCGGTGAGCGCGCTCGCAAAGTAAAACCCCGTCCTGCACGGGAATAAACAGGCGCGGCGCGCCCCCGTGGGATTCCCTCCCACCCACGCTCCACGCGCTTAAGCCAAAACAAACACGCCGCGATTACTTTGCTCCGATTTAACGGGCTGTTTACACAGCTGCGTATTCGCACACGCCAGGCGCTTAATTCGCTATTAGACAATTGCGCGAGTGCGCGCCCGCCACCCCGTCACACAGGCGCGCAAGCGTAAAGCGCTACTGTAGGCTATTGCGCAGGTACACGAGCGCTGGGCACCGCCGAAGATATTCGTGTAGGTACGCGCGCGCTGAACAATACTGTAAACGATCGTACAGGTACGGACACTAAGCACGTTCTACTCCCTTATTCGCTGCAAACAGCCGCGTATGCGCGCGAACACACAACACTCTGTACACACTCGTACCGATATGCGAACACCAAACACTTCGTCTCCCTCCTCGCACTCACAGTGACCACGAAACAGCTTTATCCTATTAGTGGTTTTATTCCCCGCGAGTATCGAACTAGACTGTGTGTGTCAGTACGGACCAGCAGGACCGGTCTAACCTATTTCGCTACTCCCTGATACTTAATGGACCTGTCTGCCCTCTATTTTCTCTCCGAATTTCGTCCCTTTGTCTTACCTCTCTCCCTCGTACTTACGGTCCGACCTCGCAGCGATGGAGGTCGCGGATAGATGATGCTGTAAACAGAATCTGGCTGTTCTCTGCCCCGTCTCACGGACGTGCGAGTAACAGTCAGGTGACGGCTCCCCGATCCCTCCCTCCTGTTGATCTCCAGTCAAATAAAAATGGCCCCGTGCCTCCCCAAAGCGTCCCTTTTTATGCTCCTTTCAAAGCCCTCGCACCGTCCATCCGCGGTGCATCGCGGGTCAGGCCGTTAATCCGCGGTGCATCATGGGTAGGGCCATTATTCCGCGGTGCATCATGGGTAGGGCCGTTAATCCGCGGTGCATCATGGGTAGAGACGCTAGCCCGCGGTGCACCATGGGTAGAGACGCTTAACCCACGCTGCCCCGCTCCCCACCTGTCTGCTGGTCCGTGTGTGTCTTGGGCATCTCCTCACTGCAGTTCTCAGTGGGTTCGCCGTGGTCATTTAATTCTAAGTTAAGCCACGGCGCCAAGTGCCATTTGGCCTGGGGGGGGGGGGTGCCTGCCAATTCCCTGACCCTGAGAAACCGTGGAGCACCCCCACGAGGGGGCCTCTCGGGTAAAAACTCAGGGCAGGTGCCCCCCTCCCCTCCCCATGAGGCCCTACTTGAGTGTGTGTGTGTTTAGGTGGGGGGGGGGGGAGGGTGGCAGGGGAAGTGCTGTGATGGGAGCCGGGTGGCTTCTCGTCGCAGCAGCACAGCGACGGGCCCGGTTTCGACGGAGCGGCTTCGCTGTTGTGGCACCACATAGCCCCCCGAGGTGCCAGTCCCCGTCCCGGGTTGACTGGAGCACCTCGCCTGGGTTGCTCCCACGAGGTAGCGCCGCGGGGTCCGCGGGACTCGTCCAGTCCTCGTGGCCGGCCTCGGGGGTGGTGGCTCCGTCTCCCGGAGTTCGGGCGGCGGTCTCCTCCTCCGCTCCAGCGGTTTTCCTTGGTCCTTGGCACCTGCGGGCTGGGAGACAAACTCGGGGGCGGTAGGGTTTAGGGGCCGTCGTCCCCGTCCTCCCTGGCCCGGGTCAGGACCCCCCGGGGCCCGGGGCTCCGTGGGGCCCATATACCGTGCGAGGCCCCCGGGTATGGGGGGTGTGGGGACCCAGGGGTTTCGGGGTACTCGAGCGGCGGGGTTCTCCTTCGCTGGGGACGCCCTCCATGGTTTTAGTTGCCGGACGTTGACCACCATCTCCCGGCCTCTCTCCCCCCCCTGAATCAGTACCGTCCAGGGGGAGATCTGTCGTCCCACGGTCCAGGGTCCCCGCCAGTAGGTGGTTAGCTTCCCCGCCTGCCCGGCCCCGACGCGAGGGGTGTGCAGCCATACCTTAGAGCCCGCCGAGTAGAAAGGGGGCTCCATTCGGGGTCGGGTCCCCTGCTCCTGCCTCTGGTGTGCGGCCTCGCCTTGCGGGTAGGCCCGGCCCCTCGCTCCTCGTAGGGTCTCCATCAGATGCTCCACGGGGCGGCTCCCTTCCTCCCATTGCGGTGGAGGGACACCGAACAGCAGATCTGTGGGTAGGCGAGACTGACGACCAAACATCATTAGGAACGGGGTCTGTCCCGTAGATGTGTGTACCGTGGTGGTGTAGGCGAACAGAGCATAGGGGAGGTGTTCGTCCCAGTCCCGTTGATTCGCGGCCGCCATGCGTTTAAGCTTCCTGGCTAGAGTCTGGTTCATCCTCTCTACCATCACATTTGCATGGGGGTGGTACGCCGTAGTTCGGTCCTTCTGGATCCCGAACTCCCGGCACAGCGCCTGGAATAGCTCTGCCTCGAACTCACTACCCTGGTCGGTAATGACTCGTTCGGGGATCCCGTGCTTCAGTACGCAGTGTTCCACGAACGCTCGGGCCACTACGAGGTCTGTCTCATCGGGGATGGCCACCGCTATGGGATAGCGTGTGAAGTACTCCACCGCTACGAGAATATATCGGTTGCCCCGGTGGGATCGCGGGAATGGCCCTTGCAGGTCAATCCCAACCAGTTGATTCGTTCGACTGATGCGGAACGATCTCAGGGGTACCTGGTATCGCGCTGGTTTCGGCCCGCATTGCTGGCACGCGCGGCAGCCCTGTACCCAGGCGGCCACGTCTTGTGCTAACTTGGGCCAGAGATACTGGCGACGCAGGGTTTCACGAGTGCGCCGTTCCCCGTCATGGCCCCCGAGCGGGTGGTCGTGCACCAGTCTTAGCAGCTGGGGTCGCACCTGGGCGGAAACACAGTTGCACCCCGGCTGGCCGGCCTCGGTTAACTCCCGTACCACCCCGTTCTGCACACACAACCGGGCATACAAACCGCTCCAGGGCCCTGGTAGGGTGCTCTTCTCCTCCCGCAGGGCCGCTTCCACCGCCGCCAGATCCGGATCCGGCTGCTGGGTCTGCCTCAGCTGCTCGTCGTTCAGGCTCGGGAAGGCGCAGCCGACGTCCTCCTGGATCCGTCCGATCGGGGCGGATAGGTCCGCTGGGTCCTGAGTCGTGGGCCCTGCGCTTGCCGGGCGGTCGACTGGGTCCGCGCCTCCACCTGTGGGGGTCTGTGGCGCATACCGCACTCTCTCTCGCCGGGGGGGGGTTAGGCTCAGCGGGTTCCCGGGGGTCCGTTGCCTGTCGGCAACGTCCCCCCGTGAAGCACGGGCAGGCCTCCTCCGCCCTCGTCTCGGCACACACCGCGGGTCGCCGTGATAAGGCGTCCGCGTTTGCATGCGTCCGTCCCGCCCGGTACTCGATTTGCAGGTTGTACTCCTGCAGCTGCGCCAGCCATCGGGCCATCTGCCCCCGCGGTTCCTTGAAGGTGAGGAGGAACTGCAGAGCATAATGGTCCGTGTGCACCCGACATTTCCTGCCGTACAAATACGGCCGAAACTGTTTACACGCGAAGATCACAGCGTACAATTCCTGACGGGTCACACAGTAGTTCAGCTCGGCCCCGCTCAGGGTCTGGCTGGCGTACGCAATAACCCATTCCATCCCTTCGTGCACCTGCGACAACACCGCACCCAGCCCGCTGCTGCAGGTGTCAGTGTCCAAAATAAAGTCGGTGGTAAAATCGGGGAAAGCCAGGGTGGGGGTGTGGGTGAGGTGGTCTTTGAGGGTGGTGAAGGCCGTCTGGCAGGCCTCCGTCCACTGATAGGGGTTCTTAGGGGAAGTGAGTTGGGTGAGGGGGCGTGCAATCTCGCTGAATCCCTTTACAAATCGACGATAATAGGTGGCGAGCCCCAAAAATGATCTTATCTCTGTCAGGTTCCTTGGCTGTGGCCAATCCACTACGGCGCGTACCTTGTCCGGATCGGTGCGCACCCCTGCCTCGCTGACGCGATGTCCGAGGTACCCCACCTCGTGCTGTGCGATGTAGCACTTACGGGGCTTGAGCTTGAGATGAGCCGCTCGCAGTCGCTGGAACACCTCCCGTAACCTGGACCAGTGCTCAGACAGAGATCTACTGAAAACGATCACATCATCCAGGTAAATCAGGCATTGTTCCCACTGCAAGCCCCGCATCACCAACTCCATCAGCTACTGGAACATCGCGGGCGCGTTGGTGAGCCCGAACAGGAGTACTCGAAACTCGAATAGTCCCATCGGGGTGGTGAATGCGGTTTTCGGCCGATCCTCCTCCGTCATCTCCACCTGCCAGTACCCGGACGCGAGATCGAGGGTGGAAAAATACCGCGCTCCGGCGAGGCTGTCAAAGGTGTCGTCGATGCGCGGTATGGGAAAGGCGTCGCCGAGGGTGACTGCGTTTAATTTGCGGTAATCGACGCAAAACCGGGTTGACCCGTCCTTTTTCATTACTAGTACCACCGGGGCAGACCAGGGGCTCGCCGAGGGCTGAATTATGTTATCGCGGAGCATGTCCCCGACCGCCTCTTTGATCTGGGTGCGTTCGGGTGCGCCCACGCGGTACGCGGGGAGTTTTATGGGTCGGGCGGCACCGGTGTCGATTTGGTGCTTAACGAGATCTGTGCGACCCACGTCCGAATCGTGTTCGCTGAACACGTCGGCGTACTCCCGCAGTAACCCGCGTAGCTGATCGGCCTCTCCCTTAGGTAAATCTGCCCAAGGTACGTGTAACGCGTCAAGCAGGGGAACGACCTCGGCGTGGGGAGTCGGGCCGACTCGCCAGGCCAGGTCCTGGTGGTCTTCGGGGCGACCGGGGTCCTCCGCCCAGAGTGCGAATACCGAGTCGCTGGAGTGGCGCGCGTGTAGGGGGTGCACGGTGGCTACTGTGGTGCGCCATCGCAGTATTGCCGGGGTGCCGTGGGGGTTAAACACACGCAATCGGCCCCCATCGGCGTTTACCAACGTGGCTGATCCCACAACCCCATATCGTTTTGCCAACTCCGGGTGAGGAGTTAGCATTACCTCCCCCGATGGTCGGTGCGCGGGGTCGGTGGAGGGTGTCGCCACAGGCACCAGCATCTCGGCGAGCGGCCCGATGGTGACGGCCGTCGTCAGGGTAGCGGCCACGGGTGTGAAGCGGGGGCGATTCAGCTCCCGTCCCAGGCATGGAATCTGTTCCCTGCTGCCTTCCATGGTGGCGCATCGCTGGCGGGGCTGCACGTTGAGCCCCAGCTTTTCCAGGAGGTCGGTACCTGCGATACACTTGTGCCACAGCACACTCGAGACGTAGAACTCCTGGGTGCACACCTGGTGGCCTATGCGGACCTCCAGGGTGGCCCTCCCCAGGAGCCCCATTCCGGCTCCGCTCGCCGTGTGCAGTGTGCGGTCCGGGGCCTGCAGGTGGCTCACGTCGACCCCGATCGCGCTGCAGTGTGCCGCGCTCACAAGCGAGGCCACCACCCCCGTGTCCAGCAGGATCCGGGTACACATTCCGTTGACCTGCCCTTCCACCAGCGACGTGGCCCCCGTGATTCCTGCCACCAGCTCCCGTAGCCAGTCGCCAGGAGTCACCGCGTCCACGGGCGTTGTCGCTGGAACCTGTGTGAAGATCACTCGCTCGCCATTATTCCCATTGTCGTCGATATGTGTTGGGACCGCGTCGATTGCACCCCTAGGTGGTCCATTCTCTAGGGGGGCGTTGGCGTTTAACCCTTCGGCATATCTAGCGCGGGCGATCTGAGGGCAGTCTCTCACGAGATGCCCCTGACGGCCGCACATATAACATGCCCGGGGGGGGGGGGGGGGGGGGTGGTGGCTCCGTAGTGGGCACCCTGCCCGCTCCCTCTACCCCCAGTGCGCCGCTGCCCAGACTCTGCTTCTAGTCGGGATACCCTCCCAGCTAGCCCCCCCACCGTGGAGCGCAGCTCCCCCATCTCGAACTGGATGGTCTCGACGGAGGCCTGCAGCTTGGTCTCAACGGAGGACTGCAGCTTGGTCATATCTCGGCCCATTTTGTGCTCCATCCCCCCGATGCTGGCCTGTATATCCCATCCGGGTACTGTCTCCCGGGGTCTCGGGGGCTCCCTTGCCCATCCCCTTGTCGCGATGGCGAGCTCCTCCTCCTCCTCGTCGGAGAGTAAGCTCGCCACGGCGCACTCCCGTCCCCGCCCTCGGGGCTGCGTGCGCTCACCGGAGAGCTTCTCACATTTACGCGCGCGCTCGACAAGGGTGTCGAAGGGGAGGTGCGCCCCGTCTACATTTGGTTTCCACCACGGGGTACGCACCAAATATCGCTGTACCTTCCCGGCGGCGAGGTCATCAATTATTTTCGCCTCATACTCCGGGTGCGCGATCTGGGTTAGCGCGCGCACGTCCTCGGCATAATCTCGCAAATCCTCACCGGGTTGGCGGCGGCGCGCCTCTAAGGCCGCCTGCGCCTCCTCCTCATCATACGTGCCGAAGCGTAGTTCAAGCCGGCGCATTAATTCCCCCCACTGGGTTTGTGCGCTTGCAGGCAAAGCCTCTACAAAGTCGGCTGCCCGCCCATCCAAGTGCATCTCCAGCTGCTGCAACGCCTCCGCGTCCGTCCAGCCATTAAAATTCTTTGCACCTCTGATGCTGCGGGCAAACGATTTCCATGACGGAATCCCCTTGCCCGTGAACGTGCATTTTATCTTAGCCTGGGGTGGGGCGCCTCTCTCCCTTGGAGGTGCGGGGGATCGTACCACCTCTGACACCATTATGTGGGGGTCGTCGGCCCCCGGGATCTCCCCTGCCTGCGACCCTGCCCGCGAAGTACCGACGCCCCCAGACTCTCCACTAGTGTGGGAGCTGCCGCCGCTGCGCTCCTCACAGGGCGGGGAAGGATCGCCGCACTCCTGTTCCCCTTCCTGGGCTGTCCCCCCCCCGAGTCCGGGTTTCCTGCCGGTGAGGCATCACCCTCGACCGCCCTGAGACCTGCTAGCGCTTCGCCGGCACTCGAACGCGACGCTCCCCACCCGCGCAGTCCCACGCACCAATCACACGCGGGTAACAGGGGGTTAGAGGTCGGAGGGCAAGCGACGCCACTCGTACCCACGCCGCCGATTGGGGGGATTGGATTAAATGGATTTAAAGGGGCTAAGCGATGGGCACGCGTGCGGGATGGGTATCCGCTCGCAACGTGGGAGTCCGCAGCCGAGGGTTTTTAGCGCACACACCCCACGCGGCGCCGCTCCACACACGCGGCGACCACCGCTAACAGCAAGCGCACCCACCCTTCCACTCTCTTTCCACACACTCACGAGACCCACACTAGGCTGATATTCACTCGCGGGCCCCAACCATACGCGACACTGCAAGCAGACACACCCTCCCACGCTCTTCCCACACATCCGCAAAAACCACACCAGTCCGTTATTGGATCGCCGACGATTTATTCCACCGGGTCAGCGAGCCCTTATTTAACTGAGTCAGTCGGGATTAGCGGGGCAGGAACAATCTATCTCTCGATAGTCGGCACTATACTCTACATATCCTTCTCCACTTAACCCTCTCAGGCTTTTTAAGCTAAGACCCAACTCCCTCTTTCTCTCTCACTCTTACTCACGGTTCGTCGTTACTGTCGGCTGGTCCTCGCGGCACGTCGATACGTCTCACGGACGTTCGAGTGGCTGGACTGGGGAGTTGACGGGCCGGGAGTTGACTCGAGCAGCAAGAGAGCTCTTGCCCTCGCCCTGACCCGCTTTATTCTTTCTACATCAAAGGGGCTACCTAGTGCCGACTCGCTGGCCAATCAGCTCGCTGGGATCCCTCGCCAATTGGTACGCCCACCTGTATTCCAGCATCCCCGGGCCGCTGCTTTCAGCGACGTCCGCATCTAAATTTACCTGCTCAGCGGCCATCCAACCAGAGGGCGACCCTACTTTCCCGCCGCTCGAGGCTCCGCCCTCCCCCTACCTGCCCTGCCGACCCGTGTGCGTGAGGTGCGTACTAACCGCGGTGGCGGGGCAGCCCCGCCATGAACATGTCATTTCCACTCAAGTCACGGCGCCACGGTGTGTGTTAGCGTCGGAGGAGACCGTCTAATTCCCTGGCCGCAGGAAACCGTGAAAATTATCCCTTTACGAGGGCTTCTGGGTGAAAACCTGTCAGCCAGGGTGTCTCCCCATGCGCTCTAATTGTGGGGGGAATGCGTACGTGTGTGTTTCGGTGGGGGGGTGGTGAGGTGGAAGCAGCGTCGGCCTCGCTGCTCGGGGGCGGCGAGATCGCAGGTGGGCCACCCGCCGATCGGCTCCGTGGCGGCGGCATCACATTAGTACCACCACTAGTACTACCACTACTACCACTACTACTACTCACACCACCACTACCACCACCACCACTACTCATCACAAGACTCTTCATTCTACTCATCATTCCCTCACCACCTCCTTCATTCGCTCCTCCTCCTTCCCTCGCCACTGCTGCGAGCGAAGGAACGAACGGAAGCAACAACAACAACAACGCAGCCACCACCACCACCACTCTGGCCCCTGACGTTCTCTCCATTTCATTCCTTCCCTCGTTCCTCCTTGTTTCCTTCCCCCTCCCTCCTTCCTTCCCCTTCCGTCCTTCGTTCCCTCGTTCCCTCCTTCCCTCGTTCCTTCTTTCGTTCCCTCCCTCCTTCCCCCTCCGTTCCCTCGTTCCTCCTTCTTTCGTTCCCTCCCTCCCTCCTTCCCCTGTCCCTCCTTCCCTCCTGTTTTCGTTCCCCCGTTGACTCGCTAAGAATGAAAGATAAATTATCCAGGCGGAGCGAGGCGGCCGCTGTCAAAGAACAAACCGCGGAAGTCGACTCCAGGTGGGGCGGGGCTGTCGATGTTCATTGTATGACGTCATTAACACTCGAGCGGGGCGGGGGTGTCGACAGTAATTGTATGACGTCATTAATCCGCGCTCGGAAGGGTTGGTGTCAATGTTTATTTACGGGGCGTCGTGACGTCATCTTTAGTAGAGGAGTTGTCAATGTTTATTGGCAGGCGTCATGACGTCATCTTCACTAGAGGAAGTCTGAATGTTTATTGACAGGGGTCATGACGTCATGTTTAGTAGGGGAGGTGTCATTGCTCGGAGTGTCGTGACGTCATTAAGCCCGACTCAATGTGTGGACGGCCGTGACGTAATTCTAGGTAATAGGGGAGGTGCCGCTGCTGGCTGTATGACGTCACGAAGCCATCTTGGTAAGGAGTGAGTCCCAGTGTTAATTACCTTGCAGAGGCCATCCTGGTGAATCACAATGTGAATAAGCTTGGAGAGGTGAGTCCCAATGTTATTTACCTTGCAGAGGCCATCCTGGTGAATCACAATGTGAATTAGCTTGGAGAGGCCATCTTGGTAAGGGGTGAGTCCCAATGTTAATGAGTTTGTAGAGGCCATCTTGGTAAGTGGTGAATCCCAATGTTAATTACGTTGCAGAGGCCATCCTGGTGAATCACAATGTTAATTAGTTTGGAGAGGCCATCTTAGTAAGGGGTGAGTCCCAATGTTAATGAGTTTGTAGAGGCCATCTTGGTAAGTGGTGAGTCCCAATGTTAATTACCTTGCAGAGACCATCCTGGTGAATCACAATGTTAATTAGCTTGGAGAGGCCATCTTAGTAAGGGGTGAGTCCCAATGTTAATTAGCTTGTAGAGGCCATCTTGGTATTTGAGTGAGTCCCAATGTTAATTAGCTTGGAGAGGACATCTTAGTAAGGGGTGAGTCCCAATGTTAATGAGTTTGTAGAGGCTATCTTGGTAAGTGGTGAGTCCCAATGTTAATTAGCTTGGAGAGGCCATCTTGGTAAGGGGTGAGTGCCAATGTTAATTAGCTTGGAGAGGCCATATTGGTAAGGGGTGAGTCCCAATGTTAATTAGCTTGAGAGGCCATAGATTCATCACACAAAGATCCATAGAATAATCACACAGAGACCCATAGAATCGTCACACGAAGACCCATAGACTCATCACACAGAGACCCATAGACTCATCACACAGAGACCCATAGACTCATCACACAGAGACCCATAGACTCATCACACAGAGACCCATAAACCCAGCACACACCACACACTCACCACACACAGCACACACACCACTCACTCACCACACACTCACCACCCTCACCCCACACTCACCACACTCACCACCATCACTCACCTCCCTCACCCTCCGTGCCAGGGTCTGGTAGTTGCCAGGTCCATCTCTCAGTCCGTAGACTATCACCGCAGGCCGCCTCACACCACTACTCACACTACTATTACCACTACTACCACTAGTACCACTACTATTACTAGTACTACTACCACTACTACTACCACCACTACTACCACCACCACTACCACCACCACTACTACCACTAGTACCACCACTACTATCACCACTACTACTACCACTAGTACCACCACTACTACCACCACTACTACTACTCACACCACTACTACTCCCACTACTCACACTACCACCACTACTCACACTATCACCACTACTAATCACACCACCACCACTACTACTAATCACACCACCACCACTACTACTTACACTACCACCACTACTACTAATCACACCACCACTACTCACACTATCACTACTACTAATCACACCACCACTACTACTAATCACACTACCACTACTACTCACACCACCACCACTAATCACACCACCACCACTACTACTAATCACACTACCACTACTACTCACACCACCACCACTACTACTAATCACACCACCACCACTACTACTAATCACACCACCACTACTCACACTACCACTACTACTAATCACACCACCACTACTCACACTACCACTACTACTAATCACACCACCACTACTACTAATCACACCACCACCACTACTACTAATCACACCACCACCACTACTACTAATCACACCACCACTACTCACACTACCACTACTACTAATCACACCACCACTACTCACACTACCACTACTACTACTCGCACCACCACTGCTACTCACACCACCACCACCACTACTAATACCACTACTACTACTCACACTACTACTACTCACACTACCACCACTACTACTACTCACACTACCACCACCACTACTCATCACAAGACTCTTCATTCTACTCATCATTCCCTCACCACCTCCTTCATTCGCTCCTTTATTTCCAACTGTAATTGGTCTTTATTTGGAACACATGAAAAGAAAAAGCGGGAGACAATATATGCACATTTGGAAGTATAATTGTATAAATGAGAAGTTGCCACATCAGGGAAGAGAGAAAGAGTCAGTTGGCTGGGCTGGTAAAGGAGGGAGGACAAAAAAATACCCCAACAAAATATTAATCCATTACGCAAGCGTGTTGTTAACAAGACAAATACATCGATTAAAGATTTGCACCATCTTACAGGTACGTATTCCAATATTTGTGCTTTAGACAACAAATATGTACCAATGCATTCAACTCGGCCGCACAGCAAGAAGCAGACCGCGCTATTTCTTGGCGCGCTGCCTCTGTACCTAGCCTGGCACAGCAGTCAACCCATGGCACTTTGTGGGTCTGTCCCGTGACCTGTACCTAGCCTGGCACAGAAGTCAACCCATGGCACCTGCTGGGTCTGTCCCGTGACCTGTACCTTGCCTGGCACAGCAGTCAACCCATGGCACCTGCTGGGTCTGTCCCGTGACCTGTACCTAGCCTGGCACAGCAGTCAACCCATGGCACCTGCTGGGTCTGTCCCGTGACCTGTACCTAGCCTGGCACAGCAGTCAACCCATGGCACCTACTGGGTCTGTCCCGTGACCTGTACCTAGCCTGGCACAGCAGTCAACCCATGGCACCTGCTGGGTCTATCCCGTGACCTGTACCTAGCCTGGCACAGCAGTCAACCCATGGCACTAGCTGGGTCTGTCCCGTGACCTGTACCTAGCCTGGCACAGCAGTCAACCCATGGCACTTGCTGGGTCTGTCCCGTGACCTGTACGTAGCCTGGCACAGCAGTCAACCCATGGCACCTGCTGGGTCTGTTGTTGGAATTGAATCGATTCAAAGGCAATGTGCCGAGTGGGTGTTGGAATCGTATCGATTCAGAGGCAACGTGTCGGCGGGTGGATGTTTGAATCGAATCGATTCAGAGGCAATGTACAGGAGGGTGAATGTTGGAATCGAATCGATTCAGAGGCAATGTGCAGGCGGGGTGGGTGTTGGAATCGAAAAACGTTTATTCGTGACTACGAATCGAATCGTCCATGAACGTTTCAATAAAACGCGGGAACACGAACTGCCCCGAGACCCAATCAGCGGCGAGTTTTGTGTCGCTTAGATGCAGCCAATCAGAGATAAGAATACTCCCCTCCCTCTTCGGCCCACAGCCAATCAGATGCGAGCATCACCCCTCCCCCTGACCACCCCTCTCGGCCCACAACCAATCAAAGGCGAGCATTACCCCCTTCCCCTCACTCCCCCTCCCTCCTCGGCCCACAGCCAATCAAAGGCGAGCATCATCACCCCTCCCCTCACCTCCCTTGGGCCTACAGCCAATCAGAGGCGAGCATCACCCCTCCCGCAGCCATCGGAGGCGAGTTCAGGGGGCAAGGGTCGCGAAATTTCAGAATTTGTCGATGGCCGCCTCGAAGGCCTCCACTTAGGCTGCGACTTTAACCATTTAACTTTACGACTTTAAACATTAAAGTACAAATAAACAACGACTATACAACAGCTATACAGCGACGACTAAACAACAGCACAACAACGACTATACAACAGCACAACAACGACTATACAACAGCTATACAACGACGACTAAACAGCACAACAACGACTATACAACAGCTATACAACAACGACTATACTACAGCTATACAACAACGACTATACAACAGCTATACAACGACGACTAAACAACAGCACAACAACGACTATACAACAGCTATACAACGACGACTATACAACAGCACAACAACGACTATACAACAGCTATACAACGACGACTAAACAACAGCACAACAACTTCTCCGGCGATGTCTACGATGGACAAAGAGAACTCGCGCGCCTCAGCTGCCCAAGGTTTGAGTGCTTTTGAGGGCGAATTTTTTTAAAATTTGTTTTAATTTATTTAAGTCGAAAAATGTTTTAAGTTTTTAATTTAATTTAGTCGAAATTTTTTTTAATTTAAAGTCGAACATTTTTTATTTAAAGTTTTCGTGACTGCAGCCGCCCACACCTCCTGCACCACCACCACCCCAGCCGCCCACACCTCCTGCACCACCACCACCCCAGCCGCCCACACCTCCTGCACCACCACCACCCCAGCCGCCCACATCTCCTGCACCACCACCCCAGCCGCCCACACCTGCACCACCACCACCACCACCCCAGCCGCCCACATCTCCTGCACCACCACCCCAGCCGCCCACACCTGCACCACCACCACCACCCCAGCTGCCCACACCTCCTGCACCACCACCACCCCAGCTGCCCACACCTCCTGCACCACCACCCCAGCCGCCCACACCTCCTGCACCACCACCACCCCAGCCGCCCACATCTCCTGCACCACCACCCCAGCCGCCCACACCTGCACCACCACCACCACCACCACCCCAGCCGCCCACATCTCCTGCACCACCACCCCAGCTGCCCACACCTGCACCACCACCACCCCAGCTGCCCACACCTCCTGCACCACCACCACCCCAGCCGCCCACACCTCCTGCACCACCACCCCAGCCGCCCACATCTCCTGCACCACCACCACCCCAGCCGCCCACACCTCCTGCACCACCACCACCCCAGCCGCCCACACCTGCACCACCACCACCCCAGTCGCCCACACCTCCTGCACCACCACCACCACCCCAGCCGCCCACACCTGCACCACCACCACCCCAGTCGCCCACATCTCCTGCACCACCACCACCACCCCAGCCGCCCACATCTCCTGCACCACCACCACCACCCTGGCTGCCCCCCCTAACATCACGGCCCCCCCTTCCACCGCAGCGCCGGCGGCCCCCCCCTTGCGGCCGCGGTTCGTGACGCCGGTGCGCCGCTCGGCGCGGATCCACGCGGCGGGGGGGGCGGTGGGGGGGGGGGGCGACCCCCCCGGGGAGGGCCCTGAGGGACGGCGACACGGTGGGAGGCATTGCGGAGCTGCTGCTGGCAGCGGCCTACGCGGAGGAGGAGGAGGCGGACGAGGTGGTGGTGCAGGAGGGCGCTGCTGGCAGGGGAGGGGGGGGGGAGAGGCGGCGTCACCGCACGAGGTTCCTGCTGAGGGCCAACGCGGCGCTGGGGGACAACGCCCCCCAGCAGCAGCAGCAGCTCGGGCTACTGGGGGGCTGGGCGGTGAGCGGAGTGAGATGAGTGGTGGGGTGAGCGGAGGGGAGAGTGGAGGGGTGAGCGGAGGGGTGAGCGGAGGGGTGAGTGAGATGAGTGGAGGGGTGAGCGGAGGGGTGAGCGGAGGGGTGAGTGGGTGAGTGAGATGAGTGGAGGGGTGAGTGGGGTGAGTGGAGGGGTGAGTGGGGTGAGTGGAGGGGTGAGTGGGTGACTGGGTGAGTGAGATGAATGGAGGGGTGAGTGGGGTGAGTGGAGGGGTGAGTGAGTGAGATGAGTGGAGGGGTGAGTGGTGGGGTGAGTGGAGGGGTGAGTGGGTGAGTGAGATGAGTGGAGGGGTGAGTGGGGTGAGTGGAGGGGTGAGTGGGATAAGTGGAGGGGTGAGTGGGTGACTGGGTGAGTGAGATGAGTGGAGGGGTGAGTGGGGTGAGTGGAGGGGTGAGTGAGATGAGTGGAGGGGTGAGCGGAGGGGTGAGCGGAGGGGTGAGTGGAGGGGTGAGTGGGTAACTGGATGAGTGAGATGAGTGGAGGGGTGAGCGGAGGGGTGAGTGGAGGGGTGAGTGGAGGGGTGAGTGGATGGGTGAGTGAGATGAGTGGAGGAGTGAGTGGAGGGGTGAGCGGAGGGGTGAGTGAGATGAGTGGAGGGGTGAGTGGAGGGGTGAGTGAGATGAGTGGAGGGGTGAGTGGGGTGAGTGGAGGGGTGAGTGGGGGGGGTGAATGGGGTGACTGGGTGAGTGAGATGAATGGAGGGGTGAGTGAGATGAGTGGTGGGGTGAGTGGAGGGGTGAGTGGAGGGGTGAGTGGGTGACTGGGTGAGTGAGATGAATGGAGGGGTGAGTGGGGTGAGTGGAGGGGTGAGTGAGTGAGATGAGTGGAGGGGTGAGTGGTGGGGTGAGTGGAGGGGTGAGTGGGTGAGTGAGATGAGTGGAGGGGTGAGTGGGGTGAGTGGAG
The DNA here is from genome assembly GCF_048934315.1 of Petromyzon marinus. Classification (NCBI taxonomy): domain Eukaryota; kingdom Metazoa; phylum Chordata; class Hyperoartia; order Petromyzontiformes; family Petromyzontidae; genus Petromyzon; species Petromyzon marinus. The sequence continues at coordinate 178,589 of NW_027423053.1, read as the reverse complement.
GGGTGAGTGGGATAAGTGGAGGGGTGAGTGGGTGACTGGGTGAGTGAGGTGAGTGGAGGGGTGAGTGGGGTGAGTGGAGGGGTGAGTGAGATGAGCGGAGGGGTGAGTGGGTGAGTGGAGGGGTGAGTGAGATGAGTGGAGGGGTGAGCGGAGGGGTGAGCGGAGGGGTGAGTGGAGGGGTGAGTGGAGGGGTGAGTGAGATGAGTGGAGGGGTGAGTGGAGGGGTGAGTGAGATGAGTGGAGGGGTGAGCGGAGGGGTGAGTGGACGGGTGAGTGAGATGAGTGGAGGGGTGAGTGGGGTGAGTGGAGGGGTGAGCGGAGGGGTGAGCAGAGTGGTGAGTGGAGGGGTGAGTGAGATGAGTGGAGGGGTGAGCGGAGGGGTGAGCGGAGGGGTGAGTGGAGGGGTGAGTGGGTAACTGGATGAGTGAGATGAGTGGAGGGGTGAGCGGAGGGGTGAGTGGAGGGGTGAGTGGAGGGGTGAGTGGATGGGTGAGTGAGATGAGTGGAGGAGTGAGTGGAGGGGTGAGCGGAGGGGTGAGTGAGATGAGTGGAGGGGTGAGTGAGATGAGTGGAGGGGTGAGTGGGGTGAGTGGAGGGGTGAGTGGGGGGGTGAATGGGGTGACTGGGTGAGTGAGATGAATGGAGGGGTGAGTGAGATGAGTGGTGGGGTGAGTGGAGGGGTGAGTGGAGGGGTGACTGGGTGAGTGGGGTGAGTGGAGGAGGGGAATGTTTCTGCAGCTGGCTGATGGCCTGTGGTGCTGTCCACCCCCCTATCTCCCCACCCCGGAGTGCCCTACAGTGCTGCCCTTAATTGCTACTCCCAACAGAACTTGCCACAAAAGTGTGCTGAGGCTACTGGGGGTGCCTTTGTCTTTGTATAGGCTGCCTGTCCTCCTCGCATCGCGTGTCACCAAATAAATCAGAGGCCACGTGGTTTGCTGTGCGTTTCAAGCTTCATTATCCAGCCACTCCGAGCGTAGCTGCCGTCACTACACACGCCACGTGATGGGGGCACGGCCACGCCCACTGGTGGGGCACGGCCACGCCCACTGGTGGGGCACGGCCACGCCCACTGGTGGGGCACGGCCACGCCCACTGGTGGGGCCCCTCGGCGCGAGGGTTTCCCGACGTTCAATTGCTGACCAGGATCGGAGGTCAGAATGAAACTGATGTTTATTTCTGCATTCACAAACGATGAGGATCATCAACCTCGTCAACCTCGTCATCCTCCCCTAGGAGGGAGCTCGAGAGCGATGGGTGACAGGGTGAGCTCGGAGCGACCCCACAAACTTTCACCGCTTTTGCTCGACTCACCATTACCGCCACCACATGGACAAACCCCGCACGCACGCAACAATATTTACACGCCGCAAGACAAAGGTCTACCACCACCACCCCCCCCCTCTCTATCTCGCTCCCCCTACCCCATAGCTTGGAACAGACTGGCGAGCGACGTTTAGCGGCGTAGGTGGGCAGGGGGGCGCCCAGTAATCATCGCCAGCACCCGCAGCCACCTTAATCTCCCCTGTGGCGATGTTTACGATACGCACGGCGTGAAAGAAGTTCGACACGCACCACACGGCCGCCACCACTACCGCCACCGCGTGTCACTGTAGACACACATACACATAGACACAGACACACACACACAGACACATAGACACACGCAGACACATAGACACAGAGACACATAGGCACACGCAGAGACAGACACACACAGAGACACAGACACATAGACAAACACACAAAGACAGACACGCAGAGATACATAGACACAGACACACAAGACACATAGACACACGCAGAGACACAGACACACACAGAGACACAGGCACACGCAGAGACACATAGACACACACGCAGAGACACATAGACACACACAGACACACACATAGAAATACACAAACAGACACACACAGACATACTCACAGACACAGTCACACACACAGAGACACAGACACACACACAGACAGAGGCGTGTGTGTGTGTCTGCCAGGATGAGTAAAAAAAAGGTGTCGTCTGTCGACTTGGAAATAATCCCACGGGAACGCTGTCTCGAGTAAAAGATGACCGATAAAAGTGTTTTGAAGTTATATCCGTTGACTTGTGAACCGAATAAATCCCGTGTTCTTCACACACTGAGTCTCGTCATCGTTTTTTCTTTTCTTACCTATAAAAGGCATTTTTTTCTGTGTGTCCGTCTGTCTCTGTGTGGACGCACACTTGCTCGCGAATCGTGGAGTTTACTTTTAAAAAAAGTAGCCGGGTACCACGCCGTAAGCCCCGTGGTGAGCCAGCACCATTCCGTTTTCCCATCCGTAAACTTTAAAAGTTGTTAAATTAACAATTTAGTGCTATTTCGCATTATTTAAGTATTTCCTTGCTCCGCTAAAGCTGCCCGGGGGTTGCCCCTAGCAACGCTCGCGCGTCATCGGTGGAGGGTGGGGGGGGATTTCTCATTCGCGTTCAAAATGTTTTTACTTAACTTGATTCCTCTGTTTGTCGTGGTCAAATGTTGTGATAAAAATTTCGTCCACTTCCCGTCATCCAATCAATTCCACATTTTGCACACGGTACTCAGATCCGGTGAAAATGCATGCCTATATCAAAATCGGCATCAATTAATTGGCTCCCTTAAAACTATTAACATTTTGTATGGACGCCTTATTATTCATATATATTTGTGTGTAGGTCAAAAACGCCGCGGTCCCTAAACTGTGGAATCGCCTCGCCTGCTCCGTGTGAACGAGTTACGGGCACCCTCACTCCACACAAACAAAATTTGTACATTGAAGATTGATTTATAAAATAACCAATTAATTCAAGTAAGCGTTGATGTGTGAGCAGGCGCCGCATCATTGACCTACTTCTCGACGGTCAGTTGGACGAAGTTGTGACAAAAAAGTTATTAAACTTCATTCCTCTGTTTGATGTCGTGGTCAAATCTTGTACTCAAGATGTCGTCCACTTCCCGTTATCCAATCGGGTTCTTTACTTTTTAGTGCACTTTAAAATAAAACCGTTTTTAAAAGGAGTTTTTCACTATTCAAAAGCCACCACAACCATTTCACTGCTTCGACGTTTGGGCAATTATAATTGAGTTAATAAACATTCTTGTCATAACCATTTTTGTATTACTATCCGAGTGTCTACCCTTAATTAACTCCTGTCTGGTTCTCGTGAATTAACCAAAGCAGCATTACATTTTTGTGAACAGGGCTGAGGGTTCAGAGCATATACATTCTAATCTCAAATCATCAGTGACGTCGATAACTGGAACAGATGAGTATTCTTGGTTTTTTCGGTAAAGTCACCTCGTAGAAGGGAAACAATAAAATAATAGAAATATAAAACAATAAAATTCTCACGACGTTTCGACTGCAACACAAGAAGCAATCATCATCAGGTGTGAAAACCACAGCAATATTTTTTTTCATATTTTCTTGCTGTGGTTTTCACACCTGATGATGATTGCTTGTGTTGCAGTCGAAACGTTGTGAGAATTTTATTGTTTATTATTTTTTTTATTTTATTGTTTCCCTTCTACGTGGTGGTGACTTTACCGAAAGAACCAAGAATATGAATCCCTGCAGTCACGAAAGCTTTAAATAAAAAAATGGAACAGACGTGTTATATTATCTTGGCTTTGTGAAACAGATAAAAAGAGGCCTTCAACATTGATTGTGCCTTGTACCGACAGTTGCTGAGTGGTCCAGTGCCATCACCATCAGAATCCATGGTCAATCCACTGCTGGATGAGGTTCTCAAAAAGCTCTCACCATCTCCCGAGATCCCGAAAAGTATTAATCCACCCAGTACCTGCAGGTGATACTCATCAGCTGATATCATCCCGTCGTCTCGATGGGCATCCTATTGGCCGCATTCCATTCCTTGGCTGTCATTCCATCACTATCCTCAACCAACCATCGACCAACATTCCATAACAGAATTCAACTAAGGGGAGAGTATTTGAAAGGATGCGACACCCACCCATGGGATACGGGTCCATAATAGCAAATCATTACGGTTGCAGGCGCACGGCGAATTGTAACGATGGAGACACTACAGCACACCGTCGATTTGCGGTGCGACGAAATTAACTGAGCTCGATTTTTTTATTTGAAGCTTTCGTGACTGCAAGGATTCATCTTCTTTGGTTCTTTCGGTAAAGTCACCACGTAGGATGAGAATAAAATAATAAAATAACACAATAAAATTCTCACGACGTTTCGGCCACAACACAAGTGGCCTTCTTCAGGTGAAAGGAACATACCTGTCGGCACGACAGAGCTTCAATGAACATTGTGTTATTTTATTATTTTATTCTCATTCTACGTGGTGACTTTACCGAAAGAACCAAAGAAGATGAATCCTTGCAGTCACGAAAGCTTTAAATCGAAACTCTTCCAGGCTTCACGCGGGCCGGACGAGCGGCATGCAGGAAAAAAAAACCCATCACAACCATTATTAGCGCGGACGTCCAGAATAAAAAAAAACTCGTTCAAAAACCCCAAAACACGGCAACCTCCCTGGCTTTGGCGTTCCTCGGAAGACACCTGTTTCATCGACAACCGCATCAGAACACCACCAGGCCGATGCGCACCAGAATTGATACATCAGCGATTGACACGGGGACTGCGTCGCGATCGTCACGTGGACGGTTCAATCGTCGCGGTCAACGATCGCCTCGGCGCGTCGTCTCCGCGGCGTCGATACAAAAAAAACGACTTGGTGAGAGGTCAACGGCGTTTGTCCTTTTTGAAACACTCGTCCCTGCCGCGCGAGTGTGGAATTTCCACTTAGGTGTGAGAGGGCGCACCGACTGCCTGCCAGTGGTTTCACATTCAGTCCGCCAGGGGGCGAACACGAATTGGGCATCAGACAAAGCGGTGCCTTCAATAGTAGGTTCAGTTCATATTCTTAGCTCTTTCGGTAAAGTCACGTTGAAGGGAAACAATAAAATAATAAAATATATATAAAACTATAAAAATTCTCACGACGTTTCGACCGTAACACAAACGGTCGTCATCAGTTCAGTTTTATTCAATTTCAGTTTATTTTGGTATAGCCCTGTGAATTCTAGATTTGAAGCTTTCGTGACTGCAAGGATCCATACTCTTTGGTTCTATTCGGTAAAGTCACGTAGGTAAAAAAATAAAACAACAAAAATCACGACGTTTCGGCCACACCTGATGAAGGCCGCTTGTGTTGTGGCCGAAACGTCGTGATTTTTGTTGTTTTATTTTTTACCTACGTGGTGACTTTACCGAATAGAACCAAAGAGTGTAGTCCTGTGAGCCATCCGGCTCTTGAATCGGAGTGCAACCACAACAAACAAAAAAACTAAAACACGAACAATAAAAACATCTTACAGTGACTTTGTGTTGACTGTGCAAAACAGAAAATCCATGGAAAAAAAAAACAGCAAAAATATTCCTGAGATAGCACCGTACACCACCAAGGCTGTGTGCAAAAAATCCCAGTGGGATGCAAGTCAAACAACAACCACAACAACAACGACCACAAAAACTTAGATTAAGGCCATCAGTACTACAACAAAACAAACATGTCCAACGAGGTTGTTGTTGTGTGTGTGTATGCAGGGGTATATTACCACTCGGGAGACAAAGGCGGCCGGGCGTGGTGCTGGCCACCCACCCCCTCGTGTGATGTGCCGGCCTTCATCGGCGCCACTCGATAACGGCACTTCCCCCTAGAGTCTGTTAATGCTGTACAAGGGATACTTGTGTGTATCTATTATGGGGGGAGTGGTGGGTGCAGTAGCGAGACAACAGCACGATATACCCCAGCGACCCCAGTTCCATTCCCGGCTACGGCTAACACGAGTGAGGGATTCTGTTCGTCCCAGTCCTGGGTCTCCCCTGGGTCTACTCGGCTTGGGGAGACAAAGGCGGCAACCGGGAATGGAGTTGGCCACGCCACCCTTCCGTGTGCCGCGCGGGCCTTGAGATTCGCCGCCCACCCAGCAGCACGTCCCACCGGCCAATCAAGTCTGGGCCTGCAGGCGGGGGAGACGCGGTGGCTATGGTAAGGGCTGACCCCGGTGTCTTGTGCGCATGGCCAGGATTTGCATATACCACGATCCAGAGGTGGAGCCAGGGGCTGACAGGGGGGGTGACATTCTGCGTGTAAGTGCACGACACTCGGTCTGGCGAACTCCGTGCAACTGCAATGTCAGAGCGTGTCGCCAACCGATGGCGTCCGGTTCAACAGCCCGACTCTCTCTAAATCATTCTTGAAATTAACATTTGTTGAATGTCACCCCGGGCTGAAAATCCTGGCTCCGCCCCTGCCACGATCGCCACCCGCCGAGCTTAAAGGTCAAGAAGGAATTGGCTGGAGGCCCTGTCAGGACGGGAAGATTGTGTAGCACGACGGGAGGGTGGGGTGGCTGTGGGGGATGGCAGGGTGCAAGTGGTCGCGTCACCGCCCCCGTTGGGTCGTCAAAGACATAATCACGTGACATTCTCTCCTGGTTTGTTTAAGTTTCATTTATTTTGGTGTAGCCCTGTGAGCCATTTGGCTCTTGAATCGGGTGCAACCGCAACAAACAAAAAACCAAAACATGAACAAGAAAACATCTTAAAGTGACTTTGTGTGACTGTGCAAACAGAAAATCCAGGAAAAAAAAAACATCAAAATATTCCTGAGATAGCACCGTACACCACCAACGCTGTGTGCTTTAATCCCAGTGGGATGCAAGTCAAACAACAACAACAACAAGAAAACTAAGATTAAGGCCATCAGTCTAACAAGGCACGCGTGTCATTGGAACACACGGGCCGTCACGGATACGCGATTGTGTTGCCGTCACGTGACACGTCCAGCACAGTCACGTTGCAGCCCCGTGTCGAGCCATTAACAAGAAAGCAACACGTCACACGATTATGTCACTACCACACTGCCAATGCAGTAGCACCAAATAACGAGCAATTACATGCCGTAGAATCCATTGTTGTAGCGTGATCCCTGGACGAATTGCGCATTATAAATGTCAATTATTTTTTATTACAATTCCCCCATTGTAATAAGATGGTTTTTTGGGTTCTTATTTTTGTTTTTGTGTTTGTTGTGGTTGCACCCGATTCAAGAGCCGGATGGCTCACAGGGCTATACCAAAATAAACTAAACTGAACCCACGTCTACGCTCCTGGCCTTCAACACAGCGACACGAACCCTACAAGTCTTGTGGGGGGGGGGGGGGACCTCCCTTGCAGTTTGCAGTGGCACGGCTGAGACGCTTGACTGAAAGGTACTCACTTGATGACTCCCACTAGCAAAGAAACCTCGTGTGCAATGTCTCTGAAGCATCGGGAATTAACGTAGCGTTAGCCCGGCCAACAAAAGACACAGATCCCCCCCGTGGTAATCTTTAACAGACTGTTGGGGCAAGTGCCCGTTAGCGAGCACCTCGGAAGCAGAATGTTTATTTACACTGGAGAAATCCGATGAGCTATGAAGCTCTTTTTCACAGATGTCCAGTAGGCGCACGGGGTGAGAACGTTAAAACAACACAAAGTAGAACACGTGATGGTAGTGCAAAGTACAACAATGGTCAATAAATCGCCCACACACACGCAACTAAACCATCCCCGTCCTACCAGGCAAAGCCCACTGAACTGCTATTCACTTATTTTACAGACGCGATTTGGCCTATGAGGGTCGACTGACTGAGATGACTGGCCAATGCACCGCCATTGCCCCCCACTACACACACACACAGTGTGTACACACTGTGTGTGTGTGTGTACACACACAGTGTGTACACACACACACACAGTATACAGAACAATGTCCACGTTGTTGTTGCTGAGTTCACGCACCCAAGGAAGGGGGCAATGGAAAATGATGCTAAATCAACTTAAACTCCATCCCCGCTCTGTGACGTCACCACTCAACATGACCTCATCGGCAAGAAGTGCCAGCGGGAGGTGTACCTCGCTAGTGACGTCATGTCACCAAGGTATTCACGCTCCCCCAACCCCGTCAACAGCGCTCTTGTGCGTGATGTCACTTCCGCTTGGGTCACTGCCGATATCAATCCAGTGGCAATCCTTATTTGGGCAAAGCTACGCCCAGTGACTGCGGTTCATAAACATAATGTATTCGTTGTAGCCGTCGAGTTCAGCAGCCACGCCCCATCCCTCGACATATGGCCAGTTAACATTAACATAATTTATTCAGTTACAGAGCCGCTCTTTACGGGAGGGGCGTGTCTCTTACCCCGGAAGTGACGTTTGTTACCTGCTTACACGCGTGACGTCACGAGGTAACAGGAGGCTGCCGATCCACGCTTGCACTGAAATCCGAGGTGAGAAATTCTCATGGTGGTGGTTGTTGTTGTTTACCAAGGTAGAGCCTCTCTCTCTCGTAGGGATGTCAGTTGAGTAGCAGCGAGCATGGGAATCGATGTCCAGGTTGGAACTTTACAACGCGGGGCCTAGCCACGCGGGGCCTTGCCTCCTGCCCTCGCCTGATTGCATTCAATTTTCGATTTAAAGCTTTCGTGACTGCAATGATTCATCTTCTTTGGTTCTTTCGGTAAAGTCACGTAGAATGATAATAAAATAATAAATTGATAAAATAAAATAACACAATAATATTCTCACGACGTTTCGGCCACAACACAAGCGGCCTTCATCAGGTGAAGGGGGCGAGACTGTCTGGTAGGACAGCGCTGGAGTGAAAGAGCCACGAAAGAGCCACGTTCAGATACGGCCTTTAAGCCTGGTGCTGAAATTTGAGGCTTAAAGGCCGTATCTGAACGTGGCTCTTTCACTCCAGCGCTGTCCTACCAGACAGTCTCGCCCCCTTCACCTGATGAAGGCCGCTTGTGTTGTGGCCGAAACGTCGTGAGAATATTGTGTTATTTTATTTTATCAATTTATTATTTTATTATCATTCTACGTGACTTTACCGAAAGAACCAAAGAAGATGATTGCATTCACTTTCATTATCTCGCTTAAGTTTAATTTGTCTTCACCCGGCTCGCCACTTTGTAACTTTGTTTTATTGTAAATATTCACGCAGTTTTTATTTTCGTTCTTTTGTTACCAGGCCAAGCCCGCTTGAGCTGCTATACCGCTCTTGTTATCAGAAGCGACCTGCCCACAACAACACAAGGTGAGGCTTTGTCAACGTGTGTGAATGTTTTGACTTAAAACTTTGGTGACTGCAGGCATTAATATTCTTGGTTCTTTCGGTAAAGTCACGTAGATAGAAAATAAAATAATAAAAATAAATGAAAAATAAAAATTTTAAAATAAAGCAAAAAAACCCACGACGTTTCGATCGCAACACAAGTGGTCTTTATCTTATTAAATTTAATCTGTTATTTTTATTTTCTATCTACGTGACTTTACTGAAAGAACCAACAATACGTGCGTCAATGTATCTATCGGTCAAAGACGCTAAGCGCGTGCCGCTGTTGACTCTGAATGTGTGGAGGGGAACACCTTCACCACGGGGAGAGAGAGACAGAGACACGGATAGCCTCGGCTATGTTGATTGATCCTCGATTCATTACTTGGTGGAGTGAGGAAGAATTAATGCTGAGCAGATGAAGGTAGCCAGGCATGGTTCTGGTCACACCGCCACCTGTTTACTCATGGCAGTGTGTGACAGTGTCAAGTTTGTGTTTGCAGTAAAGTCTATTAACTATTGCACACGGAGGTTATATCAAAACAATAATTTATTTTTGTTTTCCTCTGGGACTCTTTATAAGAATGGAAACAGGAGGTGAACACAGCACACACATGCAGCTGAAGTCGGAACTGTTCATCCCAGCATTCAAGGACATCTGAGCCTGGATTCACACCTCTAACTTGCGATTGAACATTCATTTCTGCATTTCTGCATAACACAAATAGTATTGTTTTCAACACCCTTTGCTATGTCAGCTGAATTTAGCTCTCATAAATATTCATTTTGTAGTCAGACAGCCGAAATTGTGTGCTCGGAGTTTTGAGTTAACATTCATCTTGGAAGATATGAATGCTTCCAGGCATATTTATGACATTTGCCCTTTCATTGTGTGCCATAACAGCCCGTGGAGAGAAACCCTTCAGGTGCACTCTGTGCGAGAAGGCATTTGCACGTTCATCAAATCTGATGAATTTGAGAAAATTTTTCACTACATCATGAATATATTAATAAGTATAGACGTGTAAGTCACGTGTGCATTCCTCTGTGCCTGACGTGTAGATGGTGTGGATATGGCTCCCTATTGCTCAACCACGTTATGTATGCTGATGATTTGGTAATAGCTGCTCAGTCAGAGGAGGAGTTGGAGACGCTGCTGCTGGGACTGGAGCGTGCCACTAAGCGGTGGGGCCTTACCATCAGCCCCACCAAAACTAAGCACCTGCCTGGGTATTTTGTACCATCGGACACTATCACCCCCACAACTCCCAATCGGTGATGGGGCAGTTGTGGAGAGAGTGGAGAGTTTCCCATACCTGGGCAGTGTGCTTATGACTGGCTCCAGTTTAACAGCAGAGGTCTCACTCCGAATCAGTCGCGCGGCAATATCTTTTCATCGGTTGCGTAACACTGTGTGGAAGCTACCTGGTCTGTCGCTCCGCACTAAGCTTCAGGTCTTCTCGGCCACGGTCATTCCCTCCCTTCTCTACGCTTGCGAAACGTGGACCCCCCTAATGGAACACCTTCGCCGGTTAGAAACATTTAGGCTGGCCTGCCTGCGATCCATCCTGGGTTTAACCAGACTGGATTGTGTGAGGAGCTCACAAATCCTTGAAAGATCTGGGCAAGGTCCCATCGGTGAGCTCCTCCGGCAGGCAAGGCTGCGATGGCTGGGTCATGTAGCCCGCATGCCCAGCCACTGCATGCCGAAACAGCTTCTGTTCGGCCGGATTGAGGGGGCTAAGCGGGCGCGGCACGGGCTAGAGAAGAGATGGAGTGATGTGGTACAGGAGGACGTGGAGCTGAGTGGACTTGCCGATGACCGGTACCAGCGGTGTCAAGATCGGCCTCTGTGGAGGAGGCTCGTGAAGGACGCTACTGGGCAGTTGGAGGCAGTCGCCCTCCAACAACAACGGAGGGCGGAGGAGCGACGCTCACAACAACGAGCGGAGCGCCGGGTGGCTAAAGCACAGCGGGTTGACACAGTAGGGGGCACAGGTGGTGCATCAGCCAGTCATCTCAGTCAGTCGACCCGTGGCACCTGGGTCTGCCCCGTGACCTCCTGCCAGCGGGCGTTCGACACTTCACGTGGCCTCAGGGTGTACATTGCCTGGCACAAGCGTCGTGGTGACATCACCGCCACTTAGTGGTGAATGGCGGTTATTGTTATATGTGTTTGTCTGCGTGTGTATCTGTGTGTGTGTCTGTGTGTGTGTATGTATCTGCATGTGTATCTGTGTGTGTACGTGTGTTTTGACGATGATGGCGATGTTTGTGACGGTACGGGAAGCGTGTGTGGGCCGAAGCAGCATCCAGAGGAGCGCCATGGAGAGGGGAGGGGGAGCGAGGAGAGGACGCGGCAGGGAGGAGGAAGCGAGGCGAGGGGGAGAGAGGGGGGTCGAGAGGGAGCCGAGGAGAGAGCCGGCTGCTGCGGGCGTGCGGGCCCGACAGGGGCTCATCGCAGACAGGGACCAGTGGCGGAGAGAGATGCCCGTGAGGAGGCTGGTGAACCGGTCGGTGCCCCGCGGGGAGGACGTGGAGATGGCGATGCCCAACGCGGAGAGAGCCAGGCTGCTGACGGCGTGGGTGAGACGAGCCATTGGCGAAGAGAGGACGCTCAACAGGGAGGAGGCGGGGAGAGAGAGGCTGGAGGCGGAGAGGGCTGCGTGGGACAGACAGGCAGACGCGAGGAGGCGAGTGGATCAGAGGGTCGGCGACTCGCGGCCAAGGACTGAGGCGCAGCAAGCTCAGTTTGATATTGCCGCGAGGGAGAACGAGAGGACGGTCGACAGACTGGTGGAGAGGGCGGTGGAGGCGACGAGGCGAGAGGTGGGGAGAGCGAGAGAGGGAGGCCGCCGGGACGTGGAGGGGGGGCGGCCGCAGACGGGGGCGGCGGCGGAGCAGAGACGGACGCTGCGGCAGATCGCCGCGATGCCGGGATGTTTAATTGTATTTACTTAATGTTCATTGTAAAAAAAAAAATGTTTTATCATTTCCACCGCCCTCTGCGGGACATCGACCGCTCAAACCAAAAGCGAGATAGACACAGACAGGGAGACAGAGAGAGACATGGAGAGACAGAGAGAGAGAGAGTTGGAGACGGAGAGACATGGGGAAAGAGATGGGGAGAAATAGAGAGAGAGACACAGTGACAGCGGAGACACAGAGAGACAGAGAGATACATGGCCACACAGAGAGACGGATAGGGAGAGGCATGGGGAAAGAGACGGGGAGAAATACAGAGACACAGAGACAGCGGAGACACAGAGAGACAGAGAGATACATGGCCACACAGAGAGATGGATAGGGAGAGGCATGGGGAAAGAGACGGGGAGATATACACAGAGAGACACAAAGAGACAGAGAGAGAGATGATGTTGATGATGTTGAAGATGGTGTTAATGATTTTGATGTCGATGATGTTTTGAATGTTGTTAGTGATGTTGATGATGGTGTTGATGCAAGGTAAATCAACACCCGTTCATAATAAAAATTCATCCATCCACCACTACCACTGCTGCTTGTTGCCTGCTCCTGGTGGTGCGATTCCAACCTTCTGCAGTCCGAACCAGAAATTGCCATTGGCCTGCGAGAGTGCCGAGGCGAGTGGGGGGAGTTGAACACCCGGTCAGCCTATCCCTTGGACAATAAGTTAATGCGCACTTGTTATCGGTGTGCGACTCAAGTCTCCATTTGTCACGAGTCTTAACTTTATCACAAACTCTTAGCTTAGTGCAGTACACCTTCTTGAGGTCCTTGACTCTGCAAGTGACTCGAAATATTAAGAAAAAAAATAAAATAAAACTTTCAGTGATACTTCATGTGCTTGAGCAATAACTGAACTCTTAATTGATCAGAGCTTTTGCTTCTGCAAATCTCAACTTAAGGCTGATTGCGAGTACTACTCGGAATCTGTGCAGGACTGACGAATGTGAAGTTTGTACACGGTACCTGTTATGTAGGAATTTCTACCTTGCTTCATTAATTCTCTTAGACGCATCAAAAGCTCAAAGCTCCTGCCACTTTCACGCCTCCTGAGGATTCATGGGGCCAGCCTTGGGTCATCTTTGCTTCTGGCTCCACGGACCTCCTGGCGTTTAATGTCATCAACCCCCCCCCTCCCCGCTAGTATTCTCCCTCCGGAGGTCGTCCCAAAAAACTTGTGTAGATACAGGGCCACTGAATTGCCCCTTGGAATGTTTTTCAACTCATTAGAGCGAGCCCCCGGATGTGGTGTGTTTGTGTATGATGTCACAAAGCAGTCCTTATAAGGGCCTCAATGCACGTTGGTGTATGACGTCACAAAGCAGTCCTTACAAGGGCCTCAATGCACGTTGGTGTATGACGTCACAAAGCAGTCCTTACAAGGGCCTCAATGCACGTTGGTGTATGACGTCACAAAGCAGTCCTTACAAGGGCCTCAATGCACGTTGGTGTATGACGTCACAAAGCAGTCCTTATAAGGGCCTCAATGCACGTTGGTTTATGACGTCACAAAGCAGTCCTTACAAGGGCCTCAATGCACGTTGGTGTATGACGTCACAAAGCAGTCCTTACAAGGGCCTCAATGCACGTTGGTGTATGACGTCACAAAGCAGTCCTTACAAGGGCCTCAATGCACGTTGGTGTATGACATCACAAAGCAGTCACGAGGCCGTCCCCCGGCGCGACAAACGAGGTTTCCTCCTCCTCCACCCCCCCCCCCCCACCGAAATCTTTGGCCTTTTCGCGGTGAGAGCGTGGAGCGGTTTGCAATTTTTGCAAAATTTGGGCACAAAGCGGCGGTAATACGACAAATCTGCAAACGTCACCCACCGACGTGGGGGTTGGCCATGTTGCGCACGCACGCAGTTTTGTTGGGGTCCGTGGCTATCCCCGGACTCGCTGACGACGCGCCCCAAGTAGCGAACCGATGTCTGCAGGAGGTGACACTTGACTGTGGTTTAAACGTAAGATTGGCCGCCCGAACTTTGAACAAACACCGATCGCGGCCGCTGCAGCTGCTCCTGGAACGTGCGTCCGAAGACGATCACGTCGTCCAAATAAACGAGGCGCGAGTCCCATTGGAGGCCTGCTAGGACCAGCTGCGTGAGTCGCTGGAACGTGACAGGAGCCGAGTGGAGTCCCATCGGGAGACAATTAAACTGGAACAGAGCCCGAGGTGTTCTTAGCTCTTTCGGTAAAGTCACCACGTTGAAGGGAAACAATAAAATAATAAAATATATATAAAACAATAAAAATTCTCACGACGTTTCGACCATAACACAAACTGATGATGACCGTGTGCGTTATGGTCGAAACGTCGTGAGAATTTTTATTTATATATATATTTTATTATTTTATTGTTTCCCTTCAACGTGACTTTACCGAAAGAGCTAAGAATATGAATCACTGCAGTCACGAAAGCTTTAAATCAAAATTTAGAGCCCGAGGTGTTCAGAACGCAGGATTTGGTTTAGAGCTCTCATCAAGAGGCAACTGCCAACACCCCGACGACAAGTCAAGTGTGGTAGAAAACCCACACAGCCGACAGGGCATCCAATGAATCGTCCAACCGTGGGAGCGGGTGTGCATCTGCCACGGAGATCTTGTTCAATTGGCGTAAATCCGCGCGAAGCCGCAGACTCCCATCGTGTTTCTTAACGGGACCAACGTGAGCTCCCCTCGTCGACCGCAGTGGCGAACGTGGTCCTCCTCCTGACGACTGAGCCCGTGTGAATTCTGGCGTACGGAAGCGGCGTTGCCCGTGTCAATGCGGTGCTGCCATCAGGGACGTGCGGCCAAAGTGTCATATTTACCCTGACTGAAAATGTTTTGAAAATTCGCCCCGCCGCTCGCCGGATAAAATCGGAATTCTTGCAACGCAGCGCGTCCATCCATGATTCGCCCGGCTCGCTCCTCCGCTTCACCGTGGCCACGAGACATCTGTGGTCGCCTCGCCGGCCTTCCCGCGACACGCGGCCACTGCGTGGGCCAGAACGGTGCCCGCCTGGACGACCGCAGCACCCAGGCCGACGTTGAACACTCTGAACGACTACGTATGCATAGTCACACCGTTAGTGTCAGTAGCATAACTCTCAACCACTTATCAGTGCCCTACCTTATTACAGACCAACTCAGACCTTACTGATCACCCCGTGGCCCTTATAAATCTCAACGTTCATCCTATACATTATACTACACTATACACTACACAGCTGTCAACCCCTTATCGGCGCTCTGCCTTATTACAGACCAATTCAGACCTTGTCGATCACCCCGTGCCCCTTATAAATCTCAACGTTCATCCTATACATTATACTACACTATACACTACACAGCTGTCAACCCCTTATCAGTGCCCTACCTTATTACAGACCAATTCAGACCTTACTGATCACCCCGTGCCCCTTATAAATCTCAACGTTCATCCTATACATTATACTACACTATACACTACACAACTGTCAACCCTTTATCAGTGTCCTACCTTATTACAGACCAATTCAGACCTTACTGATCACCCCGTGCCCCTTATAAATCTCAACGTTAATCCTACCAAGTCCCATCACAAGGAAGAAACACAAACAAATCGACACGGATTTGTATTGTTGTTTGCCCGTATTGAAACGGCTGTACGCCCGTACGGGCCTGAGAACTCACTTTGCCTGCGCAAAGACCACGACGGGGTAAAAGCGTGATGGGCTTCTACAGCTCCGCAATAGTCGAGTGTGAATAGTCGCCTAATAGTCGCTATTGGCTATCAGAGGTTCTCCCCAACAACCAGTCAAACAACGTTTGGGCGGTCATCTTGGGTAGGGGGGTGTGTGGTGGCTTCTCCCTTACCAAGATGGCAACCCCCCTCCCACCACGAGTCACGTGGTGTTGATATTTTGTGGGTGTTTTTTTTAATTGGTCAGCTCCATTGCACGTGACATTTAACTTTATTTCATAGCCCGATTAAGGCCCATGGTAAATAGCATAGACTAGATAAGGCGCTGCTGCGTTTCAGACTATACCAAGCATAGCCCGGAAGAGGGGGAGGGGTATGAAAAGCATCAAAACTCAAGACGCGCTGAATAAATGTAGCGAATTTGTTTGATGTTTAATTATTTCATCCATAGCGAAAAGAAGCAAGAGGGGCTCGCTGGCGTTAGTGAACGGTTGGGTTTGCTGTGTACCCCCCTAAATTAAAACAATTTAAGTTTGCCGGTGGCATTCACCCCTCCCTCGCCCGCTGCCCGTGTTGGTTTCGCCCACGACCCTCTCCCTCCACCACCAAAGTGTCGCGTTTTGGCGGGAGAAGGCGGCTGTGTGTTCTGAGGAGACTAACAACCACCACCACAACATCTATAATCATAAGTATAACTACTACTATAATAACAATAACATCTACAATCGTAACTATAACACTAATAATAACATCAACAACTTACAACAGCAATAATATAAACAATTACAATAGTAATAAAAACATGAACTGCTATAATAACTAATACTGTAATATCAACAACTACTACGACTATAATAAAACAAAAACGTGAACGAGAGCGAGCAACACAACGGGGGCGGTGAGTGAGAGAGTGGAGCCGACCTCTCGCCCTCACAGCCTGAGGCCCACAAAGACGCGCGGGCTCTGTCAGCCTCACGCAGCCCATCAGGGAGACTACACGGGGAGACATTTGTGTTGTGTCTGTGTGTGTGTCTGTGTGTGTGTCTCTGTGTCTGTGTGTCTGTGTGTGTCTCTGTGTGTGTGTGTCTCTGTGTGTGTGTCTCTGTGTGTGTGTCTCTGTGTGTGTGTCTCTGTGTGTGTGTGTTTCTGTGTGTGTGTGTCTCTGTGTGTGTGTCTCTGTGTGTGTCTCTGTGTGTGTGTGTAAGCCTCACGCAGCCCGTCAGGGAGACTACACGGGGAGACATTTGTGTTGTGTCTGTGTGTGTCTGTGTATGTGTCTCTGTGTGTGTGTGTCTCTGTGTGTGTCTCTGTGTGTGTGTGTGTCTCTGTGTGTGTGTCTCTGTGTGTGTGTCTGTGTGTGTGCGTGTCTCTGTGTGTGTGTCTGTGTGTGTGTCTCTGTGTGTGTGTATCTGTGTATGTGTGTCTCTGTGTGTGTGTCTGTGTGTGTCTGTCTCTGTGTGTGTGTGTCTCTGTGTGTGTGTCTGTAAGCCTCATGCAGCCCGTTAGGGAGACTACACGGGGATACATTTGTGTTGTTGTCTGTCTCTGTGTCTCTGTGTGTGTGTCTGTGTGTGTGTGTGTCTCTGTGTGTGTGTCTCTGTGTGTGCGTGTCTCTGTGTGTGTCTGTTAGCCTCACGCAGCCCGTCAGGGAGACTACACGGGGAGACATTTGTGTTGTCTCTGTGTGTGTCTCTGTGTGTGTCTCTGTGTGTGTGTCTCTGTGTGTGTGTCTCTCTGTGTCTCTGTAAGCCTCACGCAGCCCGTCAGGGAGACTACACGGGGAGACATTTGTGTTGTGTCTGTCTCTGTGTGTGTCTCTGTCTGTGTGTGTCTGTGTGTTTCTCTGTGTCTGTGTGTATCTGTGTGAGTCTGTGTGTGTGTGTCTCTGTGTGTGTGTCTATGTGTGTGGGTGTGTCTGTGTGTGTGTGTCTCTGTGTGTGGGTATGTCTCTGTGTGTGTCTCTGTTTCTGTGTGTCTGTGTGTGTGTATGTGTGTGTCTGTGTGTCTCTGTGTCTGTCAGCATCACGCAGCCCGTCAGGGAGACTACACGGGGAGACATTTGTGTTGTGTCTGTGTGTATGTGTGTGTGTCTGTGTGTGTCTGTGTGTGTGTCTCTGTGTGTGTGTCTCTGTGTGTGTGTCTCTGTGTGTGTGTCTGTGTGTGTGTCTCTGTGTGTGTCTCTGTGTGTGTGTGTCTGTCTCTGTGTGTGTGTCTCTTTGTGTGTGTCTCTGTGTGTGTGTTTCTCTGTGTGTGTCTGTGTGTGTGTCTCTGTGTGTGTGTGTCTCTGTGTGTGTGTCTCTGTGTGTGTGTCTGTGTGTGTGTCTCTGTGTGCGTGTTTCTGTGCGTGTCTCTGTGTGTGTGTCTCTGTGTGTGCGTGTGTCTCTGTGTGTGTCTGTGTGTGCGTGTCTCTGTGTGTCTCTGTGTGCGCGTCTCTGTGCGAGTCTCTGTGCGAGTGTCTCTGTGTGCGTGTTTCTGTGCGTGTCTCTGTGTGTGTGTCTCTGTGTGTGCGTGTCTCTGTGTGCGTGTGTCTCTGTGCGAGTGTCTCTGTGTGTGTGTCTCTGTGCGAGTCTCTGTGCGAGTGTCTCTGTGTGCGTGTTTCTGTGCGTGTGTGTGTGTCTCTGTGTGTGCGTGTCTCTGTGTGTGTGTCTCTGTGTGCGTGTGTCTGTGTGTGTGTGTCTCTGTGTGCACCTCTGTGTGTGTCTGCCTGTGTGTGCATGTGTCTCTGTGTGTGCGTGTCTCTGTGTGCGTGTCTGCCTGTCTGTGTCTCTGTGTGCATCTTTGTTGCCTGTGTGTGTGTCTGCCTCTGTGTGTGTCTCTGTGTGTGTCTCTGTGTGTGTGTCTGTGAGCGTGTCTGTGTGTGCGACTTTGTTGCCTTGTGGGGAGCGATAGTGTAGCGGTTAGCGCGCTGCGCTATGAACCTGGCGACCCGGGTTCGATTCCCGCTCACGGCCAACACCAGTGACAATTATCTGAACCGGTCCCGGGCCTCCCCTAGGTCGACTCAGCCTCAAATGAGTACCTGGTGCGGTGTGTAAACATTGCCACTAGGGAGACAAAGGCGGTCGGGCGTGGTGCTTGCCACCCACCCCCTCGTGTACCGTTCCGGCCTTCATAGGTGCTCGCTAACAGCACTTGCCCCTGCAGTCTGTTAAGGCTATATGGGGGATCTTTGTCTTTGTTGCCTGTGTGTGTGTGCGAATGTCTCTGTGTGCGAGTGTCTCTGTGTGCATGTCTCTGTGTGTGTCTCTGTTGCCTGTGTGCGTGTCTCTGTGTGTCTTTGTTGCCTGTGTTGGTGTCTCTGTGTGCGTCTTTGTTGCCTGTGTGTGTGTCTCTGTGCGCGTGTCTCTGTGTGTGTCTCTGTGTGTGTGTCTCTGTGTCTCTGTGTGTGTGTCTCTGTGCGCGTCTCTGTGTGCGTGTCTGTGTGTGTGTGTCTCTGTCCTGCACAGATGCCATATTTTCTGTCCGTCTGCTACAGCAGAGGTGTAGGGAATTCCAACAAGACCTACATCTCTGCTTTATTGACCTGGTCAAGGCCTATGATACCATCAGTAGGCCTGGGCTCTGGGTCGTTCTTCGTGCTTTTGGAGTACCTGACCCTCTGCTCACGATCATTAAGGACCTTCATGATGGTGAGCGGGCCCGGGTAAAACTACGTGGCCGGGAGTCAGAGCCATTCCCTGTACACCTTGGGGTGCGACAGGGATGTCCTCTGGCTCCCACATTATTTAACATCTATTTTGACCACGTAGTTCATGAAGCCTTCAATAGCTGTACCGGGGGAATCTCCATATGGTACAGATATAATGGGAGGCTAATCGATGCCCGGGTGCGGTCAAGGGATGGCTCCCTATTGCTCAACCACGTTATGTATGCTGATGACTTGGTAATAGCTGCTCAGTCAGAGGAGGAGTTGGAGACGCTGCTGCTGAGACTGGAGCGTGCCACTAAGAGGTCGGGCCTTACCATCAGCCCCACCAAAACTAAGCACCTGCCTGGGTATTTTGTACCATCGGACACTCCACCCCCACAACTCCCAATCGGTGATGGGGCAGTTGTGGAGAGAGTGGAGAGTTTCCCATACCTGGGCAGTGTGCTTATGACTGGCTCCAGTTTAACAGCAGAGGTCTCACTCCGAATCAGTCGAGCGGCAATATCTTTTCATCGGTTGCGTAACGCTGTGTGGAAGCTACCTGGTCTGTCGCTCCGCACTAAGCTTCAGGTCTTCTCGGCCACGGTCATTCCCTCCCTTCAGTTTAACACGTAGGCTTTCGCGACCAATATTATTCATAATAAAGGTTTTTGGGTTAGATCGCGTTTATTTATAAATGTGTCGTAACCCTCCACCACCCGACACGGCCAATCAGCAAAGAAAAGTGTCACGTTGACAAAAGACAAATAATTCACTACTTCAGCCCCCCGGTGTGTTGAAGAGTTAATCCACATTTACAGTTTGAGTACGACGTTTCGCTGGTAAATACTTCCAGCATCATCGGGCAATTCGCCAGAATGGTAAAGCCCTCGCTTGCTCCCGGTTTTATATAGAGCAGAAGAGTGACGTCATCACTTAACTCATCAGGTGCAGTGATTAGAGGCGGAGGGGGGGGTAATGTAATTATATAATCGATTAGTAATCAGTCATTGGTTATGATTAGTAATGAGTTGTAGATTAGTAATTCTTTAAATCAAAATGTAATGTGTATTATTTAATAATACGCTTCCAGGCCGCACTAAGCCGGTAGCTGTCAGAGCGATTAAAGTTATTCTTGTTCCTCTCAATTTCAATGGATTCTCTAATTAGTCTTTGCCAGTAATAATTAGTTTTACACACCACTGCAACATTGTCAAAATCAATTGAGTGTCCTTGTTGACAAGCATGTTCTGCCACTGCCGACAGTTGTGTTTGAGATAATTTAATATTTCTCTGATGTTCTTTTAGTCTTACGCTGATGTTACGTCCCGTCTGCCCAATGTAGCAGCTGCCACATGAACAATTAATCCGATATACACCTTCTGTTGATAGTTTAGGTAATGCGTCTTTAGTGCAAGATACTAGTTTTTGAATTTTGTGTACTGTACCAAATCTTACTGTAATGTTTTGCTTTTGCAAAACGCGGGCTAATTTGTCAGTTACTCCTGAGATATATGGAATTTTTATTGTTTTAACAATCTGGTCGCTTTCAGTAGTATTGCTTTGCGATCGTGATTTGGCATTCAGTGCTCTGTTAATTTGAGCATTATTGTAGCCATTCTGTCGTAGTGCGTCTTTAACGTGTTTAATCTCTCTCACTAGACTCTCACCATCTGACACGGTTTTTGCCCGATGTACGAGCGTCTTGATAAGAGAGGATTTTTGAGCTGGATGATGATGTGATTCTGCATTCAGATAGGCATCAGTGTGCGTTTGCTTTCTGTAAACGCTGTGTGTTATTTTACCGTTTAGGCCATGTCCAAGCAAAATATCTAGGAATGGGAGTGTGTTATTCACCTCCATTTCCATGGTGAACTGGATGGCCGGGTTTTGTGCATTGAGATGATTTAGAAAATCATTAAGTGTATCTTTACCATGTGGCCAGACAACCAAAGTGTCATCCACATACCTAAACCAAAAGGATGGTTTTAATGTGCTCGAGGCAAGTGCTCTTATTTCAAAGTTTTCCATGTACAAATTTGCTATAGCAGGGGATAAAGGAGAACCCATTGCTGCTCCTTCCTTTTGTTTAAAGAAATCCCCTCTCCATAAGAAGTAAGTGTTATTTAAGCAATGGCCAGCAAGTTTCGGAATATCTTTTTGTAAACCGGTATTCTTTACTAGTGTATCAAGTAATTTAAGCGATTCGTCCACTGGAACCTTAGTGAATAGAGAAATCACATCAAAGCTTACCAGAATATCATCAGGAGTAAGTTTAATATCTTTAATCACATTCACAAGATGTTCTGAATTTTTTATGAATGAAGATGTCTTACCGATGTAGGGCTGTATTTGTTTGGTTATATATTTTGCTAATTGATATGTGGCAGAGCCAATTGTACTGACTATGGGTCGTAATGGGAGGCAGTCGCCCTCCAACAACAACGGAGGGCGGAGGAGCGACGCTCACAACAGTGAGCGGAGCGCCGGGTGGCTAAAGCACAGCAGGTTGGCACAGTAGGGGGCACAGGTGGTGCATCAGCCAGTCATCTCAGTCAGTCGACCCGTGGCACCTGGGTCTGCCCCGTGACCTCTTGCCAGCGGGCGTTCGACACTTCACGTGGCCTCAGGGTGCACATAGCCTGGCACAAGCGTCGTGGTGACGTCACCGCCACTTAGTGGCGAATGGCGGTTGTTGTTGTTGTGTGTGTCTGTGTGCGTGTCTCTGTGTGCGTGTCTCTGTGTGTGTGTCTCTGTTGCCTGTGTGCGTGTCTCTGTGTGTGTCTTTGTTGCCTGTGTGTGTGTCTCTGTGCGCGTGTCTCTGTGTGTGTCTCTGTGTGTGTTTCTGTGTGTGTGTTTCTGTGTGCGTGTCTCTGTGTGTGTGTTTCTGCGCGCCTGATGTCTGCGTGTGTGTCTCTGTGTGTGTCTCTGTGTATGTGTCTCTGTGTGCGTGTCTCTGTGTGTGTGTCTCTGTGTGTGTGTCTCTGTGTGTGTGTCTCTGTGTGTGTGTCTCTGTGTGCGCGCCTCTGTGCGAGTGTCTCTCTGTGCGTGTTTCTGCGCGCCTGATGTATGCTTGTGTGCAGTCTCGGCCCGAGTCATGATTCCCATCGGAGCCCTGACCTCCTCCTTCTCATTGGAGGGTCACCAGGACCTCAAGATCCTTCAGCCCTGGTGGGACGTGTTGTGCGACATGCTCTCCGTGCCCATGTTCATGATCGGCATCTTTGCCGTGATGCTGCAGGTGCGTCGTTCCAACAACGCTCCAGAGAGCCCCCCCACGCACATTCATCAATGTCGCCGCCTTGCTCATGGATATTGTATAACATCGCGCCACGGTGGCCGGGAGATATTGACGACCTCGCCTGGTATGTAGGAGGTCACAGGTTCCATCCCCGACCCCTGCTGCATATTCGGACTCTGCGTATGTCTCATCAGCACGGTGGCCGCGAGATGTTTACTACCTCGGCTGGCACGCAGGAGGTCGTGGGTTCCAACTCTGCGTGCGAGCTAACTCAAAGAGAGCGAATCTTGGGTCGATATGGGTTGCCCCCCCCCCCCCCGTACACACCGGAAATCGCGCAAAGTGAACCACCTGCGTGGAGCGGCGTCCTCCAGGAGACCACACAGCGTCACGTGACCATGACGACCGCTCGTCATGGTCACGCGGTACCCACTTCCCCCGCCTCTGCCCAGAACATGAACGAGCGCATCCTGTGTGTGCCGGTGCCGAGCGGCTTCGACGTGGATCTGAAGGAGTGGAACGAGACCGTGCTGAGGGACCTCGTGGCCAACCCCAGGGCCCACAGGGTGAGTGAGGGTCCCCCTCGGGCCGGCTCGGCACCACCGTGCAGGGGGGGAACCGCTGGTTGCCAGCGGAAAGGCCGGCTGCGCCACCGACAGTTGCCCGAGGAATAGTGTCATGTATAGTGTAGTGTATAGTGTAGTGTATAGTGTAATGTATAGTGTCTATAGTAGTGTAGTGTATAGTGTAGTGTATAGTGTAATGTATAGTTCATAATAAAGGTTTTTGGGTTAGATCGCGTTTATTTATAAATGTGTCGTAACCCTCCACCACCCGACACGGCCAATCAGCAAAAAAAAAAGTGTCACGTTGACAAAAGACAAATAATTCACTACTTTAGCCCACCGGTGTGTTGAAGAGTGAATCCACATTTACAGTTTGAGTACTGTGACGTTTCGCTGGTAGAGCTAATATTTACTTTTGGAACTTTGCTATTCTCAATTATTTTAGCAACCTCATGTCTAGTTATCTCTGCCTCATTATGTGGAAGGAGTCTAACTGCTGATTCTACCTCAGCAATTATCTCATCCACTGGAATTGTGCGTGGGGTAACGGCAAAAGCCTTAAGAGAGCTGCGTGTAAATAAGGATATCCAAATCCTAGCAGCTGATAAAGGCCGCACTACTGTAGTGATGTCACGAGCCGATTATGATAATAAAATTAGAAATTTACTAGAGGAAAGTACTTACATTAAAATTAAACGAGATCCAACTAATACTTTAGAACGTAAGACCACTGCAATAATTGCAAATTCATTAATCCCTAAAAATGAGCAATACCTAATTAAGCCAAGGGCCTCAAAACCACCTAGACTCTATGGGCTACCAAAGATTCATAAAATCGGCATCCCATTACGACCCATAGTCAGTACAATTGGCTCTGCCACATATCAATTAGCAAAATATATAACCAAACAAATACAGCCCTACATCGGTAAGACATCTTCATTCATAAAAAATTCAGAACATCTTGTGAATGTGATTAAAGATATTAAACTTACTCCTGATGATATTCTGGTAAGTTTTGATGTGATTTCTCTATTCACTAAGGTTCCAGTGGACGAATCGCTTAAATTACTTGATACACTAGTAAAGAAAACCGGTTTACCAAAAGATATTCCGAAACTTGCTGGCCATTGTTTAAATAACACTTACTTCTTATGGAGAGGGGATTTCTTTAAACAAAAAGAAGGAGCAGTAATGGGTTCTCCTTTATCTCCTGCTATAGCAAATTTGTACATGGAAAACTTTGAAATAAGAGCACTTGCCTCGAGCACATTAAAACCATCCTTTTGGTTTAGATATGTGGATGACACTTTGGTTGTCTGGCCACATGGTAAAGATACACTTAATGATTTTCTAAATCATCTCAATGCACAAAACCCGGCCATCCAGTTCACCATGGAAATGGAGGTGAATAACACACTCCCATTCCTAGATATTTTGCTTGGACATGGCCTAAACGGTAAAATAACACACAGCGTTTACAGAAAGCAAACGCACACTGATGCCTATCTGAATGCAGAATCACATCATCATCCAGCTCAGAAATCCTCTCTTATCAAGACGCTCATACATCGGGCTAAAACAGTGTCAGATGGTGAGAGTCTAGTGAGAGAGATTAAACACGTTAAAGACGCACTACGACAGAATGGCTACAATAATGCTCAAATTAACAGAGCATTGAATGCCAAATCACGATCGCAAAGCAATACTGCTGAAAGCGACCAGATTGTTAAAACAATAAAAATTCCATATATCTCAGGAGTAACTGACAAATTAGCCCGTGTTTTGCAAAAGCAAAACATTACAGTAAGATTTGGTACAGTACACAATATTCAAAAACTAGTATCTTGCACTAAAGACGCATTACCTAAACTATCAACAGAAGGTGTATATCGGATTAATTGTTCATGTGGCAGCTGCTACATTGGGCAGACGGGACGTAACATCAGCGTAAGACTAAAAGAACATCAGAGAAATATTAAATTATCTCAAACACAACTGTCGGCAGTGGCAGAACATGCTTGTCAACAAGGACACTCAATTGATTTTGACAATGTTGCAGTGGTGTGTAAAACTAATTATTACTGGCAAAGACTAATTAGAGAATCCATTTAAATTGAGAGGAACAAGAATAACTTTAATCGCTCTGACAGCTACCGGCTTAGTGCGGCCTGGAAGCGTATTATTAAATAATACACATTACATTTTGATTTAAAGAATTACTAATCTACAACTCATTACTAATCATAACCAATGACTGATTACTAATCGATTATATAATTACAATACCCCCCCCCCTCCGCCTCTAATCACTGCACCTGATATGAGTTAAGTGATGACGTCATCCTGCTGCTCTATATAAAACCGGGAGCAAGCGAGGGCTTTACCATTCTGGCGAATTGCCCGATGATGCTGGATGTATTTACCAGCGAAACGTCGTACTCAATCTGTAAATGTGGATTCACTCTTCAACACACCGGTGGGCTAAAGTAGTGAATTATTTGTCTTTTGTCAACGTGACACTTTTTTTTGCTGATTGGCCGTGTCGGGTGGTGGAGGGTTACGACACATTAAAATAAACGCGATCTAACCCAAAAACCTTTATTAAGAATAATATTGGTCGCGAAAGCCTACGTGTTAAACTGTAATGTATAGTGTCTATAGTAGTGTAGTGTATAGTGTAATGTATAGTGCAGTGTATATTGTAATGTACATTATAGTGTAATGTATAGTGTAGTGTAATGTATAACGTGTGGTGTAATGTATAGTGTAGTGTAATGTATAGTGTAGTGTAATGTATAGTGTAATGTATAGTGTAGTGAATACTATAATGTGGTGTGTAGTGTATAGTGTAATGTATAGTGTAGTGTAATATATAGTGTAGTGTATAGTGTAATGTATAGTGTAGTGTATAGTATAACGTGTGGTGTGTAGTGTATAGTGTAATGTATAGTGTAGTGTATAGTAGTGTAGTGTATAGTGTAATTTATAGTGTAGTGTATATTGTAATGTACGTGATAGTGTAATGTATAGTGTAATATATAGTGTAGTGTATAGTGTAGTGTATAGTGTAATATCCTAGTACAGCACACCAGTGTGTTGGAGAGCAAAGCCACAACATTGACGATCTTGAGTACGGTGACGTTTTGCCAGTAATTACAACCGGCATCATCAGGCGAAAGCCATATTTGAGCCAGCTCTGTCACCCTGCAAGGGAGGGGCATGCGATATCACCGCCACGCCAGTTCACTTTGCCCTTCTGCGTGCGTTCCCACACTCGCCCAGACCGGCTTCGACCAGTACCAGTACCGGTTGATCAACCAGTTCTGCTACGACAACGCGGTGCTGTGGATCAGCAAGTACTTCCCGCACCTCGTGGTGCTGCACACGCTCGTCCTGACGGCCACCAGAAACTTCTGGTTCAGGTTCCCGGAGACGAGCTCCAAGATTGAGCACTTTGTGTCCGTGCTGGGCAAGTGCATGGATTCGCAGTGGACCACGCACGCCGTCCACGAGGCCGCGCTTGATGGGGTGGCAACAACGGCGGCGGCGTTGCGGCCGTCGCTGCCCGCCACGGCGGGGAGCTGCAGGTCAGAAGGGGGCTGACGGAGAGACGGCCCACGGCTCCTTCCTGGTTATTATTATCCCCTCTCTTGCCTTTGTCATTCCTTCCCCCCTTAAGTAAAAAAAACCTAAAAAGTTCCCCTTTCTCCCTGCAGGGGGACCCCGCGTGGGTTTGGGGCAGCGAGCCCGTTCACACATATCTCTATCCCCCTGCGTTTCATAACCGGTTTGGCTTACGGTTGGCGGTGTGCGTGTGTGTGTACGTGTGTGTGACGTGTGTGTGGGGAGCGGTAGTATAGCGGTTAGCGCGCTGCTGTGGTATGAACCTGGCGACCCGGGTTCGATTCCCGCTCACGGCTAACACCAGTGACGATTATCTGAACCGGTCCTGGGCCTCCCCTAGGTCGACTCAGCCTCAAATGAGTACCTGGTGTGGTGAATAAAAACATTGCCACTGCGGAGACAAAGGCGGTCGGGCGTCGTGCTGGCTGCCCACCCCCTCGTATACCGTTCCAGCCTTCATAGGTGCTCGCTAACAGCACTTGCCCCTACAGTCTGTTAAGGCTATACGGGGGATCTTTGTTTTGTTTTTGTGGGGAGCGGTAGTGAAGCGGTTAGCGACCTGCGCTATGAACCCGGCGACCCAGGTTCGATTCCCGCTCACGGCCAAGACCAGCGACGATTATCTGAACCAGTTCTGGGCCTCCCCTAGGTCGACTCGGTCTCAAATGAGTACCTGGTAAACATCGCCACTGGGGAGACAAAGGCGACCAGGCGTGGTGCTGGCCACCCACCCCCTCTTGTACAATTCCAGCCTTCATAAGTGCTCGCTAACAGCACTTGCCCCTACCGTCTGTTAAGGCTATACAGGGGATCTTTGTGTGCGTGTGTGATGTGGGTGTCTGTGAGTCTGTATGGGTCTTTGTGGGTCTCTACGGGTCTCTGTGAGTCTCGATGGGTCTCTGCGGGTATCTGTGAGTCTCTATGGGTCTCTGTGGGTCTCTATGGGTCTCTGTGGGTCTCTGTGGGTCTCTGTGAGTCTCTATGGGTCTCTGAGTCTCTAAGGATCTCTGTGAGTCTCCATGGGTCTCTGTGAGTCTCTATGGGTCTCATTGAGTCTCTATGGGTCGCTGAGTCTCTATGGGTCTCTGTGAGTCTCTATGGGTCTCTGTGGGTCTCTGCGGGTCTCTGTGAGTCTCTATGGGTCTCTGAGTCTCTAAGGGTCTCTGTGAGTCTCTATGGGTCTCTGTGCTTCTCTGCGTCATGACGCGTTGCCCGATGTCCACGCAATCCCACGTACGCAGCGACCCGAGATCCGGCGAAATCCCCATGGAGAAGCTGCCTCCTGAGTCTCCGCCGGGACCGCCCCGGCCCTCCGTCCAGTTTGTCGACCCCGGCGAGGCCGCACCACCCGACCGGTCCCCCCCGGGGCAGAGCGAGGACCGGCGGACGCCATCGGATGATCGCATCCTGGACAAGAAGGAGGGCGAGCAGGCCAAGGCTCTCTTCGAGAAGGTGAAGAAACTCCGCGCTCACACGGAGGCGGGCGGCGGGCTCCACAGGATATACGTGTTGCAGACGGCGGCCCGCTTGCTGCAGGCGCTGGTGGTGCTCGCGTACACCGGCTACGCCTGCCCCAATATGCGCTACCACATCCACTGCGTGGAAGGCGAGTACATCACGGGCTACGGGAACTTCTACTGCGTCCACGGGCTGTGGCGCATCTTCCGCATGATGTGGATGGCCTACGCGACCACGATGTGTGTTTACGCGCTCACCTGTGCCTACGTCGTCTACTGGGTGGTGACCTGCAGGTGAGAGGGGGGGGGGCGGCGGTGCTGCCGCAGAGCGGTTGTGTGGCACCGGATCGCCGTCTGGCAGCCTTCTGGCTTTGGCCTACGGGCTTTTCGGCGATCGTGGAGACGCGGTTAGCGCGGACGGCGACACTGCAACAAAGATCTAAATGTAACGTTTTACTATTGGCTTCGTGGGAGATCTTCCGCGTCGGGACAAGGGTCGACGGGCACTGAGTTCTCTGTGCTGGGGGGTGGGGGGGGCGCTGACACTGCAGGCTCAAGGAGTACAGCTTCGCGGAGACGCGCCAGGAGACGGGGGTGGACGACATTCCGGATGTGCGCAACGACTTCGCCTTCCTCCTGCACCTAGTGGACAAGTACGACCCCTGCTACGCATCCAAGTTCTCCGTCTTCCTGTCCGAGGTGAGGAGAAGCCGCTCGCAGAGCACGCTGTGCGCTGCACGCACGCCGTACACTGGACGGAGCCGACCGCGCTGATCTGAGATGCGGGGTTAGGACAACAAACTGTGGGTCTCTGTGTGGTGAGCGTGGTGCTGGCCACCCACCCCCTCGTGTGCCGTTCTGGCCTGGCCTGCATCGGTGCTCGCTAACAGCACTTGCCCCAACAGTCCATCGAGGCTATACGGGGGGATGTTGAGTCTTTGGGTCTCTGTCTGAGTCTATGGGCCGTGTTAGTCTATGTGTAATGACAGGGTGCCACCTGTCGGCCTGGAGGGGTAATTATAGTTATGGGCAAGTTATGTAATGACTAATTATAAGGGGGGGGGCGTATCGGTAGTAAAGGTCAAAGGCTGAGTCAGACCGCAAGCTCCGGGAACCTGCTTGAAGATTCTGGAAGGGGACGTGGCCGGAGGCGGGGCTTGGCCGCACCGGGGTGTACATGAGGGGGTCCTGAGTCCTGGCTGCGCTAAGTCAAGTAACTGTGTAGTTGGACGCCGACGATGGGGTTGTGTAGCTACGTAGAGATGTTTACATATACGTATCGTCCAGTGTGAGAATAAATAAGAAGGCCTCTACGCGATGTGTCTCGGAAGCTGCTCACTACATATGTATAACATGGGGCGGTACGGCTCATTGGGCCCTCGCTGCTGAAACAAATAAAATCCATCCACGCTTGGCTGCTGGTGCTGTTGCTGCTGCTGCAGGTGAGCGAAAATAAGCTGAGGCAGGTCAACGTGGATCAAGCGTGGACCCTGTCGCATCTGACGGGGCTACTGGAGATCAACGCGCAGGGCGAGAGCGAGCTACGCCTCTGCAAGCTGGCAGCGGTGCCAGTGGACACATACCGCCTCACTCAGATACAGGTGCCCGTGGACACACCCATGCACCCACCCACCCACCCACCTGCTCACTCACCCACCAATTCACTCACCTAGACACCCACTTACCCACCAACTCGCCCACACACCCACCCAACCACTCTCGCACACACCCACCCACTTGCTCACTCACCCACTCGCTTGCCAACACACCCACCCATGCACACACCCACCCACACACCCACTCACTCACTCACCAACCCACTCACCCACACACCCACCCACTCACCCATACACCCACCAACTCACACACCCACTGACCCACTAACTCACCCACACACCCACCCACTCATCCAGACACCCACTTACCCACCAACTCACCCACACACCCACCCAACCACTCGCGCACACACCCACCCACTTGCTCACTCACCCACTCACTCGCCAACACACCCACCCACGCACACACCCACCCACACACCCACTCACTCACTAACCCACTCACCCACACACCCATCCACTCACCCATACACCCACCAACTCACACACCCACTCACCCACCAACTCACTCACCCACACATCCACTCGTCTACCAACTCACCCACTCGCCCAACCAACTCACCCACATACCCACTGACCCACACACCCACTCACCCACCAACTCACTCACCCTCATACCCAATCCCCCACCGAAGGTGCTGACGCTGGACTCGATGCACGGGGTGGCGCTGGGGGCGGCGGTGGTGCAGTTGGTGAACCTGCACCAACTCCGGCTGCTGAACTGCACCGTGAGCGTTGACAATCGCGCACTCGCCTTCCTCAGCGAGGAGCTGCACCAGTTGGAGGTGCGTGGGTGGGTGGATGGGCGGGCGGGCGCGAGGGTGGGTCGGTCGGAGCGGTCCATTCGGCTCCACTGACCCGGCCGTGACATCACCAAAAAGTCACCTCCCCCACCAAATGTATTTAAGTCGCAGTGTCGGGGACCGATATTCACCGTTGCCGTTCGCGGCGTCCGCCCCCCCCGCGCCCTCTTGCAGGTGAAGTTTGCGGTCAAGGCGGAGGTCCCGGGCTGGCTGCGTGAAATGCGCCACCTGGAGGAGCTGTCCCTGGAGGGGCCCCTGACGCCCGCGCTCCTTAAGCCGCTGGGCGGCCTCAGGCGCCTGCGGGGCCTGCGCCTGACGACAAGCGTCGCCCGCCTCCCGCCCGGCCTGGCCGCCGTCGCTGGCGGCGGCCTGCGCTCGTTCGCCCTCGACAACAGCGGCGTGCGCCTCGAGTCGCCGGCGCCCCTGAGCAAGCTGCGCGGCTTGGAGACGCTGCGGCTGACGCGCTGCGGCCTGGAGCCCGCCGAGCTTCCGCGGCCCCTGCTGGCGCTGGGACGCTTGAGCGACCTCGACCTGTCCCGCAACGGCCTCCGCTCGCTGGGCGACGGCGATGACGCGTCGCTGCCGGCGGCCGCCTGGGAGCGCCTCGCCGTCCTGCGCCTTTCGGACAACGCCCTCGTGAGCGTCCCACGGTTCGCGGCGGGGGCGGGGTCGCCGGCCCTGCGCTCGCTCTTCCTCGACGGGAATCTCATCGAGGGCGAGCTGCCCGCGGGGCTGCTCCGCCTGCACGGCCTGCGCGTCCTCGACCTGAGCCGCAACGCCATCGCTGCCCTGCCGCCCGACGTGTGGCTGCTGACTCAGCTGAGCACCCTCCTTCTGTCGGGCAATGCCCTGCGGCGTCTGCCCGATGAGTTGTTCCGGTGCGAGGGATTGCGGACGCTGGCGCTCGCCAACAACGAGCTGTGCGAACTCAGCGGCCTGGTGGGGAGGCTGAGGAGGCTGCGCAGGTTGGAGCTGGTGGGGAACCGGCTGACGGAGCTGCCGGCCGAGCTGGGGGAGTGCGCGGAGCTGAGGCGCGGGGGGCTGGTGGTGGAGGAAGAGCTCTTCGAGTCGCTGCCCGCGCGGGTGAAGGAGGCGATGCGGGGCGAGCCCAGCAGAACGACGCAGAGCCCCTCTGGAAGCCGGGAGAGAAACGCAAGAAACTGGGAGGGAACCCCAAGACACTGAGATGCTTTTACCAGTAATTACAACCACGACCTCCTGTATATCAGGTAAGGTAGTTAACGTCTCAATTACCAAGGCGTAGACACCAATGAAGGTCCAGACGACCAGCGGACTGAGTTTGGGCCGAGTGGGTCGCACACGTCCAGTAAGTCTAGGGTGGGCCTAATAATACACGGTCTTGTGTCTGTGTTTTATTGATCGAACAGTTGGTTCATGTAGCCGCAAACTACAGTTATGCGCATTGAATAATCCGTGGCTGAAAGTCACGTGAAGTAGCTTGTCTGATAATTTGTATAATCTCCCCCTGTTCTATCTCCCCCTATTCTACAGTGAGAGTGAGTGGAGTTTGTATGATTAGGGGTTGACAGGTCTGGGTGTAGGCACTGAATAGGGATTGACAGGTCTGGGTGTAGGCACTGATAAGGGGTTGACAGGTCAGGGTTTAGGCATTGATTAGAGATTGACAGATCTGGGTGTAGGCATTGATTAGAGATTGACAGTCTGGGTGTAGGCATTGATTATAGATTGACAGGTCTGGGTGTAGGCACTGATAAGGGGTTGACAGGTCTGGGTGTAGGCATTGATTAGAGATTGACAGGTCTGGGTGTAGGCATTGATTAGAGATTTACAGGTCTGGGTGTAGGCACTGATAAGGGGTTGACAGGTCTGGGTGTAGGCATTGATTAGAGATTGACAGGTCTGGGTGTAGGCATTGATTAGAGATTGACAGGTCTGGGTGTAGGCACTGATAAGGGGTTGACAGGTCTGGGTGTAGCCATTGATTAGAGATTGTTAGGTCTGGGTGTAGGCATTGATAGGGGGTTGACAGGTCTGAGTGTAGTCACTGATAAGGGGTTGACAGGTCTGAGTGTAGTCACTGATAAGGGATCTAACACCAAAATAAATACAAAACCTGTATTAGGGGAAGCCACCGTTGACCAATTTGGACCCCCGGTTTTTTGTTTTTCTCCGTTGGCTCCAAGCGCTTGATCATAACCCCCAGCTTTTAAGGGCGGTCCGTGAATCGCTTCTTCTCGCCGCTTCCGCCGGGATGCTCGAGAGCGTGAATGCAAACATTAAAACGCTTCCCCATCTTGACCAGGCTGTCTTTGTTTGCTGCGTCCTGTTGATTTCGTTGCCTTGGGTGTTCTGATTGTCTCTGCGAGGCCATGCCGCCAGGACCCTCCTTGAAGAGACGCGCGGCCAAAGGAGATGCTGATACACATGGACCCAGAGCTGGAAACCCAGCATCTCGATGTCTCCGTCTTAACCATTGCAAATCCCCAGAGATACACAGCCATTATGAATCCATTGAGAAAGAGAGAGAGCGCTATTATGAATCCCCTGAGAGAGAGAGAGACAACCATTATAAATCCTCTGTGTGTGTCAGTGTGTGTCAGTTTGTGTGTGTGATTTAATCCCATCTGTAAAGGATGTGATTCCTGACATGCAATACCCTGTTGTCTAGAAACGGAGTTATGGTTGCGGCAGCAGTTACATTGGGGAAACGAAATGACATGTCTCGGACCGTGTTCGTGAACACAAGGCAGATCTGAAACACGGTAGGACCAATACCTCTGCCATTGCCGATCATTGTTTTAACGCTGTGGGCTCACACGAAATATATTTTTCCAATACGGAGTTACTCTGCAAACCTACCGGCTACCTTCAGAGATTTGCTCATGAAGCCATCCAGATATGTAAACACAAACAACTTCAACCGAGAAGATGGGTACAAACTGAGCAATCATTGGAAGGACTTTATTAACCAAGTAAATTCTTAACTGACTGTGATCTTTCCCTCCTACCAGCCTATGTCAGCTGTTATTCCGACTCTCTGTGTGTCTCTCATCATGTGTACCTCTTGCTCTTAGGGGTTTTTGTTCCTGTTGCCCGGCTCTCTGACATTGGGCCATCTCACGTTGACATGCTAATCTCCCACATTTACATTTAGGTACAAATTCCTTCTCTAGCTCCACCCACTTATCAGTGGGTTGGGCCCACCAATATCCTATATAACCTCTTGTTGCAGCGGCTCTTTCTCCTACGTCAGCAGTCCGCCTGTGTTTGTTTCACACCTGAAGATGGTCGCTTGTGTTGCGATCGAAACGTCGTGATCTATTATATTTTTTCTACCTACGTGACTTTACCGAAAGAACCAAAGAATATGAATTCCTGCAGTCACGAAAGCTATAATACATGGACATGGCCGATATATAAACATAATATATAGATGATGGTTCTGTTGTTGGCGGCGTTTTAGACAATATAATACATGGACGTGGCCGATATATAGTAATAATAGATATATGATGGTTTTATTGTTGGCGGCGTTTTAGACAATATAATACATGGAAGTAGCCGATATATAGTAATAATAGATAGGTGATCGTTCTGTTGTTAGCGGCGTTTTAGACAGATTTAATACATGGACATGGCCGATATATAGTAATATATATGATGGTTCCGTTGTTGGCGGCGTTTTAGACAATTTAATACATGGACATGGCCGATATATAGTAATAATGGATATATGATGGTTCTGTTGTTGGCGGCGTTTTAGACAGACAATACATGACATGGCCAATATATAGTAATAATAGATATATGATGGATCTGTTGTTGGCGGCGTTTTAGACAGATAATGGTTCTGTTGTTGGCGGCGTTTTAGACATATAATACATGGAGGATGCTGAAATATAGTAATAATAGACAGATGATGGGCGGCGTTTTAGACAGATATGATACATGGACATGGCCGATATATAGTAATAATAGAAAGATGATGGTTCTGTTGTTGGCGGCGTTTTAGACAGATATAATACATGGATATGGCCGATATATAGTAATATTAGATATATGATGGTTCTGTTGTTGGCGGCGTTTTAGACAATATAATACATGAAAGTGGCTGAAATATAGTAATAATAGATAGATGATGGTTATGTTGTTGGCGGCGTTTTAGACAGATATATTACATGGATATGGCCGATATATAGTAATATTAGATATATGATGGTTCTGTTGTTGGCGGCGTTTTAGACAATATAATACATGAAAGTGGCCGAAATATAGTAATAATAGATAGATGATGGTTATGTTGTTGGCGGCGTTTTAGACAATATAATACA
This sequence comes from Petromyzon marinus, assembly GCF_048934315.1. Lineage (NCBI taxonomy): Eukaryota > Metazoa > Chordata > Hyperoartia > Petromyzontiformes > Petromyzontidae > Petromyzon > Petromyzon marinus. Next base: position 143,524 of record NW_027423053.1, on the reverse strand, counting down.
TGGACGTGGCCGATATATAGTACTAATAGATAGATGATGGTTCTGTTGTTGGCGGCGTTTTAGACAGATATAATACTTGTACATGGCCGATATATAGACATAATATATAGATGATGGTTCCGTTGTTGGCGGCGTTTTAGACAGCTATAATACATGGAAGTGGCCGATATATAGTAATAATAGATAGGTGATGGTTCTGTTGTTGGCGGCGTTTTTGACAGATATAATGTATGAACATGGCCGATATATAGTAATAATAGATATATGATGGTTCTGTTGTTGGGGGCGTTTTGAACAGATATAATGCATGGACGTGGCCGATATATAGTAATAATAGATATATAATGGTTCTGTTGTTGGCGGCGTTTTAGACAGATATAATACATGGACATGGCCGATATATAGTAATAATAGATAGATGATGGTTGTGTTGTTAGTGGCGTTTTAGACAGATATAATACTTGTACATGGCCGATATATAGACATAATATATAGATGATGGTTCTGTTGTTGGCGGCGTTTTAGACAGACATAATACATGGACATGGCCGATATATAGTAAAAATAGATATATGATGGATCTGTTGTTGGCGGCGTTTTAGACAGATGTAATACATGGACATGGTCGATATATAGTTATAATATATAGATGATGGTTCCGTTGTTGGCGGCGTTTTAGACAGCTATAATACATGGACATGGCCGATGTATAGACGTAATATTTAGATTATGGTTCTGTTGTTTGCGGCGGTTTAGACAGATATAATACATGGACGATGCCGATATATAGTAATATATAGATGATGGTTCTGTTGTTGGCGGCGTTTTAGACAATATAATACATGGACGTGGCCGAAATAAAGTAACAATAGATAGATGATGGTTCTGTTGTTGGCAGCGTTTTAGACAATATAATACATGGACGTGGCCGATATATGGTAATAATAGTTATATGATGGTTCTGTTGTTGGCGGCGTTTTAGACAATATAAGACATGGAACTGGCCGATTATATAGTAATAATAGATAGATGATGGTTCTGTTGTTGGCGGCATTTTAGACATATAATATATGGACATGGCTGATATATAGTAATAATAGATATATGATGGTTCTGTTGTTGGGGGAGTTTTAGACAGATATAATGCATGGACGTGGCCGATATACAGTAATATTAGATATATAATGGTTCTGTTGTTGGCAGCGTTTTAGACAGATATAATACATGGACATGGCCGATATATAGTAATAATAGATATATGATGGTTCTGTTGTTGGCGGCGTTTTAGAAAATATAATACGTGGACGTGGCCGATATATAGTACTAATAGATAGATGATGGTTCTGTTGTTGGCGGCGTTTTAGACAGATATAATACTTGTACATGGCCGATATATAGACATAATATATAGATGATGGTTCCGTTGTTGGCGGCGTTTTAGACAGCTATAATACATGGAAGTGGCCGATATATAGTAATAATAGATAGGTGATGGTTCTGTTGTTGGCGGCGTTTTTGACAGATATAATGTATGAACATGGCCGATATATAGTAATAATAGATATATGATGGTTCTGTTGTTGGGGGCGTTTTGAACAGATATAATGCATGGACGTGGCCGATATATAGTAATAATAGATAAATGATGGTTCTGTTGTTGGCGGCGTTTTAGACAGATATAATATATGGACATGGCCGATATATAGTAATAATAGATAGATGATGGTTGTGTTGTTGGCGGCGTTTTAGACATAATACTTGTACATGGCTGATATATAGACATAATATATAGATGATGGTTCTGTTGTTGGCGGCGTTTTAGACAGATATAATACATGGACATGGTCGATATATAGTTATAATATATAGATGATGGTCCCGTTTCGGCGGCGTTTTAGACAGATATAATACATGGACATGGCCGATATATAGTAAAAATAGATATATGATGGATCTGTTGTTGGCGGCGTTTTAGACAGATATAATACATGGACATGGCCGATATATAGTAAAAATAGATATATGATGGATCTGTTGTTGGCGGCGTTTTAGACAGATGTAATACATGGACATGGTCGATATATAGTTATAATATATAGATGATGGTTCCGTTGTTGGCGGCGTTTTAGACAGATATAATACATGGACATGGCCGTTATATAGTAAAAATAGATATATGATGGATCTGTTGTTGGCGGCGTTTTAGACAGATGTAATACATGGACATGGGCGATATATAGTTATAATATATAGATGATGGTTCCGTTGGTGGCGGCGTTTTAGACAGCTATAATACATGGACATGGCCGATGTATAGACATAATATTTAGATTATGGTTCTGTTGTTTGCGGCGGTTTAGACAGATATAATACATGGACGATGCCGATATATAGTAATAATAGATAGATGATGGTTCTGTTGTTGGCGGCGTTTTAGACAATATAATACATGGACGTGGCCGAAATAAAGTAATAATAGATAGATGATGGTTCAGTTGTTGGCAGCGTTTTAGACAATATATTACATGGACGTGGCCGATATATGGTAATAATAGTTATATGATGGTTCTGTTGTTGGCGGCGTTTTAGACAATATAAGACATGGAACTGGCCGATTATATAGTAATAATAGATAGATGATGGTTCTGTTGTTGGCGGCGTTTTAGACATATAATATATGGACATGGCTGATATATAGTAATAATAGATATATGATGGTTCTGTTGTTGGGGGAGTTTTAGACAGATATGCATGGACGTGGCCGATATATAGTAATATTAGATATGTAATGGTTCTGTTGTTGGCAGCGTTTTAGACAGATATAATACATGGACATGGCCGATATATAGTAATAATAGATAGATGATGGTTCTGTTGTTGGTGGCGTTTTAGACAGAATACTATACTATATATCGGCCATGTCCATGAATTATATCTGTCTAAAACGCCGCCAACAACAGAACCATCATATATCTATTATAATTATTATATATCGGCCATGTCCTTGTATTATATCTGTCTAAAACGCCACCAACAACAGAACAATCATCTCTCTATTATTACTATATATCGGCCAAGTCCATGTATTATATCTGGTGTTTGCTGCGTCTTAGACAGATATAATACATGGGCATGGCCAAAATATAGTAATAATAGAGAGATGATGGTTCTGTTGTTTGCGGCGTTTAAGACAGATATAATACATGGACATGGACGATATATAGTAATAATAGATATATGATGGTTCTGTTATTGACGGCGTTTTAGACAGATATAATGCTATATTTCTAGATATCGGCCATGTCCATGTATTATATCTGTCTAAAATGCCGCCAACAATAGAACCATCATCCATCTATTATACTATATATCGGCCATGTCCATATATTATGTCTGTCTAAAACGCCGCCACCAACAGAACCATCATCTCTCTATTATTACTATATATCGGCCAAGTCCATGTATTATATCTGTTGTTTACGGCGTTTTAGACAGATATAATCCATGGATATTGCCGATATATAGTAATAATAGAGAGATGATGGTTATGTTGTTGGCAGCGTGTTAGACAGATATAATACTATATTACTATATATCGGCCATGTCCATGTATTATATCTGTCTAAAACGCAGCCAACAATAGAACCATCATCTCTCCATTATTACGATATATCGGCCATGTCCTTGTATTATATGTCTAAAACGCCACCAACAACAGAACCATATATCTATTATTACTATATATCGGCCATGTCCATATATTATATCTGTCTAAAACGCCGCCAACAACAGAACCATCATTTATCGATTATTACTATATATCGGCCATGTCCAAATATTATATCTGTCTAAAACGCCACCAACAACAGAACCATCATATATCTATTATTACTATATATCGGCCATGTCCATGTATTAAGTCTCATAGTTGTGATATTCCACCTTACTTTGAAAGCTAATCACACAGTGAGCAAAGCTTAATGAACTGAGAGATGTAATGCAATAAAGTCTTGTCAACTGATGATAATGACGATAATGATGATGGCAGCATTCCTCCCCCCCAAAACAAGCTCATATTATGTTGGAAGCTCTGAAATAGTGGTCACACATTCCACATTCTTATGGAAGGAGCAAGCATTTTTATTACATAACCACTGCTGATTTCCCATGAAATCAAACTCATTTTACCGATGAAGGATGGTTAATGGGCTGAGTTGAACCTCAGCTTAGGCTCGAACTCGCAACATTCCCATGCTTAGCTCAACGCTCCAACCTTCAGCACCACCCAGCTGGATAGGCAGTTGCTTTCACCCCAATGAATTAGGATGTACATCGCCCTGCATGATTCAGTGCTTCGTGTTAATTTGCTAATATTCACCCGGCAATGTCCTAGAAACTGCTGCAAGTTTAGAGGATTTAACAGCGACATACAGTCGGAAGTATAAAAATTGGTGATCTTGAGTTTGATTTGGACTAAAAGGTGCAAGTTTCGACTGTACTGACTTTGTTTTATTTAACCTATAAAACTCATTTTTTTTGTCTGTCTGTGTACGCTCGCTTGCGAGGGATTTGGCTCTCGGACCGCGGGGTTCGCGTGGAAATTTTTTTGCCAGGCGGCACGCCCTGGGCCCCCCGCTTGGTATAGGCTATTTCGTTTTCCCGTCCGTCGCCTTTAAAGTGTTTTAATTAACGTTTTGGTGCGATTTATCTTTATTTATTTACTTTTGCCGACCGGCTCACTGCTGCGCATGCGCGAAACGCCGTTGCCCCTGGCAATGCACAGACGCCGTCGCCGCAGGGGGGACGCCATTTCTCATTCAAAATGCTAAAAATTTACACGTGACGCTGAGGTAAATTCATCAAAGTGTCACGTCCTCTTCTGTCCCCCTCCACCCCAATGTGTGCACTTACTATTATAGGGTCGTAGATACTAAAAATATAGCGATTAAATAGGATTATTGTGGGGTGGGGGGGGGTAGCGGCCCAGCCCACAGCCACGGCCGGCCGGGCAATCTAGGCGAGGCCGGAGGCTTTGCACGGGACTAGGCCTCGTCACGGCAATCTGTCAGGTGAGTACTTTGTGCTATAGAGTCGATATATACTGCTACTAGCGGGGAAACATTTTAAAACGTCTGAAAACTTAAAAACTTAACATACAAATGAAAAGATAACTCATTAATTTAAAATAAAATCCGTTTAAAATAAAATCCGAGCGCGCCAAGAATCGATTATTTCAATCGCGCAAAGGAATCAAAGGTTGTAGATTCCTTTAGAATCGTCTTGAAGCGACGACGCTCGCTTGCGAGGGATTTGGCTTTCTAACCGCGGGGTTCGCGTAGAAAAATAACATTGCTGGGCGGCAAGCCCTAAGCCCCCTGCTTGGCATAGGCTATTCCGTTTTCCCATCCCTAAACTTTAAGGTAGTTTAATTCACGATTTAGTGAGATTTTTACTTATTATTTTACCGCTCAGCGCGCGACAGCACACATTTGCACATGCGCAAAACGCTTATATATTCACAGCTCCATTAAAACATAAATTTAATGTTTACTAATTTGATTACTCTTAATTATTAGGTCAGATGATAGAGGTTGAGCAATGTTTTTTGTTTGTTGTGGTTGCACCCGATTCAAGAGCCAAATGGCTCACAGGGCTATACCAAAATAAAAAAATAAAAAAAACTGAAATAAATAAACCACGACAAGGCAAATGTCCATGGGCCCAAAAAGGGACCAACGACAAAACCCAGCAAACGGATCCTGGGACACATTGCCCGGGGCCCCGGGAGGGGGGAACCGGGGGATGACGTAACCTTCCAGAATGTTCCAGAAGGAAGGCGTGGCTAGGGCGGAGCAAGCTACGAACCAGTATATAAGCCGGACCTCTCAGAGGTCTGGCTCAGTCATCTGCAAGCTGAAGAACGAAGACCTGGGCTGAAGAGAGGACCCTGGACCCCAAGCTCTGATGTCCTTCTAAGGGCCGGAGCTCAGTGAGGCCAGTGGTCAGAACCCACGGACCGGGACGGTGGGGTCAGATAGCCTCCCCTAGGTCCCAGCCGGAGGACGATAGGGAGCGAGTTGCCCAGTGTTAGAGAGCGAGTTGCCCAGTGATAGAGAGCGAGTTGCCCAGTGATAAGGAGCGAGTTGCCCAGTGATAGGGAGCGAGTTGCCCAGTGATAGAGAGCGAGTTGCCCAGTGATAGAGAGCGAGTTGCCCAGTGATAGAGAGCGAGTTGCCCAGTGATAAGGAGCGAGTTGCCCAGTGATAGAGAGCGAGTTGCCCAGTGATAGGGAGCGGGTTGCCCAGTGATAGAGAGCGAGTTGCCCAGTGATAGGGAGCGAGTTGCTCAGTGATAGGGTGCGAGTTGCTCAGTGATAGGGAGCGAGTTGCCCAGTGATAGAGAGCGAGTTGCCCAGTGATAGAGAGCGAGTTGCCCAGTGATAAGGAGCGAGTTGCCCAGTGATAGAGAGCGAGTTGCCCAGTGATAGGGAGCGGGTTGCCCAGTGATAGAGAGCGAGTTGCCCAGTGATAGGGAGCGAGTTGCCCAGTGATAGGGAGCGAGTTGCCCAGTGATAGGGAGCGGGTTGCCCAGTGATAGGGAGCGAGTTGCCCAGTGATAGGGAGTGAGTTGCCCAGTGATAGAGAGCGAGTTGCCCACTGATAGAGAGCTAGTTGCCCAGTGATAGGGAGCGAGTTGCCCAGTGATAGGGAGCGAGTTGCCCTGTGATAGGGAGCGAGTTGCTCAGTGATAGGGAGCAAGTTGCCCAGTGATAGAGAGCGAGTTGCCCAGTGACAGGGCTCATAGAGGCCATACCTCCCCAGGCATCGGGTTAAGGGACTGATACACACACTCAACACCGATAAACCCTTTGTGTTAGGGACCTTGTATAAAAGATGATACATGTGTTGCCTGATCAGAAGTTTTATTCGTCAATTTATAACCACCACAAATGTAACGGGATAATTTACCAACGTGCTGTATTGAAGTGTCATGTTTTTTTGCGTGTTTTACATATTTTTGCATCACTTCGTTTGTTTTTTTTATTAACTTTTAATACACCGCTAGTAGTTTATTTTTATTTTTTTGCAGCAACTTTTGGGTGCAAATGCCACCCATCGGGTAAAAGGGGGTGCATTGCTTTGCCAAATGCGGCACGTCAATATATAGGCACCGAGATGCTGTCGCTTAAAGTCTAAAAACGCAACCTTGGGGGGGGAGGGGGGGGGGTGACTCAAGGCGCGTGCGTGCGACGATGGATTTGATTGGCTGACGCCATTCGTCGTCACAATGGACCACGTCACAACGGGCCACGTCACACCGGACACGGGCGCGCTTGAGGTCGGGGTGCGGCACGCGCATGTTGGGAGAGGGCGCGCGTCGCTGGCCCAACAAACAACCAACAAACAACCAACAAACAAACAACAACCGCTACTCGTTGTCGAGGTGGCGGCGACGTCCGCCACGGCGTTGTGCGCCAGACGAGGTGGCGGCCCTCCTGAGGCCGTGACGAAGGGGACAGACCCAGGTGCCGCGTGCGTGGGTCGACTCACCCAGAGCACCCAGGACGGCCATAGAGAGAGTTACCTTCGCCGACCTCCACATTAAAACCCAGACATCGATATGGGCGTTGGGGGGGGGCTAAAGTCTCTTGCAAAAAAGGATACCTGGGGGTAAGAATACAATCAAAGGCCATTTTCTCCCCGCAGCGAGAGCATTTGAACAAAATGCGTGCGTCTGGAAATCGTCACGTGTTGTTATCCTGTCTTTGACGGTTGAGCATCGTCGTCATCCTCATTAATATTCCAAACGCAAGTGTGGTTATAAAATCGTTTGGGGGTCATTTTAAAGTTATCACCATTTAACGTGGGCATACAAACAGTAGCTCCCTAGGGTCGCTAAATCTACTGTACACTTTTATAAAATCTGCTAAGAATGCCGATACAACTTTCCCTCTCCCTTCTACGAGAATCGAACACTTGAAGAAACTCTTTGTGAGCGGAGAAGGGGCACCGCCCACACCACCTGCACCGCCCGCACCGCCACTTCTTCATCCGGTAACGACGCCGCTCGTCATTGGGGCTCTGTAACGATCGTCGGGATGACGACGGCGACAGACGCACGGCCGTTCGCGGCGGCGTCCTGCATTCTCCCCCCGCCCCCTCCTCCCCGTGCGGCCGCGTTCTCGCGGACACCTCTTCTTGTTCCCTTAATCGTCGTCGTCCTCTTCCTTCACCTCTTCCGCCAGGTGTATGACACCTGGGGGTGGGGGGGGGGGGGGTAGGGGATTTCAAGAGCAACGGTGAAACTGAGGGTACCACCGGCAACACGAGTACTCATGCCGAGATGTCAACCACAGCGGTGGCCGTGAGCCCGAGATTGTTCCGAGTGGGTGAGCGAGTGAGTGAGCGAGTGCCTGAGCAAGCGAGCGAGTGGGTGAGAAAGTCCATGAGCGAGCAGGTTGAGCGATTGGGTGAGCGTGCAAGCGGGTTATCGAGTGGGTGAGTGAGCAAGCGAACGAGCGGGTGAGCGAGCAGATGAGCCAGTGGGTGAGCGAGCGGATGAGCCAGTGGGTGAGCGAGTGAGTCTCTCACCGCTGAGCTGAGCGGAAACCTTGGCGTTTTAAACAAGCGTAGAATGGCTGCCGTCGCCGGGCGCCGATGCATCCTGGGAAGGGGACGCCTCCTTCGTCGGGGAAGCGACTTTGTCTGTCGGGCGGGCGGCAGGAAACAAAACCAGAGAGCGGAGCGACGGGCGTGAGGAACGCGGAGACTCGCTTCGGCCGGGTTGGTCACCCGGAAAATATATCCCCGCTCCGGCACACCGCGTCCGGTATACCACGGAGTCGAGCGCCACCTACCGCAGTTTACCGGCGACCCGGTGAACAAATGGCGAGGCGCCAAACCCCGTGAGGGGGACCCCTGGAATACCGCGTGCCAGGTGCCGCCGACGCGCGGCCGAGCCGCCCGCGGCGGTGGCGCCGTACCGGCCTTGCTGCGCTGGCACGCCTCCTCGGCGAGGGCGCACGACATGCTGACGATGCGCTCCAGCTCCTGCACGTGCACCTCCGCCTTGCCCCGCGTCGCCTCGCAGCTCGCCGGCGACGGCGGCGGCGCCGCGTTCTGCACGCTGGCAACGCGGAGGGGGCGGGGAAATGTGACGGCGGGCGGTCGCGGCGGTGCGAAACCGGAAGGCGGCCCCGGTTAATACCGCGACGCACCGTGACGCGTGCGTGACGACGCGAGCGTGACGACGCTGTACCTGGACTTGGCGAGCATCGCCTTGATCCACTCCGTGTTCTTCTGCCACGCCTCCATTCCCAGGGGGATCGGCGGCTCCTCGGGGTCCTCGTCCACGTGGAGCTCGGGCACCGTCACGTGGCGACGAGGGGGGGGCACCTGCGGGCCGGGGGGAGGGGGCATAACCGTGACCGGCTCGTCATCAACATCATCGCTCCCGTTATCATCGGTAAACATCGTCGTCATCGCTCGCTGTCATCGTCACCATCAAATGCCGTTGCAAACATCGTAACCATGGTCATGAATACTGACATCGTCATGGCTCTCTTTACCACTGTCATCGTCATGACAATCGTCGTCGTAACTACGGTTATCATTGCTGCCTTTGCCATCATCATATACATAATTAGCATTGCTATAATCAAAATCATTTTCTACATCACAACGCTACCATTGCCTTTATGGCTGTGATCACCAGCACCTAACAACAGACACAGAACAATGCTCAGATTTGGATCTCTCTCTCCGTGACCTCCTGCCCGGGTCCAGCTGTTTTCGCTCCTGACCTCCGACTCCTGATTGGAACCCAGGCCTCGTAAGCCCAAAATCCCAGAACTCTCAGCAGCATTTGAAACATCACCGCCAAGCGCCACATCTCTCACCATCCCAACACCCCCCCCCCCCCACCTCTCACTCATCAACCGGATATAGCTCTCAATCCAGACCCGGATCTCTACCCACTGATCTCTAACCCTGGATCACCTCTGACCTTGGCTGTGTCTCACCTCTGACCTTGGCCGTCTCTCACCCCTGGCCCTAGTGTGTCTCACTCCTGACCCCGGCTGTGTCTCAACTCTGACCCAGGCTGTGTCCCACCCCTATGACCCTGCCATCTCACCTCCCACTTTCACCCAGGATTTGGCTGTCTCTCACCTCTGACCCTCACCGTCTCTCACCCCGAACCCCCGGCTGCATCTCACCTCTGACCCCGGATCGTAGCTGCCGTCGAGCTCCGTGAATGCGGTGCGGAGCCGCGCGATCTCCTGCGCCGGCGTCTCGGGCGCCGGCGCGTCCTGCACAGCGCGCTCCATCTCGGCGATGTCCAGGTCGTCTTGGCGCTGCCTCAACTTCGTGAGCTGCAATGACGCGGCGGCGGTGTTGGATAAGGCAGGCGGACACCACACCACCACGGCCTCATGGCCCATGGCCTCGTGGCCCAAAACCTCATGGCCCAAGGCATCGCCCACAGTCTCGCCACGGTGTCTCCCCCGCGATAAAATGCGCCACATCGGTTGACGCCAGGCCCACCGAGTGGTAATGACGCGGAAATGGCGGCACCTCAACGTAGCAACGGCGCGAAAAGCCACGGCTCGTGGAACGTGTCGACTGACTGGGATGGCCGTCCTCTCTGTGCTACTTTGTACGTGCCATGGGTTGACTGACTGAGATAGACTGGCAAATGCACCACCTGTGCCCCCCTACTGGTGCCAACAAACAAACCGTCGGGGCAAACGCTGCTAGCGAGTAGCAGCACCTATGAAGGCCGGCACGGCACACGAGGGGGTGGGCTGGCCAGCACCACGGTCGTGCCAACACACACACAGGGCACGTGCCATCTTCAACCCACACATACAGGGCACGTGCCAACCCCAACACACTCACACACCCGCGAGACGTCCACGGACGCGGGCCGTGTGGGCGACCGCGCCGCCAGGACGGTCCGGCGATCGAGCGTCATCGCGTGGCCGCGTCGGCCCGATCCCCCCGGGGTCACCGTCGTCGCCGCGTCCCCCCCGACGCCGCTCCCGGCCGCCGCCGCCGCCGCCTTTTGATTAAGCTTGAGCCGCTCCAGTTGCTCCTCCGCGGTCATCTTGCCCCGGGCGGCACCGCCCGCGGGACCGCCCGCCGGGTACAGCGCGTCCATCGCGCTCTTGGGCCGCTCCTAGCAATGACAAAAACGATGGCCACGATGACGATGGCGGCGACGATGGTGACGATGATGACGACGGCGGTGACAAACAATGGGCGACGCTCGCAACAACGAGCAAACGGTCACAACAACGAGTGACGGTCACAACATTTGTGGCCAGGTCGCCTCTGATTGGGTGGGGGATGAGAGGGATGGGGGGGGGGTGATCGGGTGGGGGATGGGTGGGTGGGAGGATGGGAGGTTGAGGGGATGGGAGGGTGAGGGGATGGGGCATGGGGGTCCCTCTCACCCGGCTGAGCCGGGCGCCGTCTGCACGGAGGTGCACGAGGTCGGCCTGCAGCAGCAGCCGTTGCTGCTGCTGCTCGTGCGAGCGTCGCTGAGCGATCTGCAGGTGCAGCACCTCCAGGGACGACTCGATGCACGCCTGCGCCGCCACGCACACACGCACGTACCCACACACGTACGCAACCACGTACCCACACATGCACCCACACACGTACCCACACACGCACGCACCCACATACACACGCACGCACCCACGCACCCACGCACGAACCCACGTACCCATGCACACACACACACACACACGCACGCACGCACACACGCACGCACACACACACGCACAAAGATAAAGATGCCTTCCATCCACCCGGGTAGCCTTTGCAAGCTGTCGGGGCAAGTGCCGTCACGGCGAGTAGCGTCGCCACGTCCCCCCACTGCCGATGATTCCACTTCGCACAGAGCACTCATTTAAGTCCGAGTCGACCTCGGTGAGGACCAGGACTGGTTCAGATAATTGCCGTCACCGATGCAGGCCTTGAGCGGGAATTGAACTCGGGTAGATGGGGTTTCAGCGCAAGCGTGGCCCTAATCACTGCACCATCGCTCTCCAAAATCAAATAAAAGTGCCTTGACAGACTGTTGGGGCAAGTGCTGTCAGTGAGTAGCAGCAGCAGTGCCTATGAATGAGACAAAGATCCCCCATATAGCCTTAACAGACTGTTGGGGCAAGTGCTGTCAGCGAGTAGCAGCATCAGTGCGTATGAATGAGACAAAGACCCCCCGTATAGCCTTCACAGACTGATGGGGCAAGTGCTGTTAGCGAGTAGCAGCAGCAGTGCTTATGAATGAGACAAAGATCCCCCGTATAGCCTTGACAAGACTGATGGGGCAAGTGCTGTTAGCGAGTAGCAGCAGCAGCTATGAAGGCCAGCACAAGCGGGTGGGTGGTTGGTCAGCATCACGCGCGCTACAAAGACAAACATCCCCTGAGTAGCCTTAACAGACTGTTGGGGAAAGTGCTGTAAGCGAGCACCTATGAAGGCTGGCACAGCACACCACTCCCGGTCGCCTTTGTCTCCCCAGTGGCGATGTTTAATACACACCGTACCAGGTACTCATTTGAGGCCGAGTCGACCTAGGGGAGGCCCAGTACCCGGTTCAGATAATCGTCACCAGTGTTGGCCGTGAGCGGGAATCGTGAACTCACCTCCTCACTATCGTGACCTCACCATCGTGACCTCCCCTCCTCACCATCGTGAACTCACCTCCTCACCATCGTGAACTCACCTCCTCACCATCGTGACCTCACCTCCTCACCATCGTGAACTCACCTCCTCACCATCGTGAACTCACCTCCTCACCATCGTGAACTCACCTCACCATCGTGAACTCACCTCCTCACCATCGTGAACTCACCTCTTCACCATCGTGAACTCACCTCTTCACCATCGTGAACTCACCTCCTCACCATCGTGAACTTACCTTCTCGTTGCGCAGATGCCTCAGCCTGGTCTCCTGCTCGTGAAGTGTTTTGTTGAGGTCACACAGCCGCGTCAGCTTCATCTGTCGCAGCCACAACAGACAAAGATCACCCCCTGCCCAGTGGAGGCCTTGAAGAGACCGCTGGGGCAAGCGCGTCTCGCGGCCACAGGCACAACAACAACAACAACCGCCATTCGCCACTAAGTGGCGGTGACGTCACCACGACGCTTGTGCCAGGCTATGTGCACCCTGAGGCCACGTGAAGTGTCGAACGCCCGCTGGCAGGAGGTCACGGGGCAGACCCAGGTGCCACGGGTCGACTGACTGAGATGACTGGCTGATGCACCACCTGTGCCCCCTACTGTGCCAACCTGCTGTGCTTTAGCCACCCGGCGCTCCGCTCGCTGTTGTGAGCGTCGCTCCTCCGCCCTCCGTTGTTGTTGGAGGGCGACTGCCTCCAACTGCCCAGTAGCATCCTTCACGAGCCTCCTCCACAGAGGCCGATCTTGACACCGCTGGTACCAGTCATCGGCAAGTCCACTCAGCTCCACGTCCTCCTGTACCACATCACTCCATCTCTTCTCTAGCCCGTGCCGCGCCCGCTTAGCCCCCTCAATCCGGCCAAACAAAAGCTGTTTCGGCATGCGGTGGCTGGGCATGCGGGCTACATGACCCAGCCATCGCAGCCTTGCCTGCCGGAGGAGCTCACCGATGGGACCCTGCCCAGATCTTTCAAGGATTTGTGAGCTCCTCAGACAATCCAGTCTGGTTAAACCCAGGATGGATCGTAGGCAGGCCAGCCTAAATGTTTCTAACCGGCGAAGATGTTCCATTAGGGGGGTCCACGTTTCGCAAGCGTAGAGAAGGGAGGGAATGACCGTGGCCGAGAAGACCTGAAGCTTAGTGCGGAGCGACAGACCAGGTAGCTTCCACACAGCGTTACGCAACCGATGAAAAGATATTGCCGCTCGACTGATTCGGAGTGAGACCTCTGCTGTTAAACTGGAGCCAGTCATAAGCACACTGCCCAGGTATGGGAAACTCTCCACTCTCTCCACAACTGCCCCATCACCGATTGGGAGTTGTGGGGGTGGAGTGTCCGATGGTACAAAATACCCAGGCAGGTGCTTAGTTTTGGTGGGGCTGATGGTAAGGCCCCACCTCTTAGTGGCACGCTCCAGTCTCAGCAGCAGCGTCTCCAACTCCTCCTCTGACTGAGCAGCTATTACCAAGTCATCAGCATACATAACGTGGTTGAGCAATAGGGAGCCATCCCTTGACCGCACCCGGGCATCGATTAGCCTCCCATTATATCTGTACCATATGGAGATTCCCCCGGTACAGCTATTGAAGGCTTCACGAACTACGTGGTCAAAATAGATGTTAAATAATGTGGGAGCCAGAGGACATCCCTGTCGCACCCCAAGGTGTACAGGGAATGGCTCTGACTCCCGGCCACGTAGTTTTACCCGGGCCCGCTCACCATCATGAAGGTCCTTAATGATCGTGAGCAGAGGGTCAGGTACTCCAAAAGCACGAAGAACGACCCAGAGCCCAGGCCTACTGATGGTATCATAGGCCTTGACCAGGTCAATAAAGCAGAGATGTAGGTCTTGTTGGAATTCCCTACACCTCTGCTGTAGCAGACGGACAGAAAATATGGCATATGTGCAGGACCGCCCTTTCCTGAAACCGCATTGGGGCTCCGCAAGCCTCTCCTCAGCGTGCCTGGCAAGGCGATGCTGAATAATCCTTGCCAGGACCTTTCCCGGCACACTGAGGAGTGAGATGCCCCTGTAGTTGTTACAGTCTGTGCGGTCCCCCTTCTTAAAAAGGGGGACCACCAGGGCATCCTTCCAATCCTGCGGAACCCGTCCAGTGGTCCAGACTGTTGTTATGATGTCATATAGGGCAGTCTGTGCACAAACGCCACCCTCCCTCAGCATTTCGCTTGGGAGATCATCTCTGCCCGCTGCCTTTCCTGGTCTCAGACTCCGGATCGCCTTCTGTACTTCCTCAACAGATGGCACCTCAGCCAGCCACTCACAGGGGGTGACTTCTTCCAATATTTCGTGCCACGATGTTTTCATGGCTGAGGGATTTCCCATCCCCCAGGGGATTGGTGGGGGAGGTTTCATTTGTCGCCGAATATTTTTCCGCGCTTGCCGATAACACCGCGATTTCGGCGGCACGCAGCCTCAACGAGGGCGCTGGGGCGAGCGCCGCTGCAGCTGCCCGCTGCAGCGGCGCCTGCGAAGGCCAGCACTGTGGCGCACGAGCCGGGTGGGTGGGTGGCCGGCACTACCACCGCCACCATGCCTGGCCGCCTTTGTCTCTCCCCCTACCCCTCCAGTGAAATTATTTTCCAACCCAGCCAGACCCGGCGGGGGGCGGCGGCGCAATCGAGCTTGTGCGACCCCGCCGTTCGTGACCCTCTCGTGACGTGGGGCGGGGGGGTAACTAAACGACGGGGTAAAGGGATAACGCGGCCTCAGCAACGCGACGTCAGGCATGCGATGGGCCCCCGAGTGGCGTAGCGGTGCAGGTGGCGTGGACCCCCCTCCACCAACCCCTTCTCTTCCTCCCTTCGTCAGCCTGGCACCTGGGCCTCACCAACGGTACGACTGCACCGCCTGCAGCACTCGCGACGTTTGCTCCCGCTGTGTGACCACTTGGGGCTCCCCCCCCCCCCCCCGCGGTCGGCCCGCCCCGCACACGCCACCGGCAGCTACGCCGCTGGGCTACTGGGGAGCTACCGGGCAGGGGGAACGGGGGGGGGGGGGGGGCGGAGGGGGGTTGGTGTGACGGCACTTGAAGAGGTACGTGACGAGGTCCGTGACGAGGCACGGGACGAGGGGGCACCTTACGGGTAACGAGGTGACGATGGGGCTGGGGGGCGATGGATGGGGGGCTGGGGGGGGTACTGGCTGCAACCATGGGGACGGTGGGGGCCATGCAGGTGAGAGATGATGATGGTGGTGGTGGTGAGGATGATGGTCGTGGTGAGGATGGTGGTGAGGATGATGCTGGTGGTGGTGGTGAGGATGATGCTGGTGGTGGTGATGATGGTGGTGGTGAGGATGGTGGTGAGGTTGATGCTGGTGGTGGTGGTGAGGATGGTGGTGGTGGTGGTGGTGAGGATGCTGGTGAGGATGCTGGTGAGGATGATGCCATACTGCCTCACCTGGCTCTCAATCAAGCGCAGGTTCCTTTGCAGGTGGTGGTGCCAACGACTGAGCAGGCAGCGGGGCACGGGGGAGTCGTGGGTGGCACAGCAAAGACACGGGATGGCGAGCGCGGTGAGCGTGGCCAGGGAGTGTGGTGAGAGTGGTGGGTGGTGGTGTGTGGGAGGATGGCAGGGTGGTGTGTGTGTGTGTTTTGGGTAGTGTGTGTGTGTGTGAAATACGATATAAGGGGTAGAGCATGTGTTGTGAGTGGGGCATGTATTATGTGTAGGTAGCGTGTGTCTTGAGTATATAGTGCTAAGCATGTGTCTAGAGTACAGAGAATTGGGCACGTGTCTATAATATATAAAGTACTAAGCGTGTGTCTAGAGTACAGAGAATCGGGCACGTGTCTATAATATATAAAGTATTAAGCATGTGTCTTAGAGTACAGAGAATTGGGCACGTGTCTATAATATATAAAGTATTAAGCGTGTGTCTAGAGTACAGGGAATCGGGCACGTGTCTATAATATATAAAGTATTAAGCATGTGTCTTAGAGTACAGAGAATCGAGCACGTGTCTATAATATATAAAGTACTAAGCATGTGTCTAGCGCAGAGGCAGTGAATCGATCTTGCACCTCGTGTGCGTGTCGAGCACGTGGCTAGCGTGCCGCTACCGTGTCAGCCGTCCTCGTTCCGATGTGGCGCCCCATCCCCACGCCCCCCGTGACCTCCGATCCCCCAAGACCCCCGTGTGACCCTGTGACCCCATCGTGTGACCTGGAGACCCGCCTGTGACCCTCCGTGACTGTGTGTGACCCCCGTGTGACCCCCCCCGGTGGCCCCGTGACCTCTCGCGTGACCTCGTGACCCCTCCCCCCCCGTGCCGGACCTGTGACTGGTTTCTCTGCAGCTGGATGAGCAGCAGGGTCAGCTCCTCTGGCTGTGCGTAACCACCGCCATCACCGTCGTCGCTGCTATCATCATCATCATCATCGTCGTCGTCGCGTCAGCATTATCAACACCGCCATCGCCGCACAAACGGAGCAACATCGGCCGCCACCCCGTTACCATTGCACCGGCGTTGTCCACCCCGATAGCGGGATTGCCGTGGACGCACCGACCAGACGGCCACCGGGTGGCGCAGCCGTCGGGCGGGGCGAGAGCGGTTTGACTCGCCGTCGGAAGGAAAGGTCAAGAGGTCAAGAGGTAAATGTTCGTTGAACTTCTTTTGCGAAGGGTGGGGGGGCGTGGGGGTGAGCGGGAAGGGTGAGCGGCGAGGGTGAGCATGGGGGTGAGCGCGGGGGTGAGCGTGGGGGTGAGCGGCGAGGGTGAGCATGGGGGTGAGCGCGGGGGTGAGCGGCGAGGGTGAGCGGCGAGGGTGAGCGTGGGGGTGAGCGCGGGGGTGAGCAGGGAGGGTGAGTGGGGAGGGTGAGTGTGGGGGTGAGCGGCGAGGGTGAGCGGCGAGGGTGAGCGCGGGAGTGAGCGTGGGGGTGAGCGGGGAGGGTGAGCGGCGAGGGTGAGCGTGGAGGTGAGCGCGGGGGTGAGCAGGGAGGGTGAGTGGGGAGGGTGAGCATGGGGGTTATCGGCGAGGGTGAGCGTGGGGGTGAGCGGCGTGTGTCTCACCGTGCGGCCCTGCAGGCTGGGCGGGGTGGACTGCGGGGTGGACTGCGGGGTGGACGTGTGCACCATGGACGGTGTGGGCCTCCTATCCAGCGTCTGCGTGCACTGCGAGACCATAGGGAAAGACAGCCAGACAGTCAAACAGCCCGATAGACAGACAGCCCGATAAACAGACAGCCCGATAGACAGACAGCCCAACAGACAGACAGCCTGACAGCCAGACAGTTAGACAGCCCGATAGACAGACAGCCCGATAGACAGACTGCCTCACAGACAGCCTGATAGACAGACAGCCCGATAGACAGACAGCCCGATAGACAGACAGCCCGGCAGACAGACAGCCTGACAAATAGCCATACAGTTAGACAGCCCGATAGACAGACAGCCCAATAGACAGACAGCCCAATAGACAGACAGCCCAACAGACAGACAGCCTGACAGACAGCCAGACAGTTAGACAGCCCGATAGACAGACAGCCCGATAGACAGACAGCCTGACAGACAGCCCGATAGACAGACAGCCCGACAGACAGACAGCCTGACAGACAGCCAGACAGTTAGACAACCCGATAGACAGACAGCCCGATAGACAGACAGCCCGACAGACAGACAGCCTGACAGACAGCCAGACAGTTAGACAGCCCGATAGACAGACAGCCCAATAGACAGACAGCCCGATAGACAGAAAGCCCGACAGACAGTGCCATACGTGTGTGGAGGGGGGGGGGGGGGGCAGCCGTACCCGCGCTCCGTGGCCGTGGCTGAACTCGGCAGCGCGTTGCCGGCGCGCCCCCGGGGCGGCCGCCGCCACGTCCACCCCCCCGGGGGTGCCCACCACCACCACCAGCGACTGGCGGTAGCTGGGCATGGACCTGGGCAGCGTCTGGGTGGACGCGATGCTACGGGGGGGGGGGGGGGAGGAGGGAGAGGGGGGGGGAGAGGAGAGGAGAGGGGAGGAGGAGGATGGAGGGGGTCAGGGCCCGTTTCTTGCTCAAGGTTTCACAGCGACGCCTCACCGCTGCGACCCGCAGGGTTCACAGCCACGCGTGTCCATCCCCCCCATCTCGTCTCTAACCATTCTCCACCTCCTCCCCTCCACCTCCTTCCCTCCACCTCCCATCTTCACCCCCCCCCTCCTCCTTCACTCCCTGTCACCAATCTTTGAGCTGCTCCCCCCCCACCCCTCCTCTACCCCCCCCCCAACCGCACCCCGGCGTCTCCCTCACCTCAAGCGGTCTCTCTCGTTCTTCTCCTTCAGCGACCGCATCATCCACTGCTCCAGCTGCACCGTGGAGTCACGCGTCTGCCTCTCCAGCGCCGCCGTCGCCGCCGCCCGGTGGCCCTCGCCGGCGCCGCCAGCCGCCCCGTAGCCAAACTCGTCCTGGTTGAGCGCCGACAGGCTGCTGCTGCTGCTGCCGACAAGCCCCATCCCGTCCATGCTGTGCCGCTGCAGGCGCAGCTGCAGCTGCAGCGGCTGCTGCGGCTGCTGCTGCTGCTGGTTCGGGTGACGTAGAACCACGCCGGACTTCGCCGCCGCTTCCGGCCGTAAGATCGCGGCGCCGGCGGTGGGGCGATCGGCGGCCTCCGCGGTCGTTCGGCCTGGGCCCGCCGACGGGTCGAACCTCTCGTCGCCGTCCCGCCGCTCCGCGGCTGCCCCCCTCTCGCCATCGCCGTCGCGCAGCTGCCGCCGGAGCTCCTCCGCGGCCACGGCTGCCGCCGCAGCGTCGTCGTCGTCGTCCGTGCCGGCCCGCGAGCGAGCCGGCCCCTCCTCCGTCACAATCTCCACATCGCCACGAGGGCCGCCCCCCCGTTCGTCGTCGGAGCGCGGCGGCCTCCACCGGGCCAGCGCCGCAACATCTCCCGGCGCCCCACGGAGCCCGTCGACGAGCACCTGCCCCCCCGCCTCCTCCGCCGCCGCCGCCGCCGCTCGCCCGCGTGAGCGGTTGCCCCCGCCGTCGCCGCCGCCACCGCCATTGCTGGCGTTGGGATCAGATCGCGTGAGACGCCGCGGTGGCTGGGAGATGTTGACTACCTCGCCTGGTACGTGGGAGGTCGTGGGTTCAATCCCGACTCTCTCTTCCGTGGGTCACGTGGATTCTTCTCCACATTTAGAATCGATAACCCAGGTTTTTTTCTTGGTTTAGATCGCGTAAATGTGTAAATGTTGTGTCGTTAAAACCCACAACCACCCGACACAGCCAACTAGTAAGGGTTGTCACGTAAACAGAACGTGGCCAATTCGTCACTAGTACAGCACTAGTGTGTAGTGTATAATGTAGTGTATAGTGTAGTGTATAGTCGTGTAGTGTATAATGTAGTGTAGTGTATAATGTAGTGTATAGTGTAGTGTACTAGTACAGCACACCGGTTGTGTGTTGGAGAGCCAAACCACAACATTTACAGTCTGAGTACCGTGACGTTTCACCAGTAAATACAACCAGATTCATCAGGCGACAGCCAGATTTGTGGAGAAGTCCTCCACCTGCTACGTTCCTTATATAGAGGCGTAGATGTGGTGACCACACTTCTGCGCTCTTGCACAAAGTGGGGGGGGGGGGGGGATTACTGAGTCAACCTAAGAGCCTAGGCGTTAAACTGATATAAATATGGCGTTGAACCCACCAGCCAACCGACATTGAGCAAGGTTTGTCACCTAAATCAACGGTTTAGAGTGTATGGCTTGCGAGTAATGTCCACTTCGTTGAGCTATCGTTTGTGGCCACGTCGCTGTGAACTCCCAGGCGGTGTACGTGCCGGGCGGTGTACACCCTGTGCCACCCTGTGCCACCCTGCGCCACCCTGTGCCACACTACCATCCGATATTGGGAAGCCGCTGGAGCCGCTGGAGCTACGCAGGTGGGCACGCACGCACGCAGGTAGGCAGGCACGCAGGCACGCACGCAGGTCAGCTGCATTATAACCCAGCCAGCTGCATTATAACCCGTCCAGCTGCATTATAACCCAGTCAGCTGCATTATAACCCGACCAGCTGCATTATAACTCAGTCAGCTGCATTATAAACCTGACCAGCTGCATTATAACCCAGTCAGCTGCGTTATAACCCAGTCAGCTGCATTATAACCTAGTCAGCTGCGTTATAACCCAGTCAGCTGCATTATAACCTAGTCAGCTGCGTTATAACCCAGTCAGCTGCATTATAACCCAGTCAGCTGCATTATAACCCGTCCAGCTGCATTATAACCCAGTCAGCTGCATTATAAACCTGACCAGCTGCATTATAACCCAGTCAGCTGCGTTATAACCCAGTCAGCTGCATTATAACCTAGTCAGCTGCGTTATAACCCAGTCAGCTGCATTATAACCTAGTCAGCTGCGTTATAACCCAGTCAGCTGCATTATAACCCAGTCAGCTGCATTATAACCCGACCAGCTGCATTATAACTCAGTCAGCTGCATTATAAACCTGACCAGCTGCATTATAACCCAGTCAGCTGCGTTATAACCCAGTCAGCTGCATTATAACCTAGTCAGCTGCGTTATAACC
Source organism: Petromyzon marinus (assembly GCF_048934315.1). NCBI lineage: Eukaryota > Metazoa > Chordata > Hyperoartia > Petromyzontiformes > Petromyzontidae > Petromyzon > Petromyzon marinus. Next base: position 122,297 of record NW_027423053.1, on the reverse strand, counting down.
CAGTCAGCTGCATTATAACCTAGTCAGCTGCGTTATAACCCAGTCAGCTGCATTATAACCCAGTCAGCTGCATTATAACCCGTCCAGCTGCATTATAACCCAGTCAGCTACATTATAACCTGACCAGCTGCATTATAACCCAGCCAGCTGCATTATAACCCGTCCAGCTGCATTATAACCCAGTCAGCTGCATTATAACCCGACCAGCTGCATTATAACTCAGTCAGCTGCATTATAAACCCGACCAGCTGCATTATAACCCAGTCAGCTGCGTTATAACCCAGTCAGCTGCATTATAACCTAGTCAGCTGCGTTATAACCCAGTCAGCTGCATTATAACCCAGTCAGCTGCATTATAACCCAGTGAGCTACGTTATAACCCAGTCAGCTGCATTATAACCCAGTCAGCTGCGTTAATACCCAGTCAGCTGCGTTGTAACCCAGTCAGCTGCACTATAACCCAGTCAGCTACGTTATAACCCAGTCAGATGCATTATAACCCAGTCAGCTGCACTATAACCCAGTCAGCTACGTTATAACCCAGTCAGATGCATTATAACCCAGTCAGCTGCATTATAATCCGGTCAGCTGCATTATAACCCGGCCGGACTTTACGTCGTGAACTCCGTCGCGATTGTATTTCCCGTTTTTGCCTGCATTGCTTTGATGCATTCGAAGTAACGGCGAAGTGTAACTTCCCTGTTGCAGTTGTATTCGTCTGGCATTTAACTTATGAGATAAAAAAGACATACTTTGCGTGAATGCGTGTGCGTGCGCGAACACAGACATCGCACGCATGTACACAAGTGCGTATTTGTTCGCATACAAGTGAGGCTTTCCAGAGCACCAAAATTACATCGTAAATAAATATTCATTAATGTCATCGATTCATCAATGAAAGCCCATTAAAATAGCCATTGTTATCAACTCCTCGTTTTGCCAATCCACTGCCGGATGAAGCCCTCCTCATGCCGTGTCAGCCACGGGGGTTGTTTGGCCATACTTCACCACTCTGGAAAGCCTCGGGCCCAGCGAGTCTCCGAAACTCCATTCCTCAGAAGGGTCCCTGCCCCCCGACCTGATTGGCCAACAGCTTCCTCTCGAGTAGCTTTGCATTTTTTATTGTTTTAGCCCTGTGCGACGACGTGCAGGTCAGCTCGTTTTATAAAAAGAAAATTCGACGCGAGTATTTTCTCCCGTCGGCTTTCCCCCACGTCTTATAAAGGTTTCATTTATTTTTTAATCGACGTACGGCAACATCAATAATTTCCGCTTTTGAAAAAAAATCGTCGCCGGTTTTTGAACTCCTTTGGAGACGAGAGAGAGCAGCATCCGCCAGCAGGAGCCCACCGCGGAAGCGCCCAGGCATGTCCGGAGAACGCCACGAGGAAGGAGGCGTCCCAGAACCACTCCAGAGATCCACCGCCCCATGGCGACCGCACGGAAATTTTTATCTGAAAAGCCGATGAGCTGTTTTTGGCTAAAAACAAAACGCAGCAAGAACCCCCCCCCCCTCCGTCCATCCCCAAATCCTCGCGACCCCGAGCCCAGCCATGCGGGCGCGTACCTTTGTCCGGCGAGCGAAGCCGCCTTGCGAGCGAGTGGCTCGCGAGGTCGAAGTGAAAGGAGCGACGGTCCAGCCGAGAAGGCACCCAGAGAGGCACGGAGAGGAGGAAGAGGCGTTCCCAGAGTTCCCAGGGGGTCACGCGGCACGGGGGGGGGGAACACATTGACGACGGCGATGCACGCACAAGCAGCCACGCGCATCACACCCAGTCCCCGCATTGCACCCAGTCCCCGCATCGCACCCAGACCCCCCCGCACCGTCTCACCGCACAGCGGCGGTTTCTCAAACTCGCGCGCTGTACGGGGCGTAGCAGCTGCAGCAGCCGGCTGCGGCACGGAGACCGTGCAGGAAAGGTAATTTCTGAAAGTGCACGGAGGGGGGGGGGTGCAAACCGACGTCGCCTCGGTGGCCGTGCCGTTACTACCATGTGCGTCGAGACGCAGCGTCGCTTTGCGAGCAAACCGCAACGCCAATCGTTAGAACAGTCTAGACGTGTGGCGTGGGGTGGGGGTGATGGAGCTATCCAGAATTTCTCAACGTCCACTTTGAATGAAGCAGATGGTGCGTGGTGATTACTGCGGTTAATACCACACACACACGCACACGTTAATACCACACACGCGCGCACACACGCTAGTACGTCACACATCACGCCTTCTACGTGAGCGAGGGGACAGCGTGAGCGGCGTAGCGGGCAAGCGGTCGCACCCCCCGCACCCTCCACCCGAGGCCCCCACCCCTGCCCACCTGAGCAGGGCGTTAGTGAGCGCGCGGCAGGGAAATCCGTTAGTGGGCGGGCAGTCGAAAAGTTAGCGAGCCGAAAAAAATTAATAAAAACAACCCCCCCCCCCCGTGCAACGACGAGCACGCTGCACATTCACGTCATGTCGCATCTGAGAACACAAAGCACACGTGACCAGCGGCCACTTAAAACGATGGTGAATATTATTGTTGTGATGACAATCACAAAAACGAGAGTGTGTGGGCGTTCGTCAATCCGCCGCGGGATGAAAGGCTCCCCCCCCCACTGCCACCTCCCACGTGCCGCGGTCGTTGTCTCGGTGACCGTACTTCACCGCGACGGTCGGTGACGCGAGTGAGCGGCGGTGACCACGCGCCGTGGGCCCCCCGCGTGCGAGCGGAAGGGGGCATCCCGGCACACGACGAGGGTGTGGGTGGCTGGCACCACGCCCGGCCGTCTTCGTCTCCTCAGTGGCGATGTTTACACGCCGCACCGCCAGGCCCGCCCGCTAGGCCCCGCCCGCCAGGCCCGCCCGCTAGGCCCACTCGCTTGCCCACCGTACCTTGAAGGCGAACTTGCGGTTGATTTTATCGTCGGCTTCCACCGGATTCACCTGGAAGCTGGGCAGGGAGATGCTGCCCAGGACACCCTCCTCCTTGTTGTCTGCACTCCCCCACAGCAGGGGGCCACGGGGCGGGTGGGGGGGGGGCAGAGTCAGCATGGTTGGGAGGGCAGGGGGGGGGACAGCGAGCCCGTTGCCAGGGAGCTCCCGTGGCACGGGGCGGAACGTCAGACATCGAGGCCCCAGCGACGGCACGACGGCGGAGCGACCGGGCCCGCCCACTCGTGGCGACTCGGCTGCCAGCACGTCACAAGTAACCGGGGTAACGAGATGGTGAGGGCTCGGGTTGAGAAGTCAGGGGTCAGAGTGCACCACTCACCTTTGTAGTAGAACAGGCAGAAGTCGGACAGCACGAACCAACGCTGCTTCCACAGCTTCATCCCCGTGCTGTCCTGTGGTGCCGACAGCCACACAGCCACTGCGTTAGGACGAGACTCCTCTATGTGAGTCTATGCGTCTCTATGTGATGAGTCTGTGGGTCTCTGTGAGTCTGTGGGTCTCTGTGTGAGTCTGTGGGTGTCTTTGAGTCTGTGGGTCTTTATGCAAGTCTGTGGGTCTCTGTGTGATGAGTCTGTGGGTCTCTGTGTGATGAATCTGTGGGTCTGTGTGAGTCTGTGGGTCTCTGAGTGAGTCTATGCGTCTCTGTGTGATGAGTCTGTGGGTCTCTGTGAGTCTGTGCATCTCTGTGTGAGTCTGTGGGTATCTGTGTGAGTCTGTGGGTGTCTTTGAGTCTGTGGGTCTTTATGCAAGTCTGTGGGTCTCTGTGTGATGAGTCTGTGGGTCGGTGTGAGTCTGTGGGTCTCTGAGTGAGTCTGTGGGTCTCTGTGTGAGTCTGTGGGTCTCTGTGTGATGAGTCTGTGGGTCTCTGTGAGTCTGTGGGTCTCTGTGTGAGTCTGTGGGTCTCTGTGAGTCTGTGGGTCTTTATGCAAGTCTGTGGGTCTCTGTGTGATGAGTCTGTGGGTCTCTGTGTGATGAGTCTGTGGGTCTGTGTGAGTCTGTGGGTCTCTGAGTGAGTCTATGCGTCTCTGTATGATGAGTTTGTGGGTCTCTGTGAGTCTGTGGGTCTCTGTGTGAGTCTGTGGGTCTCAGTGAGTCTGTGGGTCTTTATGCAAGTCTGTGGGTCTCTGTGTGATGAGTCTGTGGGTCTGTGTGAGTCTGTGGGTCTCTGTGTGAGTGTATGCGTCTCGGTGTGATGCGTCTGTGGGTCTCTGTGAGTCTGTGGGTCTCTGTGTGAGTCTGTGGGTCTCTGTGTGAGTCTGTGGGTCTCTGTGTGATGAGTCTGTGGGTCTCTGTGAGTCTGTGGGTCTCTGTGTGATGAGTCTGTGGGTCTGTGTGAGTCTGTGGGTCTCTGTGTGAGTCTATGCGTCTCTGTGTGATGAGTCTGTGGGTCTCTGTGAGTCTGTGGTTCTCTGTGTGAGTCTGTGGGTCTCTGTGTGATGAGTCTGTGGGTCTCTGTGAGTCTGTGGGTCTTTATGCAAGTCTGTGGGTCTCTGTGTGATGAGTCTGTGGGTCTGTGTGAGTCTGTGGGTCTCTGTGTGAGTGTATGCGTCTCTGTGTGATGAGTCTGTGGGTCTCTGTGAGTCTGTGGGTCTCTGTGTGAGTCTGTGGGTCTTTATGCAAGTCTGTGGGTCTCTGTGTGATGAGTCTGTGGGTCTGTGTGAGTCTGTGGGTCTCTGTGTGAGTGTATGCGTCTCTGTATGATGAGTCTGTGGGTCTCTGTGAGTCTGTGGGTCTCTGTGTGAGTCTGTGGGTCTTTATGCAAGTCTGTGGGTCTCTGTGTGATGAATCTGTGGGTCTCTGTGAGTCTGTGCATCTCTGTGTGAGTCTGTGGGTCTCTGTGTGAGTATGTGGGTGTCTTTGAGTCTGTGGGTCTTTATGCAAGTCTGTGGGTCTCTTTGTGATGAGTCTGTGGGTCTGTGTGAGTCTGTGGGTCTCTGAGTGAGTCTGTGGGTCTCTGTGTGAGTCTGTGGGTCTCTGTGTGATGAGTCTGTGGGTCTCTGTGAGTCTGTGGGTCTCTGTGTGAGTCTGTGGGTCTCTGTGAGTCTGTGGGTCTTTATGCAAGTCTGTGGGTCTCTGTGTGATGAGTCTGTGGGTCTCTGTGTGATGAGTCTGTGGGTCTGTGTGAGTCTGTGGGTCTCTGAGTGAGTCCATGCGTCTCTGTGTGATGAGTTTGTGGGTCTCTGTGAGTCTGTGGGTCTCTGTGTGAGTCTGTGGGTCTCAGTGAGTCTGTGGGTCTTTATGCAAGTCTGTGGGTCTCTGTGTGATGAGTCTGTGGGTCTGTGTGAGTCTGTGGGTCTCTGTGTGAGTGTATGCGTCTCGGTGTGATGCGTCTGTGGGTCTCTGTGAGTCTGTGGGTCTCTGTGTGAGTCTGTGGGTCTCAGTGAGTCTGTGGGTCTTTATGCAAGTCTGTGGGTCTCTGTGTGATGAGTCTGTGGGTCTGTGTGAGTCTGTGGGTCTCTGTGTGAGTGTATGCGTCTCGGTGTGATGCGTCTGTGGGTCTCTGTGTGAGTCTGTGGGTCTCTGTGTGAGTCTGTGGGTCTCTGTGTGATGAGTCTGTGGGTCTCTGTGAGTCTGTGGGTCTCTGTGTGAGTCTATGCGTCTCTGTGTGATGAGTCTGTGGGTCTCTGTGAGTCTGTGGGTCTCTGTGTGAGTCTGTGGGTCTCAGTGAGTCTGTGGGTCTTTATGCAAGTCTGTGGGTCTCTGTGTGATGAGTCTGTGGGTCTGTGTAAGTCTGTGGGTCTCTGTGTGAGTGTATGCGTCTCGGTGTGATGCGTCTGTGGGTCTCTGTGAGTCTGTGGGTCTCTGTGTGAGTCTGTGGGTCTCTGTGTGAGTCTGTGGGTCTCTGTGTGATGAGTCTGTGGGTCTCTGTGAGTCTGTGGGTCTCTGTGTGAGTCTGTGGGTCTCTGTGAGTCTGTAGGTCTTTATGCAAGTCTGTGGGTCTCTGTGTGATGAGTCTGTGGGTCTGTGTGAGTCTGTGGGTCTCTGTGTGAGTCTATGCGTCTCTGTGTGATGAGTCTGTGGGTCTCTGTGAGTCTGTGGGTCTCTGTGTGAGTCTGTGGGTCTCTGTGTGATGAGTCTGTGGGTCTCTGTGAGTCTGTGGGTCTTTATGCAAGTCTGTGGGTCTCTGTGTGATGAGTCTGTGGGTCTGTGTGAGTCTGTGGGTCTCTGTGTGAGTGTATGCGTCTCTGTGTGATGAGTCTGTGGGTCTCTGTGAGTCTGTGGGTCTCTGTGTGAGTCTGTGGGTCTTTATGCAAGTCTGTGGGTCTCTGTGTGATGAGTCTGTGGGTCTGTGTGAGTCTGTGGGTCTCTGTGTGAGTGTATGCGTCTCTGTAAGATGAGTCTGTGGGTCTCTGTGCGAGTCTGTGGGTCTCAGTGAGTCTGTGGGTCTTTATGCAAGTCTGTGGGTCTCTGTGTGATGAGTCTGTGGGTCTGTGTGAGTCTGTGGGTCTCTGTGTGAGTGTATGCGTCTCGGTGTGATGCGTCTGTGGGTCTCTGTGAGTCTGTGGGTCTCTGTGTGAGTCTGTGGGTCTCTGTGTGAGTCTGTGGGTCTCTGTGTGATGAGTCTGTGGGTCTCTGTGAGTCTGTGGGTCTCTGTGTGAGTCTATGGGTCTCTGTGAGTCTGTAGGTCTTTATGCAAGTCTGTGGGTCTCTGTGTGATGAGTCTGTGGGTCTGTGTGAGTCTGTGGGTCTCTGTGTGAGTCTATGCGTCTCTGTGTGATGAGTCTGTGGGTCTCTGTGAGTCTGTGGGTCTCTGTGTGAGTCTGTGGGTCTCAGTGAGTCTGTGGGTCTTTATGCAAGTCTGTGGGTCTCTGTGTGATGAGTCTGTGGGTCTGTGTAAGTCTGTGGGTCTCTGTGTGAGTGTATGCGTCTCGGTGTGATGCGTCTGTGGGTCTCTGTGAGTCTGTGGGTCTCTGTGTGAGTCTGTGGGTCTCTGTGTGAGTCTGTGGGTCTCTGTGTGATGAGTCTGTGGGTCTCTGTGAGTCTGTGGGTCTCTGTGTGAGTCTGTGGGTCTCTGTGAGTCTGTAGGTCTTTATGCAAGTCTGTGGGTCTCTGTGTGATGAGTCTGTGGGTCTGTGTGAGTCTGTGGGTCTCTGTGTGAGTCTATGCGTCTCTGTGTGATGAGTCTGTGGGTCTCTGTGAGTCTGTGGGTCTCTGTGTGAGTCTGTGGGTCTCTGTGTGATGCGTCTGTGGGTCTCTGTGAGTCTGTGGGTCTCTGTGTGAGTCTGTGGGTCTCTGTGTGAGTCTGTGGGTCTCTGTGTGATGAGTCTGTGGGTCTCTGTGAGTCTGTGGGTCTCTGTGTGAGTCTATGGGTCTCTGTGAGTCTGTAGGTCTTTATGCAAGTCTGTGGGTCTCTGTGTGATGAGTCTGTGGGTCTGTGTGAGTCTGTGGGTCTCTGTGTGAGTCTATGCGTCTCTGTGTGATGAGTCTGTGGGTCTCTGTGAGTCTGTGGGTCTCTGTGTGAGTCTGTGGGTCTCAGTGAGTCTGTGGGTCTTTATGCAAGTCTGTGGGTCTCTGTGTGATGAGTCTGTGGGTCTGTGTAAGTCTGTGGGTCTCTGTGTGAGTGTATGCGTCTCGGTGTGATGCGTCTGTGGGTCTCTGTGAGTCTGTGGGTCTCTGTGTGAGTCTGTGGGTCTCTGTGTGAGTCTGTGGGTCTCTGTGTGATGAGTCTGTGGGTCTCTGTGAGTCTGTGGGTCTCTGTGTGAGTCTGTGGGTCTCTGTGAGTCTGTAGGTCTTTATGCAAGTCTGTGGGTCTCTGTGTGATGAGTCTGTGGGTCTGTGTGAGTCTGTGGGTCTCTGTGTGAGTCTATGCGTCTCTGTGTGATGAGTCTGTGGGTCTCTGTGAGTCTGTGGGTCTCTGTGTGAGTCTGTGGGTCTCTGTGTGATGAGTCTGTGGGTCTCTGTGAGTCTGTGCGTCTTTATGCAAGTCTGTGGGTCTCTGTGTGATGAGTCTGTGGGTCTGTGTGAGTCTGTGGGTCTCTGTGTGAGTGTATGCGTCTCTGTGTGATGAGTCTGTGGGTCTCTGTGAGTCTGTGGGTCTCTGTGTGAGTCTGTGGGTCTTTATGCAAGTCTGTGGGTCTCTGTGTGATGAGTCTGTGGGTCTGTGTGAGTCTGTGGGTCTCTGTGTGAGTGTATGCGTCTCTGTATGATGAGTCTGTGGGTCTCTGTGAGTCTGTGGGTCTCTGTGTGAGTCTGTGGGTCTTTATGCAAGTCTGTGGGTCTCTGTGTGATGAATCTGTGGGTCTCTGTGAGTCTGTGCATCTCTGTGTGAGTCTGTGGGTCTCTGTGTGAGTATGTGGGTGTCTTTGAGTCTGTGGGTCTTTATGCAAGTCTGTGGGTCTCTTTGTGATGAGTCTGTGGGTCTGTGTGAGTCTGTGGGTCTCTGAGTGAGTCTGTGGGTCTCTGTGTGAGTCTGTGGGTCTCTGTGTGATGAGTCTGTGGGTCTCTGTGAGTCTGTGGGTCTCTGTGTGAGTCTGTGGGTCTCTGTGAGTCTGTGGGTCTTTATGCAAGTCTGTGGGTCTCTGTGTGATGAGTCTGTGGGTCTCTGTGTGATGAGTCTGTGGGTCTGTGTGAGTCTGTGGGTCTCTGAGTGAGTCCATGCGTCTCTGTGTGATGAGTTTGTGGGTCTCTGTGAGTCTGTGGGTCTCTGTGTGAGTCTGTGGGTCTCAGTGAGTCTGTGGGTCTTTATGCAAGTCTGTGGGTCTCTGTGCGATGAGTCTGTGGGTCTGTGTGAGTCTGTGGGTCTCTGTGTGAGTGTATGCGTCTCGGTGTGATGCGTCTGTGGGTCTCTGTGTGAGTCTGTGGGTCTCTGTGTGAGTCTGTGGGTCTCTGTGTGATGAGTCTGTGGGTCTCTGTGAGTCTGTGGGTCTCTGTGTGAGTCTGTGGGTCTCTGTGAGTCTGTGGGTCTTTATGCAAGTCTGTGGGTCTCTGTGTGATGAGTCTGTGGGTCTGTGTGAGTCTGTGGGTCTCTGTGTGAGTCTATGCGTCTCTGTGTGATGAGTCTGTGGGTCTCTGTGAGTCTGTGGGTCTCTGTGTGAGTCTGTGGGTCTCTGTGTGATGAGTCTGTGGGTCTCTGTGAGTCTGTGGGTCTTTATGCAAGTCTGTGGGTCTCTGTGTGATGAGTCTGTGGGTCTGTGTGAGTCTGTGGGTCTCTGTGTGAGTGTATGCGTCTCTGTGTGATGAGTCTGTGGGTCTCTGTGAGTCTGTGGGTCTCTGTGTGAGTCTGTGGGTCTTTATGCAAGTCTGTGGGTCTCTGTGTGATGAGTCTGTGGGTCTGTGTGAGTCTGTGGGTCTCTGTGTGAGTGTATGCGTCTCTGTGTGATGAGTCTGTGGGTCTCTGTGAGTCTGTGGGTCTCTGTGTGAGTCTGTGGGTCTTTATGCAAGTCTGTGGGTCTCTGTGTGATGAATCTGTGGGTCTCTGTGAGTCTGTGGCTCTCTGTGTGAGTCTGTGGGTCTCTGTGAGTCTGTGGATCTTTATGCAAGTCTGTGGGTCTCTGTGTGATGAGTCTGTGGGTCTTTATACAAGTCTGTGGGTCTCTGTGTGATGAGTCTGTGGGTCTCTGTGTGAGTCTGTGGGTCTCTGTGTGATGAGTCTATGCGTCTCTGTGTGATGAGTCTGTGGGTCTCTATGAGTCTGTGGGTCTCTGTGTGAGTCTGTGCGTCTCTGTGTGATGAATCTGTGGGTCTCTGTGAGTCTGTGGGTCTCTATGTGAGTCTATCGGTGAATCCACCCCACCTGTTTGTGAAGCCAACCCCGGATCATGACGGGCGCGTTGGGGTTCCGCCGGATGGAATTCGAGCGTTTGCCGAAGTTCTGGAGCTTCCTGGAGCCCTTGGCATTCTGCGTCACACGCGTAACGTTCCGTCACCACCACCACACGATCGCACAAGCACGTGCAGTCCTCTTGCCGATCCACCGCCGGATGAGGGCTTCCCCAACGAGCCCCCCCCCCCCTCGCTGTGTTCTAGCCGCCCGGCGCTGCGCTCGTCGTTGCGAGAGTCGCTCCTCTGCCCTCCGCTGTTGCTGTCGGGCTGCTGCCTCCAACTGCCCAGTAGTCTCAGAGCGCACCTAGCCCGGCACCGCCCGGTAGCATCCTTAACGAGCCTCCTCCGCAGAGGCCGATCTTCACGCCGCTGGCAACACAAGGGCCCGTCCCTTCTCACGCGCGTCCCTTGCGTCCGTTCAGCCCCCCCTCTCTATCCAACAAATCGTAAGATGCCTGGGCGGGTTTGCGGTGGCCGGACACGCGGGCTACGTGACTCCAGCCAGCTTGCTCCTCGCACAATCCGGCCTGATTAAACCGTGACGGATCGTAGGTGGGGGGGTGGGGGGGGCGGGGAGCCGGCCTGAATGTTTGCGCAACCGGCGCAACCGGCGCTCGGGGACAAAGAGGGTCCCCGTTGTCACAAGCGTAGAGAAGAGGAGGGGGGCGCGACCGTGGCGCGACAAGCCCCAAAGCGTCGTGCGGAGACGGGCACGGCAGGTCCCGCGCGCGCGGCGTCACGCGACCTGGTGAAAAGATAACGCCGCTCTAACGGCCTAGAGAACCGCCGGGGAGCTTCTGCTGCCAAAGCGGAGGCGGTGTGCGAGAGGCACGCCGCCCAGGTGTGGCAACTCGTCAGCCCTCTACGCGAGCGCAGCCTCGACTCGCGCAGAGCGCAGTGGGGGTCGGAGTGTCTGATGGGGCGCAGCGTAGAGGCAAACGGTGGGGGGGGGGGGGGGGTTGTTCGTTTCACACGCAATAAACTTTCGCAACCAATATTATTGTTGATAATCAAGGTTTTTGGGTCCGATCGCGTAAGTATAAATGTGTCGTAACCCTCCACCACCCGACAGCCAATTAGTAAGGGATCTATCACGTAAACAAACGCTAATTAGTTACTTATATAGTGTGGTGTATAGTGTAGTGTATAGTGTAGTGTATACTACTTCAGCCCACCGGTGTGTTGGAGAGTAAATCCACAACATTTACAATTTGAGTATGACGCTTCGCTGGTAATTACATCAACCATCAGCATTGGGTAATTTGACAGAATAGTGAAGCAATCCACCTGCTTCCGGTCTCAAATAGAACAGCAGCAGGACGACGTCATCACCCCCCCACCCCCACCGCCTCCGAGTGGCATGCTCCAGGTTCGGCAGATGAGTTAAACGACTCTCAGAGTGAGCGTCAATTACCAGATTATCAGCACACACAGAGTGGTCGACCGCGAGGGAGCCATCCCTCAACCTCACCCAGGGATCAATCGCCTGATACACACACACAGCTGTACCTACGACAGATTCCCCGTAAAGCCTTCACTGACTCTACGGGGAATCTGTCTAGTCAGCGAGTAGCACCTAAGAAGGCCGGCACTGTGGCACACGAGGGGGGTGGGTGGTCAGCGCCATGCCCGACCGCCTTTGTCTTCCCAGTGACGATGTTTACACACCGCACCAGGTACTTATTTGAGGCTGAGTCGACCTAGGGGAGGCCCAGGACCGGTTCTGATAATCGTCAGTGGTGTTGGCCGTGAGCGGGAATCTAACCCGGGTTGCCAAGTTCGTAGCGCAGCGCGCTAACCGCTACACTACCGCTCCCCACACACACGCACACACACACGTGCACACATACGCACACGTACGTACAAACACGCACACGTACACACACGCGCATGCAGACGTACACACACACGCACGCACGCACCTTAGGCACGGGGCTGGGGGGGGCGCCCCCCCCGTCGTGCTCTCCCCCTGCCGAGTGGCCGGACATTGCGCGGTGGCGGCGGCGGTGGCGGCGGTGGTAGCGGTGGCAGAGCTCCCGCTGGAAACGCTGACCGGGCGCGCCGGCGCCGCGTCACACACCACCAGCAGCTCCTCCTCCCCTCCTCCGTTGCCTCCGCCCAGCTGATGCTGCTGCTGATGATGGTGTTGGTGCTGCTGCTGATGTTGCTGATGATGTTGTTGCTGTTGCGGCGGCTGCTGTTGTTGTTGCGGTGGTTGCGACGATTCGGAAATCCTGGGGGAGACGTTGGTTCTGCCACTGCCGACAGTTGTGTTTGAGATAATTTAATATTTCTCTGATGTTCTTTTAGTCTTACGCTAATGTTACGTCCCGTCTGCCCAATGTAGCAGCTGCCACATGAACAATTAATCTGATATACACCTTCTGTTGATAGTTTAGGTAATGCATCTTTAGTGCAAGATACTAGTTTTTGAATTTTGCGAACTGTACCAAATCTTACTGTAATGTTTTGCTTTTGCAAAACACGGGCTAATTTGTCAGTTACTCCTGAGATATATGGAATTTTTATTGTTTTAACAATCTGGTCGCTTTCAGCAGTATTGCTTTGCGATCGTGATTTGGCATTCAGTGCTCTGTTAATTTGAGCATTATTGTAGCCATTCTGTCGTAGTGCGTCTTTAACATGTTTAATCTCTCTCACTAGACTCTCACCATCTGACACTGTTTTAGCCCGATGTATGAGCGTCTTGATAAGAGAGGATTTCTGAGCTGGATGATGATGTGATTCTGCATTCAGATAGGCATCAGTGTGCGTTTGCTTTCTGTAAACGCTGTGTGTTATTTTACCATTTAGGCCATGTCCAAGCAAAATATATAGGAATGGGAGTGTGTTATTCACCTCAATTTCCATGGTGAACTGGATGGCCGGGTTTTGTGCATTGAGATGATTTAGAAAATCATTAAGTGTATCTTTACCATGTGGCCAGACAACCAAAGTGTCATCCAAATACCTAAACCAAAAGGATGGTTTTAATGTGCTCGAGGCAAGTGCTCTTATTTCAAAGTTTTCCATGTACAAATTTGCTATAGCAGGGGATAAAGGAGAACCCATTGCTGCTCCTTCCTTTTGTTTAAAGAAATCTCCTCTCCATAAGAAGTAAGTGTTATTTAAACAATGGCCAGCAAGTTTCGGAATATCTTTTGGTAAACCGGTATTCTTTACTAGTGTATCAAGTAATTTAAGCGATTCGTCCACTGGAACCTTAGTGATTAGAGAAATCACATCAAAACTTACCAGAATATCATCAGGAGTAAGTTTAATATCTTTAATCACATTCACAAGATGTTCTGAATTTTTTATAAATGAAGATGTCTTACATCAGCGTAAGACTAAAAGAACATCAGAGAAATATTAAATTATCTCAAACACAACTCTCGGCAGTGGCAGAACATGCTTGTCAACAAGGACACTCAATTGATTTTGACAATGTTGCAGTGGTGTGTAAAACTAATTATTACTGGCAAAGACTAATTAGAGAATCCATTGAAATTGAGAGGAACAAGAATAACTTTAATCGCTCTGACAGCTACCGGCTTAGTGCGGCCTGGAAGCGTATTATTAAATAATACACATTACATTTTGATTTAAAGAATTACTAATCTACAACTCATTACTAATCATAACCAATGACTGATTACTAATCGATTATATAATTACAATACCCCCCCCCCCTCCGCCTCTAATCACTGCACCTGATATGAGTTAAGTGATGATGTCACCCTGCTGCTCTATATAAAACTGGGAGCAAGCGAGGGCTTTACCATTCTGGCGAATTGCCCGATGACGCTGGATGTATTTACCAGCGAAACGTCGTACTCAAACTGTAAATGTGGATTAACTCTTCAACACACCGGTGGGCTGAAGTAGTGAATTATTTGTCTTTTATCAACGTGACACTTTTTTTGCTGATTGGCCGTGTCGGGTGGTGGAGGGTTACGACACATTTTTAAATAAACGCGATCTAACCCAAAAACCTTTATTATGAATAATATTGGTCGCGAAAGCCTACGTGTTAAACTGACTAACCTCTATGGGGAGGATACTTTTCTTAAAACCAGAAAATTGGAGAAGCTTCGCATTAAGCGGATGAAATTGATATCTTCACTGGCGTTCCTCAAAAGGTGCAGAGATTCAAAGGTAATACCAAACGCAGTTAAAATAACACATCACATAAAGTCTTCTAAAGCTAACCAAATACTACACAAAGCTAGCGAATTATTATTAATAGAGAGAATACAGCACAATAGGAGTGAATTATCTTACATTTCGGAATCGCTAAAGCAGTTACACTTAGATATAAGCAATAGTGTATCTATGCATTATTGGAATATAATCGATAACATAACACAACAATCGGCTGATAATGTGTTTAAACTAACAAAAACTAACCAAATTAATACATTTTCTAGACTACATAATAAACAAATCCCTACTGAAAACCAAAAATTTAAAAACAAAACTGTACTGAACTTGACCAACACTGTATTAACCGGTGACATGGTCTCTATCCTTTCTAAAGGCCTTAACTTTGCCGTTACCCCACGCACAATTCCAGTGGATGAGATAATTGCTGAGGTAGAATCAGCAGTTAGACTCCTTCCACATAATGAGGCAGAGATGACTAGACATGAGGTTGCTAAAATAATTGAGAATAGCAAAGTTCCAAAAGTAAATATTAGCTCTAACGAGGCAAAAGCCTTAAGAGAGCTGCGTGTAAATAAGGATATCCAAATCCTAGCAGCTGATAAAGGCCGCACTACTGTAGTGATGTCACGAGCCGATTATGATAATAAAATTAGAAATTTACTAGAGGAAAGTACCTACATTAAAATTAAACGAGATCCAACTAATACTTTAGAACGTAAGACCACTGCAATAATTGCAAATTCATTAATCCCTAAAAAGGAGCAATACCTAATTAAGCCAAGGGCCTCAAAACCACCTAGACTCTATGGGCTACCAAAGATTCATAAAATCGGCATCCCATTACGACCCATAGTCAGTACAATTGGCTCTGCCACATATCAATTAGCAAAATATATAACCAAACAAATACAGCCCTACATCGGTAAGACATCTTCATTCATAAAAAATTCAGAACATCTTGTGAATGTGATTAAAGATATTAAACTTACTCCTGATGATATTCTGGTAAGTTTTGATGTGATTTCTCTATTCACTAAGGTTCCAGTGGACGAATTGCTTAAATTACTTGATACACTAGTAAAGAATACCGGTTTACCAAAAGATATTCCGAAACTTGCTGGCCATTGTTTAAATAACACTTACTTCTTATGGAGAGGAGATTTCTTTAAACAAAAGGAAGGAGCAGCAATGGGTTCTCCTTTATCCCCTGCTATAGCAAATTTGTACATGGAAAACTTTGAAATAAGAGCACTTGCCTCGAGCACATTAAAACCATCCTTTTGGTTTAGGTATGTGGATGACACTTTGGTTGTCTGGCCACATGGTATAGATACACTGAATGATTTTCTAAATCATCTCAATGCACAAAACCCGGCCATCCAGTTCACCATGGAAATGGAGGTGAATAACACACTCCCATTCCTAGATATTTTGCTTGGACATGGCCTAAACGGTAAAATAACACACAGCGTTTACAGAAAGCAAACGCACACTGATGCCTATCTGAATGCAGAATCACATCATCATCCAGCTCAGAAATCCTCTCTTATCAAGACGCTCATACATCGGGCTAAAACAGTGTCAGATGGTGAGAGTCTAGTGAGAGAGATTAAACACGTTAAAGACGCACTACGACAGAATGGCTACAATAATGCTCAAATTAACAGAGCACTGAATGCCAAATCACGATCGCAAAGCAATACTGCTGAAAGCGACCAGATTGTTAAAACAATAAAAATTCCATATATCTCAGGAGTAACTGACAAATTAGCCCGTGTTTTGCAAAAGCAAAACATTACAGTAAGATTTGGTACAGTACACAAAATTAAAAAAACTAGTATCTTGCACTAAAGACGCATTACCTAAACTATCAACAGAAGGTGTATATCAGATTAATTGTTCATGTGGCAGCTGCTACATTGGGCAGACGGGACGTAACATCAGCGTAAGACTAAAAGAACATCAGAGAAATATTAAATTATCTCAAACACAACTGTCGGCAGTGGCAGAACATGCTTGTCAACAAGGACACTCAATTGATTTTGACAATGTTGCAGTGGTGTGTAAAACTAATTATTACTGGCAAAGACTAATTAGAGAATCCATTGAAATTGAGAGGAACAAGAATAACTTTAATCGCTCTGACAGCTACCGGCTTAGTGCGGCCTGGAAGCGTATTATTGAATAATACACATTACATTTTTATTTAAAGAATTACTAATCTACAACTCATTACTAATCATAACCAATGACTGATTACTAATCGATTATATAATTACAATACCCCCCCCTCCGCCTTTAATCACTGCACCTGATATGAGTTAAGTGATGATGTCACCCTGCTGCTCTATATAAAACCGGGAGCAAGCGAGGGCTTTACCATTCTGGCGAATTGCCCGATGACGCTGGATGTATTTACCAGCTAAACGTCGTGCTCAAACTGTGAATGTGGATTAACTCAACACACCGGTGGGCTGAAGTAGTGAATTATTTGTCTTTTGTCAACGTGACACTTTTTTGCTGATTGGCCGTGTCGGGTGGTGGAGGGTTACGACACATTTATAAATAAACGCGATCTAACCCAAAAACCTTTATTATGGTTAATCACACTGTGTGTGTGTACACCATGTTAACCATACTCTGTGTACACTATGTTAATCACACTGTGTGTGTGTACACCATGTTAATCACACTGTGTGTACACCATGTTAATCACACTGTGTGTGTACACCTTTTTTAATCACACAGTGTGTGTACACCTATATTAATCACACTGTGTGTACACTATGTTAATCACACTGTGTGTGTACACCATGTTAATCACACTGTGTGTGTACACCATGTTAATCACACTGTGTGTGTATGTACACCATGTTAATCACGCTGTGTGTGTACACTATGTTAATCACACTCTGTGTACACCATGTTAATCACACTGTGTGTGTACACCCATGTTAACCACACTGTGTGTGTGTACACCATGTTAATCACACTGTGTGTGTACACCATGTTAATCACACTGTGTGTGTGTATGTACACTTATGTTAATCACACTGTGTGTGTACATTTATGTTAACCAAATGCCAACGTTGGCTCAACGTTGCATGTTTACTGGGTTTGAATTGAAATGTTGTGTTCTCGATGGAGTAATTTCTGCCCCTCTAAATTTTTCAACGCTTTTACCGAACTTAATTCCCCTGTTTGTCGTGGTCAAATTCTTGTAATAAAAATGTAGTCTACTACATTTAATACAGGCTATGACAATGCATAGCCTGTATTAAAATCGGCGTCAATTAATCAATTCATTGCCTCCTTTCCAGCTTATAAAAATAAGATTTATGGACGGCATCTTTAAAAAAATTTGTGCGGGTGGGAAAAACGCCGCGGTCCCTAAACTGCGGAATCGTCTTGCGCGGCGAGCAGGCGCCGCGTGTCTTAGGCGCGCCTGCCCCGTGCGCGTGTTAACGAGTTACGGACAGCATCTCACACACACACAAAAAAATAAGTAGCACGTTGAAGATTAATTTATAAAGTAATCGATCAATTAAGAGGCTCTTTTAAAGCAATTTACAATTTTTTTGTATGGACGAATGATTTAATTTAATGTTTTTTTGGCTAGGTCAATGAAACGCCGCGGTCTCTAAAGTGTGGAATCGCCTCGCCGGGGAAGCAGGCGCCACGTCCTTCTCTCACGGCGGTGAGTTATAAACTATTTCATTATTGTTGTTATTATTATTGTTATTATTGTTAATCTTTAAAGCTAGTGATCAAAACGTCGTCCACTTCCCGTTGCCCACTCGACTTCTTCTTCTTTACCTTTTCGCTCACTTTAAAATAAGAAAGCATTGTTTAAGAATAAAACGTTGTTGTTGTTATTGTGTGTAAGGCGTTTCCAGGGTAGTCCTCGACTTACGACAGAGTTGCGTTACAGCGACCAACACCGTAACTCGGAAATATCGTCCTTAGCCTAGCCGGGAGTCTTACAGAATGGTGATAATTTAGCAAAAACAGAGATAATTTACAGTAGTGCAGTATAAACTATATACCGCATGTATTTATTACAATACTGTATTGCACAGTGAAATGTTAGCCCCAACAGTCTGTTAAGGCTAAACGGAGGGTTTTTGTCTTTGTTTGTGTGTATGCAGACCACGTATTCCTGAGTTTCCGTCCATCCGTGGTGGCGGCTGCAAGCATAGCATTGGCCCGTATAGAAGTAAAGCTGCCCTCTGCGTGGACTCTGTACATGCAACACTTCACTGGCCTTGCCTGGGAGATGATCCTGCCATGCGCGGAGCAGCTGATTTGGTGATTTGCACGACAAACAACACAAAGCTCTCCTAAGTGACCGTTTAAGAGACCTATTAAGGCTGAGTTGTGGCTCACGAGGCAGCAACGTGCTCTTTTCTCTCCACAATTTTTGTTTACAAACCAATACCAGTTACCCGTTAAAGCCGAATTTACCCAAGGGAAATTGAATACAGGTTATGCATCGCTGCCCAAACCATCACTGCTGCCCAAACCATCACTGCTTTAAGATTAACTGTTAGTCACAGGAAGGTGAAAGTGTCTCCCAGATCAAATGAGCAATGTCGGTGGGACCAAGGTATTCGTGTCGATTCAACATTCACACGGTGGAGGCCAGTATCTCCAGAGGACAAATACTGTTGTCAAGTTGGCATGACGAGAGACTACTAAAAAAACCAACGAGTATGCCATTGTGCAACAGATGGCAAATATTTTAAACAATATCCATGACGACTAAATGAAGCTGATATGTGGATTCCTGTGCGTGCGAATTTCACGTCCTAGTCCATCACGGATGCCCTGAGACTCGGTGAGGGGCCCCAGCATTACCCATGGTGCCTTGTGACTCATTGGTAGATGGGCCCTTATGGTTGAGGTTTCTCATCAACTTGCTGAATTAAATAAGCAGATGAAGACATTCTTACGGTGCTGTTGCTGGCTTCTTAGCATTTTGGGCCTGTGCTTAGCGACCGTTATTTAAACTTAACAACATTAAGTTGTACACTCTTAATTTTTAGAGATTGGGAAGTATGCTTTTCAGATTTTGCCCCAGGGTTGTTTCCACTTATGCTATATTGAGGACAAACTACTACAAACGACAGTACTATGCAGTGGTGTTAATTACTGCAGTACATCCCATGTGTTTTTATTGATGTCAAATTCTTATATTGCTGTCAAGGGCACGGTGTGATATTGGGTTCAAGGATTACAAGATGGCTTGAACCTAACATGATTAGACACACAGGCATGGACCTGTGTGTGTCAAGATGGGCTTGAGCCTAATATGATTAGACGCACAGGCATGGACCTGTGTGTGTCAAGATGGGCTTGAACCTAACATGATTAGACCCACAGGCATGGACCTGTGTGCGTCAAGATGGGCTTGAACCTAACATGATTAGACCCACAGGCATGGACCTGTGTGTGTCAAGATGGGCTTGTACCTAACATGATGAGACCCACAGGCATGGACCTGTGTGTCTGTACTAACTCTACGTCCTCCCCCTGTGTTCGAACTCTTCAGTAAATACAACTTCAACAGGAAGCAGGTCATGGAGCTTCAGGAAAATCCTGCTGTCCACTCTGAGCAGCCCTCCCACTCAGCCTCAGCCATACCACGTGTGCCTCGTCACCAGTCAACTCAACAGCAGCAGCAGCAGCAGCAGCCACAGCCACTACAGCAGCCACAGCAACAGCAGCAGCAGCAACAGCAGCAGCCACAGCAGCAGCAACAGCAGCAACAGCAGCAACAGCAGCAGCAGCAACAGTAGCAACAACAGCAACAACAGCAGCAGCAACAACAGCAACAACAGCAGCAGTAACAGCAGCAGCAACAGCAACAGCAGCAACAGCAGCAGCAGCCACAGCAACAACAGCAGCAACAGCAACAACAGCAGCAGCAGCCACAGCAGCAGCAGCAGCCACAGCAGCAGCAACAGCAGCAACAAATGATGCAGCAGCAG
This sequence comes from Petromyzon marinus, assembly GCF_048934315.1. Lineage (NCBI taxonomy): Eukaryota > Metazoa > Chordata > Hyperoartia > Petromyzontiformes > Petromyzontidae > Petromyzon > Petromyzon marinus. Next base: position 102,447 of record NW_027423053.1, on the reverse strand, counting down.
CAGCCACAGCAGCAGCAGGAGGAGCAGAAGCACTGAGTGCCCACGCCGTGCCCCCCACGCCGTGCCCCCCACGCCGTGCCCCCCACGCCGTGCCCCCCACGCCGTGCCCCCCCCCACGCTGCCTCGTGCCGGCCAAGCATCTGGTGCCCAAGTCGGTGCAGACGCCACCTGTGGAGGTGGGTCAGGAGATGGAGTCGTCGTCGCCGCCGCTGCTGCTGCCGTTCAGCAAAGAGACACTTGGCAACATTTGGGATGACCACGATTTGGCCGCGCAAGCCGCGTGTCAGCAGGAACCTGGCCATCGAGCCGCACAACAGATAGATCAGCAGGCTGTGCGGTGATTGCTGTTGCGTTTTCGGCAGGGCACCGATTTCAGGAATGCAGAACACGGAGCGAGTTGTCGGTCAAAGCTGCTCAGCTCGTCAGAGCTTTGGTCGGCAAGCTGTGGGGGGGTGGGGGGTGTTCAAGGAGGCTGTAGATTCATACTCTTTGGTTCTATTGGGTAAAGTCACGTAGGTAAAAAATAAAATAATAAAATTCTCACGACGTTTCGGCCACAACACAAGCGGCCTTCATCAGGTGAAGGGACGAGACTGTCTGGAGGACAGCGCTGGAGTGAGCTGTAGATTACCGGCAACGAAAGCGTCACAGAATCTTCGCGATGGTTGCAAATTTCAATTAATGAGGCGTCGTGCCGCACGCAATCCCGTGAATATCGCAAACCGACTTCCGCTGGTCAAGAGGCCAGCCGAACGCCGACAAATAGTGGGTCGGCCTGCAGTTAAAAGCCACGCTGTTCAGGCCCAGCTCCACTCTGGCCATTTTATGTTTGGCCATGAATTCAAATGGCCAAAGAGACATAGTAAGAAAATGTCTTCAAGCCTAAGTGAGCATTGGTTGATGCTTATTTTCACGGGAGTTTCTCAGCCAATTAAGGTATTTTTTAAGGACACGTCTGTGAAGCGATCGTTGCCGTTCCACAAAGCGGCACTTACTGCGTCAATCCCGGAGGAATAATTGGTCGCGAAAGCCTACGTGTTAAACTGGAATAATTGTAGAATCTACCTCTTGTGTGGGAATTGAACTGGCGACTATCTGGTTATAGGTTGGACACTTTTATCACTGCGCTACACTGAACAACATTACCAAATACACTGAACATAATGTGCCACCTGTTTAGCCGTTAAAATAATTGAGAAACAAAAATAACCATGCGTGGAATTTGTACCAATCTCATGTCTCTGTTTTGGGGCATAGTGTTAGCCCAAAGCCACCCAGACACTTCCATTAAACAGTGAGAACTGTCTGCTACTTGTTTTTATATATTGCGGCCTTATCACTTATGCACCTCTCAGAAAGAACGTGTATTAATGAAATTACGTGTAATTGTAGGGTTGGCAAAGTCAGTTTCGAAGTTTTCTGCATCGACATGTGAAAGATGCTGCTACGGACAGGTGTAATGCTGTAATTTCATTGTGGATAATTATGTACACTTTAAATGGGCACAATTAATTCTGTGTGTGACTGGGTGACAGCATTTAGATTCAGAATTATCTCTTGCATGTGAGACAAGGGAATCATTCATTGTTTTAGACTATTAATTTAGAAGAAATTATGTTACTGATAAAACTGTCTTCCTGCTCAAACGATCATGGCATGATATTCGTATTTGTGGTCCTGATCCAGTGTTGGTAATTCCTTTAATATCACCAACAAAGAGTATTTAAACCTGTAATTGACGAAAAAATCCGATCATAACAGCGCAGGTTGTAAAATCATGTTTTACTTGCAAATAAACATGAACGGTTTCTTTATAAGCAGTGCATTGTGGTTCTCTTACCTTTGGTCACTGTCAAAATAAATCTGAGCAAATCTGACCGACTGTCAGGTAGCACCAATACAGAGATGGGTAACTCTAGGCCCATGTAGTCATTGATCAGACTCATCATGTGTGGTATCATCACCAATACAGAGATGGGTAACTCTAGGCCCATGTAGTCATTGATCAGACTCATCAGTGGTATCATCACCAATACAGAGATGGGTAACTCTAGGCCCATTTAGTCATTGATCAGACTCATCAGTGTGGTATCATCACCAATACAGAGATGGGTAACTCTAGGCCCATTTAGTCATTGATCAGACTCATCAGTGTGGTATCATCACCAATACAAAGATGGGTAACTCTAGGCCCAGTCCTTGATGGCAATGATGACAATAGAATTTTAAAAAATGTATATATGGATAACTTCAAACAAAAATGAAAGCTTTATAAGAAATATAACCTTAGCTCCGTGTAGTTGACGTTGGCCGTGTTATATGTAAATATACTGTATAGGGAAGAAGAAAACAACGTACATTTTCTGAACAATTCGTCTTCAAAGTGGCAACACTTTTGGACGGCCGGGAGTGGGAAGCGGAGACGAGGTGGTGGTGGTGGAAGTCGTTATTGAGGATCTGGAGGTCATCCAGGTGGATTGTGGAGCAAACCACAGCCTGGTAGTCGCACGTAAGTATGGGGTACGTGTTTTATATTCTTTGGGTTTTTCAGCAAAGTAACGTAGATAGGTTCAAAGAAAAGAAAAATAGAAAAATAATGATTTTAATGTTTTCTATTGATTTATTTATTATTTAATTTTTGCCTACGTGACTTTACCGAAAGAACCAAAGAGTATGGATCCTTGCAGTCACGAAACTTCAAATCTAGAAAGAAAAAAAAAGCTACGACGTTTCCATCGCAACACAAGCGGTCCTCTTTTTGTTGGCTTCCTCCTGATGACGATTGCGTTGCGTTGCCATCGAAACGTTTTTGATTAGTTTCTCTTGAACCTATCTACGTGACTTTACCGAAAGATCAAAATAATATGAATTCCTGCAGTCGCACAAGCTTTAAGTCAAGGTTTAAGGTGCATGGTTCTTTCTGAAAATAAATGTGTGATATTTTATGACAATAATTTGATCGTTTCCATGAAACTTTTGGCTGGGTAGAGCTGTGGCAAAGTGCCTCTATGTGCTCTTGAAAGAATTGTGATTTCAAATCCCTGTCTGGACTTCTCATTGTGGAAATAACCTGATCACACGAGCCCAAACCAACATGATCCCCCCACAGCTTGACTTAGTTGAGTTCATCCCTGTTAGTCTTTACTCGACATGATATAAAGATTACATTGGTTTGTTGCAACTCAACATGATTGTCCAACAAGACAAAGTCATGGCCTTCAGCTATGCCAAGTCACCATGAATGTGGTCATTTGTGCCCAACCTAGTTGGAGCTCAGAAACTAAAGAGGGTCAAACCAGAGGATATCAAGTTTGGGGCCGCATGGGGCTGCAGGTTGTGAAGTCACCATGAAATTTAAGTACGGGAATAGACTCAATCTGCATATTTATTGAATTGATGTGTTTGTGAATTGAAACTATCAGTGCGGAACCTCAGTTGTTATCCCATCACGTGCGCGGGTTTTCTCTGAGTACAGTTCAGCTGATCGGCTTTATTATTAAGTGTCAAACACTCTTTAGTGCTATTGGTCAAACATCCAATTGCAGGACCGACCTAAAAAATGGTTTTGAGACTCGGTGAGACTTCGCCATCACCGCCCGGCGACGAGGTGGGGCCCGAGCCTTCCCTCGGCGGCGGCGACGGCGGCGGCTGGGCTGTTCCCACTGCAGGCACGTGTCACCATCTCCTCTCACACTCCACACCCCAGGGGTAGGGTACTGGGGAGGTCCCTAGCACACCCACAGGCTACCCTAGCCTGGTGCCAATTTCCCCCTACCCTGGGTCCCAACTTCCAACTTCACACGTCCCTGGCTCCTCGCGACGACCTCGCTTATGTCACGGGTCCCAACCCAGGGGGACATGACGTCACCGTCCCGCCCGCCGTGCATGACGTCACTCTCTGACGTCACTGCACGTGACGTAACGTCATTAGTGACTGCAAAGGGATGAACACGTGTTCAGGTAATTCCAATAGTGGGATAAACAGCAAGCGTTCTCGCAGGTGCAAACACCCCTTGATGAACATTACTTGGTCATGAAATAGACTCCATGAGTCATAATGACATAATAATAGGGTTTTTCCCCTTTTTTCTGGCAACAAAACTGAAGCCTTTTTACAAGGATTCATGTCTGCATTAACCACAATACCTGCAGTCAAAATGCAAAAATAAAAACATACTATGATAATATATATGTGGCATTGTCCTTGAAATTGATTGGTCCACACCAAGGGACGGCTTTCTTTTGAGCCTCGACCCAATTGGTGCCTTTTGGCGTCATGTGGTCGAGCACCAATTGGGTCGAGGCTCAATCAGTTTCAAGGACAATGCATCATATATATTATCATAGTATTTGTTTTTTGTTTGCATTTTGACTGCAGGTATTGTGGTTAATGCAGTAACATGAATCCTTGTAAAAAGGTTTCAGTTTTGTTGCCAGAAAAAAGAGGAAAAACCCCTATTATTACATTTTGGTACTGGCAAAGGAGGTTTAATGATCATAATAACACGCCAGAACCCCGTTGTTTAAAGGAGTCCTCAATGCCCTCCTTCTAACCGCCCTCGTAATCAATGGCACGGGATTCATCTAAAAATATATCTCTACGTGGCAGTGAGTTCTGTTCCTCGAACATCTTCGTGAGCCAGACAGCAGCACCAAGTGCTGCTGGCCACATGCTGCAATGCAATACCCATACTGCTCTGTGCTGTATGCCTTTTAAATATGTGTAGGACACACACAATTTATCGTGTGCAAGTCTTCTTATTAGTATGGTTACTACTCACAGAAGTTTAGAACCACGAAGAATGTCACGTGCTGCATGGGAACACGTGCAGCTGTTGCTCATTGTGAGCCATGATCTATCCGCTGCGGGGTAGAGGCCTCCACAAGCCGTTCCCATCGCGCTGTCTGGCGATGCGACGACCCGTCTAGAATGTGGGGGGGGGGGGGGGGTCAAGCCCGAGAGAAGGGGTCAGCGGACTTTGTTGTCTCTCAAAGTAATCCGTTTATTTTACAACTTTATTTCTGTTCTAGATTTGAAGCTTTCGTGACTGCAAGGATCCATACTCTTTGGTTCTATTCGGTAAAGTCACGTAGCTAAAAAATCAAACAAAAATCACGACGTTTCGGCCACAAACACAAGCAGCCTTCATCAGGTGAAGGGACCGGACTGTCTCGAAGACTTTCACTCCAGCGCAGTCTTCGAGACAGCCTGGTCCCTTCACCTGATGAAGGCCGCTTGTGTTGTGGCCGAAACGTCGTGATTTTTGTTGTTCTATTTTTTACCTACGTGACTTTACCGAATAGAACCAAAGAGTAACTTTATTTCTGGCCACGTGGGGGAGTGAGTCACTGACTCTCAACGAGCGAGGAGCGACATCGTAACGAAGCCGGCACTCCCGCACGAATGTTTGGTTTTTCCCTTGCAAGCACGAGGAAATCCGCAACAATAATATTGTCAGATTCTTCTTAATCGGTTCAATAGGAACACCGTAACCTGTTCACGGGCAAGACATTCTTAGCCTCGGATGGTGTTAATAAAAAAAACGAATAACTTAACCCTTGATTAAATTATTTAATGTGGATAGACTTAAGTCATCATATAAATACATTATTTGGAACATTTCACTCCTGAAAGAAAGTGGGCAGCCTTCGTGTACAATATTTAATTTAATTTGGGATATTGACAATTCATCCAATTCAGTTTTTATTATTTATATTATTAATATTTCTGGACACTGGTGTAATAACCTTATCAAAAACAATCTCTTGCCCTGTAACCTGGCCACCTGTTCATGATTTCTTAATAGGTGAAAGCAGAAAATCAGAATCAGAAAGGGTTTTATTCGCCATGAAAGTTCACACAGACACGGAATTTACTTTGGCAGGATGGTGCATACATTCAACATGTAGGAATCTAAAATCTTAAATAAGTGGTAAACAAGTCTTACTATACTAAGGGTTCAAAGTGTAACTAACACCAAGGGGCTAAAGTATATAAAATTGAATAAATATAAAATAGCTATAAGATACAATCTAAAAATAAAAAAATACAAATAGGGTAACATGGTTAATATTGGCAAGGTGTCATTTTGTAGATAAAATGATAAAGTCAGTGTTAGCCCTTGGCCTTGTTTAAGAGGCCCGCAGCGGATGGGAAGAAACTGTTTTTGATGGTGTACGTTAGCCTCTGCCTGGCTAAATGGCGAATTACGTGACGGCTGAGTGAGCTGTGAGAGCACCGTTCTGTCACGACAGCTTCTCTCTGTTGTACATTGCGGTGGAGAAATGTGCGTGCGGTGGGGCTGCGTGTAACTACCACCAGAGGCTGGGCCTGTTGACGGCTCGGGATGATTTCTGACGGGTCCATTACACGGAGCAAACCAGGACAACGTAGCGGACCTCATTCTCCGCCGCCGCCGCACCGATGGCTCTGAGGTGTCTATTGGACGATTGCTCCAGCAGCCATTGGACTGTGGAGACTGATATTTTTAGCCGGGTGGGTAGGATGTGGAGAGTCTTAACTGTGGTGGTGGATGGGTGTGTGTATGTGTGCGTGTGTGAGCCGTCAGGATGGGGAGCCGTGTGGTGCAGCGGTTAACTGGCTGCGCTAAGAATCCAGCGTCCCCGAGTTCGAACCGGCTCTGGGCCTCCCCTTGGTCGACTCAGCCTCAAATGAGTGCCAAGTGCGGTGTGTAAACATCGCCACTAGGGGAGACAAAGGTGGCCAGGCGTGAGCTCCGTGGAGGATGTCCCCACTCAGGCCCTCTTTGTATTTTTGCCAGAGTCCCATGGGGTTAGATGGGCTGCAAACTTGAAGATTTATGCAGAAGAGCAAAGTCAGTTGGAAAGGGGACTGACCAACAGAAGCTTCTGTCATAGCTTCCTGAAGACGATGATCACGCGCAAGAATTGCACGAAGACTGAAAGCTTCCCTGTATGTTTCACAGACAACTCCTTCCACTGTTTAGAGGTCTTGGAAAGATGTGTGCCCTTTGGCAGCATGGAGAAGCATTGGGAGGGAAGCAGCACTGCCGATTGTTGGGATGAACCGTGTAGACTCGTCCCAAGGCATCAGATTCACCGTCAGCAGCACGTAGCTTCCATTTATTTTTTTAGCAGTCCATGTGTTGAGAAGTTCCCGACGATGACTCGGAGACGGCTTGAAGGTAAGGGCTTTCGCCAAAGGTTTATTAAGTGTATTACATTAGCACAAAGGGTGTGACAACTTCCCAGGGGTTAGGGGTCCTACACTAAGTCCTGGTCCAGCCCGGCTAGCTCCGGTCTCTCTCCCTCGAGTCTGATGGGGGCACTAGCCAACCCCACCGACCGGGAAGAGCAGCACCTCCTACGGCTACCACCGGCTTCACTCTTGGAGGCGAAGTGCCAAATGGACGACTGTGCGGGGAACGGTCATGGATGGGGAAGCCAAGAATTCTGCAAATGGCCTCATTGTTGCTGATGAATGCTCCTTGGAAGTAAACTCCTTTACAAAAAGTTTTCTAAAAAAACAACAACGGTTTTATTAACAACTTCGTTTAACTCATGGTCGACAAGTACGTCAATGGCCCCTGAGACACGTGGCGCCGGCTTTTTGTGCGAGCCGATTTCACAGTTTAGGGACCGCAGCGTTTTTCACGTACACAAATATATATAAAAAGGCGTCCATGCAAAATGTAAATTTCTTTAAAGTAGCGAATGAATTGATTGATGCCGATTTTGATACAGGCATGCATTGTCACCGCATCTGAGTACCGTGTGCAAAATGTGGAATTGATTGGACGGCGGGAAGTGGATGAAATTTTCATCACAAGATTTGGCCACGACAAACAGAGGAATCAAGTTAAGTAAAACCATTTTGAACGCAAATGAGAAATCCCCCCCCCACCCTCCACCGATGACGCGCGAGCATTGCTAGGGGCAACCCCCGGGCAGCTTTAGCGGCGCAAGGAAATACTTAAATGCGAAATAGCACTAAATTGTTAATTTAACAACTTTTAAAGTTTACGGATGGGAAAACGGAATGCCGCTGGCTCACCACGGGGCTTACGGCGTGGTACCCGGCTACTTTTTTTAAAAGTAAACTCCACGGTTCGCGAGCAAGTGTGCGTCCACACAGAGACAGACGGACAGACACACAGAAAAAAATGCCTTTTATAGGTAAGAAAAGAAAAACGATGACAAGACTCAGTGTGTGAAGAACACAGGATTTATTCGGTTCACAAGTCAACGGATATAACTTCAAAACACTTTTATCGGTCATCTTTTTATCGAGACACATTTATTTTACTCATCCTGGCAGACACACACACAGACACACGCCTCTGTCTGTGTGTGTGTCTGTGTCTCTGTGTGTGTGACTGTGTCTGTATGTCTGTGTGTGTCTGTGTGTGTGTCTATGTGTGTGTGTGTTTCTATGTGTGTGTATGTATCTGTGTGTGTCTATGTGTCTGTCTGTGTCTGTGTGTCTATGTGGCTCTGCGTGTGTGTGTCTATGTGTCTGTGTGTCTATGTGTCTGTGTGTGTGTCTATGTGTGTCTGCGTGTCGATGTGTCTCTACGTGTGTGTCCATGTGTCTGTCTATGTGTCTGTCTGTGTGTGTCTGTGTGTCTGTGTGTCTATGTGTCTGTGTGTGTGTCTATGTGTGTGTGTCTATGTGTGTGTGTCTGCGTGTGTGTCTATGTCTCTGTGTGTGTCCATGTCTTTGTGTGTGTCTATGTGTCTTTGCGTGTGTGTCTGTGTCTTTTCGTGTCTATGTGTCTCTGCGTGTGTGTCTATTTGTCTGTGTGTCTATGTGTCTGTGTGTCTATGTGTCTCTGTGTGTGTGTCTATGCGTCTCTGTGTGTCTATGCGTGTGTCTATGTGTGTCTATGTGTCTCTGTGTGTGTGTCTATGTGTCTCTACGTGTGTGTTCATGTGTCTATGTGTCTGTATCTATGTGTCTGCGTGTGTGTCCATGTGTCTATGTGTCTGTGTGTGTATCTATGTGTCTGCGTGTGTGTGTCTATGTGTCTGCGTGTCTGTGTCTATGTGTCTGTGTGTGTATCTATGTGTCTGCGTGTGTGTCTATGTTTCTCTGTGTGTGTCTGTGTCTCTGCGTTTGTGTCTATGTGTCTGTGTGTGTGTCTATGTGTCTCTGTGTGTGTGTCTCTGTGTGTGTGTCTATGTGTCTGTGTGTGTCTCTGTGTGTGTGTCTATGTGTCTCTGTGTGTGTCTATGTGTCTCTGTGTGTGTCTATGTGTCTGTGTGTCCATGAGTGTCTGTGTGTGTATCTATGGGTCTGCGTGTGTGTGTCTATGTGTCTGTGTGTGTATCTATGTGTCTGCATGTGTGTCTATGTTTCTCTGTGTGTGTCTGTGTCTCTGCGTTTGTGTCTATCAGTCTCTGTGTGTGTCTATGTGTCTCTGTGTGTGTGTGTCTGTGTCTGTGTGTGTGTGTCTATGTGTCTGTGTGTGTCTCTGTGTGTGTGTCTATGTGTCTCTGTGTGTGTCTGTGTCTCTGTGTGTGTCTGTGTCTCTGCGTTTGTGTGTCACTGAGTCTGTGTGCTTGGAAAGTCGTCATCGGTTTCGTTGTCTTCGTAGACCGTTTTCCAGACGTACGATTCCAGAGACAATATCTGCACACACACACACGTACACACACACATACAAACGTACACACACGTACACACGTACACACACGTACACACACGTACACACACACATGGTCATACAAAGATTCCCTATTATAGCCTTAATAGAATGTAGGGGCAAGTGCTGTTAGCGAGCACCTATGAAGGCCGGAACGGTACACGAGGGGGTGGGTGGCCAGCACCACGCCCGACCGCCTTTGTATCCCGAGTGGCGATGTTTACTACACTGCACCAGGTACTCATTTGAGGCTGAGTATACCTAGGCGAGGCCCAGGACCGGTTCAGATAATCGAATCCAGTTCGCCGGGTTCATAGTGCAGTGTGGCACTAAACGCTACACTACTGCTCCCTACACACGTACACACACGTACACACACACACGTACACACACACACGTACACACACACGTACACACACACGTACACACACACGTACACACACATACAGACCTTAGAGCCGGACAGTAGCCCCCAAGTGCGTCTTTGTTTCTTCAACCACATTCCTCGGCCGAAGACGGGGCTGTGGGTAACCACATTGACAACACTCACCCACAGTGACACTCACCACACAGAGACCCATAGACATCACCACACAGAGACATATGTATGTTTATGTGTGTATGTGTGTATGTATATGTGTATGTGTGTGTAATGACAGGGTGACGCCTGGTCTCAGCGAGCTGATGAAAGTTGCAAGCGAGAATTTCATCATCACTTGCAGCTGGGGTTGGCATCGACCCCCACTCCTCCTGATGTCGAGGGTAAATGGGCGAGGTTTAGGACTGTGGGTCATGCAGCTGCAATGGCTGCTTTGGGTACGCGGTTTAGACCTCCCCAGAGACCCTGGCTGACAGAGGAGGTGTTCAGGCTGGCTGAGAAAAAGCGACAGGCCCACTCTCATCGGCTACAGCATCCCACGTCGGAGAATGAGGAGGCTTACCGCAGCCTTCACTCGGAGGTTCGGAGAGCCTTGAGGCAATGATGGGTGGTGGTCGCGCATTGCTGAGGAAATGGAGTCTGCCTAAGTGGCCCGCGATCACAAATTGCTCTTTAATTCCATCATTAGGGGAAAGAACGGTGATCCAATCTCTGACCCCCAGGAACAGATTTGCAGATTTGCTGAGCATTTCTGTGACGTCCTGGGGGAGGGGAAATCCCTCAGCCAGGAAAACAACGTGGCACAAAATGGGGATGACCCTGCTGAGTATGCGGTGCCTCAAATATTGGAGGAAGTCACCCCCTGGGAGTGGCTGGCTGAAGTGACATTTGTTGAGGAAGTACTGAAGGCGATCCAGAGTCTGAGACCAGGAAAGGCAGCAGGCAGAGATGATCTTCCAAGCGAAATGCTGAGGGAGGGTGGCGTTTGTGCACAGACTGCCCTATATGACATCATAACAACAGTCTGGACCACTGGACGGGTTCCGCAGGATTGGAAGGATGCCCTGGTGGTCCCCCTCTTTAAGAAGGGGGACTGCACAGACTGTAACAACTACAGAGGCATCTAACTCCCCAGTGTGCCGGGAAAGGTCCTGGCAAGGATTATTCAACATCAACTTGCTAGGCACGCTGAGGAGAGGCTTGCGGAACCCCAATGCAGTTTCAGCAGAAGGCGGTCCTGCACAGATGCCATATTTTGTCCGTCTGCTAGAGCAGAGGTATAAGGAAATCCTACAAGACTTACATCTCTGCTTTATTGACCTCGTCAAGGCCTATGATGCCATCAGAAGGCCTGGGCTCTGGATTGTTCTTCGTGCTTTTGGAGTCCCTGACCCTCTGCTCACAATCATTAAGGACCTTCATGATGGTGGGCAGGCCCGGGTAAAATTACGTGGCCCGGAGTCAGAGCCATTCCCTGTCCACCTTGGGGTGCGACAGGGATGTCCTCTGGCTCCCACATTATTTAACATCTATTTTGACCACGTAGTTCTTGAAGCCCTTCAATAGCTGTACCGGAGGAATTTCCACTTGGTACAGATACAATAGGAGGCTGATTGATGCCCGGGTGCGGTCAAGGGATTGCTCCCTATTGCTCAACCACGTTATGTATGTCGATGATCTGGTAATTGCTCCTCACTCAGAGGAGGAGTTGGAGGCGCTGCTGCTGAACCTGGAGTATGCCACTAAGAGGTGGGGCCTTACCATCAGCCCCACCAAAAACTAAGCATCTGCCTGGGTATTTTGTACCATCGGACACTCCACCCCCATAACTCCCAATTAGGGATAGGGCAGTTGTGGAGAGAGTGGAGAGTTTCCCATACTTTGGCAGTGTGCTCATGACCGGTTCTGGTTTAACAGCAGAGGTCTCACTCCGAATCAGTCGAACGGCAATATCTTTTCATCGGTTGCGTAACGCTGTGTGGAAGCTACATGGTCTGTCGCTCCGCACTAAGCTTCAGGTCTTCTCGGCCACGGTCATTCCCTCCCTTCTCTACGCTTGCGAAACGTGGACCCCCCTAATGGAACATCTTCGCCGGTTAGAAACATTTAGGCTGGCCTGCCTACGATCCATCCTGGGTTTAACCAGACTGGATTGTGTGAGGAGCTCACAAATCCTTGAAAGATCTGGGCAAGGTCCCATCGGTGAGCTCCTCCGGCGGGCAAGGCTGTGATGGCTGGGCCATGTAGCCCGCATGCCCAGCCAACGCATGCCGAAACAGCTTTTGTTCGGCCGGATTGAGGGGGCTAAGCGGGCGCGGCACAGGCTAGAGAAGAGATGGAGTGATGCAGTACAGGAGGACGTGGAGCTGAGTGGACTTGCCGATGACTGGTACCAGCGGTGTCAAGATCGGCCTCTGTGGAAGAGGTTCGTGAAGGATGCTACTGGGCAGTTGGAGGCAGTCGCCCTCCAACAACAACGGAGGGCGGAGGAGCGATGCTCATAACAACGAGCGGAGCGCCGGGTGGCTAAAGCACAGCAGGTTGGCACAGTAGGGGGCACAGGTGGTGCCTCAGCCAGTCATCTCAGTCAGTCGACCCGTGGCACCTCGGTCTGCCCCGTGACCTCCTGCCAGCGGGCGTTCGACACTTCATGTGGCCTCAGGGTGCACATAGCCTGGCACAAGCGTCGTGGTGACGTCACCGCCACTTAGTGGCGAATGGCGGTTGTTGTTATGTATATATGTATGTGTGTATGTATGTGTGTATGTATGTACCTTTTTCTCTGCAGCTCCAAGTGTGGGAAGGAAACATGGCTGCCCCTCCCCGTGTAGCTCCGCTGACGCTTGATGACGGTGTGGGAGGAGGAGGCCACCACCTCCTCACTCTTCTCCTCCACCTCCTCACCCTTCTCATCCACCTCCTCACTCTTCTCCTCCATCACCACCTCCTCACTCTTCTCTTCCACCTCCTCGCCCTTCTCCTCCATCACCACCACCAACCCCTCGCCCTTCCTGGTGCCGCCAGCGGCCACAACACCGCCCTGCCGGTCACCGGACGGCAGCGGCCGTGGGGCGACGACGACGACGCCGCCGCGACCGGTGCCGCCAGTGCCGACGACGCCACCGACGCTGTCGCCGACGCCGCCCAACGTTGCCCGGTCGCCGATGATGACAGGCGAGGTAGTTAACACCTCCTAGTCACCGTGATGATAACAGGCGAGGTAGTTAACATCTCCTAGTCACCGTGATGACAACAGGCGAGGTAGTTAACATCTAATAGTCACCGTGATGACGACAGGCGAGGAAGTTAACATCTCCTAGTCACCGTGATGATAACAGGCGAGGTAGTTAACATCTCCTAGTCACCGTGATGACGACAGGCGAGGTAGTTAACATCTCCTAGTCACCGTGATGATAACAGGCGAGGTAGTTAACATCTCCTAGTCACCGTGATGACGACTGGCGAGGTGGTTAACATCTCCTAGTCACCGTGATGACGACAGGCGAGGTAGTTAACATCTCCTAGTCACCGTGATGACAACAGGCGAGGTAGTTAACGTCTCCTAGTCACCGTGATGATAACAGGCGAGGTAGTTAACATCTCCTAGTCACCGTGATGATAACAGGCGAGGTAGTTAACACCTCCTAGTCACCGTGATGATAACAGGCGAGGTAGTTAACATCTCCTAATCACCGTGATGATAACAGGCGAGGTAGTTAACATCTCCTAGTCACCGTGATGATAACAGGCGAGGTAGTTAACATCTCCTAGTCACCGTGATGATGACAGGCGAGGTAGTTAACATCTCCTAGTCACCGTGATGATAACAGGTGAGGTAGTTAACATCTCCTAGTCACCGTGATGATGACAGGCGAGGTAGTTAACATCTCCTAGTCACCGTGATGATAACAGGCGAGGTAGTTAACATCTCCTAGTCACCGTGATGATAACAGGCGAGGTAGTTAACATCTCCTAGTCACCATGATGATAACAGGCGAGGTAGTTAACATCTCCTAGTCACCGTGATGACAACAGGCGAGGTAGTTAACATCTCCTAGTCACCGTGATGATGACAGGCGAGGTAGTTAACATCTCCTAGCACATTCCAAACACTGCACAGCAATCGAATCGCTGGGGATGGGAGGGGGTGGTGTAAAACGTCGTATTTCCAAGCAAAGTAAAATGTTGTGGACCCCATGAGGCTGATGAAAGTTTCACCCTCACGAAAGCGACGCTGGGTCGTGGCTCACAGCGTGATACCAAATAAAAAATAAAATAAATGAAATAAATCCATCACCTCACAACTTTTTACAGTTTCCCGCTCTTTTTTTCTATGAGGCGACTTTTAACCCGCCCCCCCCCCCCCCCAGCGTGTAATATTGTTTTTGTTATTTATAAACACTCGGATTCCCGCACTTTTTATCGCTTGTTTCGTGACCTTCAAGGGGTGAGAAAAAAATTAAGAACAAAAAACCCCCCTCAGACGTAGCAACTCCGAAGTCTTAAAAAAAAAGACGTGTAAAATTGTATTTATAAATAAACTACTCGGCAACGTAAAATAACAGCCGCCCCACGTCCTCTACTTGATATAAACCCCGAAATGTTTAATATGATTTATAGAAAAATATATAGTTTTGTATTGTTTTTACCTCAGCCAGCCACACGCTCGGTGACGTCACCCTGCAGCTGCGCTCGTGACGTCACGGTGCGGGGTTGGTTGCAGGCGTTCGTGACGTCACGATACGGGAGAGTGGTTGCGGGCGACCGTGTGACGTCACGGACCCCACCCCCCCCCCCGCGTGACGTCACCCCTCGCGCTCGTAACCTTAATAAGACAGTTGTTTTAGGCGTTACTGGTTGCTATTTTGATTTATTAAATTGTTTTAGTTTAATATGTGAGACGAGCTTTTTTGCCCGTCCAAGGACGGGTGTATATTGCAGTAAGTCTTAAATATTTAATAGAAAAATTGTTCAGCTCGTGATTATTAATCGTGGGGGGGTGGGGGTTGCCCCATGTGGAGTGACGTCTCCGGCTCATGGTTGTGGAGGGGTGCGGCATGTAGAGTGACGTCACCCGCTCATGAATATTCATGAAGGGAAAGGGGTGCGGCATGTGGAGTGCGCGACCTTCTTGTGCGTCAGTGTAAATTTCCATGCGTGCGTGAATATTAATGAAGGGAGAGGGGTTCATGTGGAGTGACGTCACGCGGGGGGTAGGCCTCCTGTGTAGTGACGTCACGCACGGGACGGACAGACATTTCTGGGTGATTATAGCAGGTAATTAATGTATTATATTAAGCTCCTAAAGTAGGCTACTGCTGATTAAACTATATATTTTACTAGGTAAAGCCAGAAACTACCCGGTTATCACAAATGATAGCTGAACGAAGGGGCTTATATGAAATGTGGAAA
Source organism: Petromyzon marinus (assembly GCF_048934315.1). Taxonomy (NCBI): domain Eukaryota; kingdom Metazoa; phylum Chordata; class Hyperoartia; order Petromyzontiformes; family Petromyzontidae; genus Petromyzon; species Petromyzon marinus. The sequence goes on along the minus strand of NW_027423053.1, from coordinate 87,030 downwards.
TCTATAGCAGCTAAATACTCCCTAATACTGCGTATAGTGAACATGTTTAATGATGCTTTAAGACGAAGGTTTTCACGAGGGATTGGGGTCAACAGAAGTTCAGGCTGCTCCTATTTAGCCCCCTCTACCCAACACACACAATCCACGTGTAATGACTCGCAGACACACTGACTGGTGAGGGTTCTCTTGACAGCGACGACTTGCGACACAGCAACGACCCCTGACTCCCACGGCAGCCCAGAACCTCGCTCCTCGCCCCCTTTTTACCCCCAGCGTGGCCATCCACCCACCCCTGGCCACGCCCCTACTTCTCGAACTCTCTCGAAGGTTCTTGAACCTTCCTGAAGATCCAATATCGCTCCCTCTCTGCTACCTAGCCTGTTATTACCACTCGTGACCGCTAGCCTTATATACTGTCTTCTATACTGCAACACTTGTGCAACGAATCTTCACCAGTGGTTGAACAGGAAATCTATGCCTTTTGCAGTGCCAATGATTTGGAGAGAGCCAACAGATCATATCGGCAATTGTTACTTCTGCATGGCGCCTCCAGTTAGGAAAGGTTTGTCAAAGAATTAAAAGTGGACTGGGCATTATCCAAACATTCCATCAGCTACACGCCCAGGACCCCACGGAGAAGGACTGCCGATTCCTGATGCACCAGAATCATTCTCACTAGACGAGGAAGAGGATGAAACTTCTGGTCCTCAACCATCAAGGTCACGTGACCCAGATTTTCTCCCATCCTCATCCTCTGAACCACACCTCATAACACAAGGTAAACTGAAAGATAATAAGTCGTGATAAACTTTATGCATAACCGCAAATAATAATATACATACATATTAAACAAGAATATCAATCACAATGATACACACAACACACACGTTTGTAATGACACTTTAACACATCGTTCATTACATTACACAATTAACATTTCAGAAAAATTTAGAATTTTCACAATGCAATTATTTTATTACAATGGGTCTCTGTGTGATCAGTCGACTGTCTCTGTGGTGAGTCTGGGTATCTGTGTGATGAGTCTATGGGTCTCTGTGTGATGAGTCTATGGATCTCTGTGTGATGAGTCTATGGGTCTCTGCGTGGTGAGTCTATGGGTCTCTGTATGATGAGTCAATGGGTCTCTGTGTGATGAGTCTATGGGTCTCTGTGTGATGAGTCTATGGGTCTCTGTGTGATGAGTCTATGGGTATGTGTGATTAGTCTATGGGTATCTGTGTGATGAGTCTATGGGTCTCTGTGTGAGTATATGGGTCTCTGTATGATGAGTCTATGGCTCTGTGTGAGTCTATGGGTCTCTAAATAGTCTATGGGTATGTGTGATTAGTCTATGGGTATCTGTGTGATGAGTCTCTGGGTCTCTTTGTGAGTCTATGTTACATTATACACTAGCGAGCAACACATCTGAAGCCCCGAATGGCACTGAAGGGGGTGGGTAGCCAGCACCACGGCTGACCACCTTTGTCTCCCTAGGGGGCGATGTTTACAACCCGCACCGGGTATATATTTACGCAATCTATAACATCCCCCCCCCAAACAAAAAAAACGTAGCACAAATGTGGCCAAAGTCCTTTTCCAGTTTAATAGACAAAGAAATCACTAAAGCTTCAAATCAAGATTAGACAAATGGTTATTTTTCCCAGTAATGCCGACTGAGCTACACGACGCCTTTTACTGGTAGGAACTTCCTGGTTACACCACCAGCCCACAGGGGATTATTGTGTCTGTCTGTCCGTCGTGCATCCAAAAATGAGAGGGGTGGGGCTGGGTGGAGAGGGGAGGGGCTGGGTGGGGCTGGGTGGTGAGGGGCTGGTCACCCCGTGGTGCCCTTATAAAACTCAACGTTTAACCTACTCACGCCGGCTTGTGCCAGCCCTCACAGTCGGGCATATTTGCGGAATACACCACGTGGTGGCGCCGCCGTTGACCCTGGCCATTGACGGGGCAACCCAACGTTCCTACTAGCTCCCTCCGCAGGAGAATGTGTTCAGAAGCGACCGGGCAATCACAAGCGACAGTCTCAGTTCTCCTCTTCCCGCTTGACGCTGACTCCATCCACCAGGAGGTCACCACCTCGAGTCGAACCCTGACCTTCACGCTTCACCGTTATCTCTTCTTCACACTCCACCATCACTCCTGGCCACGTAGCAAAGTTGTCATTTTCTTCCGGTTCTTGTTTTATGAGAGATGGACTCATGGCAGCGGCACTTTGGCCTTCACAAGTAGATTTCACCCTCTCGTGGATCTTTTCATGCATCGTTCGTTGTCCTGACGCGATAAACCCTTTCCCACACACGGTGCACTTGTAGGGCTTGTCGCCTGTGTGTGTTCTCTGGTGAATCCGAAGATAGTTTGAATAGGAAAATGCTTTCCCACACACACTGCACTTGTAGGGCTTCTCGCCCGTGTGTGTTCTCTGGTGAATCCGAAGAGAGTTTGAATAGGGAAATGCCTTCTCACACACGGTGCACTTGTACAGCTTCTCGCCTGTATGTGTACTCTGATGATGTTGAAGAATTTCTAAACGAGTAAATGCCTTCATGCACAGAGTGCACTTGTAGGGCTTCTCACCCGTGTGCATTCTCTGGTGAATTCGAATATATGATGAATGCACAAATGCCTTCTCACACACGGTGCACTTGAATGGCTTTTCGCCCGTGTGTGTTCTCTGGTGAATTTTTAGATTTGTTAAACAAGCAAATGCCTTCTCACACACGGTGCACCTGAATGGCTTTTCGCCCGTGTGTGTTCTCTGGTGAATTTTTAGATTTGTTAAACAAGCAAATGCCTTCTCACACACGGTGCACCGGAATGGCTTTTCGCCCGTGTGTGTTCTCTGATGATGCTTCATGTGTTCAGCGTGATCCGTGCTGTAGGTACACCGGTCGCATTGGTGCCTTTTAGCACCGGGCTCTGTCGAGGACTTCTCCATGCGATCGACTCTGCAGATAAACCTTACACGTTACACACAAAATCACACGCACACTACAGAGACAAGCATCGACCGTGTGCAGGGCCGGATTGAGGCGTGGGGGCTTTAGGAACTGCAGCCCAGAGGCCTCCGCCAGCTGGAGGGCCTCCAGAGATTAAGAGAAAAAGTTTTTTTCAGTTGTGAATGCTGAATTTATTTTCTCGTTAGCCTTGTAAAAATAAATTGTATTGTTCTTTAACTTTGTTTTCCTTTTGGGAATATTACTGGGGGCCTCAAAGTACCTGTAGTAACAACAACAACAAATGCCATTCGCCACTACGTGGTGGTGACGTCACCACGACGCTTGTGCCAGGCCATGTGCACCTTGAGGCCACGTGAAGGCCACGTGAAGGCCACGTGAAGTGTAGCACAGGGCCATACACAATCTTAATCCGGCCCTGCTCGTGTGCAGCCTTAATTGTGTTGGGGCAGGGTGTGAGTGTGAGATTGTAAGTCTGTGTTTGAGTGAGAGATTGTCAGTGTGTGTGAGTGTGAGATTGTCAGTGTGTGAGTGTGAGGTTGTCAGTGTGTGTGTGAGTGTGAGATTGTCAGTGTGTGTGTGTGAGATTGTCAGCCTGTGTGAGTGTGAGATTGTCAGTGTGTGTGTGAAATTGTCAGCCTGTGTGAGTGTGAGATTGTCAGTGTGTGTGTGAGATTGTCAGCCTGTGTGAGTGTGAGATTGTCAGTGTGTGTGTGTGAGATTGTCAGTCTGTGTGTGAGATTGTCAGTCTGTGTGTGAGTGTGAGATTGCCAGTGTGTGTGTGAGTGTGAGATTGTCAGCCTGTGTGTGTGTGAGATTGTCAGAATGTGTGAGTGTGAGATTGTCAGTGTGTGTGTAAGATTGTCAGTCTGTGTGAGTGTGAGGTTGTCAGCCTGTGTGTGTGTGAGGTTGTCAGTGTGTGTGAGTGTGAGGTTGTCAGTGAGTGTGTGTGAGTGTGAGGTTGTCAGTGTGTGAGTGTGAGGTTGTCAGTGTGTGTGTGTGTGAGGTTGTCAGTGTGTGTGAGGTTGTCAGTGTGTGTGTGTGAGGTTGTCAGTGTGTGTGTGTGTGAGGTTGTCAGTGTGTGTGTGAGTGTGAGGTTGTCAGTGTGTGTGTGTGAGGTTGTCAGTGTGTGTGTGTGAGGTTGTCAGTGTGTGTGAGTGTGAGGTTGTCAGTGTGTGTGTGAGTGTGAGGTTGTCAGTGTGTGTGTGAGTGTGAGGTTGTCACAGTGTGTGTGAGTGTGAGGTTGTCAGTGTGTGTGTGAGTGTGAGGTTGTCAGTGTGTGTGTGAGTGTGAGGTTGTCAGTGTGTGTGTGTGAGGTTGTCACAGTGTGTGTGAGTGTGAGGTTGTCACAGTGTGTGTGTGAGTGTGAGGTTGTCACAGTGTGTGTGTGAGTGTGAGGTTGTCACAGTGTGTGTGTGAGTGTGAGGTTGTCAGTGTGTGTGTGAGTGTGAGGTTGTCAGTGTGTGTGTGTGAGTGTGATGTTGTCAGTGTGTGAGTGTGAGGTTGTCAGTGTGTGTGTGTGAGGTTGTCACAGTGTGTGTGAGTGTGAGGTTGTCAGTGTGAGTGTGAGGTTGTCAGTGTGTGTGTGTGAGGTTGTCACAGTGTGTGTGAGTGTGAGGTTGTCACAGTGTGTGTGTGAGTGTGAGGTTGTCACAGTGTGTGTGTGAGTGTGAGGTTGTCACAGTGTGTGTGTGAGTGTGAGGTTGTCACAGTGTGTGTGTGAGTGTGAGGTTGTCACAGTGTGTGTGAGTGTGAGGTTGTCAGTGTGTGAGTGTGAGATTGTCAGTGTGTGTGTGTGAGGTTGTCAGTGTGTGTGAGTGTGAGGTTGTCAGTGTGTGTGAGGTTGTCAGTGTGTGTGAGTGTGAGGTTGTCACAGTGTGTGTGTGTGTGAGGTTGTCAATGTGTGAGTGTGAGGTTGTCAGTGTGTGTGAGTGTGAGGTTGTCAATGTGTGAGGTTGTCAGTGTGTGTGAGTGTGAGGTTGTCAGTGTGTGTGAGTGTGAGGTTGTCAGTGTGTGAGTGTGAGGTTGTCAGTGTGTGTGAGTGTGAGGTTGTCAGTGTGTGAGTGTGAGGTTGTCAGTGTGTGAGTGTGAGGTTGTCAGTGTGTGTGAGTGTGAGGTTGTCAGTGTGTGTGAGTGTGAGGTTGTCAGTGTGTGTGTGTGAGGTTGTCACAGTGTGTGTGAGTGTGAGGTTGTCAGTATGTGAGTGTGTGAGTGTGAGGTTGTCACAGTGTGTGTGAGTGTGAGGTTGTCAGTGTGTGTGAGGTTGTCACAGTGTGTGTGAGTGTGAGGTTGTCACAGTGTGTGAGTGTGAGGTTGTCAGTGTGTGTGTGAGGTTGTCACAGTGTGTGTGTGAGTGTGAGGTTGTCACAGTGTGTGTGAGTGTGAGGTTGTCACAGTGTGTGAGTGTGAGGTTGTCACAGTGTGTGTGTGAGGTTGTCACAGTGTGTGTGAGTGTGAGGTTGTCACAGTGTGTGTGAGTGTGAGGTTGTCACAGTGTGTGTGAGTGTGAGGTTGTCACAGTGTGTGTAAGTGTGAGGTTGTCACTGACCCTGGTGAATCTTCGTCGTTGTCAAGGCCGCAGGCTTCACCTCCCTCACGACTCTCAAAATGGCGGCGAGCAAGGAGGGGGAGGAGCCAGAAAACTCCGCGTCACGTGGGAGGGGAGAAACTGAAACTTGATTGGCTCCAAGGCGGAGAGATTTTTATTTTTTTTCGGGGAAAACTTTATTCTTTTTACCGTACGACGGATTTACAAAACTCACCATCAACAATAAACACTCGCGTTGGCATTGGCGCGGTCTGAATAAAAAAAACACAAATTTTTATTGGTTATGTAAATATTTAAAAAAACGCAGTAATATCAGAAATCTCATCTTGAGTAACAAAAAAAAATGACCCAAATGATATTCCGTAATCTTAGCTCTTTCGGTAAAGTCACGTTGAAGGGAAACAATAAAATAATAAAATATATATAAAACAATAAAAATTCTCATGACGTTTTGACCATAACACAAACGGTCGTCATCAGGTGTGTCGGTTTGCATAAATGTATTTATTTTTTAACGGTGTATTTATTTATTTTTAAAACGTTAGCGCCACGCGCAGCGATTTGGCAGTTTATTTAGAAGGACTAGTCCATCTATGTTCTGAAAAGAGAAGGGGGGAGACGAAAAATTAATGTATGCTGTCTGAAAGCCACTGTAAGCATGAATAATCAATTAAGACCTGAAATGGTTTATCAAATCGTTCCAATGATTGCTAAGCCAGAATCCATCTTCTCGGTTGAAATTGTCTCTGTGCTTGTATATGTGGATAGCCTCATGAACGAATCTCTCATGGTAGCCAGATGGCTTACAAAGAACCTCTGTCTTGGAAAAGTCAATTTCATGTGAGCCTCGCTAGTGATTTCACGTCACCAAGGTATTCACCCCACCCCCGTCCACCGCGCTCTTGAGCGTGACGTCACCTCCGCTTGGGTCACTGCCGATATCGTTCCAGTTGCAATCCTTATTTGGGCAAAGCTACGCCCAGTGACTGGTAGCTCATTAACATAATGTGTCCGTTAAAGCCGTCGCGAGTTTATTGCGACGGGTTCAGCGCCCACGCCCCCATCCCTCGACATTTGGGCCGGCCTCATTAACATAATTTAACCAAATTTTGATTTAAAGCTTGCGTGACTGCAGTAATTCATATTCTTATAATATAAATATAAAATATATATTATTATTTTGTTGTTTCTCTTCAACGTGACTTTACCGAAAAAACTAAGCATATAATTTATTCAGTTAGAGAGCCGCTCGTGGGGGGGAAGTGACGTCATACTACTTCCTGCTGTCGCGAGGTAACAGGAAGCTGCCGTGTGCGCGCTTGCACTGAAATCCGAGGTGAGAAATTCTCATCGTTGTGGTGGTGGTCGTTGTGGTGGTGGTGGTTGTTGTTGTTTACCAAGGTAGAGCCTCTCTCTCGTAGGGATGTCAGTTGAGTAGCAGCGAGCATGGGAATCGATGTCCAGGTTGGAACTTTACAACGCGGGGCCTAGCCACCCGGGGCCTTGCCTCCTGCCCTCGCCTGATTTGCGTTCACTTTAATTATCTCGCTTAAGTTTAATTTGTCTTCACTCGGCTCGCCACTTTGTAACTTTGTTTTATTGTAAATATTCACGCAGTTTTTATTTTCTTTTGTTAGCAGGCCAAGCCCGCTTGAGCTGCTATACCGCTCTTGTTATCAGAAGCGACCTGCCCACACCAACACAAGGTGAGGCTTTGTCAACGTGTGTGAATGTTTTGACTTAAAACTTTGGTGACTGCAGGAATGAATATTCTTGGTTCTTTCGGTAAAGTCACGTAGATAGAAAATTAAATGAAAATAACAAGAAAAATAAATAACTGTAAATAAAGCAAAAAAACTCACGTCGTTTTGATCGCAACACAAGTGGTCTTTATTTAATGTAATTGTATTATCAATTATTGTTATTTTCTATCTACGTAACTTTACTGAAAGAAACAAGAATACGTGTGTCAATGTCTATCGGCCTGGTATACTTCCTGTATACCAGGTGAGGTAGTTAACATCTCACCACGGAGAGAGACACGCAAACTCCAGTTAGCCTCGGCTATGTTCGTTGATCCTCAATTATTTGGTGGAGTGAGGAAGCATTCATGCCAAGCAGATGAAGGTGGCCAGGCATGATTCTAGACACGCCACTGCCTGTTTACCCAGTGACAGTGTACAGTTTGTGTTTGCAGTAACGTATATTAACTCTGTTGAACACGGAGGTTATATCATAATAGTTATTTTTTGTTTTCCTCTGGAACTCTTTATAAGAATGGAACAGGAAGTTAACACAGCACACACGTGCAGCTGAAGTCGGAACTGTTCATCCCAGCATTTAAGGACATCTGAGCCTGGATTCACACCTCTAAGTTGCGATTGAACATTAATTTATGCATTTCTGCCTAACACAAATAGTATTGTTTTCAACACCCTTTGCTATGTCAGCTGAATTTAGCGCTCATAAATATTCCTTTTGTGCTCGGAGTTTTTGGTGAGTATTCATTTTGAAGTATAGACGTGTAAGTCACATGTGACTATATATGCATTCCTCTGTGCCTCGATACTGACGTGTAGATGGTGTGGATATTATTTTTTTCTGTCTGCAGCTGACGCTTCCTCTGACGCTTCCTCCACAGAATTGGTCTGATGGAGCAAATGCGCTCAGCGCAGCTCGGTAGGACAAGTCAACAATGCGACCGGTGTGCATACAGCACGGATCGTACTGGAGATTTCACACGGCACGAGAGAACTCACACAGGAGAGAAACCCTTCAAGTGCAGTGTGTGTGGGAAGGCGTTTGCACATTCATATAATCTTGTAACACACCAAAGAACACACACAGGAGAGAAACCCTTCAGGTTTCAGTGTGTGTGGGAAGGCGTTTGCACATTCATCTACTCTTGTAGACCACCAGAGAACACACACGGGAGAGAAACCCTTCAAGTGCAGTGTGTGTGGGAAGGCGTTTCCACGTTCATCTGCTCTTGTAATACACCAGAGAACACACACAGGAGATAAACCCTTCAAGTGCAGTGTGTGTGGGAAGGCGTTTGCACAGTCATCTACTCTTGTAACACACCAGAGAACACACACGGGAGAGAAACCCTTCAAGTGCAGTGTGTGTGGGAAGGCATTTGCACAGTCATCTGCTCTTGTAACACACCAGAGAACACACACGGGAGAGAACCCCTTCAAGTGCAGTGTGTGTGGGAAGGCGTTTGCACAGTCATCTACTCTTGTAACACACCAGAGAACACACACAGGAGAGAAACCCTTCAGGTGCACTCTGTGCGGGATAACGTTTTCACAGCAACAACATCTTCAAGTACACCAGAGAACACAGAAGCATCAGAAGATCCACAAGGAGTGGAGTCTGAAATCAGCTTGTGAAAGTCAAAGTGCCGCAATGAGCCCATCCCTCATTAAACAAGAACCGGAAGAAAATCCCAGCTTGGACACTTTTAAAGGTATCGAGGTGAAATATGTAGAGGTGATGGTGAAGAGGGAAGAAGTGATGGTGAAGAGGGAAGAAGTGATGGTGAAATGTGAAGAAGTGAAGAGCGAAGAAGTGAAGGTGAAATGTGAAGATGAAGATTCAACTCCAAAATGGGACCTTCACATCGATGGAGGCAACGTGAAGCAGGAGGAGAATTCTGACTGTGAGGCAGAGCGAGGCAACTCCCAGCAGTTTGTGGAAGTGGAGGTGTGGGTGGACTTCCGAGACAATACAAAGTCAAGTGGAGACCCGGTAGATGTGTAAACTTTACGTTTTAATAATTGTGTTTTTTTTATTTTATTTTGGGCACCTTTATAATACATGCCACAGGACCCGCACGAGCTTAATCCGGCACTGTCTGGGATACCGTTCCAGTGCCCAACCAGGCAGTGTTGAAAACACCGCGGGTGGAGTTGAGGGTGACGGTGGAGGGCGCGACGGGGGCGAGTGATGCCGATGGGCGGCGAGGTGGTCATCCGAGAGGATGCCCAGTGGGGAGATGAAACAATTAAATCGCTCCACGTGTCAGGTGATGTTGATATCGAAAACTGACACGTAACTGGCATGCCATAAATAGGAAATTAACTCTGCTTATTAGAATAAATGTATTTATATATGTTGATAAACTGTTTTCAAGCATATTTTGTGTCTCTAACGGCGACTACAGGGACCACGTGATTGTTTAAAAATGTCTTTGATTATAACTATAATTGCCTACAATTCGTCATGTGTAGCTTATTTAGACTATAATTTATTCACTACCCAAACTGTATTGACTTGAAAACATAGAGCTGATAGTTTTAAGCAGTTTTTTTTTATTTATACGTTTGAAAAAATATATTTGCACAAATTGAACTTGTTCAGATACAAGGTGAATTCACAAGGCTTTGTAAAAAATCCAATATTTCAGAATTTTGACTTAAGGGAGAATATTTTTTTAAATGTTGGTAAAAATAAAGATTCAGAAATATATATTGTGCCGTGTCTACAATTTTACTGTAAAGTGGAATTGGTAAAAAAAATAGATGGTTCAATGAGCCACTCTGTCTAGGGGAAAGCTACCCATATGGATGCTTACCTGAAACAGGATTCCCACCACCATCCATCCCAGAAGAATTCCCTCATCAAGACTCTGCACCATAGAGCCCAATGCATATCCGACCAGGAACACATAGCCAGTGAACTAAAGCACGTACACCAAGCTCTTAAGGCTAATGGTTACTCTGACTACACAATCCGCAAAGCTATCACTGCAACCATGAAGAAGGACCCTTTTGAGGAGCCTTTCAAAACCATCACTTTGCCCTACATTGCGGGGATCACAAAAAAGATCTCCAAAATCTTGAATGAACACAAGATCCAGGTCCGTTTCAACACATAACATAAAATCCGTGATCTGGTTCCGTCTGTAAAAGATGTGATTCCGGACATACAGTATCCTGGTGTCTATAAACTAAGTTGCCTCTGTGGTAGTAGTTACATTGGAGAAACCATACGACATGTCTCGGACCTCATTCGTGAACAGAATGCAGACCTAAAACACGGTAGGACCAACACCTCGGCCGTGGCAGATGACTTATAATTCAGTAGGCTCACATGACATTGACTTCTCCAAGACGGAGGTTATTTGCAATCCATCTGGCTACCATGAGAGATTCGTTCATGAGGCTATCCACATATACAGAGACAATTTCAACCGAGAGGAAGGAATTCTGGCTTAGGAATCATTGGAAGGATTTGATAAACCATTTCGGGTCTTAAATGATTGTTCACACTTATGGTGGCTTCCAGACTGCATCCATTATTTTCGTCTCCCCCCTCCTCTATCCCCAACATATATGGACTCGTCCATCTGAATGACTGTCAAATCGCTCTCTGTGGTGCTAACGTTAAAAAAAACGCCACTTTTTTAATTTTCTTGCTGTGGTTTTCACACCTGATGATGATTGCGTGTGTTGCAGTCGAAACGTCGTGAGAATTTTATTGTTTTATATTTTTATTATTTGATTGTTTCCCTTCTACGTGGTGACTTTACCAAAAGAACCAAGAATAGTTCATAGTTCCATTTATTTGGTATAGCCCTGTGAGCCATTCGGCTCTTGAATCGGGTGCAACCGCAACATACAAAAAAACATGAACAAGAAAACATCTTAAAGTGATTATGTGACTGTGCAAACAGAAAATCCAGGAAAAAAACATCAAAATATTCCTGAAATAGCACCGTACACCAACGCTGTGTGCAAAAATCCCAGTGGGATGCAAGTCAAACAACAACAACAACAACCACAAGACAACTAAGATTAAGGCCATCAGTCTAACTCCGTGCTACAATAAACAAAAACATGGCCAAACCAAAAAAACGTTTTCGAAATCACCAAAATAGAGCCATAAATGCAATGTAACCGTGATCATAGGGACTGTGACCGAACTTTTAACAATAAACTACATAAATAACATGTAACACCAAACCCTAGAGCCATAGCTGGCTGCAAATATGAATCCCTGCAGTCACGAAAGCTTTAAATCAACATTTATTATTACTCCGCTAACACCTTTCACTTTCACACGCCGCTAATTTTTTGCGACAAGAGGTTTCATTACCACAGGTTACACGTGCAGTGGGCCCAAGACGAGGCGAGACGGTTCGCTAGAGGCAACACGTTTATTCAACAAGGGAACCACAGCACAGAGGGGTGACGACCCCTCACAGCCGATAACCTCAGGAGGCAGTCCCTCCACACTACGGTGCCCTTACTCTGGTTCTAGCGCTAACCCTACACTGGTTATGTCTGAACCCGACCCTAGCCAGGGTCACTGGGCTCTTCGCTTCAGGGTCTTCAGAGTCTTCAGGGTAGTGCTCAGAGTCTTCTTCAGAGCTTCAGGTGGACAAGGACCGCCAAACCCGTTCAGGGGTCCGGCTTTTATCCCCGTTCCAGGGTCTCTCTGCCCCTGGCCAAGCCTTCTGGAACTCTCTAGGGGGCCCTGGAACATCCCTCAGCCCCCCCCCCCCTCCCCTCTTGGGGTCTGGGGGCCCTGTTCGTCCCACCTGGTCTGTACACCACCCCCTGTTGACGCATGTCCGCTATTACAGGTCAGCTCCCGTGGTAATACGCATACAGCCCAACATGGCGCTACATCATCCCCCCCCCCCCCCCCCCCCGTAGCATCCAGGCGTCTGCTACGTTCACAGGAAGCCCTAGACGCATGCACGAATATGCTCAAGGTGCCATGTCATACGTTCGAGCGTATGGATGTCCCCGACTTATTTATTACCTTTACATGTAATCCAACTTGGCCTCAGATAAAACAAAAAAAGTAATAACTTTCATTCGGCCAGACACCCAGCCGTCGATACGACTTCACAGCCAGGGTGTTCAGACAAAAGCAAGTCAAATTCATCGAGAGCATTCACTGAGAGTCGTGTTTTTTGGAGAAACAAGATGCTGGATGTACTCAACTGAGTGGCAGAAACGAGGACTTCCACATCATAGGGGTTTCCCCTTTTTTTCTGGCAACAAAACTGAAACCTTTTGGCGTCCTCTGGTCGAGCACCAATTGGGTCGAGGCTCTAAAGAAAGCCGTCCCTTGGTGTGGACCAATCGGTTTCAAGGACAATGCCACATATATTATCATAGTGCGTGTGTTTTGTTTGCATTTTGACTGCAGGTATTGTGGTTAATGCAGTAGACATGAATCCTTGTAAAAAGGTTTCAGTTTTGTTGCCAGAAAAAAGGGGAAAAACCCCTATTATTATATTTTGGTACTGGCAAAGGAGGTCTAATGATGTAGATGACTTCCCCACGCTCATATTTTAATCCGGCTGAAAGAAAAAAATCATCCAATCCAAATCGATGTTATATCTGCCGAGTTTCCAAATCCAGAGGAAGACCCAAAATCTGTTTGCAGTAGTGACCGCAAATATGATTCATGGGCCATGCGGAAACCTTAATGTCAATGTAGCAGCATGTATGAAGGATATAGAGAGCAGCAAGAAATATCCGAGACAATTTATTAAAGACACACAAACTGGAGATGATGGATATCCTCGCTATAGAAGGTGAGCTCCAGCAGACGGTGGATACACAGCAAGACTGAAGATTAGAGGCAACGCGGAAATCGAAATGGACAACAGGTGGGTTGTTCCGTATTCTCCGCTTCTTTCTAAAATGTTTCAGGCGTAGATGTGTTGACCACGCTCCACCTCCTCCAGTCAGTGTGTGTATCATGGTGTGTGTGTCAGTGTGTGTGTCAGTGTGTGTGTGTGTCTGAGTGGCTGGGTCATGTAGCCCGCATGCCCAGCCACCGCATGCCGAAACAGCTTTTGTTTGGCCGGATTGAGGGGGCTAAGCGGGCGCGGCACGGGCTAGAGAAGAGATGGAGTGATGTGGTACAGGAGGACGTGGAGCTGAGTGGACTTGCCGATGACTGGTACCAGCGGTGTCAAGATCGGCATCTGTGGAGGAGGCTCGTGAAGGATGCTACTGGGCAGTTGGAGGCAGTCGCCCTCCAACAACAACGGAGGGTGGAGGAGCGACGCTCACAACAGCGAGCGGAGCGCCGGGTGGCTAAAGCACAGCAGGTTGGCACAGTAGGGGGCACAGGTGGTGCATCAGCCAGTCATCTCAGTCAGTCGACCCGTGGCACCTGGGTCTGCCCCGTGACCTCCTGCCAGCGGGCGTTCGACACTTCACGTGGCCTCAGGGTGCACATAGCCTGGCACAAGCGTCGTGGTGACGTCACCGCCACTTAGTGGCGAATGGCGGTTGTTGTTGTTGTCTGAGTGTGTGTGTGTCAGTGTGTGTGTCAGTGTGTGATTAACTCTCTGCTTTATTGACCTGGTCAAGGCCTATGATACCATCAGTAGGCCTGGGCTCTGGGTTGTTCTTCGTGCTTTTGGAGTACCTGACCCTCTGCTCACGATCATTAAGGACCTTCATGATGGTGAGCGGGCCCGGGTAAAACTACGTGGCCGGGAGTCAGAGCCATTCCCTGTACACCTTGGGGTGCGACAGAGATGTCCTCTGGCTCCCATATTATTTAACATCTATTTTGACCACGTAGTTCGTGAAGCCTTCAATAGCTGTACCGGGGGAATCTCCATATGGTACAGATATAATGGGAGGCTGATCAATGCCCGGGTGCGGTCAAGGGATGGCTCCCTATTGCTCAACCACGTTATGTATGCTGATGATTTGGTAATAGCTGCTCAGTCAGAGGAGGAGTTGGAGACGCTGCTGCTGAGACTGGAGCGTGCCACTAAGAAGTGGGGCCTTACCATCAGCCCCACCAAAACTAAGCACCTGCCTGGGTATTTTGTACCATCGGACACTCCACCCCCACAACTCCCAATCGTTGATGGGGCAGTTGTGGAGAGAGTGGAGAGTTTCCCATACCTGGGCAGTGTGCTTATGACTGGCTCCAGTTTAACTGCAGAGGTCTCACTCCGAATCAGTCGAGCGGCAATATCTTTTCATCGGTTGCGTAACGCTGTGTGGAAGCTACCTGGTCTGTCGCTCCGCACTAAGGTTCAGGTCTTCTTGGCCACGGTCATTCCCTCCCTTCTCTACGCTTGCGAAACGTGGGCCCCCCTAATGGAACATCTTCGCCGGTTAGAAACATTTAGTCTGGCCTGCCTACGATCCATCCTGGGTTTAAGCAGACTGGATTGTGTGAAAGATCTGGGCAAGGTCCCATCAGTGAGCTCCTCCGGCGGGCAAGGCTGCGATGGCTGGGTCATGTAGCGCGCATGCCCAGCCACCGCATGCCGAAACAGCTTTTGTTCGGCCGGATTGAGGGGGCTAGGCGGGCGCGGCACGGGCTAGAGAAGAGATGGAGTGATGTGGTACAGGAGGACGTGGAGCTGAGTGGACTTGCCGATGACTGGTACCAGCGGTGTCAAGATCGGCCTCTGTGGAGGAGGCTCGTGAAGGATGCTACTGGGCAGTTGGAGGCAGTCGCCCTCCAACAACAACGGAGGGCGGAGGAGCGACGCTCAGAAAAACGAGCGGAGCACCGGGTGGCTAAAGCACAGCAGGTTGGCACAGTAGGGGGCACAGGTGGTGCATCAGCCAGTCATCTCAGTCAGTCGACCCGTGGCACCTGGGTCTGCCCCATGACCTCCTGCCAGCGGGCATTCGACACTTCACGTGGCCTCAGGGTGCACATAGCCTGGCACAAGCGTCGTGGTGACGTCACCGCCACTTAGTGGCGAATGGCGGTTGTTGTTGTTGTCAGTGTGTGTGTCAGTGTGTGTGTGTCAGTGTGTGTCTGAGTGACTGAGTGTATGAGTGAGTGACTGAGTGACTGTCTGAGTGAGTGACTGAGTGTCTGAGTACGTGTCTGAGTGACTGAGTGTCTGAGTGTCTGAGTGAGTGTCTGAATGAGTGACTGAGTGTCTGAGTGAGTGACTGAGCGAGTGACTGAATGAGTGTCTGAGTGAGTAACTGAGTGACTGAGTGAGTGTCTGAGTGAGTAACTGACTGACTGTGTCCGAGCGAGCGAGTGAACCACTCCCAACGCCCTCACCCGCTGCCCTGGAGTCTCCTCACCCTCCTCCTCACCACCCTACACCTCACCACCCAGCCCCTCCTCACCACCCTACACCTCACCACCCAGCCCCTCCTCACCACCCTACACCTCACCACCCAGCCCCTCCTCACCACCCTACACCTCATCTGCTCCTCCTCACCCTGCATCTCCCCTCCAGCTGGTGTATCTCAGCCATGATGTCGTCTATCTGCTTGAGAATCCAGCACTCCTCCACCCTCTTGAGACTCGCCACCCTCTCCTCCTCCTCCACCTCCTCCTCGTCGCCCGACTTGCAGTCGCCATCATCGGCTGCACTGCGTGATCTCCGTAGTCCCCTCCTCCTCCTCCTCGTCCTCTTCTTCTTCTTCCTCCTCCTCCTCCTTCTCCTCGTCCGCCACCTCCTCATCGTCTCGTGCTATGTCGACACTCGGCTGCAGGCGGCTGGCGTAAAATTTCAGCAGCAGCCTGCGGACGCCCCCCGTAGACTCCACCACCTCCTCCTCCTCCTCGTTCCTCCGCTCCTTCACCTCGTCACCCTCCACCACTACCTCCCCCTCCTCCTCCTCGTCGTCCCTCCGCTCCTTCACCTCGTCATCCTCCACCACCACCTCCTCGTCCCTCCGCTCCTTCACCTCGTCACCCTCCACCACCACCTCCCCCTCCTCCTCCTCGTCGTCCCTCCGCTCCTTCACCTCGTCACCCTCCACCACCACCTCCCCCTCCTCGTCGTCCCTCCGCTCCTTCACCTCGTCACCCTCCACCACCTCCTCCGGCGTTGAAGACGACGACGACGACGATGCGTCCGAGAACGACCAACAGTTGGACGACGATGACGACGCTCTCTGCTGCCGGTATTGTTGCTGAATTTGTTTCCGTCGCTGCCGCTGCTTCTCCAGGGCGCGACCCCGGCGCCTCTCGGTGGGTGGCGGCGGCTCAGCCAGCGGCCGCGGCATCAGCGAGGAGAAGTGGAACGTCGCCCCACGCGGGGCCGAGCGCCGCTTGCCCGCGACCGCCGGCGCCAGCAGCGTCGGAGGAGGAGCCGGCGGCGTCGGAGGAGACGGAGGAGGCGGAGGAGGCGGAGGAGGCGGAGGAGCGCGGCAGGTAGAGGAGCCCGGGCAGGGATTGGGATTCGGTCCCGCCGGGCAATCCGCCGCCGCCGCTGCCTCCCGCCGCTTGCTTAGCGGTGACCGCCCGGCCAAAACCTCCTCCTCCTCTTCCTCCGCCGCCGCCTCGGCCTCCTCTTCCCCTCCTCCTCTCGCTCCTCCTCCTCCGCCCCTCCTGCTGCTCCCCCTCCTGCCCACGCCCTGCCACCAAAAGTCGAAGTGTCTCTTCCACGCCGCACGCGGTCCAACCGCGTCCTCCCTGCGTCTCTCCGCCTCCTCCTCCGCCGCCTCCTCGCCCGCTGCCTCGTCGGCGCCGAGCGCCGGCCCCGACTCTCCGCCGCCGTCTCCGCGCTCCGGGGCGACCCTCGGGCCGATTCCCGGCGTCGGCGTCGTCCGGGCGCCGCCGCTGCCGCCGCCGCCGCCGCCGTGGGAGCTCTCCCGGGGGGGTGCCGCCGCCGCCGGAGTCTCCCGGCGGCGGCGCCCCCCCCCCTCGAGAGCCCGGAACGTCACGGGGCGACGAAGACGACGGCCGCGGCGGGGAGGCCCCGGCGCGGGCCCCGGCCCCCCGGCGTCGTCGCCGAGCGGGCGAGCGACCTTGGAGGGCGCCGCGTGGGACTCGGCTCCTCCTCCTCCGGCGTCGTCCGCGGAGCGCTTGGGCACCCGGATGGGCCAGGAGGAGCGAGCCCTCGCGGAGGGGGCGGCTGTGGCCCTGGCCGGGGCCGGGGCCGGGGGAGGCTGTCTGGGAGGCCGCTGGTGAGGGGGGAGGGCCGGAGGAGAGGGAGGAGACGCGGGATCAGATTCCAGCATTCAGCACGCAAAAGTCCTGGTAGTGGTGGTGGTATTGGTGGTAGCGGTGGTGGTCAGTGATTGTAGTGATGTTGGTAATGGTGGTGGTGATAGTAGTGATGGTAGTGTACGGTAGTAGTGGTGGTGGTGGTAATGGTGGTGGTAATGGTGGAAGTGGTGGTAGAAGTGGTGGTGGTGATGGTGCTAGTGGTGGTGGTAGTAGTGGTGGTGTAATGGTGGTGGTAGCGTTGCTGGTAGTAGTGGTGGTAATGGTGGTAGTGATGGTAGTGTATGGTAGTAGTGGTGGTAATGGTGGAAGTGGTGGAAGTGGTGGTGGTAATGGTGCTAGTGGTGGTGGTAGTAGTGGTGGTGTAATGGTGGTGGTAGTGTTGGTGGTAGTAGTGGTGGTAATGGTGGTGGTGTCCGGCAAAACAACCCCCTACCTCCTTGTGATGCCGGACGGGCAACGCTGCCGTGGGCAGTGCCGGGGGGGAGGGCCAATTCGGATTGGCCTTTCCCCTCATGGCGTTTGTAACCACCACAGTGGCTAAGTGGGGGCTCTGGACAGGTGTGAGGGGCTGGTAACCCCTCCACCTCCAATTAATTACCGCTAAACCACGACCACAACATTTTATAAATAAGCTTGTGCCGGACGCCCCGGGGGGACAGGCGTCTATGACGTCTCCTGACCAAACCCCATTTGGCGGAGCCAGGAGACTGAATCCTTCCCCTCGGGGCTCCTCCAAAAACAACAAAAAACCACTACGTGTGGCCACGTGGAATGTTCGAACGCTCACTGCGGAGGAGAGGCTGCCACTCCTCTGTCAAAAGCTGGACCGGTACCGCCTGGATCTCTGTGGTAATAAGGAGGTCCTGTGGACCGGCTCTGGCTCCTGCCACCATGAGGGGTGGACAGTCCTCTACACGGGGCAGGAGACTGCCAAACAACAGGGTGTGGCTCTTTTTCTGAATAAAAGAATGAAGGGGTGTGGGAGCATGGTGATGAGGTGTGGGAAGCTGTAAGCCCCAGGCTACTTTGGGCTCGCCTTCCCATCAACCACAGGTGAGGAGTGGTGGTCATGGTAACTTATGCCCCCACCAAAGACGAACATCCGTGGAGGGATGGAAGCAAGGCCAATGAGTCAAATGCCTTCTATGACCTCCTGTCACAGGTGCTGGCTAAAGTGGCCCCTCGGGATAGAGTCATCTTGTTGGGTGACTTCAATGCCTGAGTTGGTCATGATGCTGGCACCTGGTCTGGAGTAATTGGAAGGCATCGGGCAGACCAGCTCAATAACAACGGCAGGAGGCTGCTTAATTTTTGTGCAGCCCATGGGCTTGTAATTACCAACACGCTGTTCCGGCATCGGCGCATCCACACCACATCATGGATGCATGCCGGGTCCAAGCAAGATCATCTGCTGGACTACATAGTGATGGAACAGCGAATGCGGGCCCATGTCCTTGACACCAGGACCTACCGTGGAGCTGATCTGCCCACTGACCATCGACTTGTCATCTGTAAGATGCACCTGCAATTCTTCCACTCTGGTGGTGGGTGTACACCCAGGACCCCATTCAAACCCTTAGTGGCATGGTCTCAGCTAGCTGATGAAAGTTACAAACGAGAATTTCATCATCGCTTGCGGCTGGGATTGGCATTGTCCCCCACTCCTCTTGATGTCGAGGGGAAATGGGCGAGGTTTAGGACTGTAGCTGATGTAGCTGCAATGGCTGCTTTGGGTACACGGTCCAGACCTCCCCAGAGACCCTGGCTGACAGGAGGTGTTCAAGCCGGCTGAGAAAAATCGACAGGCCCACTCTCATCGGCTACAGCATCCCACGTCGGAGAATGAGGAGGCTTACCGCAGCCTTCGCTCGGAGGTTCGGAGAGCCGTGAGGCACTGCAAGAATGGGTGGTGGTCGCGGGTTGCTGAGGAGATGGAGTCTCCCTCAGTGGCCCACGATCACAAACCGCTCTTTAATTCCATCAAAAAAGTAACCTGCAGCGCCACACCTATTACCATCATTAGGGGAAAGAACGGTGATCCAATATCCGACCCCCAGGAACAGGTTTGCAGATTTTCTGAGCATTCCTGAAGTCCTGGGGAAGGGGAAATCCCTCAGCCAGGAAAACAACGTGGGACAAAGTGGGGATGACCCTACTGAGGCTGCGGTGCCTCAAATATTGGAGGAAGTCACCCCCTGTGAGTGGCTGGCTGAGGTGCCATCCGTTGAGGACAGCAAGTTGCACAGTAGGGGGCACAGGTGGTGCATCAGCCAGTCGTCTCAGTCAGTCGACCTGTCGCATCTGGGTCTGCCCCGTGACCTCCTGCCAGCGGGCGTTCGACAATTCACGTGGCCTCAAGGTGCACATCGCCTGGCACAAGCGTCGTGGTGATGTCACCGCCACTTAGTGGCGAACTGCGGTTGTTGTTGTTGATAGTGGAGCTGCTGGTAGTATATTTGGAGTGTGCGTGTCTCTGCCTCGTGGTTGCATGGATGTTTCTGGTTCCTCCGGTTTCCCCCCCTCCAGATTTAGAATTAACATCACGCATGTAAAATATTTAACTGCGATACATTTCCACACGATGAAGTCACTTTGTGTTGAGCTTTTATTCGTGATGGCCAGGTCGCTTGTGAAAAAAAGCTACATAGCTCAGTGGGTCTTACCTTGTACAATAAAATAGAAAAACTAGTTTATAGTTTAAGAGAGATGAGTTGGATCTGTCACGTGGGTTATTTAAAAAAAGAGGTCATTCATTTCATCAGGTTATGCGCACAGATTACAAAAACATTTGGAGGGGAAAAAAACATGCTGGCCGTTATGTGACTTCACCGAAAAAGCCAAAGAGTACGTTATGGTCAAGTTTTATTAAAACATTTTTTGTTTAGGATATTTGCTCTTAATGTGCTTACTTTCCCCCAGCACATTCACTGCATTGTCTTGGTGAATGCGAGGCATCGCGTGGTCATAACCCACCGGGATATTTTCCCCTTACGCGTCAAGAGATTGACATTCTCAATGGAAATCATTTCAGGTATTCACTGAAAGTGTCAGAGATGAATTTTCAGGATAAAACTGAACATTCGTGCTAAAGATTGGTGCCATATTGTACTATTATAATTGTGCAAAATGCAACCAGAACACAATTAGCACGGTTAGCTACGTACCGCTACAGTCTACATTATAGACTGTCAGTACACTCACTCAGCTTAATAACCAGGCTACATTCTACATTATAGACTGTCAGTACACTCACCATACTTAATAACCATTACTACAGTCTACATTATAGACTGTAGTACACTCACCATACTTAATAACCAGGCTACAGTCTACATTATAGACTGTCAGTACACTCACCATACTTAATAACCATTACTAGTCTACATTATAGACTGTCAGTACACTCACCATACTTAATAACCATTACTACAGTCTACATTATAGACTGTCAGTAAACTCACCATACTTAATAACCAGGCTACAGTCTACATTATAGACTGTCAGTACACTCACTCAGGTTAATAACCATTACTAGTCTACATTATAGACTGTCAGTACACTCACTCAGCTTAATAACCATTGCTACAGTCTACATTATAGACTGTCAGTACACTCACTCAGGTCAATAACCATTACTAGTCTACATTATAGACTGTCAGTACACTCACTCAGCTTAATAACCATTGCTACAGTCTACATTATAGACTGTCAGTACACTCACTCAGGTTAATAACCATTACTACAGTCTACATTATAGACTGTCAGTACACTCACCATACTTAATAACCATTACTACAGTCAACATTATAGACTGTCAGTACACTCACCATACTTAATAACCAGGCTACAGTCTACATTATAGACTGTCAGTACACTCACCATACTTAATAACCAGGCTACAGTCTACATTATAGACTGTCAGTACACTCACCATACTTAATAACCAGGCTACAGTCTACATTATAGGCTGTCAGTACACTCACCATACTTAATAACCAGGCTACAGTCTACATTATAGACTGTCAGTACACTCACCATACTTAATAACCAGGCTACAGTCTACATTATAGACTGTCAGTACACTCACCATACTTAATAACCATTACTACAGTCAACATTATAGACTGTCAGTACACTCACCATACTTAATAACCAGGCTACAGTCTACATTATAGACTGTCAGTACACTCACCATACTTAATAACCAGGCTACAGTCTACATTATAGACTGTCAGTACACTCACCATACTTAATAACCAGGCTACAGTCTACATTATAGGCTGTCAGTACACTCACCATACTTAATAACCAGGCTACAGTCTACATTATAGACTGTCAGTACACTCACCATACTTAATAACCAGGCTACAGTCTACATTATAGACTGTCAGTACACTCACCATACTTAATAACCAGGCTACAGTCTACATTATAGACTGTCAGTACACTCACCAAACTTAATAACCATTACTACAGTCTGCATTATAGACTGTCAGTACACTCACCATACTTAATAACCATTACTACAGTCTACATTATAGACTGTCAGTACACTCACTCAGCTTAATAACCAGGCTACAGTCTACATTATAGACTGTCAGTACACTTACCATACTTAATAACCAGGCTACATTATTATTCACAAATTAAATCGTTTGTATTTTGTCAATGTCCATAGACTCAGCACCGCGCCCATTGACCCAACACTGCCCATAAATTCAACAGTGCATTTGTAAACTATCTGCGAATCACGGGCTGGACATTTGAGGCCACTTTTTACCTCACGTTTTCCCTCACGAGAGGCGATCTCGCACCCCTGGGGGGTCGTCATCGTCGTCAATTTCTGCTCCAAAATAAAAAAAATTCAAAACCGCACCTCACGACTTTCAAAACGGCGCCTGGCCGAGGGAAAGGAGTCACAAAACATTTGGCGGGAAAAAAAATCTCGCGTCACGTGGCTAGGGAGGAACCAAATCTGATTGGCTCCAAGGCGTAGCGAGGAGGGCGAGACGCCAAAATAATTTAGCGGGAAAAAAAAAATCTCATGTCACGTGGGTAGGAGGGAACCAAACCTGATTGGCTCCAAGGCGGGGGTGGGGAGGAGCCAAAAAAAATTTGGCGGGAAAAAACTCCCGCGTCACGTGGGTAGGTTTAGTTACTTGTAGGAACAACCACAAAGCACACAGATGTAGTTTTATATCACTCCCATTGTTTCCCTCCACGATGTCTCCTTTAAGCAATAAATTACTCGCGGGGTGAAAAGAAAACAGTCATCTCGACGAATACTGGCACATCTTATGCCCCTCACGAGGCAAACTATTCACAAATTACATCGTTTGTATTTTGTCAATGACCATAGCCTCAGCCCTGCCCCATAAACTCAGCAGTGTCCCATAGACTCAGCACTGTCCCATAGACTCAGCACTGTCCCATAGACTCAGCACTGCCCCATAGACTCAGCACTGCCCATAAATTCAACAGTGCATATTTAAACTATCTGCGAATCACGGGCTGGACATTTGAGGCCACTTTTTACCTCACGTTTTCCCTCACGAGAGGCGATCTCGCACCCCTGGGGGGTCGTCATCGTCGTTAATTTCTGCTCCGAAATAAAAAAAAATTCAAATCCGCACCTCACGACTCTCAAAATGGCGCCTGGCCGAGGAGGAGTCTCAAAAATTTGGCGGGAAAAAAAAATCCCGCGTCACGTGGCTAGGGAGGAACCAAATCTGATTGGCTCCAAGTCGCCGCTTGGACCAATCAGAGAGCTCCAAGCGCCTCGCCTCACAGCAGCTCCGCTCCTGCACTGATAGATCACTGCAGAAGGTCTCTCGTCTATAGTTGAATAGTGTAATAGTGTGTGTGTCTGTGTGGATGTGTGTGTATGTATCTGTGTGTATGTGTGTGTATGTATCTGTGTGTGTGTATCTGTGTGTGGTGTGTGTCTCTGTGTGTGTCTGTGTGTGTCTCCGTGTGTGTGTCTCTGTGTGTGTGTCTCTGTGTGTGTGTTTGTGTGTGTGTCTGTGTGTGTCTCTGTGTCTCTGTGTGTGTGTGTCTGTGTCTCTGTGTGTGTCTCTGTGTGTGTACATGTGTGTGTGTCTCTGTATGGGTGTCTCCGTGTGTGATGTGTGTGTCTCTGTGTGTGTGTCTCTGTGTGTCTCCATGTGTGATGTGTCTCTGTGTGTGTCTGTGTGTGTGTCTCTCTGTGTGTCTCCGTGTGTCTCCGTGTGTCTCTGTGTGTGTCTGTGTGTGTGTATGTGGGGAGCGGTAGTGTAGTGGTTAGCGCTACGCCGCGCTACGATTCTCTGAACCGGTCCTGGGCCTCCCCTAGGTCGACTCAGCCTCAAATGAGTACCTGGTGTGGTGGTGTGTGTAGTAAACATCACCACTGGGGGAGACAAAGGCGGTCGGGCGTGGTGCTGGCCACCCACCCCCTCGTGTGCCACAGTGCCGGCCCTTATAGGTGCTGCTACTCGCTTACAGCACTCGCCCCTACAGATTGTTAAGGCTGTACGGGGGGTCTTTGTGTGTGATATCTGTGTGTGTCTTGTGTGTGTGATGTGTGTGTGATGTCTGTGTGTGTCTTGTGTGTGTGTGATGTCTGTGTGTGTGTGATGTCTGTGTGTGTGTGATGTCTCTGTGTGTGTCGTGTGTGTGTGATGTCTGTGTGTGTGTGTGATGTCTGTGTGTGATGTCTGTGTGTGTGTCGTGTGTGTGTGATGTCTTTGTGTGTGTGTGATGTCTGTGTGTGTCTTGTGTGTGTGTTGTGTGTGTGATGTCTGTGTGTGTCTTGTGTGTGTGTGTGATGGCTGTGTGTGTCTTGTGTGTGTGTGTGATGGCTGTGTGTGTGTGATGTCTGTGTGTGTCTTGTGTGCGTCTGTGTGTGTGTGATGTGTGTGTGATGTCTGTGTGTGTCTTGTGTGTGATGGCTGTGTGTATGTGATGTCTGTGTGTGTCTTGTGTGTGTCTGTGTGTGTGATGTCTGTGTGTGATGTCTGTGTGTATGATGTGTGTGATGTCTGTGTGTGTCTTGTGTGATGTGTGTGTGTCTGTGTGTGTCTTGTGTGTGTGATGTCTGTGTGTGTGTCTTGTGTGTTTGTGATGTCTGTGTGTGTGTGTGTGATGGCTGTGTGCGTGTGATGGCTGTGTGTGTCTTGTGTGTGTGATGTGTGTGTGATGTCTGTGTGATATCTGTGTGTGTGTGATGTCTGTGTGTGTCTTGTGTGTGTGTGTGATGTCTGTGTGTGTCTTGTGTGTGTGTGTGATGTCTGTGTGTGTGTCTGACAGGTGATCCGCTCTTTTGAAATCGGATGAGGTAATCTCGCAGATCCTCATCGTTTGAGCAGCGTTAAGCCCCTCGCACAGATTTGAATATTCCCCAAGCTTCCTAATCACTGCCAGGCTCAGGCGTTAACATCTCCTAGCCACCGTGATGATGATGGTGGAACCCACGACCTCCTGCTGTATACCAGGCGAGGTAGTCAACATCTAGCCACCGTGATGATGATGATGATGGTGGAACCCACGACCTCCTGCTGTATACCAGGTGAGGTAGTCAACATCTCCTAGCCACCGTGATGATGATGGTGGAACCCACAACCTCCTGCTGTATACCAGGCGAGGTAGTCAACATCTCCTAGCCACCGTGATGATGATGATGGTGGTGGAACACACGACCTCTTGCTGTATACCAGGTGAGGTAGTCAACATCTCGCTCACCCCCAGGCTTGGTTGCAGGATGTCCACGAAGGGTCCCAAGTACTCGTTTGGCCTACTGCTGGATTCTCCTCCCCGGCGCACAAAGACCAGAGCCAAGCTACACAGCACCACCGCCTCCACCTCCTCCGCCTCCTCGTCTTTGCTCAGCTCCACGCCCGCGGCACGCCACTCCAGGATGCAAGGTCGGAGAGAGTGCAGGAGGGCAATCAGCGGCGGAGCCAGGGGGCGGGGGGGGGTGACAGGGTTAGACAATTGTCACCCCCGAAAAAAAATAAAAAATCGAAAAATCTGAAACATTGTGCGTGTAAATGCACGACACTCGGTCCGGCGGACTTCGTGTAACTGCACCGTCAGAGCGTGTCGCCAAACCGATGGCGTCTGGTTCAACAAGCCTGACTCTCTAATCATCTTCTTTGGTTCTTTCGGTAAAGTCACCACCACGTAGAATGAGAATAAAATAATAAAATAAAACAATAAAATTCTCACGACGTTTCGGCCGCAACGCAGGTGGCCTTCTTCAGGCCACCTGTCGTCCCAACAGGTCTGTCCCTTTAAACCTGAAGAAGGCCACTTGTGCTGTGGCCGAAACGTCGTGAGACTTTTATTGTTTTATTATTTTATTCTCATTCTACGTGGTGACTTTACCGCAAGAACCAAAGAAGATGAATCCTTGCAGTCACGAAAGCTTTAAATCGAAATCTCTAATCATTCTTGAAGTTAACATTTGTTGAATGTCACCCGGGGCTGAAAATTCTGGCTCCGCCCCTGAGGGGGATGACGCCTCTCCGCGGATTATTTTGATGTTGACGGATTACCGTACTTTGGCTCCTCTTGCTCCATATCCTTTGGTTCTTTTGGTGAGGTCACGTGGACTGCTCCTACGTCAGCTCCTACATCGGCGGTCCACCTGCTGTGTTCGTTTCACACCTGGTGACGGTTGCTTGTGTCGCGATCCAAACGTCGTGATCCATTAAAATGTTTTCGTACCTATGTGAGTTTTTGCCGAAATAACTCAACAACATGAATTCCTGTGGTCACGACAGGTTTAAGGAACAGATTGCATCTGGCTGCTCTCCGCTCCCTGCGGAGCATTAAGGCCCCGACAAGCCCACGGCTTTCCATTCCGGGCACCGTTCTGTGATATTGCGTCGAGCGAATGTGTGGCCCTACGCAGCCTCTCCACCCCCCCCCCCTTTCGAAAATCAGCTCGCACCCTCCGCTAGGGTCTTGTCAAAGGGGAGCACCGTTAATCCTGCCGAACAGGATTTTTGCAGAAGACCTCGCTGGGGTTGGTGGGCAGGAGACGAGAGGGAGGCGTCGTTCCTCGCCAGCTGTCGAAGTATGCAAGCTCTCTCGCTTCTGTTTTTGGTGAAGCCTCTCTCTTGAACGATGTCGGTCTTCTGGTGCCCGCGTCCACTGGGGACGCCATCGCGCTCCCCACGTGCCACGTTAGAACAGGGCCGAGAGCGTGAGGAGCCTCAAAGAAAACGGATCGCTTTAATTAAGTCTCCGTCCGCCGCCCCCCCGTTTCTCTTGTTCCCAGAGTCGGGTTGGGCCGACCGGAGCGGCAACGCCGACACCGCCACAACCACCAGCGGCGGCGGCAGGGCCCGCGGCGGCGGCCGTGGCGGCGGTGGTGGCGGTGGCGGCTGCGGTGATGCTCCCACCGTGGTGATGCCAGGCTTCTCCTCCTGGGCCCCGCGGGTGCCCCTCCCCGCTTCCCGGTTCCGTGCAGCGCCGGGCAGCTCGCGGCGGCAACGCCAGAGGCATGCGCCCGGCAGCAGCAGCAGGGCCACCACGTCCACCGGTAGACTCACACAGAGTCCCGTAGACTCACACAGAGACCCGTAGACTCACACAGAAACCCATAGACTCACACAGAGACCCGTAGACTCACACAGAAACCCATAGACTCACACAGAAACCCATAGACTCACACAGAGACCCGTAGACTCACACAGAGACCCACAGACTCACACAGAAACCCATAGACTCACCACCCTTCATAGACTCACACAGAGACCCGTAGACTCGCACAGAGACCCATAGACTCACACAGAGACACATAGACTCACACAGAGACCCGTAAACTCACACAGAAACCCATAGACTCACACAGAGACCCATAGACTCACCACCCTTCATAGACTCACACAGAGACCCATTGACTCACACAGAGACCCGTAGACTCACACAGAGACCCATTGACTCACACAGAGACCCGTAGACTCACACAGAGACCCATAGACTCACACAGAGACCCGTAGACTCACACAGAGACCCATAGACTCACACAGAGACCCGTAGACTCGCACAGAGACCCATAGACTCACACAGAGACACATAGACTCACACAGAGACCCGTAAACTCGCACAGAAACCCATAGACTCACACAGAGACCCATAGACTCACCACCCTTCATAGACTCACACAGAGACCCATTGACTCACACAGAGACCCGTAGACTCACACAGAGACCCATTGACTCACACAGAGACCCGTAGACTCACACAGAGACCCATAGACTCACACAGAGACCCGTAGACTCACACAGAGACCCATAGACTCACACAGAGACCCGTAGACTCACACAGAGACCCATAGACTCACACAGAGACCCATAGACTGACACAAAAACCCATAGACTCAGACAGAGACCCGTAGACTCACACACAGAGACCCATAGACTCACACAGAGACCCATAGACTCATCACAGAGACCCATAGACTCACACAGAGACCCATAGACTCACCACCCTTCATAGACTCACACAGAGACCCGTAGACTCGCACAGAGACCCATAGACTCACACAGAGACCCATTGACTCACACAGAGACCCGTAGACTCACACAGAGACCCATAGACTCACACAGAGACCCGTAGACTCGCACAGAGACCCGTAGACTCACACAGAGACCCGTAGACTCACACAGAGACCCATAGACTCACACAGAGACCCATAGACTCACACAGAGACCCGTAGACTCACACAGAGACCCGTAGACTCACACAGAGACCCGTAGACTCACACAGAGACCCGTAGACTCACACAGAGACCCATAAACTCACACAGAGACCCGTAGACTCACACAGAGACCCATAGACTCACACAGAGACCCGTAGCATCACACAGAGACCCATAGACTCACACAGAGACCCATAGACTGACACAAAAACCCATAGACTCACACAGAGACCCGTAGACTCACACACAGAGACTCGTAGACTCACACAGAGACCCGTAGACTCACACAGAGACCCGTAGACTCACCACCGTTCATCGACTCACGACAGGAGGCAGCACCCCGTCTCTCTTGTGGCCCCGCAGCGACCTCGTTCTCCACGACTGACGACGCCGGCGACGACGACGAGGAGGAGGAGGTGGAGGCGAGGTCGGTGGTGGTGGCGTTGGCAGAGGGCCGAGGTATCGCTCGGGGCGAGGTTGGCCTGGCCAGCACCGACCTGCGCTGCCCCGAGCTGGTCCTGTGTCAGTTCCCCGACAGCCAGCCCTACGTCAAGGTCAGCCTCCTTCTCTCTCCGTGCACGAACATAAAGGGCCCCCCCCCCGTGCAGTGCATGTTATGAAGCGGGCCCTGAATTAAAAACTAAAACACGCACATTCTTCACCTGCGCGGTATAGCGATTGTCATTTTTGTCACTTGCCGTACGGCCGGATAATGCGACGCATCTCTAACCTAAGTTTGCTTGTGGCGGTGGTTGTTTTGATTTAAAGCTTTCGTGACTGCAGTAATTAATATTCTTAGCTCTTTCGGTAAAGTCGTGTTGAAGGGAAACATTAAAATAATAAAATATATATAAAACAATAAAAATTCTCACGACGTTTCGACCATAACACAAACAGTCGTCATCAGGTGTGTGGGTTTGCATTTATGTATTTATTTTTAAACGGTGCATTTATTTATTTATAAAACGTTAGCACCATGGGCAGCGATTTGACAGTTTATTTAGAAGGACTAGTCCATCTATGTTCTGAAAAGAGGAGGGGGGAGACGAAAAATTAATGTATGCTGTCTGAATGCCACCGTAAGCGTGAACAATCAATTAAGACCTGAAATGGTTTATCAAATCCTTCCAATGATTGCTAAGTCAGAATCCATCTTCTCGGTTTAAATTGTCTCTGTGCTTATTATTTTATTATTTCCCTTTAACGTGACTTTACCGAAAGAGCTAAGAATATGAACCACTGCAGTCACGGAAGCTTTAAGTCAAAATTTGATGCTTTTCTTGTTCGTGTTTTTGTTGGTTTGTTGGTTTGTTGCGGTTGCACTCCGATTCAAGAGCCGGATGGCTCACAGGGCTATACCCAAAATAAACTGAAAACTGAAACTGAACCTTCAACACACTCGGCCGTTCGTAAAAGCTGAAGGGCGGTTTCGTACTCTGGTAAGAGAGCGGAATCACCGAACCGGAATTGATCGCTTGAAAGCGTTTAGCGCGGGGCCCTTGAAAGTGCGGGGCCCCGTAGCCACGTAAGTAGCTACGTGCCAATGTGTGCGTGTCGTTATTCTGACGGTATGCAGTATATATACATTGACAGGTTAGGTTAGTCTTAAACTATTAAACACTAGTTTTTTTTTATTTTACCTTACCTCATGCACCTAGCTTGGCACAGCAGTCAACCCACTGCACCTGTGTCTGTCCCGTGACCTCCTCCTGGTGCACCTAGCCTGGCACAGCAGTCAACCCACTGCACCTGGGTCTGTCCCGTGACCTCCTCCTGGTGCACCTAGCCTGGCACAGCAGTCAACCCACTGCACCTGGGTCTGTCCCGTGACCTCCTCCTGGTGCACCTAGCCTGGCACAGGAGTCAATGCACTGCACCTGGGTCTGTCCCGTGACCTCCTCCTGGTGCACCTAGCCTGGCACAGGAGTCAACGCACTGCACCTGGGTCTGTCCCGTGACCTCCTCCTGGTGCACCTAGCCTGGCACAGCAGTCAACCCACTGCACCTGGGTCTGTCCCGTGACCTCCTCCTGGTGCACCTAGCCTGGCACAGGAGTCAACGCACTGCACCTGGTTCTGTCCCGTGAGCTCCTCCTGGTGCACCTAGCCTGGCACAGCAGTCAACCCACTGCACCTGGGTCTGTCCCGTGACCTCCTCCTGGTGCACCTAGCCTGGCACAGCAGTCAACCCACTGCACCTGGGTCTGTCCCGTGACCTCCTGCTGGTGCACCTAGCCTGGCACAGGAGTCAACGCACTGCACCTGGATCTGTCCCGTGACCTCCTCCTGGTGCACCTAGCCTGGCACAGGAGTCAATGCACTGCACCTGGGTCTGTCCCGTGACCTCCTCCTGGTGCACCTAGCCTGGCACAGCAGTCAACCCACTGCACCTGGGTCTGTCCCGTGACCTCCACCTGGTGCACCTAGCCTGGCACAGGAGTCAACGCACTGCACCTGGGTCTGTCCCGTGACCTCCTCCTGGTGCACCTAGCCTGGCACAGCAGTCAACCCACTGCACCTGGGTCTGTCCCGTGACCTCCTCCTGGTGCACCTAGCCTGGCACAGCAGTCAACCCACTGCACCTGGGCCTGTCCCGTGACCTCCTCCTGGTGCACCTAGCCTGGCACAGCAGTCAACCCACTGCACCTGGGTCTGTCCCGTGACCTCCTCCTGCTGCACCTCAGCCTGTTGTTCTCGTTGCTGGCGCTGCTGCTGCTGCTGCTGCTTGTTCAGGCGATCACCAAGCTGCAGGTGCTACGCCCACTGGAGGTGGTGATGCCCCACACGGCCTGCAACCCAAACGCCAGCAAAATGTTCACCCTGCTGAGGGACTACTTCCCTGTGAGCACGCACGGACGGCATCGCCACTACTCACCACGCGGAGACTCCTAGACTCATCACACAGAGACTCCTAGACTCATCACACAGAGAGCCATAGACTCATCACACAGAGACCCATAGACTCATCACACAGAGAGCCATAGACTCATCACACAGAGAGCCATAGACTCATCACACAGAGACCCATAGACTCATCACACAGAGACCCATAGACTCATCACACAGAGACCCATAGACTCATCACACAGAGACCTATAGACTCAGCACACGGAGACTCCTAGACTCATCACGCAGAGACCCATAGACTCATCACATACAGACCCATAGACTCATCACACAGAGACCCATAGACTCATCACACAGAGAGCCATAGACTCACCACACAGAGACCCATAGACTCACCACACAGAGACCCATAGACTCATCACGCAGAGACCCATAGACTCATCACACAGAGAGCCATAGACTCACCACACAGAGACCCATAGACTCACCACACAGAGACCCATAGACTCATCACGCAGAGACCCATAGACTCATCACACAGAGACCTATAGACTCATCACACAGAGACCCATAGACTCATCACACAGAGAGCCATAGACTCATCACACAGAGACTCCTAGACTCACCACACAGAGACCCATAGACTCACCACACAGAGATCCATAGACTCACCACATAGAGTCCCATAGACTCACCAAACAGAGTCCCATAGACTTACCACACAGAGACCCATAGACTCACCACGCAGAGACCCATAGACTCATCACATACAGACCCATAGACTCACCACACAGAGACCCACAGACACATCACACAGAGACCCATAGACTCACCACGCAGAGACCCATAAACTCATCACATACAGACCCATAGACTCACCACACAGAGACCCACAGACTCACCACACAGAGACCTATAGACTCATCACGCAGAGACCCATAGACTCATCACGCAGAGACCCATAGACTCATCACACAGAGACCCATAGACTCATCACACAGAGACCCAGAGACTCATCACATAGAGACCCATAGACTCATCACACAGAGACCCACAGACTCACCACACAGAGACCCATAGACTCACCACACAGAGACCCACAGACTCACCAGAGACCCACAGACGCACCACAGTGGGTGCTGCCACCTCGTGGTGAGTGCGTGTGCAGGAGGCCCACGTGACCACGGTGCTGAGGAAATACTTCAACGATGAGCGGGGCACGGACGCCGTGCGGAGGCTCTGCGTGCCCCACATGGCCACCGTGCTCATGGACGTGCAGGGGAAGTGAGTGGGTGAGTGTGTGGGTGTGTGTGGGTGAGTGGGTGAGTGGGTGGGTGAGTGGGTGAGTGAGTGTGTGGGTCTATGGGTGAGTGGGTGAGTGAGTGGGTGTGTGGGTGTGTGTGGGTGTGTGTGTGAGTGGGTGTGTGGGTGTGTAGGTGAGTGAGTGGGTGAGTGTGTGGGTCTGTGAGTGGCTGAGTCGGTGTGTGGGTGAGTGTGTGGATGAGTGTGTGGGTATGTGGGTGAGTTTGTGGGTGAGTGTGTGGGTGAGTGTGTGGGTGAGTGTGTGGGTCTATGGGTGAGTGTGTGGGTGAGTGGGTGAGGAGCTCACCGGTGAGCTCCTCCGGCAGGCAAGGCTGCGTTGGCTGGGCCATGTAGCTCGCATGCCCAGCCACCGCATGCCCAAACAGCTTTTGTTCGGCCGCATCGAGGGGGCTAAACGGGCACGGTACGGGCTAGAGAAGAGATGGAGTGGTTAGGATTAGGGTTACCCACTCACTCACCCACCCACCCATCCACTCACCCATCCACTCATCCACCCACTCACCCATCCACTCACCCACCCCCCTCTCACCCTCCCACTCACCCTCCCCCCTGCCCACCACCCCCAGATACTACTGCCTGGCTTCGCTGGCGGCACTGCTGCAGTATGTGGAGTTCATCCAGGGCGTGGTGCTCACCCCGGCCTCCGTCCGCGTCTCCTTCTGCGGCAGTGAGCGCACTGCCATGATCGACGGCACCACGGCCGCCAACCTGGAGCTGCTGCGCTACTCCCACGACCCCCGGTAGACGATGCCTCCTCCTCCTCCCTCGCTAGCGGGGATAGCCGCTCCCCCTTCTGTGTGTTGGTGTGTGTGTGTTGGTGTGTGTGTTGGTGTGTGTGGTGTGTGTGTGTGGGTGTTGGTGTGGTGTGTGTGGGTGTGTGGGTGTGTGTGGTGTGTGTGGTTGTGTGTGGAGCCAGGAGATTGAATATCTACCCTCGGGGCTCCTCCAGAAACAACGAAAAACCACTACGGGTGGCCACGTGGAATGTTCGAACGCTCACTGCGGAGGAGAGGCTGCCACTCCTCTGTCGGGAGCTGGACCGGTACCGCCTGGATCTATGTGGCATTCAGGAGGTCCGGTGGACTGGCTCTGGCTCCTGCCACCATGACGGGTGGACAGTCCTCTACTCGGGGCAGCAGACTGCCAAACAACAGGGAGTGGTTCTTCTTTTGAACAAAAGAATGAAGGGGGCGTGGGAGCGTGGCGGTGAGGTGTGGGAAGCTGTAAGCCCCAGGCTACTTTGGGCTCGCCTTCCCATCAACCCGAGGAGAGGAATGGTGGTCGTGGTTACTTATGCACCCACCGAAGATGAACATCCGTGGAGGGATGCAGGCAAAGCCGATGAGTGAGATGCCTTCTATTACCTCCTGTCACAGGTACTGGCTAAAGTGGCCCCTCGGGATAGAGTGGCCCCTCGGATAGGTCATGTAACCCGCATGCCCCGCCACCGCATGCCGAAACAGCTTTTGTTCGGCCGGATTGAGGGGGCTAAGCGGGTGCGGCACGGGCTAGAGAAGAGATGGAGTGATGTGGTACAGGAGGACGTGGAGCTGAGTGGACTTGCCGATGACTGGTACCAGCGGTGTCAAGATCGGCCTCTGTGGAGGAGGCTCGTGAAGGACGCTACTGGGCAGTTGGAGGCAGTCGCCCTCCAACAACAATGGAGGGCAGAGGAGCGACGCTCACAACAACGAGCGGAGCGCCGGGTGGCTAAAGCACAGCAGGTTGCCACAGTAGGGGGCACAGGTGGTGCATCAGCCAGTCATCTCAGTCAGTCGACCCGTGGCACCTGGGTCTGCCCCGTGACCTCCTGCCAGCGGGCGTTCGACACTTCACGTGGCCTCAGGGTGCACATAGCCTGGCACAAACGTCGTGGTGATGTCACCGCCACTTAGTGGCGAATGGTGGTTGTTGTTGTTGGTTTGTGGTTTGTGTTGGTGTGTGTGTGTTGGTGTGTGTGTTGGTGTGTGTTGGTGTGTGTGGGGGTGTGTGTGGGTGCGAGTGTGGTAGTGTGTGTGTGTGTGTTGGTGTGTGTGCGTGTATGTGTGGGTGCGAGTGTGGTATGAGTGTGTGTGGGTGTGTGTTGGTGTGTGTTTGTGTGACCCTCCTCCACCCGTGTGTGTGCGTGTGTGCGTGCGAGCGTGCACCCAGGAGCTCCCACTCGCTATTCGGGGTGCTCAACTACACGAGGACGCGTGGAGGAGCGCGCCGGCTCAGAGCCAACATCCACGAGCCGCTGGTGGATGAAGAGATGCTCAGAAGCCGTCTCGACTGTGTGGATGAGCTGATGCAGGAAGACAACTTCTATAGAGTGCAGGCCGGTGGGTGGGTGGGTTGGTGGCTGAGTGGGTGGGTGGGTGAGTGGGTGAGTGAGTGGGTGGGTGGGTGGGTGAGTGGGTGAGTGAGTGGTTGGGTGGGTGGGTGAGTGGGTATGTGGGTGATGGGGCAGTTGTGGAGAGAGTGGAGAGTTTCCCATACCTGGGCAATGTGCTCATGACCGGCTCCGGTTTAACAGCAGAGGTCTCACTCCGAATCAGTCGAGCGGCATTATCTTTTAATCGGTTGCGTAACGCTGTGTGGAAGTTACTTGGTCTGTCGCTCCGCACTAAGCTTCAGGTCTTCTCGGCCACGGTCATTCACTCCCTTCTCTACGCTTCCGAAACGTGGACCCCCCTAATGGAACATCTTCACCGGTTAGAAATATTTAGGCTGGCCTGCCTACGATCAATCCTGGGTTTAACCAGGCTGGATTGTGTAAGGAGCTCACAAATCCTCGAAAAATTTGGACAAAGTCCCATCGGTGAGCTCCTCCGGCAGGCAAGACTGCATTGGCTGGGCCATGTAGCCCGCATACCCAATCACCACATGCCCAAATAGATTTTGTTCGGCCGGATTGAGGGGGCTAAACGGGCGCGGCATGGGCTAGAGAAGAGATGGAGTGATGTGGTACAGGAGGACGTGGAGCTGAGTGGACTTGCCGATGACTGGTACCAGCGGTGTCAAGATCGGCCTCTGTGGAGGAGGCTCGTGAAGGACGCTACTGGGCAGTTGGAGGCAGTCGCCCTCCAACAACAACGGAGGGCGGAGGAGCGACGCTCACAACAACGAGCGGAGCGCCGGGTGGCTAAAGCACAGCAAGTTGGCACAGTAGGGGGCACAGGTGGTGCATCAGCCAGTCATCTCAGTCATCTTAGTCAGTTGACCCGTGGCACCTGGGTCTGCCCCGTGACCACCTGCCGGTGGGCGTTCGACACTTCATGTGGCCTCAAGGTGCACATGGCCTGGCACAAGCGTCGTGGTGATGTCACCGCCACTTAGTGGCGAATGGCGGTTGTTGTTGTTGTGTATGTCTGTGTGTGTGTGTCTGTGTGTATATGTGTGATGTCTGTGTGTATGTGTGTGCAGCTATCAGTCAGTTTCTGAATGTAGACCACCTGCTCTCAATGCTGTTTCTAATCCCTAAGACAGAGACGGTGAGATGATCACTTTAATCATCATCAGCATCACCTCGCTCAGCATCACACAGTACCCCTTCATCACGTTAAACAGGGGTGGGGAACGTCCGGTCTCTGGCCCTGCCAAGGCAACCGCAGGCAGGACTCGAAATTCAATAAATCTAGGTAGAGAAAACCTGGAAGAGCAGTTGCGAGTAGCAACAACATCGTCAATACCGGCTAACATCACCAAACGCCTCGCCAAAGAGAAGCAGTTCCAGCCCATCGCATTAGGGGCGAGTTAATTAAACGTTTGACCAGATATAACGGGCTAATTTTTAAGTTGATCAATTTTGTATGGCCCGCGAATGATGTTTTAAATATCCAAATGGCCCTTGATAGAAAAAAGGTTCCCCACCCGTGATGTAGAGAGAGAGGCTATTTAGTGATCTATTTATTTGTCTATATTTATCTCTACATGTATCTATCTATATTCGGTAAAGTCACGTAGAAGGGAAATAATATAAATATAAAAGAATACAATTATCTTGCTGTGGTTTTCACACCTTGATGATGATTGCTCGTGTTGCAGTCGAAACTTCGTGATAATTTTATTGTTTTATATTTTTATTATTTTATAGTTTCCATTTCTACGTGGTGACTTTACCGAAAGAACCAAGAATATTAATCCCTGCAGTCACGAAAGCTTTAAATCAAAATGTATCTATCTATGTATCTGTCTATCCATCCACCCTGTTCCAGTTGAGAACTGCTGAGTCTAAGATCAACTACGCCATCCACCTCAAGCATGTCCTGGAGTTGGTGTCTCCACTGCAGGTTACATCGCCTGCCCAAGATCACTGTCATCACTAATTATTGTTCATCGCTATGATCACTAGTTATCATTAATCACTGTCATCACTAATTATTGTTAATCACTATCATCACTAATTATTGTTAATCACTATCATCACTAATTATTGTTAATCACTATCATCACTAATTATTGTTGATCACTGTCATCACTAATTATTGTTAATCACTATCATCACTAATTATTGTTAATCACTATCATCACTAATTATTATTGATCACTGTCATCACTAATTATTGTTAATCACTATCATCACTAATTATTGTTAATCACTATCATCACTAATTATTGTTAATCACTATCATCACTAATTATTGTTGATCACTATCGTCACTAATTATTATTAATCACTATCATCCCTAATTATTATTGATCACTGTCATCACTAATTATTGTTAATCACTATCATCACTAATTATTATTAATCACTATCATCACTAATTATTATTAATCACTATCATCACTAATTATTGTTAATCACTATCATCACTAATTATTATTAATCACTATCATCACTAAATATTGTTAATCACTGTCATCACTAATTATTGTTAATCACTATCATCACTAATTATTGTTGATCACTATCATCACTAATTATTATTAATCACTATCATCACTAATTATTGTTAATCACTGTCATCACTAATTATTGTTGATCACTATCATCACTAATTATTATTAATCACTATCATCACTAATTATTGTTAATCACTGTCATCACTAATTATTGTTAATCACTATCATCACTAATTATTATTAATCACTATCATCACTAATTATTGTTAATCACTATCATCACTAATTATTGTTAATCACTATCATCACTAATTATTGTTGATCACTATCATCACTAATTATTATTAATCACTATCATCACTAATTATTGTTAATCACTGTCATCACTAATTATTGTTAATCACTATCATCACTAATTATTATTAATCACTATCATCACTAATTATTGTTAATCACTATCATCACTAAATATTGTTAATCACTATCATCACTAATTATTGTTAATCACTGTCATCACTAATTATTGTTGATCAGTATCATCACTAATTATTGTTACTCACTATCATCACTAATTATCGTTAATCACTATCATCACTAATTATTATTAATCACTATCATCACTGATTATTGTTGATCAGTATCGTCACTAATTATTGTTAATAACTGTCATCACTAATTATCGTTAATCACTATCATCACTAATTATTATTAATCACTATCATCACTAATAATTGTTAATCACTATCATCACTAATTATTGTTAATCACTGTCATCACTAATTATTATTGATCACCATCATTATCATTAAGCTGCCACTGGGGGTGCCCCTAGACCACAGCAGACTCACACACAGAGACAGCTGCCACTGGGGGTACCCCTAGACCACAGCAGACTCACACACAGAGACAGCTGCCACTGGGGGTGCCCCTAGACCACAGCAGACTCACACACAGAGACAGCTGCCACTGGGGGTGCCCCTAGGCTACAGCAGACTCACACACAGAGACAGCTGCCACTGGGGGTGCCTCCACAACACCCACAGATAGGGTGAGTGGCAGGTGAGGTGAGTGGTGAGGTGAGGGGTTGGTGAGGGGTGGGTGAGTGTTGAGTGAAGGGTGAGGTGAGTTGAGTGGTGAGGTGGTGAGGTGGTGAGTGGTGAGTGACAGGTGCAGGTGTCACCCTCACCTATCTCTCCCCTGCTGTGTTCCCAGCGAGCGCTCAGCCCCTGCAAGACTCCACTGCTGACAGCCTACCAGAGCTCCCTGTTGGACTGCAGGTGACGAGGAGACCAGGCTGGTGGTGGTGGTGGTGGGGGTGGTGGTGGGGGTGGTGGTGGTGATGGTGGTGACGGTGGTGGGGGTGATGGTGGTGGAGGTGGTGGGGGTGATGGTGGTGGTGATGGTGGTGACGGTGGTGGGGGTGATGGTGGTGACGGTGGTGGGGGTGATGGTGGGGGTGTGGGTGGTGGTGGGGGTGGTGGTGGTGATGTTGGTGGAGGAGGAGGTGGTGGTGTGGGTGGGGGTGGTGGAGGAGGTGGTGGTGATGGTGGGGGTGGTGACGGTGGTGGTGGTGGTGGGGGTGGAGGTGTGGGTGGTGGTGGGGGTGATGGTGGTGACGGTGGTGGGGGTGATTGTGGTGGTGGTAGTGGGGGTGGTGGTGGTGGTGTGGGTGTGGGTGGTGGAGGAGGTGGTGGTGATGGTGGGGGTGGTGACGGTGGTGGTGGTGGTGTGGGTGGTGGTGGGGGTGGTGGTGACGGTGGTGACGGTGGTGACGGTGGTGGGGGTGATTATGGTGGTGGTAGTGGGGGTGGTGGTGTGGGTGTGTGGTGGGGGTGGTGGTGATGGTGGTGACGGTGGTGACGGTGGTGAGGGTGATGGTGGTGATGGTGGGGGTTGTGACAGTGGCAAAAACAACCCCCTACCTCCTCGTTGGTGCCGGATGGCAACGCTGTGGTGGGCAGTGCCATGGGGGGAGGGCCTATTTAGATTTTTGGCTTTTCCCTTCATGACGTTTGTAGCCACCACAGCGGCCAATTGGGGGCTCTGGGTGGGTGCGAGGGGCTGGTAACCCATCCACGTTCAATTAATTATCACCAAACCATGAATGAAAAATGTAATTAATAAGCTTGTGCCGGAGGCCCCGGGGGGATAGGCATCTATGACGTCTCCTGGCCAAACACTATTTGGCGGAGCCAGGAGACTGAATCCTTCCCATCGGGGCTCCTCCTTTAACAACAAAAACCCACTACGGATGACCTCGTAGAATGTTCGAATGCTCACTGCGGAGGAGAGGTTGCCACTTCTCTGTCGGGAGCTGGACCGGTACCGCCTGGATCTCTGTGGTAATCAGGAGGTCCGGTGGACCGGCTCTGGCTCCTGCCACCGTGAGGGGTGGACAGTCCTCTACTCGGGGCAGCAGACTGCCAAACAACAGGGAGTGGCTCTTCTAAACAAAAGAATGAAGGGGGTGTGGGAACGTGGCGGTTGAGGTGTGGGAAGCTGTAGGCCCCAGGCTACTTTGGGCTCGCCTTCCCATCAACCGCAGGTGAGGAGTGGTGGTCGTGGTTACTCATGCCCCCACCGAATATGAACATCCGTGGAGGGATGCAGGCAAGGCTGATGAGTCAGATGCCTCCTATAACCTCCTGTCACAGGTGCTAGCTAAAGTGGACCCTCGGGATAGAGTCATCTTGTTGGGTGACTTCAATGCCCTAGTTGGTCATGATGCTGGCACCTGGTCTGGAGTGATTGAAAGGCATGAGCCAGATCAGCTCAATAACAACGGCAGGAGGCTGCTAGATTTTTGTGCAGCCCATGGGCTTATAAT
Source organism: Petromyzon marinus (assembly GCF_048934315.1). Classification (NCBI taxonomy): domain Eukaryota; kingdom Metazoa; phylum Chordata; class Hyperoartia; order Petromyzontiformes; family Petromyzontidae; genus Petromyzon; species Petromyzon marinus. Next base: position 47,072 of record NW_027423053.1, on the reverse strand, counting down.
TACCAACACGCTGTTCCGGCATCGGCGCATCCACACAACATCATGGATGCATGCCAGGTCTAAGCAAGGCCATCTACTGGATGTCATAGTGACGGAACAGCGGATGCGGGCCCATGTCCTTGACACCAGGACCTACCGTTGTACTGATCTGCCCACTGACCATCGACTAGTCATCTGTAAGATGCGCCTGCCATTCTTCCACTCCGGTAGTGGGTGTACACCCAGGACCCGATTCAAACCCATAGTGGCCTGGTCTCAGTGCGGCTGGGGTTGGCATCGTCCCCCACTCCTCCTGATGTCGAGGGACAATGGGCGAGATTTAGGACTGTGGCTCATGCAGCTGCAATGGCTGCTTTGGGTAAACGGTCCAGACCTCCCCAGAGACCTTGGCTGACAGAGGAGGTGTTCAGGCTGACTGAGAAAAAGCGACAGGCCCACTCTCATAGCCTACAGCATCCCACGTCGGAGAATGAGGAGGCTTACCGCAACCTTCGCTCGGAGGTTTGGAGAGCCGTGAGGCGCTGCAAGGATGGGTGGTGGTCGCGGGTTGCTGAGGAGATGGAGTCTGCCTCAATGGCCCGCGATCACAAATCGCTCTTTAACTCCATAAAAAAAATATAACCTGCAGCGCCACACCTATTACCATCATTAGTGGAAAGAAAGGTGATCCAATCTCCGACCCCGAGGAACAGGTTTGCATATTTGCTGAGCATTTCTGTGAGGTCCTGGGGGAGGGAAAATCCCTCAACCTGGAAAACATAGTGGGCCAAAGTGGGGATGACACTACTGAGGCTGCGGTGCCTCACATATTGGAAGAAGTCACCCCCTGTGAGTGGCTGGCTCAGGTGCCATCTGTTGAGGAAGTACTGTCCTCTGGCTCCCACATTATTAAACATCTATTTTGACCACGTAGTTCGTGAAGCCTTCAGTAGCTGTACCGGAGGAATTCCCATCTGGTACAGATAGAATTGGAGGCTGATCGATGCCCGGGTGCAGTCAAGGGATGGCTCCCGATTGTTCAACCATGTAATGTATGCCGATGATCTGGGAATTGCTGCTCACTCAGAGGAGGAGTTGGAGGCGCTGCTGCTGAACCTGGAGCTTGCCACTAAGAGGTGGAGCCTTACCCACTGAAACTAAGCACTTTCCTGGGTATTGTGTGCCATCGGACACTCCACCCCCACAACTTCCAATTGGTGATGGGATAGTTGTGGGGAGAGTGGAGAGTTTCCCATACCTGGGCAGTGTGCTCATGACCGGCTCCGGTTTAACAGCACTCGGAATCGGTCAAGCGGCATTATCTTTTCATCGGTTGCGTAACGCTGTGTGGGAGCTACCTGGTCTGTCGCTCCACACTAAGCTTCAGGTCTTCTTGGCCACAGTCATTCCCTCCCTTCTCTATGCTTGTGCAACGTGGACCCCCCTAATGGAACATCTTTGCTGGTTAGAAACATTTAGGCTGGCCTGTCTACGATCCATCCTGGGTTTAACCAGGCTGGATTGTGTGAGGAGCTCACAAATCCTTGAAAGATCTGGACAAAGTCCCATCAGTGAGCTCCTCCGGCAGGAAACACTGCGTTGGCTGGGTCATGCAGCCCGCATGCCTAGCCATCACATGCCGAAACAGCTTTTGTTCAGCCGGATCGAGGGGGCTAGAGAAGATGGAGTGACGTGGTACAGGAGGACGTGGAGCTGAGTGGACTTGCCGATGACTGGTACCAGCGGTGTCAAGATCGGCCTCTGTGGAGGAGGCTCGTGAAGGACGCTACTGGGCAGTTGGAGGCAGTCGCCCTGCAACAACAACAGAGGGCGGAGGAGCGACACTCACAACAACGCGCGTAGCGCCGGGTGGCTAAAGCACAGCAGGTTGGCACAGTAGGGGGCACAGGTGGTGCATCAGCCAGTCATCTCAGTCATCTCAGTCAGTCCCCCCCTGGCACCCGGGTCTGCCCCGTGACCTTCGTGCCAGCGGGCGTTCGACACTTCACGTGGCCTCGAAGTGCACATGGCCTGGCACAAGCGTCGTGGTGACGTCACCGCCACTTAGTGGCGAACGGCGGTTGTCGTCGTCGTTGTTGTTGTCGGCGACGGTGGCGGCGTCGATGGCGGCGGCGACACCACAACCCCCACCGCGTCTCCTCCCCCGCTGTCCCCGTGCCAGGTTCCCTGCGATCCTGGGCAAGCTGCGCACGGTGCTGACCGACGATTTGCCCTTCCGCAAGGGCAACCTCCTCTCGGCCAGGACACGGCGCTGCCACGTCGTGCGCCCCGGCCTCAACGGCTTCCTGGACCTCGCTCGGCGCATCCTCTCCGAGGCCGTCGGAGACATCGAAGGCACGGCACCGCTCACCCACCCGTAGCCCTCCCCGGCCGTCTTTGTATCTCTCTTCCTCTCTCTCTCTCTACCGCCTGCTGCTGTACGTTTGGAGTTTGCGTGTCTCTCTCATCATCGTCATCATCACGGTGGCTGCGAGATGTCAAGTACCTCGCCTGGTACGCAGGAGGTCGTGGGTTCCACCATCATCTCCCCCCCCCTCTCCTCCTTTCTCCCCCACTCTTCCCCCTCTCTCCCCTGCCCATTCTCTCTCTCCCAGAGATCATCAAACAGCTCTCTGTGATTCACAACCTGCCCATTCTCTCTCTCCCAGAGACCATCAAACAGCTCTCCGTGATTCACAACCTGCCCATTCTCTCTCTCCCAGGGATCAACAAACAGCTCTCCGTGATTCACAACCTGCCCATTCTCTCTCTCAGAGATCATCAAACAGCTATCCGTGATTCACAACCTGCCCATTCTCTCTCTCCCAGAGATCATGAAACAGCTCTCCGTGATTCACAACCTGCCCATTCTCTCTCTCCCAGAGATCATCAAATAGCTCTCCGTGATTCACAACCTGCCCATTCTCTCTCTCCCAGAGATCATCAAACAGCTCTCCGAGATTCACAACCTGCCCATTCTCTCTCTCCCAGAGATCATCAAACAGCTCTCCGAGATTCACAACCTGCCCATGTCCATGAGCTACAGCGCCGTGCGTGGCTTTTACATCCAGACGTCCGCTCACTCCCTGCAGCCCGAACAGCGTCTGCCAGAGGTCTTCATCAAGGTCAACGCACAGAGACTCACAGATTCACCACACAGAGACCCATAGACTCACCACACAGACTCATAGACTCATCACATAGAGACCCATAGACTCATCACATAGAGACCCATAGACTCATCACACAGAAACCCATAGACTCATCACACAGAGACCCATAGACTCACCACACAGACTCATAGACTCATCGCACAGAGACCCATAGACTCATCGCACAGAGACCCATAGACTCACCACACAGAGACCCATAGACTCACCACACAGAGACCCATAGACTCATCGCACAGAGACCCATAGACTCATCACACAGAGACCCATAGACTCATCACACAGAGACCCATAGACTCACCACACAGAGACCCATAGACTCATCACATAGAGACCCACAGACTCACCACACAGAGACCCATAGACTCATCACACAGAGACTCAGACTCACCACTCACAGACTCACCACTCATAGACTCACCACTCACAGACTCACCACTCATAGACCCAGAGTCTATGTGTGAGTCTATGTGTCTAGGTGTGAGTCTATGTGTATAGGTGTGAGTCTGTGTCTAGGTGTGAGTCTATGTGTAAAGGTGTGAGTCTGTGTTTATGTGTGAGTCTATGTGTGAGTCTATGTGTCTAGGTGTGAGACTATGTGTGAGTCTGTGTCTATGTGTGAGTCTGTGTCTATGTGTGAGTCTATGTGTCTAGGTGTGGGACTATGTGTGAGTCTGTGTCTATGTGTGAGTCTATGTGTCTTTGTGTGAGTATATGTGTCTATGTGTGAGTCTATGTGTCTATGTGTGAGTCTATGTGTCTATGTGTGAGTCTATGTGTCTATGTGTGAGTCTATGTGTCTACGTGTGAGTCTATGTGTCTATGTGTGAGTCTCACCCCTCAGCCCACCACTCACCACACCCCTCACTCACCCAACCCTCACCCCACCACTCACCACCACTCAGCGCACCACTCACCACACCCCTCACTCACCACTCACCACCCCTCACTCACCACTCACCACCCTCACTCATCACTCACCACCCTCACTCACCACTCACCACACCGCACTCACCACTCACCACCCCTCACTCACCACCCCTCACTCACCACTCACCACTCACCACCCCTCACTCACCACTCACCACCCTCACTCATCACTCACCACCCTCACACACCACTCACCACACCGCACTCACCACTCACCACCCCTCACTCACCACCCCTCACTCACCACTCACCACTCACCACCCCTCACTCACCACTCACCACACCTCACTCACCACACCCCTCACTCACCACTCACCACCACTCACCACCCCTCACTCACCAGGTGAGCAAACGTGGGAACCTTCTCAGCTACACCACCATGGACCTCATGAGGCTGAACTGCCGCAGCCAGGAGGCCGTGAAGGAGATCTACCTCATGTCCAACGTGTGAGGGAACACCCCTACCCCAGGCAGAGTGTGGTGGACTAATCTCCATCTGTTCCTCGACTCACTGCCCCTTCTACCTGTGGGGGTTGCAGAGGAACCCTCTGGCTATGCACTGCACTACTATACACTACACTATACACTACACTATACACTACACTATACACTACACTACACACTACTATACACTACACTACACTATACACTACACTATACACTACACTATACTATTATACACTACAAACACTACACTATACACTAATGTACACTACACTGTATACTACACTATACACTACTATACACTACCCTATACACTACTATACACTACACTATACACTACTATACACTACACTATAGACTACACTATGCTACTATACACTACACTATACACTACTATACACTACTGTACACTACTACACTACACTATGCACTACACTATACACTACACAACACTATACACTACTGTACACTACACTATACACTACTATACACTACACTATACACTACTGTACACTACTACACTACACTATGCACTACACTATACACTACACAACACTATACACTATACACAACACTAGTCTAACTCAAACTGAATGTTAAAGGCAATTATTCAATAAAAGTGATCAAATGCAATTTTTTTCACGCAGAGATGGTTACAGTAAAACAAAGAGTACAGTTACTTAATCAATTTTCCAGTAGGAAACAGCCAGTTTCACCTTAGACTCCACCCTGATTAGCCAAATGTGTCTGAGCACATGCTTAATGTGCAGTTGTATTTTTTATTTTACTATTTTTCTGGATGCATAACTATTTATGTTCCAAATTGTAATATCGAAGCCAATACACAAGGCAGGGAAATTCCTACTGGCAGCAGATCGATGTCTCAATTTGGAAAGATGCCACAAGAAACACGAGAATATCTTCTGGCATCTCTTCAAGAGGTCACACTTAACCAGCACATTCCTGTGCTCCATTAGAGCAGTTCAATGCGTGTCAGTCATCTGACATGTGCTACTTATATCTCACTCTCAGAGTTGGTCGAATCCAAATTAAGTTAAACGAAAAATGCAAGGTGGCTCTCTGATGTAGGTGTAACAATGATGTCACTAGTTACACCTCATGATTAGATGAATTGCCGCAATTTAAATAAAATCATCTATCCGTTTTTTAATAACATTGTGGTGATTTTGGGCCCATTGCATAAACATTCAGATCAAAATAATCCATTGTTTTCATATTCGATTCAAAGCATGCTTAATTAAATGCGAAATCGATATTGATATCAATTAATCAATCCATCATTCCATTTTACTGTCTGTCATTAAAAACGGTGCTGGCTCATTCTAATGTGGGTATTAGCTGCCCCAAGTGATACAGCCAACTTGGAGGGATGGATGAGTAAAGAATCCGCTTATTTGGCCAATCTTAGCAAAGGTCAAGGCAATGGTCGAGAAGACTTAAACCTATCACCTGGCTCACCTGTGGAGTCACGCCGTGAAATAGGTGACGTTGGGTCATTACGACGTCTTCCTTCTATTTAAACAGTAACATGAAAGTGTGGGGGCTACCGTCCCCCGCCATCACTGAATTGTCGGGGCCGCTGCCCACCGACTCCCCCGTTCCACTCACACCGCTACCCCCCGGCTGCTCTGTCAGGTCCAGACTAACGACCCCTAACGTCTCGCCCCCCTGTACCTCTGCCTGGGATGTCGACCGCGTTTGCATAGTTTAATTAGCAGCTCGTACGCTTCGCGCTTGCGATGTGTTACACTGTGCAACGGCGGGGTGGGGCTGTGAGCGCGCTCGCCAGTAAATGTCCGTACCGCCCTAAACAAACAGGCGCGGCGCGTGTTTCCCTCCCACCCGCGCTTCACGCGTGCCGACAATAACAAACACGCCCCTACCCTCTGCCCGTAAACAGACCAATCGCACACGAAGGGGTTGGAGCCGGGGGACGGGCGGGCGGGGTTTCTGCCGTGCGCGCGCCGCTGATTGGGGACGCTCGCTTGGCTCTGAGTTAAAGGTCCCGCTCAAACAGTCGCGCGAATACGCGCGCGCTCGGCGCTCTAACTCGCTATCTCGCGACCAGACCCGTGTGCGGGTGCGTGACCGCGGCACCGCCACCCAGGTACGCGATCGCTAAGCACTATTGTGAGCAATCCTGCGGGCACGTAAACACCCCCACGCTTCGTCCCGAGGTGCACAGCTGCGCATACACGTAGACACCCAGCGCACACTGCCCTCCACTTCACACTCCCGAAACGACCACGCAACACAGTTTTATCCCCCCACTAGCGAATTTTATTTACCTGTGATGGTATGGTCAGTGGACGCTAAGCTATCCCTCGGAGGTCTTCGGGTCGATTTCCCCTACCGCTCGCCCCGCTCTCTATCCTGGATTTAAAATGCCTAAACTTACGCTTCTCTCACTCGTACTTACTTCTCCCCGATGTACTGACCGCTGTAAGGAAATGAGGCGGCGACCCTGCCGATGCTAGAGTACGTCTCACGGACGTCTCGGATGGCTGACTCTCCTGCTCCCGGGACCGCGATGATCTTGAACAAGAAGAACCCCCCTGCTACCCCAGCCCCCCTCCTTTTATTCTACCTACAACAAAGGAATTTTTGCTCTTTCAGACCCTTGGCCTCCCGTCCAATCAGGGGCTCGGATTCTCCCGCCCTATCGATGCCCGGATCCCAGCTCGGGTGACGTCGCCGCAGTGATCTCACCGATGTCCGCTCTCTGTTCTCCCGCTACCAGTCCACTGACCCGTGCTTGTGCGTGTGTGGCTCCACTCGCGGTGGTTCGATGGCCCTTGCCGTGACCATGCAACTTTAATATTAGGTCGCGGCGCCGCAGTGCATGTCAGCTACAGGGGGAAGATCGCCCAATTTCCCGGCCGCAGGAAACCATGAAGTTCGATCCCATTAGGGACTTCTCGACAAAAACCTATCAGCCGGGTGACCTCCCCTCCTGGCTCTACGTGGGGCGTGTGTACGTTCGTGTGGGGGGGGGGGGGTGGTGAGGGTGCGCAGCGTCAGCGTCGACATCCCCCGGTGGCGGCTTTGCGGTGGTGGGCACGACCTCGGCAGAGCGGCCCTGCTGCAGCGGCCTCACGACTGTGCAGGGGCCACAACGCGGACGTCTGAGAAGGCACCGGCTCCGGGAGAGTGGCGGGAAATCCGAGGCATCGGTGACGGCGTCACGGTGGTGGGCGCGGCTCCGCTGCGGCGGCACCACAACTCCACAACATAACATTTAACAACACGTAAACGTGTGAATGTATTTGTGCAAAAGCTCTGAGGCCGTATCCAGACCACTGAGAACTGAGTGTGTGCACAAATAGCAGTTATAATGAAAAATATTTGTAAGTAGTGCTTGGAATCAAGCTTTATTATAGTACCATACCTTATCTAGAAATGTCACGGACTTCACTCCAGCCAGAATGAGGTTCTTCACAACCTCAGCTCCAAGCCCTTTCATCCCCACGATCTGCAGCTTGGAAGCCCTCTGTCTGCAGAGGACGATTTACCGTTATTGTCGTCAACGTACCAGCATCACCACCATCACAACCGTCACCAGCACCACCATTACCACCACCACTACCATCATCACCACCATCGTCACCATCATCACCATCATCACCATCATAACCATCACAACCATCACCATCATCACCACCATCATTAACATCGTCGACAATATCGCCATCACCACCACCATCAACTCTCTCACCTGACCTGGCGATGGCCCGCCACGTAATAAAATATCGTGTGGGAGGAGGATTCTCTGGTCCCTCTCCCCTTCCTCCCCTCCATGCCTCTCGTTCCGTTCCTCTTCCTCCCCCCTCGCCTCTCTCCATCTCTTTTTTTTCGCCTCCTCACTCCTCTTCAATGACGAGCTTCTTCCTCCCTCTGCTGCTGCTGCTTTCACTGCCCCTCTCTCTCTCTCCCTGTGCCATGCCTCTCTCCCTGCCTGCCTCTGTCACTGTCCTCTCGTTTTTTTAAGGATCAGAAGACTCGCTGGATTCGGCAACTTGGTTCCGTTCATCATTTCGTTTTTTTGGGGATTTTTTTATGCTTTGTTTAACGTAACCCCCCCCCCCCCCTTCTCTTCTTTTCTAGAAGGATTTTTTTCATTTTTTTGGGTTTTCTTCACGGCTCGTGCCGCGCGGCCCCCCCGTGCCGCGAGGCGGAGCGCGTGGGCAGCGCAGCGCAGTACCGGAAGCCCAACCGGGGTTAATTCTCACAGGAGGCAGGGGATTAATTGTGTATGTCTGTGGATGTCTGTACGCATGTATCTGAACACCCGGATAAAATGGGAGGGGTGGGGCTGGGTGGAGAGGGGTGGGAAGTGGCTGGGTGGGGAGGGTGGGGCTGGGTGGGGGGTGGGAGGGGTGGGGCTGGGTGGGGAGGGGCTGGATGGAGAGGGTGGGGAGGGGCTGGGTGGGGAGGGTGGGGCTGGGTGGGGGTGGGAGGGGTGGGGCTGGGTGGGGAGGGGCTGGTCACCCCGTGGTGCCCTTTTAAAACTCAACGTTTAACCTACTCACGCCGGCTTGTGCCCGCCCTCACAGACGGGCATATTTGCTGAATGCACCACGTGGTGCCGCCGTTGACCCTGACCATTGACCGAGCAACCCAACGTTCCTACCAGCTCCCTCCGCAGGAATGTGTTTCAACAAAGTGCGATCACCACGCGTGTGCATCCACTAAAAAGCGCCATTGTCAAGCCACGCGCAAGCTTCAGCGCTTTGAATTTAAAGACGTCACACGAGACGGGGGGGGGGGTGTGAGCCAGCAACCACGCCTGGCCGCCTTTGTCTCTCCCCCCCTCCCCCCCCCAACCCCAGAGGGACCGGTTACGTCTTTGATGGTGTTGGGTAGGGTGCATCCGTGAGCGGGAATCGAACTCGGGTGTCTGTCGGGCGCCTCTCTTCGGATGTGTTTGGCCGTGAATTGTTTTGTACTTTGTTTTGGCTGCGCGCGAGTCTATGGGTCTCTGTGTGAGTCTGTGTGAGTCTGTGATTCTGTCTCTCCGTGTGAGTTGATGGCTCTGTGAGTGTGTGGCTCTCTGTGTGAGTCGATGGCTCTCCGTGTGAGTCTGTCTTTGATTCTGTGGCTCTCCGTGTGAGTCTATGGCTATGAGTCTGTGGCTCTCTGTGTGAGTCGATGGCTCTGTCATTGTGGCTCTCTGCGTGAGTCGATGGCTCTCTGTGTGAGTCGATGGCTCTGTGTGAGTCTATGGCTCTGCGTCTGTGGCTCTCTGTGTGAGTCGATGGCTCTCTGTGTGAGTCGATGGCTCTGTGAGTCTGTGGCTCTGTGAGTCAATGGCTCTCCGTGTGAGTCTATGTCTCTGATTCTGTGGCTCTCCGTGTGAGTCTGTCTCTGTGATTCTGTGGCTCTCCGTGTGAGTCTATGGCTCTGAGTCTGTGGCTGTGTGAGTCGATGGCTCTCCGTGTGAGTCTATTTCTCTGATTCTGTGGCTCTCCGTGTGAGTCGATGGCTCTGTGATTCTGTGGATCTCTGTGTGAGTCGATGGCTCTCCGTGTGAGTCTATGTCTCTGATTCTGTGACTTTACTGAAAAAAACAGAGAATATGAATAAGCGGTAAGGCTCTGTGTGAACGGACAGAAGTAAGAACATCACAAAACAATGACGTGAACAATTATCGACGGATCCTACTAATGTAGTGTCGTAGTGTATAGTGTAGTGTATAGTGTGTAGTGTAGTGTATAGTGTAGTGTATATAGTGTGGTGTAGTATATAGTGTATAGTGCAGTATATATAGTGTAGTATATATTGTGTAGTGTAGTGTATAGTGTAGTATATATAGTGTAGTATATATAGTGTGTAGTGTAGTGTATAGTGTGTACTGTATAGTGTAGTGTATAGTGTAGTATATATAGTGTAGTGTATAGTGCAGTGTAGTATAGTGTAGTATATATAGTGTATAGTAGTGTATAGTGTAGTATATATAGTGTGTAGTGTAGTGTATAGTGTAGTATATATAGTGTGTAGTGTAGTGTATAGTATAGTGTAGTATATATAGTGTGTAGTGTATAGTGCGTAGTGTAGTATATATATAGTGTAGTATATAGTGTAGTGTATAGTGTAGTGTAGTGTCTAGTGTAGTGTATAGTGTAGTATACATAGTGTAGTATATATAGTGTGTAGTGTATAGTGTAGTGTATAGTGTAGTATACATAGTGTAGTATATATAGTGTGTAGTGTAGTGTATAGTGTAGTGTATAGTGTAGTATACATAGTGTAGTATATATAGTGTGTAGTGTAGTGTATAGTGTAGTGTAGTACACTAGTACAGCACACTGGTGGGTTGGCAAGCCAAGCAACAACATTTGCACTCTGGATACCGTGACATTTCGCCAGTAATCACAACAACCAGCTTCATCAGGCGACAGCCACATTTGTACATTGATTTATTTACACAATCTAACCCGGATGATATCGGTTCGCCGAAAACCAACAGCGTCAAACTATGAAAGTACCGCGGAATCGCGGGAGCGGCCGATGAAACTGGCCGGGTTTGGGAAGAAATAAAAAACCGAGACGCTGACGGGGCGCACGAAGGCTCACGGCGTTGTACGCGCCATCGTGACGCCGCTTGTCGCCCCGATAAAACAATAATACAAACCGCCGGCCGGCACGTGCGGAACTCCCTCTCCGTGCCGGACGTCGTGATGGACCGTGCCGATGTCGCCGCTCGTTGACCCCCGGCCACGCGAGGGCGAATTTAAATTCTCCCTCCACCCCCCTCCCCCTGGCTCCCTGGCACGACGCCCAGTCGCCTCCCGTCCAGCGGCACACCACAAGCTGGGAGAAAGCGCTGGGAGGTGAGAGACCGTCGCGAGTCTAAAATAAAATAACAAAAAACTGCGTCCAGTAACAGAGAGAGCTCTTCGTGTGGTGAGTCTATGGGTCTCTGTGTGGTGAGTCTGTGGGTCTCTGTGTGGTGAGTCTGTGGGTATTATTTTGGCAATCGTCATCAGGAGGAGAAACGAGGGGGAAGAAAGCTGCTGAGCAGGCAGCAGGCTGTTTTAAAGTTGGGTGTAGCCCAAGGGTCATAAACAAAGTGGGCACAACTTTACCGAAAGACCCAAAGAAAATAAATTCCTGCAGTCACGAAAGCTTTAGGTCGAGTCTAACTGTGTCTCTGTATATGCACTACACTATACACTACACTATACACTACTATACACTACACTATACACTACACACTACACTACACTATACACTACACACTTCACTATATACTACACTATACACTACACTACTATATACTACACTATACACTACACTACTATACACTACACTATACACTTCCTCACTACTATACACTACACTATACACTACTATACACTACACTACTATACACTACACTACTATACATTACACTACTATATACTACACTATACACTACACTACTATAGACTACACTATACACTACACACTACTATACACTACACTATACACTACTATACACTACACTATACACTGCACTATACACTACACTATACACTGCACTATACACTACACTATACACTACTATATACTACACTACACTATACACTACACTATACACTACACTATACACTGCTACACTACACTACACACTACACTATACACTACACTATACACTACACTATACACTACACCTCACACTATACACTAGTATACACTACACTATACACTACACACTACTATACACTACACTATACACTATTATACACTACACTACTATACACTACATTATACACTGCACTATACACGACACTATACACTACACTATACACTACACTATACACTACACTACTATACACTACACACTACACTACACAATACACTACACTATACACTACACACTACACTACACTATACACTACACTACACACTAAACTACACTATACACTACACTACACACTACACTATACACTACACTATACACTACACTATACACTACACACTACACCATACACTATACACTACACTATTATACACAACACGATACACTACACTATACACTACACTACACACTACTACACACTACACTATACACTACACTACAACATACACTACACTATTATACACTATACATTACACTATACACTACATTATACACTACACTATACACTACACTATATACTACACTATACACTACACTATACACTACACCTCACACTATACACCAGTATACACTACACTATACACTACACTATACACTACTATACACTACACTACTATACACTGCACTATACACTACACTACTATATACTACACTACACACTATACACTACACTATACACTACACTACTATACACTACACTATACACTACACTATACACTACACTACACTACACACTACACTATACACTACACTACACACTACACTATACACTACACCATACACTATACATTACACTATTATACACCACACTATACACTACTACACACTACACTATACACTACACTACACACTACACTATACACTACACTATTATACACTATACACTACACACTACACCTCACACTATACACTACTATACACTACACTACTATACACTACACTATACACTACACTATACACTGCACTACTATACACTACACTACTATACTCTACACTATACACTACACTATACACTACACTACACACTACACACACTACACTATACACTACTACACACTACACTACACTATACACTACACTATACACTACACTACACTCACGTAGCCACGGTCACCCTCCGCGTTTCTCCGCGGTGCCTTGGGGAGCGTGGGGGGATCCTCCCTGCACGCATGTGGGTAGTGGGGGGGTTAGTGGGGGGTTAGTGGGGGGGTGGTGGGGGGTAGTAGGGGGGTGGTGGGGGAGTAGTGGGGGGGTAGTGGGGGGGTAGCGGGGGGGGTGGTGGGGGGGGGGGACAGCGGCAGGTCGTCACACAGACGACCCCGCGGGCACCGTCCACGTCCGCTGACGCTGACGGCGGTGGCGGTAGAGCAGCAGCAGCAGCGTGGCCACCAGGGCGAGGGACACGGCGAGGATCGCGGCCGGAGCGGCCCAGCTGGCCCGGCCCGCCGCCGCCGCCGCCGCCTTCTCTGCGTGGCCAAACAACGATCCCCCGCATGGCGTCAGTGTGCCGCCGTAGCACGACGACGACGACCGTCGCGACGGCAACCGCCGCAATGACGACACGCGCCAGGCTAGGTGCGCTTTGAGGCGTTGCGGGTTAAGGGAGTGAGATGAAGGGACAGACGGAGACAAAGAATCACCCGTAAAGGCCCTGGCGGACTGTCGGGGCGGGTGCCGTTAGCGAGTATCAGCAGCTGTGAAGGCCGTGATTGTGACAAACGAGGAGATGGGTGGCCAGAACAGGGACACACAACAACAACAACCGCCATTCGCCACTAAGTGGCGGTGACGTCACCACGACGCTTGTGCCAGGCTATGTGCACCCTGAGGCCACGTGAAGTGTCGAACGCCCGTTGGCAGGAGGTCACGGGGCAGACCCAGGTGCCACGGGTCGACTGACTGAGATGACTGGCTGATGCACCACCTGTGCCCCCTACTGTGCCAACCTGCTGTGCTTTAGCCACCCGGCGCTCCGCTCGTTGTTCTGAGCGTCGCTCCTCCGCCCTCCGTTGTTGTTGCAGGGCGACTGCCTCCAACTGCCCAGTAGCATCCTTCACGAGCCTCCTCCACAGAGGCCGATCTTGACACCGCTGGTACCAGTCATCGGCAAGTCCACTCAGCTCCACGTCCTCCTGTACCACATCACTCCATCTCTTCTCTAGCCCGTGCCGCGCCCACTTAGCCCCCTCAATCCGGCCAAACAAAAGCTGTTTCGGCATGCGGTGGCTGGGCATGCGAGCTACATGACCCAGCCATCGCAGCCTTGCCGGCCGGAGGAGCTCACCGATGTGACCCTGCCCAGATCTTTCAAGGATTTGTGAGCTCCTCACACAATCCAGTCTGGTTAAACCCAGGATGGATCGTAGGCAGGCCAGCCTAAATGTTTATAACCAGCGAAGATGTTCCATTAGGGGGGTCCACGTTTCGCAAGCGTAGAGAAGGGAGGGAATGACCGTGGCTGAGAAGACCTGAAGCTTAGTGCGGAGCGACAGACCAGGTAGCTTCCACACAGCGTTACGCAACCGATGAAAAGATATTGCCGCTCGACTGATTCGGAGTGAGACCTCTGCTGTTAAACTGGAGCCGGTCATAAGCACACTGCCCAGGCATGGGAAACTCTCCACTCTCTCCACAACTGCCCCATCACCGATTGGGAGTTGTGGGGGTGGAGTGTCCGATGGTACAAAATACCCAGGCAGGTGCTTAGTTTTGGTGGGGCTGATGGTAAGGCCCCACCTCTTAGTGGCACGCTCCAGTCTCAGCAGCAGCGTCTCCAACTCCTCCTCTGAAGGTGCAGCTATTACCAAATCATCAGCATACATAACGTGGTTGAGCAATAGGGAGCCATCCCTTGACCGCACCCTGGCGTCGATCAGCCTCCCATTATATCTGTACCATATGGAGATTCCCCCGGTACAGCTATTGAAGGCTTCACGAACTACGTGGTCAAAATAGATGTTAAATAATGTGGGAGCCAGAGGATATCCCTGTCGCACCCCAAGGTTAACAGGGAATGGCTCTGACTCCCGGCCACGTAGTTTTACCCGGGCCCGCTCACCATCATGAAGGTCCTTAATGATCGTGAGCAGAGGGTCAGGTACTCCAAAAGCACGAAGAACAACCCAGAGCCCAGGCCTACTGATGGTATCATAGGCCTTGACCAGGTCAATAAAGCAGAGATGTAGGTATTGTTGGAATTCCCTACACGTCTGCTGTAGCAGACGGACAGAAAATATGGCATCTGTGCAGGACCGCCCTTTCCTGAAACCGCATTGGGGCTCCGCAAGCCTCTCCTCAGCGTGCCTGGCAAGGCGATGTTGAATAATCCTTGCCAGGACCTTTCCCGGCACACTGAGGAGTGAGATGCCCCTGTAGTTGTTACAGTCTGTGCGGTCCCCCTTCTTAAAAGGGGGGACCAACAGGGCATCCTTCCAATCCTGCGGAACCCGTCTAGTGGTACAGACTGTTGTCATGATGTCATATAGGGCAGTCTGTGCACAAATGCCGCCCTCCCTCAGCATTTCGCTTGGGAGATCATCTCTGCCCGCTGCCTTTCCTGGTCTCAGACTCCGGATCGCCTTCAGTACTTCCTCAACAGATGGCACCTCAGCCAGCCACTCACAGGGGGTGACATCTTCCAATATTTGAGGCACCGCAGCCTCAGCAGGATCATCCTCACTTTGTGCCACGTTGTTTTCCTGGCAGAGGGATTTTCCCTCCCCCAGGACCTCACAGAAATGCTCAGCAAATCTGCAAACCTGTTCCTGGCGGTCGGAGATTGGGTCACCGTTTTTTCCCATAATTATGATAATAGGTGTGGCGTTGCAGATTACTTTTTTGATGGAGGTAAATAGAGATTTGTGATCACGGGCCATTGAGGCAGACTCCATCTCCTCAGCAACCCACGACAACCACCCATTCTTGCAGCGCCTCACGGTTCTCCGAACCTCCGAACGAAGGCTGCGGTAAGCCTCCTCATTCTCTGACGTGGGATTCTGTAGCCGATGACAGTGGGCCTGTCGCTTTTTCTCAACCATTCTGAACACCTCCTCTGTCAGCCAGGGTATCTGGGGAGGTCTGGACCGCGTACCCAAAGCAGCCATTGCAGCTGCATGAGTCACAGTCCTAAACCTCGCCCATTTACCTTCGATATCAGGAGGAGTCGGGGACGATGCCAATCCCAGCCGCAAGCGATGATGAAATTCTCGCTTGCAACTTTCATCAGATAACTGAGACCAGGCCACTTTAGGTTGGAATGGGGTCCTGGGTGTACACCCACCACCGGAGTGGAAGAATGGCAGGCGCATCTTACAGATGACTAGTCGATGGTCAGAGGGAAGATCAGCTCCACGGTAGGTCCTGGTGTCAAGGATATGGGCTCGCATCCGCTGGTCCGTCACTATGTAGTCCAGCAGATGTTCTTGCTTGGACCCGGCATGCATCCATGATATTGTGTGGATGCGCCGTGGCCGGAACAGCGTGTTGGTAATTACAAGCCCATGGGCTGCACAAAAATCTAGCAGCCTCCTACCCTTGTTATTGAGCTGATCTGGCCCATGCCCTCCAATCACTCCAGACCAGGTGCCAGTATCATGACCAACTCGGGCATTGAAGTCACCCAACATGATGACTCTATCCCGAGGGGCCACTTTAGCCAGCACCTGTGACAGGTCATAGAAGGCATCTGACTCATCAGCTTTGCCTGCATCCCTCCACGGATGGTCATCTTCGGTGGGGGCATAAGTAACCACGACCACCATTCCTCGCCTCCGGTTGATGGGAAGGCGAGCCCAAAGTAGCCTGGGACTTAAAGCTTCCCACACCTCACCGCCATGCTCCCACGCCCCCTTCATTTTTTTGTTCAAAAGAAGAGCCACACCCTGTTGTTTGGCAGTCTGCTGCTCCGAGTAGAGGACTGTCCACCCCTCATGGTGGCAGGAGCCAGAGCCGGTCCACCGGACCACCTGAATGCCACACAGATCCAGGCAGTACCGGTCCAGCTCCCGACAGAGGAGTGGCAGCCTCTCCTCCGCAGTGAGCGTTCAAACATTCCACGTGGCCACCAGAAGTGGCTTTTCGTTGTTTCTGGAGGAGCCCCGAGGGTAGATATACAATCTCCTGGCTCCGCCAATTGGGGTTTGGCCAGGAGACGTCATAGACGCCTGGCCCCCCGGGGCCTCCGGCACAAGCTTATTAGTTACATATTTCAGTTTAACTCGTGGTTTAGTGGTAATTAATTAAAGTTGGAGGGGTTACCAGTCCCTCGCACCCGTCCAGAGCCCCCGTTTAGCCCCTGTGGTGGACACATATGAAATGAGGGGAGGAGCCAATCAAAATTGGACCTCCCCCCACAGCACTGTCCACGACACAGTTGCCCATCTGGCACACGCACACACACACACACGGACACACACACACGCACAACAACAACAACCGCCATTCGCCACTAAGTGGCGGTGATGTCACCACGACGCTTGTGCCAGGCTATGTGCACCCTGAGGCCACGTGAAGTGTCGAACGCCCGTAGGCAGGAAGTCACGGGGAAGACCCAGGTGCCACGGGTCGACTGACTGAGATGACTGGCTGATGCACCACCTGTGCCCCCTACTGTGCCAACCTGCTGTGCTTTAGCCACCCAGCGCTCCGCTCGTTGTTTTGAGCGTCACTCCTCCGCCCTCCGTTGTTGTTGGAGGGCGACTACCTCCAACTGCCCAGTAGCGTCCTTCACGAGCCTCCTCCACAGAGGACGATCTTGACACCGCTGGTACCAGTCATCGGCAAGTCCACTCACCTCCACGTCCTCCTGTACCACATCACTCCATCTCTTCTCTAGCCCGTGCCGCGCCCACTTAGCCCCCTCAATCCGGCCGAACAAAAGCTGTTTCGGCATGCGGTGGCTGGGCATGCGGGCTACATGACCCAGCCATCGCAGCCTTCCCCACCGGAGGAGCTCACCGATGGGACCTTGCCCAGATCTTTCAAGGATTTTTGAGCTCCTCACACAATCCAGTCTGGTTAAACCCAGGATGGATCGTAGGCAGGCCAGCCTAAATGTTTATAACCGGCGAAGATGTTCCATTAGGGGGGTCCATGTTTCGCAAGCGTAGAGAAGGGAGGGAATGACCGTGGCCGAGAAGACCTGAAGCTTAGTGCGGAGCGACAGACCAGGTAGCTTCCACACAGCGTTACGCAACCGATGAAAAGATATTGCCGCTCGACTGATTCGGAGTGAGACCTCTGCTGTTAAACTGGAGCCGGTCATAAGCACACTGCCCAGGCATGGGAAATGGGAAACTCTCCACTCTCTCCACAACTGCCCCATCACCAATTGGGAGTTGTGGGGGTGGAGTGTCCGATGGTACAAAATACCCAGGCAGGTGCTTAGTTTTGGTGGGGCTGATGGTAAGGCCCCACCTCTTAGTGGCATGCTCCAGTCTCAGCAGCAGCGTCTCCAACTCCTCCTCCGAATGTGCAGCTATTACCAAATCATCAGCATACATAACGTGGTTGAGCAATAGGGAGCCATCCCTTGACCGCACCCTGGCGTCGATCAGCCTCCCATTATATCTGTACCATATGGGGATTCCCCCGGTACAGCTATTGAAGGCTTCACGAACTACGTGGTCAAAATAGATGTTAAATAATGTGGGAGCCAGAGGATATCCCTGTCGCACCCCAAGGTTAACAGGGAATGGCTCTGACTCCCGGCCACGTAGTTTTACCCGGGCTCGCTCACCATCATGAAGGTCCTTAATGATCGTGAGCAGAGGGTCAGGTACTCCAAAAGCACGAAGAACAACCCAGAGCCCAGGCCTACTGAGGTATCATAGGCCTTGACCAGGTCAATAAAGCAGAGATGTAGGTCTTGTTGGAATTCCCTACACGTCTGCTGTAGCAGACGGACAGAAAATATAGCATCTGTGCAGGACCGCCCTTTCCTGAAACCGCATTGGGGCTCCGCAAGCCTCTCCTCAGCGTGCCTGGCAAGGCGATGTTGAATAATCCTTGCCAGGACCTTTCCCGGCACACTGAGGAGTGAGATGCCCCTGTAGTTGTTACAGTCTGTGCGGTCCCCCTTCTTAAAAGGGGGGACCAACAGGGCATCCTTCCAATCCTGCGGAACCCGTCTAGTGGTCCAGACTGTTGCTATGATGTCATATAGGGCAGTCTGTGCACAAATGCCGCCCTCCCTCTGCATTTCGCTTGGGAGATCATCTCTGCCTGCTGCCTTTCCTGGTTTCAGACTCCGGATCGCCTTCAGTACTTCCTCAACAGATGGCACCTCAGCCAGCCACTCACAGCGGGTGACATCTTCCAATATTTGAGGCACCGCAGCCTCAGCAGGGTCATCCTCACTTTGTGCCACGTTGTTTTCCTGGCAGAGGGATTTTCCCTCCCCCAGGACCTCACAGAAATGCTCAGCAAATCTGCAAACCAGTTCCTGGGGGTCGGAGATTGGGTCACCATTTTTTCCCCTAATTATGGTAATAGGTGTGGCGCTGCAGATTACTTTTTTGATGCAGGTAAATAGAGATTTGTGATCACGGGCCACTGAGGCAGACTCCATCTCCTCAGCAACCCGCGACAACCACCCATCCTTGCAGCGCCTCACGGCTCTCCGAACCTCCGAACGAAGGCTGCGGTAAGCCTCCTCATTCTCTGACGTGGGATT
Source organism: Petromyzon marinus (assembly GCF_048934315.1). Taxonomy (NCBI): domain Eukaryota; kingdom Metazoa; phylum Chordata; class Hyperoartia; order Petromyzontiformes; family Petromyzontidae; genus Petromyzon; species Petromyzon marinus. Next base: position 27,235 of record NW_027423053.1, on the reverse strand, counting down.
CTTTAGCCGATGACAGTGGGCCTGTCGCTTTTTCTCAACCATCCTGAACACCTCCTCTGTCAGCCAGGGTCTCTGGGGAGGTCTGGACCGCGTACCCAAAGCAGCCATTGCAGCTGCATGAGTCACAGTCCTAAACCTCGCCCATTTACCCTCGATATCAGGAGGAGTCGGGGATGATGCCAATCCCAGCCGAAAGCGATGATGAAATTCTCGCTTGCAACTTTCATCAGATAACTGAGACCAGGCCACTTTAGGTTGGAATGGGGTCCTGGGTGTACACCCACCACAGGAGTGGAAGAATGGCAGGCACATCTTACAGATGACTAGTCGATGGTCAGAGGGCAGATCAGCTCCACGGTAGGTCCTGGTGTCAAGGACATGGGCTCGCATCCGCTGGTCCGTCACTATGTAGTCTAGCAGATGTTCTTGCTTGGACCCGGCATGCATCCATGATAGTGTGGATGCGCCGTGGCCGGAACAGCGTGTTGGTAATTACAAGCCCATGGGATGCACAAAAATCTAGCAGCCTCCTACCCTTGTTATTGAGCTGATCTGGCCCATGCCCTCCAATCACTCCAGACCAGGTGCCAGTGTCATGACCAACTCGGGCATTGAAGTCACCCAACATGATGACTCTATCCCGAGGGGCCACTTTAGCCAGCACCTGTGACAGGTCATAGAAGGCATCTGACTCATCAGCTTTGCCTGCATCCCTCCACGGATGTTCATCTTCGGTGGGGGCATAAGTAACCACGACCACCATTCCTTGCCTCCGGTTGATGGGAAGGCGAGCCCAAAGTAGCCTGGGACTTACAGCTTCCCACACCTCACCGCTACGCTCCAACGCCCCCTTCATTCTTTTGTTCAAAAGAAGAGCCACACCCTGTTGTTTGGCAGTCTGCTGCTCCGAGTAGAGGACTGTCCACCCCTCATGGTGGCAGGAGCCAGAGCCGGTCCACCGGACCTCCTGAATGCCACACAGATCCAGGCAGTACCGGTCCAGCTCCCGACAGAGGAGTGGCAGCCTCTCCTCCGCAGTGAGCGTTCGAACATTCCACGTGGCCACCCGTAGTGGCTTTTCGTTGTTTCTGGAGGAGCTCCGAGGGTAGATATACAATCTCCTGGCTCCGCCAATTGGGGTTTGGCCAGGAGACGTCATAGACGCCTGGCCCCCCGGGGCCTCCGGCACAAGCTTATTAGTTACATATTTCAGTTTTACTCGTGGTTTAGTGGTAATTAATTAAAGGTGGAGGGGTTACCAGCCCCTCGCACCCGTCCAGAGCCCCCGTTTAGCCCCTGTGGTGGACACATATGACATGAGGGGAGGAGCCAATCAAAATTGGACCTCCCCCCACAGCACTGTCCACGACACAGTTGCCCATCTGGCACACGCACACGCACACGGACACGCACACACGCACAACAAAAACCGCCATTCGCCACTAAGTGGCGGTGACGTCACCACGACGCTTGTGCCAGGCTATGTGCACCCTGAGGCCACGTGAAGTGTCGAACGCCCGCTGGCAGGAGGTCAAGGGGCAGACCCAGGTGCCACGGGTCGACTGACTGAGATGACACACGCACACACACACACACATAACACACACGCACGCACTCACACACACACACACACGCACACACACACACGCACGCACACACACACGCACGCACACGCACAGAAATGCATGCACACGCACACGGACACACATACATGCACATGCACACGGACAGACACGCACCAACACACATGCATGCACACACACACACGTACACGGACACACACGCATGCAACATTCAGAGATGCGAACAAACCTGTTCGTGTGTCCAGTTGCCTGTTCGGACCGAAAGGCGTGAGTTCAACCGGCGTGCAACAGACGGCGGTGGTGGCGTCTATATCGGTAGAACGTGAAGATCCAGTGTCATTTACATCTGTAGAATGCGAAGAACCAGTGACATCTACATCTGTAGAACGTGAAGATCCAGTGTCATTTACATCTGTAGAACGTGAAGAACCAGTGGCATCTACATCTGTAGAACGTGTAGAACCAGTGGCATCTACATCTCCAGAAGGTGAAGAACCAGTGGCATCTCCATCTCCAGAAGGTGAAGAACCAGTGGCATCTACATCTGTAGAACGTGAAGAACCAGTGGCATCTACATCTGCAGAATGTGAAGAACCAGTGGGATCTACATTTGTAGAATGTGAAGAACCAGTGGCATCTACATTTGTAGAACGTGAAGAACCAGTGGCATCTACATTTGCAGAACGTGAAGAACCAATGGCATCTACATCTGCAGAATGTGAAGAACCAGTGGCATCTACATCTGCAGAGCGTGAAGAACCAGCGGTATCTACATCTGCTGAACGTGAAGAACCAGTGGCATCTACGTCTGTAGAACGTGAAAAACCGGTGTCATTTACATCTGCAGAGCTTGAAGAACCAGTGGCATCCACATCTGCAGAACGTGAAGAACCAGTGGCATCTACATCTGCAGAGCGTGAAGAACCAGCGGCATCTACATCTGCTGAACGTGAAGAACCAGTGGCATCTACATCTGTAGAACGTGAAGAACCAGTGGTATCTACATCTGTAGAACGTGAAGAATCAGTGGCATCTACATCTGTAGAACGTGTAGAACCAGTGGAATCTACATCTCCAGAAGGTGAAGAACCAGTGGCATCTACATCTGCAGAACGTGAAGAACCAGTGGCATCTACATCTGCAGAGCGTGAAGAACCAGCGGCATCTACATCTGCTGAACGTGAAGAACCAGTGGCATCTATGTCTGTAGAACGTGAAGAACCAGTGTCATTTACATCTGCAGAGCTTGAAGAAACAGTGGGATCTACATCTGCAGAACGTGAAGAACCAGTGGCATCTACATCTGCAGAGCGTGAAGAACCAGCGGCATCTACATCTGCTGAACGTGAAGAACCAGTGGCATCTACATCTGCAGAAGATAATGAGCTTTGGGTCTCTGTGTGAGTCTACGGGTCTCTGTCTGAGAAGTCTATGGGTGTCTGTGTGAGTAGTCTATGGGTGTCTGTGTGATGAGTCTATGGGTCTCTGTGTGCGTAGTCTATGGGTCTCTGTGTGAATCTATGGGTATCTGTGTGAGTAGTCTATGGGTGTCTGTGTGATGAGTCTATGGGTCTTTGTGTGAGTCTATGGGTGTCTGTGTGAGTAGTCTATGGGTGTCTGTGTGATGAGTCTATGGGTCTCTGTGTGAGTCTATGGGTCTCTGTGTGAGTAGTCTATGGGTCTCTGTGTGAGTAGTCTATGGGTCTCTGTGTGAGTCTATGGGTTTCTGTGTGAGTTTAAGGGTCTCTGTGTGAGTAGTCTATGGGTCTCTGTGTGAGTCTATGGGTCTCTGTGTGAGTAGTCTATGGGTCTCTGTGTGAGTAGTCTATGGGTCTCTGTGTGAGTCTATGGGTTTCTGTGTGAGTTTAAGGGTCTCTGTGTGAGTAGTCTATGGGTCTCTGTGTGAGTCTATGGGTGTCTGTGTGAGTCTATGGGTCTCTGTGTGAGTAGTCTATGGGTCTCTGTGTGAGTAGTCTATGAGTGTCTGTGAGAGTAGTCTATGGGTCTCTGTGTGAGTTTATGGGTGTCTGTGTGAGTCTATGGGTCTCTGTGTGAGTAGTCTATGGGTCTCTGTGTGAGTAGTCTATGGGTGTCTGTGTGATGAGTCTATGGGTGTCTGTGTGAGCAGTCAATGGGTGTCTGTATGATCAGTCTATGGGTCTCTGTGTGAGTCTATGGGTCTCTGTGTGAGTAGTCTATGGGTGTCTGTGTGGTGAGTCTATGGGTCTCTGTGTGAGTAGTCTATGGGTCTCGGTGTGATGAGTCTATGGGTCTCTGTGTGAGTCTATGGTTCTCTGTGTGAGTAGTCTATGGGTGTCTGTGTGAGTAGTCTATGGGTGTCTGTGTGAGTAGTCTATGGGTCTCAGTGTGAGTCTATGGGTCTTTGTGTGATGAGTCTATGGGTATCTGTGTGAGTAGTCTATGGGTGTCTGTGTGAGTAGTCTATGGGTCTCTGTGTGATGAGTCTATGGGTCTCTGTGTGAGTAGTCTATGGGTGTCTGTGTGATGAGTCTATGGGTCTCTGTGTGAGTAGTCTATGGGTGTCTGTGTGATGAGTCTATGGGTCTCTGTGTGAGTAGACTTTGGGTGTCTGTGTGATGAGTCTATGGGTCTCTGTGTGAGTAGTCTATGGGTGTCTGTGTGATGAGTCTATGGGTCTCTGTGTGAGTAGTCTATGGGTGTCTGTGTGATGAATCTATGGGTCTCTGTGTGAGTAGACTTTGGGTGTCTGTGTGAGTAGTCTATGGGTCTCTGTGTGAGTCTGTGGGTTTCTGTGTGAGTAGTCTATGGGTCTCTGTGTGACGAGTCTATGGGTCTCTTTGTGAATAGTCTATGGGTCTCTGTGTGAGTAGTCTATGGATCACTGTGTGATGAGTCTATGGATCTCTGTGTGAGTAGTCTATGGGTGTCTGTGTGAGTCTATGGATCTCTGTGTGAGTAGTCTATGGGTTTCTGTGTGAGTAGTCTATGGGTCTATGTGTGATGAGTCTATGGGTCTCTGTGTGAGTAGTCTATGGGTGTCTGTGTGAGTCTATGGGGCTCTGTGTGAGTAGTCTATGGATATCTGTGTGAGTCTATGGGTCTCTGTGTGATGAGTCTATGGGTATCTGTGTGAGTAGTCTATGGGTCTCTGTGTGAGTAGTCTATGGGAGTCTGTGTGAGTAGTCTATGGGTCTCTGTGTGAGTAGTCTATGGGTGTCTGTGTGAGTAGTCTATGGGTCTTAGTGTGAGTCTATGGGTCTCTGTGTGATGAGTCTATCGGTCTCTATGTGAGTAGTCTATGGGTCTCTGTGTGAGTAGTCTATGGGTGTCTGTGTGAGTAGTCTATGGGTCTCTGTGTGAGTAGTCTATGGGTCTCTGTGTGAGTCTATGGGTCTCTGTGTGAGTAGTCTATGGGTCTCTGTGTGAGTCTATCGGTCTCTGTGTAAGTAGTTTTTGGGTGTCTGTGTGATGAGTCTATGGGTCTCTGTGTGAGTCTATGGGTCTCTGTGTGAGTAGTCTATGGGTGTCTGTGTGATGAGTTTATGGGTCTCTGTGTGAGTAGTCTATGGGTGTCTGTGTGAGTAGTCTATGGGTGTCTGTGTGAGTAGTCTATGGGTCTCTGTGTGAGTAGTCTATGGGTCTTTGTGTGAGTAGTCTATGGGTCTCTGTGTGAGTCTATCGGTCTCTGTGTGAGTAGTTTTTGGGTGTCTGTGTGATGAGTCTATGGGTCTCTGTGTGAGTCTATGGGTCACTGTGTGAGTAGTCTATGGGTGTCTGTGTGATGAGTCTATGGGTCTCTGTGTGAGTAGTCTATGGGTGTCTGTGTGAGTAGTCTATGGGTGTCTGTGAGAGTAGTCTATGGGTCTCTGTGTGATGAGTCTATGGGTCTCTGTGTGAGTAGTCTATGGGTGTCTGTGTGAGTAGTCTATGGGTCTCTGTGTGATGAGTCTATGGGGCTCTGTGTGAGTAGTCTATGGGTGTCTGTGTGAGTCTATGGGACTCTGTGTGAGTAGTCTATGGGTTTCTGTGAGTAGTCTATGGGTCTCTGTGTGATGAGTCTATGGGTCTCTGTGTGAGTAGTCTATGGGTCTCTGCGTGAGTCCATGGGTCTCTGTGTGAGTAGTCTATGGGTCTCTGTGTGAGTCTGTGGGTCTCTGTGTGAGTAGTCTATGGGTCTCTGTGTGATGAGTCTATGGGTCTCTTTGTGAGTAGTCTATGAGTCTCTGTGTGGTGAGTCTATGGGTCTCTGTGTGAGTAGTCTATGGGTCTCGGTGTGATGAGTCTATGGGTCTCTGTGTGAGTCTATGGTTCTCTGTGTGAGTAGTCTATGGGTGTCTGTGTGAGTAGTCTATGGGTGTCTGTGTGAGTAGTCTATGGGTCTCAGTGTGAGTCTATGGGTCTTTGTGTGATGAGTCTATGGGTCTCTGTGAGAGTAGTCTATGGGTCTCTGTGTGAGTAGTCTATGGGTGTCTGTGTGAGTATTCTATGAGTCTCTGTGTGATGAGTCTATGGGTCTCTGTGTGAGTAGTCTATGGGTCTCTGTGTGAGTCTGTGGGTTTCTGTGTGAGTAGTCTATGGGTCTCTGTGTGACGAGTCTATGGGTCTCTTTGTGAATAGTCTATGGATCTCTGTGTGAGTAGTCTATGGGTGTCTGTGTGAGTCTATGGGGCTCTGTGTGAGTAGTCTATGGATATCTGTGTGAGTCTATGGGTCTCTGTGTGATGAGTCTATGGGTCTCTGTGTGAGTAGTCTATGGGTCTCTGTGTGAGTAGTCTATGGGAGTCTGTGTGAGTAGTCTATGGGTCTCTGTGTGAGTAGTCTATGGGTGTCTGTGTGAGTAGTCTATGGGTCTTAGTGTGAGTCTATGGGTCTCTGTGTGATGAGTCTATCGGTCTCTATGTGAGTAGTCTATGGGTCTCTGTGTGAGTAGTCTATGGGTGTCTGTGTGAGTAGTCTATGGGTCTTATTGTGAGTCTATGGGTCTCTGTGTGATGAGTCTATCGGTCTCTATGTGAGTAGTCTATGGGTCTCTGTGTGAGTAGTCTATGGGTGTCTGTGTGAGTAGTCTATGGGTCTCTGTGTGAGTAGTCTATGGGTCTCTGTGTGAGTCTATGGGTCTCTGTGTGAGTAGTCTATGGGTGTCTGTGTGATGAGTCTATGGGTCTCTGTGTGAGTAGACTTTGGGTGTCTGTGTGAGTAGTCTATGGGTGTCTGTGTGAGCAGTCTATGGGTCTTTGTGTGAGTAGTCTATGGGTCTCTGTGTGATGAGTCTATGGGAATTTGTGTGAGTAGTCTATAGGTGTATGGGTGAGTAGTCTATGGGTCTCTGTGTGATGAGTCTATGGTTCTCTGTGTGAGTAGTCTATGGGTCTCTGTGTGAGTAGTCTATGGGTCTCTGTGTGAGTCTATGGGTCTCTGTGTGAGTAGTCTATAGGTGTCTGTGTGAGTAGGCTATGGGTCTCTGTGTGATGAGTCTATGGGTCTCTGTGTGAGTAGTCTATGGGTGTCTGTGTGAGTAGTCTATGGGTCTCTGTGTGATGAGTCTATGGGTCTCTGTGTGAGTAGTCTATGGGTCTCTGTGTGAGTCTGTGGGTTTCTGTGTGAGTAGTCTATGGGTCTCTGTGTGACAAGTCTATGGGTCTCTTTGTGAATAGTCTATGGGTCTCTGTGTGAGTAGTCTATGGGTGTCTGTGTGAGTCTATGGGGCTCTGTGTGAGTAGTCTATGGATATCTGTGTGAGTCTATGGGTCTCTGTGTGATGAGTCTATGGGTCTCTGTGTGAGTAGTCTATGGGTCTCTGTGTGAGTAGTCTATGGGAGTCTGTGTGAGTAGTCTATGGGTCTCTGTGTGAGTAGTCTATGGGTGTCTGTGTGAGTAGTCTATGGGTCTTAGTGTGAGTCTATGGGTCTCTGTGTGATGAGTCTATCGGTCTATATGTGAGTAGTCTATGGGTCTCTGTGTGAGTAGTCTATGGGTGTCTGTGTGATGAGTCTATGGGTCTCTGTGTGAGTAGTCTATGGGTCTCTGTGTGAGTCTATGGGTCTCTGTGTGAGTAGTTTTTGGGTGTCTGTGTGATGAGTCTATGGGTCTCTGTGTGAGTCTATGGGTCTCTGTGTGAGTAGTCTATGGGTGTCTGTGTGATGAGTCTATGGGTCTCTGTGTGAGTAGTCTTTGGGTGTCTGTGTGAGTAGTCTATGGGTGTCTGTGTGAGTAGTCTATGGGTCTCTTTGTGATGAGTCTATGGGTCTTTGTGTGAGTAGTCTATGGGTGTCTGGGTGAGTAGTCTATGGGTTTCTGTGTGATGAGTCTATGGTTCTCTGTGTGAGTAGTCTATGGGTCGCTGTGTGAGTAGTCTATGGGTCTTTGTGTGATGAGTCTATGGGTCTCTGTGTGAGTAGTCTATGGGTGTCTGTGTGAGTCTATGGGTCTCTGTGTGAGTAGTCTATGGGTTTCTGTGTGAGTAGTCTATGGGTCTCTGTGTGATGAGTCTATGGGTCTCTGTGTGAGTAGTCTATGGGTATCTGTGTGATGAGTCTATGGGTCTCTGTGTGATGAGTCTATGGGTCTCTGTGTGAGTAGTCTATGGGTCTCTGTGTGAGTAGTCTATGGGTGTCTGTGTGAGTAGTCTATGGGTCTCTGTGTGAGTAGTCTATGGGTGTCTGTGTGATGAGTCTATGGGTCTCTGTGTGAGTAGTTTATGGGTGTCTGTGTGATGAGTCTATGGGTCTCTGTGTGAGTAGTCTATGGGTGTCTGTGTGAGTATTCTATGGGTCTCTGTGTTAGTAGTCTATGGGTCTCTGTGTGAGTCTATGGGTCTCTGTGTGAGTAGTCTATGGGTGTCTGTGTGAGTATTCTATGGGTCTCTGTGTTAGTAGTCTATGGGTCTCTGTGTGAGTCTATGGGTCTCTGTGTGAGTAGTCTTTGGGTGTCTGTGTGATGAGTCTATGGGTCTCTGTGTGAGTCTAGGGGTCTCTGTGTGAGTAGTCTATAGGTGTCTGTGTGAGTAGGCTATGGGTCTCTGTGTGATGAGTCTATGGGTCTCTGTGTGAGTAGTCTATGGCTGTCTGTGTGAGTAGTCTATGGGTCTCTGTGTGAGTAGTCTATGGGTCTTTGTGTGAGTAGTCTATGGGTCTCTGTGTGAGTCTATCGGTCTCTGTGTGAGTAGTTTTTGGGTGTCTGTGTGATGAGTCTATGGGTCTCTGTGTGAGTCTATGGGTCTCTGTGTGAGTAGTCTATGGGTGTCTGTGTGATGAGTCTATGGGTCTCTGTGTGAGTAGTCTATGGGTGTCTGTGTGAGTAGTCTATGGGTGTCTGTGTGAGTAGTCTATGGGTCTCTGTGTGATGAGTCTATGGGTCTTTGTGTGAGTAGTCTATGGGTGTCTGGGTGAGTAGTCTATGGGTCTCTGTGTGATGAGTCTATGGTTCTCTGTGTGAGTAGTCTATGGGTCTCTGTGTGAGTAGTCTATGGGTCTCTGTGTGATGAGTCTATGGGTCTCTGTGTGAGTAGTCTATGGGTGTCTGTGTGAGTCTATGGGTCTCTGTGTGAGTAGTCTATGGGTTTCTGTGTGAGTAGTCTATGGGTTTCTGTGTGATGAGTCTATGGGTCTCTGTGTGAGTAGTCTATGGGTATCTGTGTGATGAGTCTATGGGTCTCTGTGTGATGAGTCTATGGGTCTCTGTGTGAGTAGTCTATGGGTCTCTGTGTGAGTAGTCTATGGGTGTCTGTGTGAGTAGTCTATGGGTCTCTGTGTGAGTAGTCTATGGGTGTCTGTGTGAGTAGTCTATGGGTCTCTGTGTGAGTAGTCTATGGGTGTCTGTGTGATGAGTCTATGAGTCTCTGTGTGAGTAGTTTATGGGTGTCTGTGTGATGAGTCTATGGGTCTCTGTGTGAGTCTATGGGTCTCTGTGTGATGAGTCTATCGGTCTCTATGTGAGTAGTCTATGGGTCTCTGTGTGAGTAGTCTATGGGTGTCTGTGTGAGTAGTCTATGGGTCTCTGTGTGAGTAGTCTATGGGTCTCTGTGTGAGTCTATGGGTCTCTGTGTGAGTAGTTTTTGGGTGTCTGTGTGATGAGTCTATGGGTCTCTGTGTGAGTCTATGGGTCTCTGTGTGAGTAGTCTATGGGTGTCTGTGTGATGAGTCTATGGGTCTCTGTGTGAGTAGACTTTGGGTGTCTGTGTGATTAGTCTATGGGTGTCTGTGTGAGCAGTCTATGGGTCTTTGTGTGAGTAGTCTATGGGTCTCTGTGTGATGAGTCTATGGGTCTTTGTGTGAGTAGTCTATAGGTGTATGGGTGAGTAGTCTATGGGTCTCTGTGTGATGAGTCTATGGTTCTCTGTGTGAGTAGTCTATGGGTCTCTGTGTGAGTAGTCTATGGGTCTCTGTGTGAGTCTATGGGTCTCTGTGTGAGTAGTCTATAGGTGTCTGTGTGAGTAGGCTATGGGTCTCTGTGTGATGAGTCTGTGGGTCTCTGTGTGAGTAGTCTATGGGTGTCTGTGTGAGTAGTCTATGGGTCTCTGTGTGATGAGTCTATGGGTCTCTGTGTGAGTAGTCTATGGGTCTCTGTGTGAGTCTGTGGGTTTCTGTGTGAGTAGTCTATGGGTCTCTGTGTGACGAGTCTATGGTTCTCTTTGTGAATAGTCTATGGGTCTCTGTGTGAGTAGTCTATGGGTGTCTGTGTGAGTCTATGGGGCTCTGTGTGATTAGTCTATGGATATCTGTGTGAGTAGTCTATGGGTCTCTGTGTGAGTAGTCTATGGGAGTCTGTGTGAGTAGTCTATGGGTCTCTGTGTGAGTAGTCTATGGGTCTCTGTGTGAGTAGTCTATGGGAGTCTGTGTGAGTAGTCTATGGGTCTCTGTGTGAGTAGTCTATGGGTGTCTGTGTGAGTAGTCTATGGGTCTTAGTGTGAGTCTATGGGTCTCTGTGTGATGAGTCTATCGGTCTCTATGTGAGTAGTCTATGGGTCTCTGTGTGAGTAGTCTATGGGTGTCTGTGTGATGAGTCTATGGGTCTCTGTGTGAGTAGTCTATGGGTCTCTGTGTGAGTCTATGGGTCTCTGTGTGAGTAGTTTTTGGGTGTCTGTGTGATGAGTCTATGGGTCTCTGTGTGAGTCTATGGGTCTCTGTGTGAGTAGTCTATGGGTGTCTGTGTGATGAGTCTATGGGTCTCTGTGTGAGTAGTCTTTGGGTGTCTGTGTGAGTAGTCTATGGGTGTCTGTGTGAGTAGTCTATGGGTCTCTTTGTGATGAGTCTATGGGTCTTTGTGTGAGTAGTCTATGGGTGTCTGGGTGAGTAGTATATGGGTCTCTGTGTGATGAGTCTATGGTTCTCTGTGTGAGTAGTCTATGGGTCTCTGTGTGAGTAGTCTATGGGTCTTTGTGTGATGAGTCTATGGGTCTCTGTGTGAGTAGTCTATGGGTGTCTGTGTGAGTCTATGGGTCTCTGTGTGAGTAGTCTATGGGTTTCTGTGTGAGTAGTCTATGGGTCTCTATGTGATGAGTCTATGGGTCTCTGTGTGAGTAGTCTATGGGTATCTGTGTGATGAGTCTATGGGTCTCTGTGTGATGAGTCTATGGGTCTCTGTGTGAGTAGTCTATGGGTCTCTGTGTGAGTAGTCTATGGGTGTCTGTGTGAGTAGTCTATGGGTCTCTGTGTGAGTAGTCTATGGGTGTCTGTGTGAGTAGTCTATGGTTCTCTGTGTGAGCAGTCTATGGGTGTCTGTGTGATGAGTCTATGGGTCTATGTGTGATGAGTCTATGGTTCTCTGTGTGAGTAGTCTATGGGTTTCTGTGTGAGTAGTCTATGGGTCTCTGTGTAACGAGTCTATGGGTCTCTTTGTGAATAGTCTATGGGTCTCTGTGTGAGTAGTCTATGGGTGTCTGTGTGAGTCTATGGGGCTCTGTGTGAGTAGTCTATGGATATCTGTGTGAGTCTATGGGTCTCTGTGTGATGAGTCTATGGGTCTCTGTGTGAGTAGTCTATGGGTCTCTGTGTGAGTAGTATATGGGAGTCTGTGTGAGTAGTCTATGGGTCTCTGTGTGAGTAGTCTATGGGTGTCTGTGTGAGTAGTCTATGGGTCTTAGTGTGAGTCTATGGGTCTCTGTGTGAGTAGTCTATGGGTCTCTGTGTAAGTCTATGGGTCTCTGTGTGAGTAGTTTTTGGGTGTCTGTGTGATGAGTCTATGGGTCTCTGTGTGAGTCTATGGGTCTCTGTGTGAGTAGTCTATGGGTGTCTGTGTGATGAGTCTATGGGTCTCTGTGTGAGTAGTCTTTGGGTGTCTGTGTGAGTAGTCTATGGGTGTCTGTGTGAGTAGTCTATGGGTCTCTTTGTGATGAGTCTATGGGTCTTTGTGTGAGTAGTCTATGGGTGTCTGGGTGAGTAGTCTATGGGTCTCTGTGTGATGAGTCTATGGTTCTCTGTGTGAGTAGTCTATGGGTCTCTGTGTGAGTAGTCTATGGGTCTTTGTGTGATGAGTCTATGGGTCTCTGTGTGAGTAGTCTATGGGTGTCTGTGTGAGTCTATGGGTCTCTGTGTGAGTAGTCTATGGGTTTCTGTGTGAGTAGTCTATGGGTCTTTGTGTGATGAGTCTATGGGTCTCTGTGTGAGTAGTCTATGGGTGTCTGTGTGAGTCTATGGGTCTCTGTGTGAGTAGTCTATGGGTTTCTGTGTGAGTAGTCTATGGGTCTCTGTGTGATGAGTCTATGGGTCTCTGTGTGAGTAGTCTATGGGTATCTGTGTGATGAGTCTATGGGTCTCTGTGTGATGAGTCTATGGGTCTCTGTGTGAGTAGTCTATGGGTCTCTGTGTGAGTAGTCTATGGGTGTCTGTGTGAGTAGTCTATGGGTCTCTGTGTGAGTAGTCTATGGGTGTCTGTGTGAGTAGTCTATGGGACTCTGTGTGAGTAGTCTATGTGTGTCTGTGTGATGAGTCTATGGGTCTCTGTGTGATGAGTCTATGGGTCTCTGTGTGAGTAGTCTATGGGTCTCTGTGTGAGTAGTCTATGGGTGTCTGTGTGAGTAGTCTATGGGTCTCTGTGTGAGTAGTCTATGGGTGTCTGTGTGAGTAGTCTATGGTTCTCTGTGTGAGCAGTCTATGGGTGTCTGTGTGATGAGTCTATGGGTCTCTGTGTGATGAGTCTATGGTTCTCTGTGTGAGTAGTCTATGGGTTTCTGTGTGAGTAGTCTATGGGTCTCTGTGTAACGAGTCTATGGGTCTCTTTGTGAATAGTCTATGGGTCTCTGTGTGAGTAGTCTATGGGTGTCTGTGTGAGTCTATGGGGCTCTGTGTGAGTAGTCTATGGATATCTGTGTGAGTCTATGGGTCTCTGTGTGATGAGTCTATGGGTCTCTGTGTGAGTAGTCTATGGGTCTCTGTGTGAGTAGTATATGGGAGTCTGTGTGAGTAGTCTATGGGTCTCTGTGTGAGTAGTCTATGGGTGTCTGTGTGAGTAGTCTATGGGTCTTAGTGTGAGTCTATGGGTCTCTGTGTGAGTAGTCTATGGGTCTCTGTGTGAGTCTATGGGTCTCTGTGTGAATAGTTTTTGGGTGTCTGTGTGATGAGTCTATGGGTCTCTGTGTGAGTCTATGGGTCTCTGTGTGAGTAGTCTATGGGTGTCTGTGTGATGAGTCTATGGGTCTCTGTGTGAGTAGTCTTTGGGTGTCTGTGTGAGTAGTCTATGGGTGTCTGTGTGAGTAGTCTATGGGTCTCTTTGTGATGAGTCTATGGGTCTTTGTGTGAGTAGTCTATGGGTGTCTGGGTGAGTAGTCTATGGGTCTCTGTGTGATGAGTCTATGGTTCTCTGTGTGAGTAGTCTATGGGTCTCTGTGTGAGTAGTCTATGGGTCTTTGTGTGATGAGTCTATGGGTCTCTGTGTGAGTAGTCTATGGGTGTCTGTGTGAGTCTATGGGTCTCTGTGTGAGTAGTCTATGGGTTTCTGTGTGAGTAGTCTATGGGTCTTTGTGTGATGAGTCTATGGGTCTCTGTGTGAGTAGTCTATGGGTGTCTGTGTGAGTCTATGGGTCTCTGTGTGAGTAGTCTATGGGTTTCTGTGTGAGTAGTCTATGGGTCTCTGTGTGATGAGTCTATGGGTCTCTGTGTGAGTAGTCTATGGGTATCTGTGTGATGAGTCTATGGGTCTCTGTGTGATGAGTCTATGCGTCTCTGTGTGAGTAGTCTATGGGTCTCTGTGTGAGTAGTCTATGGATGTCTGTGTGAGTAGTCTATGGGTCTCTGTGTGAGTAGTCTATGGGTGTCTGTGTGAGTAGTCTATGGGACTCTGTGTGAGTAGTCTATGTGTGTCTGTGTGATGAGTCTATGGGTCTCTGTGTGATGAGTCTATGGGTCTCTGTGTGAGTAGTCTATGGGTCTCTGTGTGAGTAGTCTATGGGTGTCTGTGTGAGTAGTCTATGGGTCTCTGTGTGAGTAGTCTATGGGTGTCTGTGTGAGTAGTCTATGGTTCTCTGTGTGAGCAGTCTATGGGTGTCTGTGTGATGAGTCTATGGGTCTCTGTGTGATGAGTCTATGGTTCTCTGTGTGAGTAGTCTATGGGTTTCTGTGTGAGTAGTCTATGGGTCTCTGTGTAACGAGTCTATGGGTCTCTTTGTGAATAGTCTATGGGTCTCTGTGTGAGTAGTCTATGGGTGTCTGTGTGAGTCTATGGGGCTCTGTGTGAGTAGTCTATGGATATCTGTGTGAGTCTATGGGTCTCTGTGTGATGAGTCTATGGGTCTCTGTGTGAGTAGTCTATGGGTCTCTGTGTGAGTAGTATATGGGAGTCTGTGTGAGTAGTCTATGGGTCTCTGTGTGAGTAGTCTATGGGTGTCTGTGTGAGTAGTCTATGGGTCTTAGTGTGAGTCTATGGGTCTCTGTGTGAGTAGTCTATGGGTCTCTGTGTGAGTCTATGGGTCTCTGTGTGAATAGTTTTTGGGTGTCTGTGTGATGAGTCTATGGGTCTCTGTGTGAGTCTATGGGTCTCTGTGTGAGTAGTCTATGGGTGTCTGTGTGATGAGTCTATGGGTCTCTGTGTGAGTAGTCTTTGGGTGTCTGTGTGAGTAGTCTATGGGTGTCTGTGTGAGTAGTCTATGGGTCTCTTTGTGATGAGTCTATGGGTCTTTGTGTGAGTAGTCTATGGGTGTCTGGGTGAGTAGTCTATGGGTCTCTGTGTGATGAGTCTATGGTTCTCTGTGTGAGTAGTCTATGGGTCTCTGTGTGAGTAGTCTATGGGTCTTTGTGTGATGAGTCTATGGGTCTCTGTGTGAGTAGTCTATGGGTGTCTGTGTGAGTCTATGGGTCTCTGTGTGAGTAGTCTATGGGTTTCTGTGTGAGTAGTCTATGGGTCTTTGTGTGATGAGTCTATGGGTCTCTGTGTGAGTAGTCTATGGGTGTCTGTGTGAGTCTATGGGTCTCTGTGTGAGTAGTCTATGGGTTTCTGTGTGAGTAGTCTATGGGTCTCTGTGTGATGAGTCTATGGGTCTCTGTGTGAGTAGTCTATGGGTATCTGTGTGATGAGTCTATGGGTCTCTGTGTGATGAGTCTATGGGTCTCTGTGTGAGTAGTCTATGGGTCTCTGTGTGAGTAGTCTATGGGTGTCTGTGTGAGTAGTCTATGGGTCTCTGTGTGAGTAGTCTATGGGTGTCTGTGTGAGTAGTCTATGGGACTCTGTGTGAGTAGTCTATGTGTGTCTGTGTGATGAGTCTATGGGTCTCTGTGTGAGTAGTCTATGGGTGTCTGTGTGAGTAGTCTATGGGTCTCTGTGTGAGTAGTCTATGGGTCTCTGTGTGAGTAGTCTATGGGTCTCTGTGTTAGTAGTCTATGGGTCTCTGTGTGAGTCTATGGGTCTCTGTGTGAGTAGTCTTTGGGTGTCTGTGTGATGAGTCTATGGGTCTCTGTGTGAGTCTAGGGGTCTCTGTGTGAGTAGTCTATAGGTGTCTGTGTGAGTAGGCTATGGGTCTCTGTGTGATGAGTCTATGGGTCTCTGTGTGAGTAGTCTATGGGTGTCTGTGTGAGTAGTCTATGGGTCTCTGTGTGAGTAGTCTATGGGTCTTTGTGTGAGTAGTCTATTGGTCTCTGTGTGAGTCTATCGGTCTCTGTGTGAGTAGTTTTTGGGTGTCTGTGTGATGAGTCTATGGGTCTCTGTGTGAGTCTATGGGTCTCTGTGTGAGTAGTCTATGGGTGTCTGTGTGATGAGTCTATGGGTCTCTGTGTGAGTAGTCTATGGGTGTCTGTGTGAGTAGTCTATGGGTCTCTGTGTGATGAGTCTATGGGTCTTTGTGTGAGTAGTCTATGGGTGTCTGGGTGAGTAGTCTATGGGTCTCTGTGTGATGAGTCTATGGTTCTCTGTGTGAGTAGTCTATGGGTCTCTGTGTGAGTAGTCTATGGGTCTCTGTGTGATGAGTCTATGGGTCTCTGTGTGAGTAGTCTATGGGTGTCTGTGTGAGTCTATGGGTCTCTGTGTGAGTAGTCTATGGGTTTCTGTGTGAGTAGTCTATGGGTTTCTGTGTGATGAGTCTATGGGTCTCTGTGTGAGTAGTCTATGGGTATCTGTGTGATGAGTCTATGGGTCTCTGTGTGATGAGTCTATGGGTCTCTGTGTGAGTAGTCTATGGGTCTCTGTGTGAGTAGTCTATGGGTGTCTGTGTGAGTAGTCTATGGGTCTCTGTGTGAGTAGTCTATGGGTGTCTGTGTGAGTAGTCTATGGGTCTCTGTGTGAGTAGTCTATGGGTGTCTGTGTGATGAGTCTATGGGTCTCTGTGTGAGTAGTTTATGGGTGTCTGTGTGATGAGTCTATGGGTCTCTGTGTGAGTAGTTTATGGGTGTCTGTGTGATGAGTCTATGGGTCTCTGTGTGAGTAGTCTATGGGTGTCTGTGTGAGTAGTCTATGGGTCTCTGTGTGATGAGTCTATGGGTCTCTGTGTGAGTCTATGGGTCTCTGTGTGAGTAGTCTATAGGTGTCTGTGTGAGTAGGCTATGGGTCTCTGTGTGATGAGTCTATGGGTCTCTGTGTGAGTAGTCTATGGGTGTCTGTGTGAGTAGTCTATGGGTCTCTGTGTGATGAGTCTATGGGTCTCTTTGTGAGTAGTCTATGAGTCTCTGTGTGGTGAGTCTATGGGTCTCTGTGTGAGTAGTCTATGGGTCTCTGTGTGAGTCTATGGGTCTCTGTGTGAGTAGTCTATAGGTGTCTGTGTGAGTAGGCTATGGGTCTCTGTGTGATGAGTCTATGGGTCTCTGTGTGAGTAGTCTATGGGTGTCTGTGTGAGTAGTCTATGGGTCTCTGTGTGATGAGTCTATGGGTCTCTGTGTGAGTAGTCTATGGGTCTCTGTGTGAGTCTGTGGGTTTCTGTGTGAGTAGTCTATGGGTCTCTGTGTGACGAGTCTATGGGTCTCTTTATGAATAGTCTATGGGTCTCTGTGTGAGTAGTCTATGGGTGTCTGTGTGAGTCTATGGGGCTCTGTGTGAGTAGTCTATGGATATCTGTGTGAGTCTATGGGTCTCTGTGTGATGAGTCTATGGGTCTCTGTGTGAGTAGTCTATGGGTCTCTGTGTGAGTAGTATATGGGAGTCTGTGTGAGTAGTCTATGGGTCTCTGTGTGAGTAGTCTATGGGTGTCTGTGTGAGTAGTCTATGGGTCTTAGTGTGAGTCTATGGGTCTCTGTGTGAGTAGTCTATGGGTCTCTGTGTGAGTCTATGGGTCTCTGTGTGAGTAGTTTTTGGGTGTCTGTGTGATGAGTCTATGGGTCTCTGTGTGATTCTATGGGTCTCTGTGTGAGTAGTCTATGGGTGTCTGTGTGATGAGTCTATGGGTCTCTGTGTGAGTAGTCTTTGGGTGTCTGTGTGAGTAGTCTATGGGTGTCTGTGTGAGTAGTCTATGGGTGTCTGTGTGAGTAGTCTATGGGTCTCTGTGTGAGTAGTCTATGGGTGTCTGTGTGATGAGTCTATGGGTCTCTGTGTGAGTAGTTTATGGGTGTCTGTGTGATGAGTCTATGGGTCTCTGTGTGAGTAGTTTATGGGTGTCTGTGTGATGAGTCTAGGGGTCTCTGTGTGAGTAGTCTATGGGTGTCTGTGTGAGTAGTCTATGGGTCTCTGTGTGATGAGTCTATGGGTCTCTGTGTGAGTCTATGGGTCTCTGTGTGAGTAGTCTATAGGTGTCTGTGTGAGTAGGCTATGGGTCTCTGTGTGATGAGTCTATGGGTCTCTGTGTGAGTAGTCTATGGGTGTCTGTGTGAGTAGTCTATGGGTCTCTGTGTGATGAGTCTATGGTTCTCTGTGTGAGTAGTCTATGGGTCTCTGTGTGAGTAGTCTATGGGTCTCAGTGTGAGTCTATGGGTCTCTGTGTGAGTAGTCTATAGGTGTCTGTGTGAGTAGGCTATGGGTCTCTGTGTGATGAGTCTATGGGTCTCTGTGTGAGTAGTCTATGGGTGTCTGTGTGAGTAGTCTATGGGTCTCTGTGTGATGAGTCTATGGGTCTCTGTGTGAGTAGTCTATGGGTCTCTGTGTGAGTCTGTGGGTTTCTGTGTGAGTAGTCTATGGGTCTCTGTGTGACGAGTCTATGGGTCTCTTTGTGAATAGTCTATGGGTCTCTGTGTGAGTAGTCTATGGGTGTCTGTGTGAGTCTATGGGGCTCTGTGTGAGTAGTCTATGGATATCTGTGTGAGTCTATGGGTCTCTGTGTGATGAGTCTATGGGTCTCTGTGTGAGTAGTCTATGGGTCTCTGTGTGAGTAGTATATGGGAGTCTGTGTGAGTAGTCTATGGGTCTTAGTGTGAGTCTATGGGTCTCTGTGTGAGTAGTCTATGGGTCTCTGTGTGAGTCTATGGGTCTCTGTGTGAGTAGTTTTTGGGTGTCTGTGTGATGAGTCTATGGGTCTCTGTGTGAGTCTATGGGTCTCTGTGTGAGTAGTCTATGGGTGTCTGTGTGATGAGTCTATGGGTCTCTGTGTGAGTAGTCTTTGGGTGTCTGTGTGAGTAGTCTATGGATGTCTGTGTGAGTAGTCTATGGGTCTCTGTGTGATGAGTCTATGGGTCTCTGTGTGAGTAGTCTATGGGTCTCTGTGTGAGTAGTATATGGGAGTCTGTGTGAGTAGTCTATGGGTCTCTGTGTGAGTAGTCTATGGGTCTCTGTGTGAGTAGTCTATGGGTGTCTGTGTGAGTAGTCTATGGGTCTCTGTGTGATGAGTCTATGGTTCTCTGTGTGAGTAGTCTATGGGTCTCTGTGTGAGTAGTCTATGGGTCTCAGTGTGAGTCTATGGGTCTCTGTGTGAGTAGTCTATAGGTGTCTGTGTGAGTAGGCTATGGGTCTCTGTGTGATGAGTCTATGGGTCTCTGTGTGAGTAGTCTATGGGTGTCTGTGTGAGTAGTCTATGGGTCTCTGTGTGATGAGTCTATGGGTCTCTGTGTGAGTAGTCTATGGGTCTCTGTGTGAGTCTGTGGGTTTCTGTGTGAGTAGTCTATGGGTCTCTGTGTGACGAGTCTATGGGTCTCTTTGTGAATAGTCTATGGGTCTCTGTGTGAGTAGTCTATGGGTGTCTGTGTGAGTCTATGGGGCTCTGTGTGAGTAGTCTATGGATATCTGTGTGAGTCTATGGGTCTCTGTGTGATGAGTCTATGGGTCTCTGTGTGAGTAGTCTATGGGTCTCTGTGTGAGTAGTATATGGGAGTCTGTGTGAGTAGTCTATGGGTCTCTGTGTGAGTAGTCTATGGGTGTCTGTGTGAGTAGTCTATGGGTCTTAGTGTGAGTCTATGGGTCTCTGTGTGAGTAGTCTATGGGTCTCTGTGTGAGTCTATGGGTCTCTGTGTGAGTAGTTTTTGGGTGTCTGTGTGATGAGTCTATGGGTCTCTGTGTGAGTCTATGGGTCTCTGTGTGAGTAGTCTATGGGTGTCTGTGTGATGAGTCTATGGGTCTCTGTGTGAGTAGTCTTTGGGTGTCTGTGTGAGTAGTCTATGGGTGTCTGTGTGAGTAGTCTATGGGTCTCTTTGTGATGAGTCTATGGGTCTTTGTGTGAGTAGTCTATGGGTGTCTGGGTGAGTAGTCTATGGGTCTCTGTGTGATGAGTCTATGGTTCTCTGTGTGAGTAGTCTATGGGTCTCTGTGTGAGTAGTCTATGGGTCTTTGTGTGATGAGTCTATGGGTCTCTGTGTGAGTAGTCTATGGGTGTCTGTGTGAGTCTATGGGTCTCTGTGTGAGTAGTCTATGGGTTTCTGTGTGAGTAGTCTATGGGTCTTTGTGTGATGAGTCTATGGGTCTCTGTGTGAGTAGTCTATGGGTGTCTGTGTGAGTCTATGGGTCTCTGTGTGAGTAGTCTATGGGTTTCTGTGTGAGTAGTCTATGGGTCTCTGTGTGATGAGTCTATGGGTCTCTGTGTGAGTAGTCTATGGGTATCTGTGTGATGAGTCTATGGGTCTCTGTGTGATGAGTCTATGGGTCTCTGTGTGAGTAGTCTATGGGTCTCTGTGTGAGTAGTCTATGGGTGTCTGTGTGAGTAGTCTATGGGTCTCTGTGTGAGTAGTCTATGGGTGTCTGTGTGAGTAGTCTATGGGTGTCTGTGTGAGTAGTCTATGGGTCTCTGTGTGATGAGTCTATGGGTCCTTGTGTGAGTAGTCTATGGGTGTCTGGGTGAGTAGTCTATGGGTCTCTGTGTGATGAGTCTATGGTTCTCTGTGTGAGTAGTCTATGGGTCTCTGTGTGAGTAGTCTATGGGTCTCTGTGTGATGAGTCTATGGGTCTCTGTGTGAGTAGTCTATGGGT
Source organism: Petromyzon marinus (assembly GCF_048934315.1). Classification (NCBI taxonomy): domain Eukaryota; kingdom Metazoa; phylum Chordata; class Hyperoartia; order Petromyzontiformes; family Petromyzontidae; genus Petromyzon; species Petromyzon marinus. Next base: position 6,932 of record NW_027423053.1, on the reverse strand, counting down.
GTCTGTGTGAGTCTATGGGTCTCTGTGTGAGTAGTCTATGGGTTTCTGTGTCAGTAGTCTATGGGTTTCTGTGTGATGAGTCTATGGGTCTCTGTGTGAGTAGTCTATGGGTATCTGTGTGATGAGTCTATGGGTCTCTGTGTGATGAGTCTATGGGTCTCTGTGTGAGTAGTCTATGGGTCTCTGTGTGAGTAGTCTATGGGTGGCTGTGTGAGTAGTCTATGGGTCTCTGTGTGAGTAGTCTATGGGTGTCTGTGTGAGTAGTCTATGGGTCTCTGTGTGAGTAGTCTATGGGTGTCTGTGTGATGAGTCTATGGGTCTCTGTGTGAGTAGTTTATGGGTGTCTGTGTGATGAGTCTATGGGTCTCTGTGTGAGTAGTCTATGGGTGTCTGTGTGAGTAGTCTATGGGTCTCTGTGTGAGTAGTCTATGGGTCTCTGTGTGAGTAGTCTATGGGTCTCTGTGTGAGTAGTCTATGGGTCTCTGTGTGAGTCTATGGGTCTCTGTGTGAGTAGTCTTTGGGTGTCTGTGTGATGAGTCTATTGGTCTCTGTGTGAGTCTAGGGGTCTCTGTGTGAGTAGTCTATAGGTGTCTGTGTGAATAGGCTATGGGTCTCTGTGTGATGAGTCTATGGGTCTCTGTGTGAGTAGTCTATGGGTGTCTGTGTGAGTAGTCTATGGGTCTCTGTGTGAGTAGTCTATGGGTCTTTGTGTGAGTAGTCTATGGGTCTCTGTGTGAGTCTATCGGTCTCTGTGTGAGTAGTTTTTGGGTGTCTGTGTGATGAGTCTATGGGTCTCTGTGTGAGTCTATGGGTCTCTGTGTGCGTAGTCTATGGGTGCCTGTGTGATGAGTCTATGGGTCTCTGTGTGAGTAGTCTATGGGTGTCTGTGTGAGTAGTCTATGGGTGTCTGTGTGAGTAGTCTATGGGTCTCTGTGTGAGTAGTCTATGGGTCTTTGTGTGAGTAGTCTATGGGTCTCTGTGTGAGTCTATCGGTCTCTGTGTGAGTAGTTTTTGGGTGTCTGTGTGATGAGTCTATGGGTCTCTGTGTGAGTCTATGGGTCACTGTGTGAGTAGTCTATGGGTGTCTGTGTGATGAGTCTATGGGTCTCTGTGTGAGTAGTCTATGGGTGTCTGTGTGAGTAGTCTATGGGTGTCTGTGAGAGTAGTCTATGGGTCTCTGTGTGATGAGTCTATGGGTCTCTGTGTGAGTAGTCTATGGGTGTCTGTGTGAGTAGACTATGGGTCTCTGTGTGATGAGTCTATGGGTCTCTGTGTGAGTAGTCTATGGGTGTCTGTGTGAGTCTATGGGACTCTGTGTGAGTAGTCTATGGGTTTCTGTGAGTAGTCTATGGGTCTCTGTGTGATGAGTCTATGGGTCTCTGTGTGAGTAGTCTATGGGTCTCTGCGTGAGTCTATGGGTCTCTGTGTGAGTAGTCTATGGGTCTCTGTGTGAGTCTGTGGGTCTCTGTGTGAGTAGTCTATGGGTCTCTGTGTGATGAGTCTATGGGTCTCTTTGTGAGTAGTCTATGAGTCTCTGTGTGGTGAGTCTATGGGTCTCTGTGTGAGTAGTCTATGGGTCTCGGTGTGATGAGTCTATGGGTCTCTGTGTGAGTCTATGGTTCTCTGTGTGAGTAGTCTATGGGTGTCTGTGTGAGTAGTCTATGGGTGTCTGTGTGAGTAGTCTATGGGTCTCAGTGTGAGTCTATGGGTCTTTGTGTGATGAGTCTATGAGTCTCTGTGAGAGTAGTCTATGGGTCTCTGTGTGAGTAGTCTATGGGTGTCTGTGTGAGTAGTCTATGAGTCTCTGTGTGATGAGTCTATGGGTCTCTGTGTGAGTAGTCTATGGGTCTCTGTGTGAGTCTGTGGGTTTCTGTGTGAGTAGTCTATGGGTCTCTGTGTGACGAGTCTATGGGTCTCTTTGTGAATAGTCTATGGATCTCTGTGTGAGTAGTCTATGGGTGTCTGTGTGAGTCTATGGATCTCTGTGTGAGTAGTCTATGGGTTTCTGTGTGAGTAGTCTATGGGTCTATGTGTGATGAGTCTATGGGTCTCTGTGTGAGTAGTCTATGGGTGTCTGTGTGAGTCTATGGGGCTCTGTGTGAGTAGTCTATGGATATCTGTGTGATGAGTCTATGGGTCTCTGTGTGAGTCTATGGGTCTCTGTGTGCGTAGTCTATGGGTGCCTGTGTGATGAGTCTATGGGTCTCTGTGTGAGTAGTCTATGGGTGTCTGTGTGAGTAGTCTATGGGTGTCTGTGTGAGTAGTCTATGGGTCTCTGTGTGAGTAGTCTATGGGTCTTTGTGTGAGTAGTCTATGGGTCTCTGTGTGAGTCTATCGGTCTCTGTGTGAGTAGTTTTTGGGTGTCTGTGTGATGAGTCTATGGGTCTCTGTGTGAGTCTATGGGTCACTGTGTGAGTAGTCTATGGGTGTCTGTGTGATGAGTCTATGGGTCTCTGTGTGAGTAGTCTATGGGTGTCTGTGTGAGTAGTCTATGGGTGTCTGTGAGAGTAGTCTATGGGTCTCTGTGTGATGAGTCTATGGGTCTCTGTGTGAGTAGTCTATGGGTGTCTGTGTGAGTAGACTATGGGTCTCTGTGTGATGAGTCTATGGGTCTCTGTGTGAGTAGTCTATGGGTGTCTGTGTGAGTCTATGGGACTCTGTGTGAGTAGTCTATGGGTTTCTGTGAGTAGTCTATGGGTCTCTGTGTGATGAGTCTATGGGTCTCTGTGTGAGTAGTCTATGGGTCTCTGCGTGAGTCTATGGGTCTCTGTGTGAGTAGTCTATGGGTCTCTGTGTGAGTCTGTGGGTCTCTGTGTGAGTAGTCTATGGGTCTCTGTGTGATGAGTCTATGGGTCTCTTTGTGAGTAGTTTATGAGTCTCTGTGTGGTGAGTCTATGGGTCTCTGTGTGAGTAGTCTATGGGTCTCGGTGTGATGAGTCTATGGGTCTCTGTGTGAGTCTATGGTTCTCTGTGTGAGTAGTCTATGGGTGTCTGTGTGAGTAGTCTATGGGTGTCTGTGTGAGTAGTCTATGGGTCTCAGTGTGAGTCTATGGGTCTTTGTGTGATGAGTCTATGAGTCTCTGTGAGAGTAGTCTATGGGTCTCTGTGTGAGTAGTCTATGGGTGTCTGTGTGAGTAGTCTATGAGTCTCTGTGTGATGAGTCTATGGGTCTCTGTGTGAGTAGTCTATGGGTCTCTGTGTGAGTCTGTGGGTTTCTGTGTGAGTAGTCTATGGGTCTCTGTGTGACGAGTCTATGGGTCTCTTTGTGAATAGTCTATGGATCTCTGTGTGAGTAGTCTATGGGTGTCTGTGTGAGTCTATGGATCTCTGTGTGAGTAGTCTATGGGTTTCTGTGTGAGTAGTCTATGGGTCTATGTGTGATGAGTCTATGGGTCTCTGTGTGAGTAGTCTATGGGTGTCTGTGTGAGTCTATGGGGCTCTGTGTGAGTAGTCTATGGATATCTGTGTGAGTCTATGGGTCTCTGTGTGATGAGTCTATGGGTCTCTGTGTGAGTAGTCTATGGGTCTCTGTGTGAGTAGTCTATGGGAGTCTGTGTGAGTAGTCTATGGGTCTCTGTGTGAGTAGTCTATGGGTGTCTGTGTGAGTAGTCTATGGGTCTTAGTGTGAGTCTATGGGTCTCTGTGTGATGAGTCTATCGGTCTCTATGTGAGTAGTCTATGGGTCTCTGTGTGAGTAGTCTATGGGTGTCTGTGTGAGTAGTCTATGGGTCTCTGTGTGAGTAGTCTATGGGTCTCTGTGTGAGTCTATGGGTCTCTGTGTGAGTAGTTTTTGGGTGTCTGTGTGATGAGTCTATGGGTCTCTGTGTGAGTCTATGGGTCTCTGTGTGAGTAGTCTATGGGTGTCTGTGTGATGAGTCTATGGGTCTCTGTGTGAGTAGACTTTGGGTGTCTGTGTGAGTAGTCTATGGGTGTCTGTGTGAGCAGTCTATGGGTCTTTGTGTGAGTAGTCTATGGGTCTCTGTGTGATGAGTCTATGGGTCTTTGTGTGAGTAGTCTATAGGTGTATGGGTGAGTAGTCTATGGGTCTCTGTGTGATGAGTCTATGGTTCTCTGTGTGAGTAGTCTATGGGTCTCTGTGTCAGTAGTCTATGGGTCTCTGTGTGAGTCTATGCTTCTCTGTGTGAGTAGTCTTTGGGTGTCTGTGTGATGAGTCTATGGGTCTCTGTGTGAGTCTAGGGGTCTCGTGTGTGAGTAGTCTATAGGTGTCTGTGTGAGTAGTCTATGGGTGTCTGTGTGAGTAGTCTATGGGTCTCTTTGTGATGAGTCTATGGGTCTTTGTGTGAGTAGTCTATGGGTGTCTGGGTGAGTAGTCTATGGGTCTCTGTGTGATGAGTCTATGGTTCTCTGTGTGAGTAGTCTATGGGTCTCTGTGTGTGTAGTCTATGGGTCTTTGTGTGATGAGTCTATGGGTCTCTGTGTGAGTAGTCTATGGGTGTCTGTGTGAGTCTATGGGTCTCTGTGTGAGTAGTCTATGGGTTTCTGTGTGAGTAGTCTATGGGTCTTTGTGTGATGAGTCTATGGGTCTCTGTGTGAGTAGTCTATGGGTGTCTGTGTGAGTCTATGGGTCTCTGTGTGAGTAGTCTATGGGTTTCTGTGTGAGTAGTCTATGGGTCTCTGTGTGATGAGTCTATGGGTCTCTGTGTGAGTAGTCTATGGGTATCTGTGTGATGAGTCTATGGGTCTCTGTGTGATGAGTCTATGGGTCTCTGTGTGAGTAGTCTATGGGTCTCTGTGTGAGTAGTCTATGGGTGTCTGTGTGAGTAGTCTATGGGTCTCTGTGTGAGTAGTCTATGGGTGTCTGTGTGAGTAGTCTATGGGTGTCTGTGTGAGTAGTCTATGGGTCTCTGTGTGATGAGTCTATGGGTCTTTGTGTGAGTAGTCTATGGGTGTCTGGGTGAGTAGTCTATGGGTCTCTGTGTGATGAGTCTATGGTTCTCTGTGTGAGTAGTCTATGGGTCTCTGTGTGAGTAGTCTATGGGTCTCTGTGTGATGAGTCTATGGGTCTCTGTGTGAGTAGTCTATGGGTGTCTGTGTGAGTCTATGGGTCTCTGTGTGAGTAGTCTATGGGTTTCTGTGTGAGTAGTCTATGGGTTTCTGTGTGATGAGTCTATGGGTCTCTGTGTGAGTAGTCTATGGGTATCTGTGTGATGAGTCTATGGGTCTCTGTGTGATGAGTCTATGGGTCTCTGTGTGAGTAGTCTATGGGTCTCTGTGTGAGTAGTCTATGGGTCTCTGTGTGAGTAGTCTATGGGTGGCTGTGTGAGTAGTCTATGGGTCTCTGTGTGAGTAGTCTATGGGTGTCTGTGTGAGTAGTCTATGGGTCTCTGTGTGAGTAGTCTATGGGTGTCTGTGTGATGAGTCTATGGGTCTCTGTGTGAGTAGTTTATGGGTGTCTGTGTGATGAGTCTATGGGTCTCTGTGTGAGTAGTCTATGGGTGTCTGTGTGAGTAGTCTATGGGTCTCTGTGTGAGTAGTCTATGGGTCTCTGTGTGAGTAGTCTATGGGTCTCTGTGTGAGTAGTCTATGGGTCTCTGTGTGAGTCTATGGGTCTCTGTGTGAGTAGTCTTTGGGTGTCTGTGTGATGAGTCTATTGGTCTCTGTGTGAGTCTAGGGGTCTCTGTGTGAGTAGTCTATAGGTGTCTGTGTGAGTAGGCTATGGGTCTCTGTGTGATGAGTCTATGGGTCTCTGTGTGAGTAGTCTATGGGTGTCTGTGTGAGTAGTCTATGGGTCTCTGTGTGAGTAGTCTATGGGTCTTTGTGTGAGTAGTCTATGGGTCTCTGTGTGAGTCTATCGGTCTCTGTGTGAGTAGTTTTTGGGTGTCTGTGTGATGAGTCTATGGGTCTCTGTGTGAGTCTATGGGTCTCTGTGTGCGTAGTCTATGGGTGTCTGTGTGATGAGTCTATGGGTCTCTGTGTGAGTAGTCTATGGGTGTCTGTGTGAGTAGTCTATGGGTGTCTGTGTGAGTAGTCTATGGGTCTCTGTGTGAGTAGTCTATGGGTCTTTGTGTGAGTAGTCTATGGGTCTCTGTGTGAGTCTATCGGTCTCTGTGTGAGTAGTTTTTGGGTGTCTGTGTGATGAGTCTATGGGTCTCTGTGTGAGTCTATGGGTCACTGTGTGAGTAGTCTATGGGTGTCTGTGTGATGAGTCTATGGGTCTCTGTGTGAGTAGTCTATGGGTGTCTGTGTGAGTAGTCTATGGGTGTCTGTGAGAGTAGTCTATGGGTCTCTGTGTGATGAGTCTATGGGTCTCTGTGTGAGTAGTCTATGGGTGTCTGTGTGAGTAGACTATGGGTCTCTGTGTGATGAGTCTATGGGTCTCTGTGTGAGTAGTCTATGGGTGTCTGTGTGAGTCTATGGGACTCTGTGTGAGTAGTCTATGGGTTTCTGTGAGTAGTCTATGGGTCTCTGTGTGATGAGTCTATGGGTCTCTGTGTGAGTAGTCTATGGGTCTCTGCGTGAGTCTATGGGTCTCTGTGTGAGTAGTCTATGGGTCTCTGTGTGAGTCTGTGGGTCTCTGTGTGAGTAGTCTATGGGTCTCTGTGTGATGAGTCTATGGGTCTCTTTGTGAGTAGTCTATGAGTCTCTGTGTGGTGAGTCTATGGGTCTCTGTGTGAGTAGTCTATGGGTCTCGGTGTGATGAGTCTATGGGTCTCTGTGTGAGTCTATGGTTCTCTGTGTGAGTAGTCTATGGGTGTCTGTGTGAGTAGTCTATGGGTGTCTGTGTGAGTAGTCTATGGGTCTCAGTGTGAGTCTATGGGTCTTTGTGTGATGAGTCTATGAGTCTCTATGAGAGTAGTCTATGGGTCTCTGTGTGAGTAGTCTATGGGTGTCTGTGTGAGTAGTCTATGAGTCTCTGTGTGATGAGTCTATGGGTCTCTGTGTGAGTAGTCTATGGGTCTCTGTGTGAGTCT